>NC_088693.1:43927166-44552166 GCF_028017835.1 Emys orbicularis
CATGCTACGACCAAGGCATCCCCGGCCTTTCTAATGATGGGACAACAGCTGCGCACTTGCTTTGATCTGCTGAAACCTTCTGAACCCCGACAAATTGTGCAACATCAGCAGCAAGATCAAGTCATCAGGCGTGCACCCAGAGCAAAAGACCAAACCTTTAGCCCGGGACAGCCAGTTTTGGCTCGGAATTATACTTCTGGAGCTAAATGGGTCCCTGCCACTGTCATCGCTCAAACCGGACCTGTTTCCTACACAGTCCGCACTGCAGAGAGTCTCACCTGGCAGCAACATGTAGATCAGCTGTTGCCAGGTCATATCAGTCCTCAGGACACATCTTCAGTTGAGTTGCCTGACTTCACCACTTCCGGCGAGACACCAAATCAAGAATCACCTGATTGTCCCCCTCCATTACTGCCGGCGGCTGAGATACCCCCCTGCCCGGAACGAGCTGATACCAAATCCCCACCCATTCGCGCTACAAACCCTGAGCCCATTGTCAGGCCTGCACCCAAGAAACTTTTGGGTGCAACAACACCAGAAATCCGCCATAATCCACCTAGAGACAGAAGGCCTCCTCAATGGCTGGATCTTTAGCTAGGGCAAACCCACGGTTACGGGGCAAAATAATCCTCAGGGTTTAGCCAGGAACGGAGGCAGTCTACCCTCCTTCTCTAGTTTAGTGTTTGTTTTATTTAGGGGATGTTCTTATTAAGGGGAGAGGAATATGTTGTGTATTTGGATGTCATGGTAATAGAACCTTGTTATTACTATGGCAACTTAGTTAGATTATTAGGGGATAACCCAGCCAGTTTTTGCTGGTTTGGTTAGTTCAGTGTGTGGCAATAAATGGCTGCTTTTAAGGTTTACAACTCTCTGTCTCTCAAGTGATTTCTTCCTAAAACTGCTGCCCCAAGGATACGACAGAGATGCCCAAGGTGGGCCTAAGGGTAGGAAGCGACCCAGGTGATGAGTTTTGGGGACATGAAGACCTGAATCCTGCATCAGGGTAATTTGGTTTCATAGAGTGCTGGGTCAGAACCCAGTGGAGTAGGGTGGACCCAGTTCCCCTATCCTCCCCGCACTTGCCGCTAAGCATAGCTGCCCAAGGAGAGGGCGGCCCTTGATACTCTTGCCACTAGGCACTGCTGCCTAGAGAGAGGGCGGACTGATGGTACTCTTGCTGCTAGGCATTGCTGCCACCAGGGAGAGGGCAGTGTTTTGGATTTGTGCTACTAGGCATCTTGGACTCTTACTGCTAGGCGCCACAGCTGCCACAGTGGGCAGCCCCCTCAGACTCCTGGCTGCCCCCATTGACAGACCCACACAAGGTCCTCCATGTCATCTTATGCCTTGAGGTAGGGCTGAGCAGGGGGAGCTGTGGCCAGAACGGCCACATCAGGTATATATGCGCTCCCTGAATACTGTGGATAAGGGGTCTGTGTCAGTCCTGCACAGGTGATTGCAGAAAGTTGTGTAGTTGCAACGTTATGGTCCTAACCCCCCCATAAATGGCATAGGGACTACGTGAAGTAGTAGTCCTAGAAGAGGGTGTGTCCCATGACCCGACCCCTGGGCAGTGGGTTGATTCCTCCACGTCCAACCATTGTGTACTCCACCTGCATAAAGCCTGATCATTCAGATTTTAAGCAAGGGAAATGAATTTCACACTTTTGGGTTAAAAATAAAGTTGTGTCCTTGGTACTATTGTACTTTGATGAAAAATTGAGCTTTCATACATGGAAGAATTTAAGAAATTGGAACTCTGATATAATTACTACCAGAAGTGATAGTCTGATGGATAGAAACCAAAAATTTTTATATTCAAAGGTTTGTCATACCTGCAATACATTAAATCCTGCAGCACACTCAGTTCCCCACTTCAGCATCTTCAGGTCTCAGGAGGATTTATCAATTTGCACTGACCTCAAATATTATTATTTCCTGTTGGCTTGATACTCTTCACTTCATCTAAATCTAGAATTTTCCCAAATACTGCTGTTGTGCCTGAACTTTCAGGGAACTTTGCCACATATCCATGCCATGGTCTAAAAATTGTAAAACACAGGATATTTTTTCTTGGCTGGATCAATTTACAGCAGTCTCTAATTTAGTCCATACACTGGGGTAGATTCTCAATGGAAATTTATTTCTTGCTGACAGAAGAACTGTGTTCACCTAATCAGGATATTCTTTTGTAGAAGGGGGCTCTTGGGAGCTCCCAGGGGACTCTTGTTAAAACTCTGCCACCAAACTGAAGGGAAGGTTGACATTTTCTTACTTCTGATGAAGCTCTGTCTCTCAATCTCCCCCTATACTGCTAAATCATTCCTAACAGAGTTGACAATGCTAGAGAGCTCATAAAAGTATTTCTGAAAAGCAACTATTTTGCCTTTTGCATGAACCAGGTTGCACCAAATGGCAGGAACTTAAAAAAAGACACATTCTGAGGGTGTCCCCCTTCGCGACCCAATGTCACTACATAGTTTTTACTCCCACTGCCCACATCAAATTACACAAGCAAATTACACTGCTATGACATCAATACACTCAAGATATTTTTCAGGTTTAAGTTACAAAGATTTCCAGCAAAATGCACCTTCTTTGCCACTGCAGTGTTGCCTCCTTCTTTTGTCATACTTACAAGAATTTTTTGGGGGGTGAGGGTGAAGGAGAATAGGTCATTTTTGTGGGACCCTAATGTTAAAATACTGGCAGAACATCATTGTTATTGCTTCAGAGATGACCATTCCAAAGACATCCTGTCAGATTCAAATGATAGACTTGGGTGGAATATTGGACCCTCTCACTAAAGTCTATTTTCAGCTCCAGGTGGGAATGGATATTAATGGTGGCTGATTTTACAGGCTGAAAGACTGGGGAAGAGTCTTCCAGGTTGTAATAAATGGCACCATTATTATTGTTAAAATAGGGGGATACAGCTCATGTGAGGGCAGAAGGGCAATCCCTCCCCCAATTCTTCCCAATCTCCATTGTGAGACTGTACTGGTACAATGACAGGTTTCAGAGTAGCAGCCGTGTTAGTCTGTATCCGCAAAAATAACAGGAGTACTTGTGGCACCTTAGAGACTAACAAATTTATTAGAGCATAAGCTTTCGTGGGCTACAACCCACTTCTTCGGATGCATATAGAGTGAACCATATATTGAGGAGATATATATACACACATACAGAGAGCATGAACAGGTGGGAGTTGTCTAAGACAACTCCCACCTGTTCATGCTCTCTGTATGTGTGTATATATATCTCCTCAATATATGGTTCACTCTATATGCATCCGAAGAAGTGGGTTGTAGCCCACGAAAGCTTATGCTCTAATAAATTTGTTAGTCTCTAAGGTGCCACAAGTACTCCTGTTATTTTTACTGGTACAATATAAGCTTCCCTTCCCCCCTCGGACCCATTTCAGTTTTCACATACTCTGACAGGGTTAGCATCCAGCCCTCTTGGCAACCCTCTCCCATGTTAGCTGCATGAGCCACAGTTCCTCATTAAGAAATGACTCGCTGGCTGTGTGCAGCAGCTCTAATACATGATGTGTGCCTGAACTCAAAATGGCAGAAAAACAGGAGAAAAAAAATTCTACAACCAACTACAATGCAAATGTAAAAACAGGAGGGTGGTTTTTCTTTCTGCATTAAATTACCTATGGGGCACTGTTAGTGTTGCAAAACCTTAAACCGAGAATGGGATCTTGCCATTCCATAAGACTCCTCACCACATACAGACACAGATACATTCTCTCTGTGTATTGGTAACTGAAGAAGAAGTTACTCTCAGTACATTGTTAAAAGAAGGCCTCCCACAACTGCTACTCTGTCGGGATTTTCACTTTGATTTTTTTAGGTTCCTCTGCCTTTGAATGTGTGGCTAGTAGCCACTCGATGACTGTTACTGTACATAGGCTCAGAAAAATCTTTTAAAGATGCACTGAATATAGTCTCACAATTAATGGAAATATTTATAATAAAATTTACACAAACATTATCAGAATATAAAAGGGGAGCTGACAGCGACCCCAATGTTTAGGTTGACTAACAATTTCCATGATAAAAGATTCTTGTGATCTATTTTATATAAATAAAATGAAACAACTGAGAGCAAAATCAGCAGCTTAGCAGAGGAGAACTTTGAATAAAGAATGACCAAAATCAATGCCAGAAACCTTGGGGTTATTTTAAAGTGGACATTTAAATGAGTATTGCCTATTGGAAGAATCCCTGAGTGTTGATTACACTATCTTCCCAAAACAAATGGACCCATTACCACTGCTATTGAACTACCAAGTAAAAGCAGGACTTTCAGGAAACTTAGTCAATAGGTGTATCTATAACTGGGAAGGGGTCTTGTCTGTGATTGAAAACTTTGACTGCACCCAGGCTTCCTATGCTCAACAATGAAAGATTGGTGGACATGTACTGAAATTAATATTCCTCTAGAAATACAAGTTGGCATGTATTTCTGCTTTAGTTGGTACAATGAACAATATTTAATTTAGTTTGTTCAGTATTTAATCTTTATGATTTAAAGTAAAATTGTCTAAACATTTGATTGTGATGGTAAAGAGGAAATTCACAAAACAGTGTTAATGATATTGTGACAGTGTAAGGCAGATGTGGGCAAACTACGGCATGCGGGCCACATCCGGCCTGCGGGACCGTCCTGCCCGGCCCCTGAGCTCCCGGCTGGGGAGCCTAGTCCCCAGCCTCTCCCTTGCTGTCCTCCCTCCCCCACAGCCATGCCGCTGCGTGGGCCGCGCTCTGGCCCGCCGCTCCCGCTGGGCAGCGTGGGGAGCGCAGCTGGCTCTGGCCAGGTGTCGCAGCTGCGAGCTCCTGCTTCTGGTAAGGTGGTAGGGAGCGGGGAGGTTGGGTAAGGGAGCGGGGGGTCCTGGGAGGCAGTCAGGGAGGAGGGGGCGGAGGTTCTGGGGGGGCAGTCAGGGGATGGGGAACAGGGAGGGTTGGGAGTGGGAGTCCCGGGGGGGGGGGTGCCTGTCAGGGGGCGGGGATGTGGATAGGGGTCAGGAGGGCAGTCAGGAGACAGGGAGGATGGGATCCGGGGGGGCAGTTAGGGGTGGGGGGTCCCAGGAGGGGGTGGTCAGGGGACGAGGAGCAGAGGGTGGTTGGATAGGGGGTGTGAGTCCCAGGGGGGCTGTCAGGGGGCATGGCTAGGGGTAGGGGCAGTCAGGGGACAGGGAGCAGGGGGGTTGGGGGTTCTGAGGGGGGCAGTCAGGGGGCGGGAAGTGGGAGGGGGCGGATAGGGGGCAGAGGCCAGGCTGTTTGGGGAGGCATAGCTTTCCCTACCCGGCCCTCCATACAGTTGCACAACCCCGATGTGGCCTTCGGACCAAAAAGTTTGCCCACCCCTGGTGTAAGGGGACAGGGAATCATCTTGAGGGAAAAGGCATTGAAACTGGGAAGAGTTGGCACAGGCTGGGGCCTAGGAAATTTTGGACTTGCCTGAGAGGTAAAAGAATTTATGGGGAAATGGAACTAAAGACTTTGGGTACTGCTAATGATAAATGAAATACCAATATGCCCCTTTTATAAGTATTCCTACATTCTCTCTGGTGTCCCCTTCCTTCCTCATCATTTCTGTGGTGGTCTGATGTGCCGGGATGACCTGACAATGGGCTGGTGATATTTCGAGCCCTAGGATTTGGAGATTAGCTAGAAACTCAAGTCACCTTAGTGATCATCTGTCAAACTGGCTGGTGGCTGGTGATAATCCATTGGTTCACAGCTATTATTATGAAAGGTGACACTGACCAATCATTCTTATAAATTAGTATGACTTAGCACCTTTGTGAATTTAGCTCTAAACTGGAGTTTTTGATACAAGGATTTTTTTGAATATTCATAGATGTAAACATAAATCTCACTTCTTATTAAAAAAGGCTTATTTTAAATCATGCTTTCCTGTTGCATGTGGCAGTTAGTATGTTAATACTGTAGTGCTTACAGAAACAGAACATTGTAGTCTTTTCAGAAGAGTAACATGAAGAAAATAATGCCTTGTAATCTAACACTCAACCAGTTTAATGAGTTAAACATATATTTGGCTGTTTTTAATGCCTCATCAAGCATCTTTTATCTGTCAAAGTAGGGATCATAATACTGACTCTCACATTTCTAAATCACTGTGATTTGTCGCAATCAATGTATCTGGGGTTTGTTTGTTTTTTAATGCTGTAACTTAATTAGGAGTAGTTGTTCTTCCTGGGGCTTTATTTGTGCCTCAGGAGTGTACTACCCATCCTTTTGTTTCTAGAAAGAGTGGGTTACTAAACTGTAATCATTGATAAAGCAATGAGATTCCCTTGAGTTACTTGTCTGACAATTTCTTTAACAGAGCTAATATAGATAGATAGATAGATAGATAGATGGCTTTTAATAATGGCACCAAGGGCCCAGTCCTGCATGGTGTTGAAAGCATCCTGCAAACTGCTGAGCACCCTCACAATGACTTCAGTAGGAGTTGAGAGCCCTCAGTCTGCTAGTAAGGGGCACTCTGCACTATGTAAGATCATTCCTATAAACAGGGTTGTCTTCTGTCTTAACTCATGTAATAAAATGGAATTCAGTGCAACTATCACAGAGTAGGTTTTACCAATTCAGAAAATGAAATACCCCAACGACATTATTTCATCAGGGAACTGCAACTATTTCTTTATTACATCTGAATTATTATCCAGAATTTATTATTACTGAAATACTAATAATATGCTTTGCATTATTGAAGAGACAAAATAAACACAGTCCCTGCCCCAAGGATCTTAGTCTAAAGCAAAACAGAATAGACAGGGTATGCTGGAATGACTGGGAATCTTTATTTTACTAATAATATTATTGTTTATTCACCACTTGTGGGCATCATGGAAGAAATGAACTTTAAGGAAGGATAAGAATTAAAACAGGATGGTAGCTTGACAGGCCAGAATAGGGAGAGCTTTTAGGTATAGGGGTAGCCTCAAGGAAAAGGCATAGACAGCTCCAAGACAAACAGATGAATGGGCCAAAAATTAAGAAAAATTATCTGTGCTTACCTCAATTTCCTTTCTTTGAGTAATAAGGTCTACATGTCCATTAAAAGGGATACTTCAGGCTGCTTGCAGTTTGGGGGCAGAATCAGACCTGTCAATCACTTAGCAACAGGCAAATGCCCCACCTCCTTAAGTTCCCTCCCATTAGAATAGAATTGTCTCGGTAAATTAATCTATTTTCCTAAATTACAGGGTGTGTTAATGATACTTTGAAGAAAAAGCACAATTTCTTCTGCTGCAGAGCATGGGACACTTCCCCTAATGAAGCAAATACAAATATTGAGGTATCTATTTCCATCTCTATTCTGGATTATCTGTTTGTCTGAAGAGAGAGATGTGTGGACCTTAGTAATCAAAAAAAGGAAATTTTTAGGTTCAATACTAAGTTAATCAGGTCTGAGAGCCATAGCCTCTTCAGCCAGAAAGGCATAAACAGTATCACTGCTGCTCTCATCTTTCTATCCTTTGAATAGTCCTGGGGAGCAGTGGAAAAAATGGGAAGGCATGCAACAAAGACCTTGCCCAGCTTTGCAAGAGACCATCCATCACTTTGCATCCCAGGTCCTGAAACATGGAGAGGCCACAGGACACTTTACTGCTGTTTCCAGATGCAAAGAGGTCAATCACCAGCCCACCAAATTGACTTACAATGACTGAGGAAATTTCTAAGTGCAGGCTCCACTCTGTTTACTTCAACTTCTGCTATTTTAGTTTTGATGTTCATCTGCCCCTGATAGGCAGTGCACATAGAGATAGTCTTCTTTCTAGTTAGACCACTTTCCTTTTTTTCCCTCTCTGGGGTTGGGTTGATTGTGCTCTTCCTAGTTTATTTCTGAAACCTGGATGAGACATATCTGACTCATGACTTGAACAAGTTTGTCCATGGAAGTAACCATGCTCCAGGATCTCAATAAATCCTAGTATTCCAGCCAGTGGATGCTGGGCTAACAGTACCCAATGGAGATCACTGGACACAGTAGTGACACTGCCAGTGCCAGAGAGTACAGTAAGGGGATCTTTGGACACCGCTCCCTCTGACTCCTGCCACCTCTGTAACAGCCTCCCAGGAGTCTCTACTCATATCTGAGGTGAGGCCTCCAGGGGAATAAAAGACCCATGTGGATCCAAGAAGCCTGAGCCCCAGGAATGGAAGAGAGACAGAGTATGTCTGCACTGCATTCAGAGGTGTGACTCTGCAGCACATTATAGATATACCCAAGCTAGCTTTGATCTAGCATGCATGTGAAGCCATGGCAGCATAGGCTAGCTGCTTGAGTACATAGCCAAGGTGGCAGGAGGGGTTACACAGCCTGTGCTGCCCCAGCTGCACTGCTATTGTTCAAGCTTGGTAGATCAAAGATAGCTTGAATATGTCTACGGGTACTGCAGTTATACCTCTGACTGAGGTGTTAAGACATACCTTGAGACTGGCTGTTGTCAGAGATGCAGCAGGAGAAAGGGAAACCTTCAGACCCATTCCAGCCTTATTACTCCTCCTACCACCGGATGTTGTCAGACTTCCCCCCACTTGTGCTGAGGAAGGGCTTTTGAGGGAGAGGTGCATAGTGACACTCTAATGGAAAATGGGGGTGGAGCAGGGAAGGCAGGCAAAGAGAAATTTAGTTCATTTAACTGGGAGCAGAGGGAGAAATGGTAACTGGAAAAAACAATAAATAAAACAGAACGAGTCAAAATGAAAATAAAGTTGAACTTAGTTTCTGAAATAATGGGGTGAGGAGGCAGATAAGAAATTGGTTTCAATGGGCTGTTAGGGAGAAAAGAGATTAAAGTAAACAAAATGATTTTTCAGTTGGTATTTATATTGCTGAAAGAAGACATTCACATGAGAGAGCTAAATAACCCTGTGATCTTAATTATATTCACATCTTTCTGTCCCCATGTCTTTCCCTCTGATAGTTGCATCACCTATTGCATCATATCTAATTAGACTGCAAGCACTTGGGACAAGGACTGCCTTCCTACGTATTAGGACAGTGCCCTTGGGGCCCTGGTCTAGACTGGGGCCTTTAGATGCTACCAGAATACAAGGAATAATAGTATCCCAAAGCAAAAATTTGAGATTATTATCAATTTTAACCAAAAACCTAGTAAAAAATTAGGAAGTAACCAGCTGTGAAACATCTCTTCTTTTTGACAAACAAATTGTATTGACTGCATTTTCATTTAATAAAAATGGAGGGATTATGATGTATGATCCACCACTGACTTACTAACAAACTATGCCAAAAAGATGTCACTGTTTTAATCCCTTTTGGTATTATGCAGTAAGAATTTCAGATGCAGGAGACCCATTCAAAATGCATTCACTAACACACTTAACAGTTGGAATTTCAAGACTGCCAACAAAAATATAATACATACAGTATATCAGTAACAGTCAATCTGGAGGACAAACCTCCTCTTGTCTGAAATTGTTTTATTGATTGTAAATTCCTCTTTGGGGAAATATTGCCCTGTAAAATGTGATGGTCAACCAGGGAAAGAAACAGACTTGATTCATCAATCCAAGTGCCAGTATTTTAGCACTGGAGCAATTGCACTGCAGGCAATGTCCTCTCTGCCTAGCTAGTCACACTTACTAAGAATATAAAAATATTTCTAGGCAGGTGTGTGTTACCATACACAGAGCCAGATCAAGGCACAAGCACATAATGCTTGTGTCAAGGGCTCTGGTTCCTGGAATCAGGTGATGGCTGTTAACTGTCCAGCCCTCATGACTGTAAAAATAACATTGATAATGGGACTACCCATCCAGATACATCCTTAACTGACGTGATCCAATGTTCCTGCCCATCCTTTCGGATGCTCCTAATAGGAAGGAGGGCCCTGCCACTGCCCCCGTTGGTCTGGAGTAGAGGGAGGGGGCCTGCCACCACTACTCCAAAAGTTGGACAGATCCACAGGGGGCCCCATGTCCTAGTGTGTCTAGGACCCACCTGGACAGCCCTTGGATACACAAAAATCTGTTTGCAGAATCAGTCATGGGAGCTGTGAGGAATTTAAATGACATCTATACAAAAAAGCTGATCAATTTAGCGAAGTTGAGACTATGATGCTTCTCAAGAGTCATGACCATACTCCATATACTTATATTAACCAGTTTAATTTTCTCATTTTCCACTAAAAAATAAATCAGTTAGGATCCAATCCTACTCTCTCTGGTTCTCATTGATTTCAATGGCAGAACAAGCTGGCAATTAATTTCTTCATATATAATCGATTTTTAAATAACCCTATAGCTAATCACTCTGAAAAATGAAGTTTTCATTTAGAGGAGGCAATAAAATTATGTATAGTGATTACCACTGAGAAGAAGTGAAGTCACTAAAAAATGTTTATAAGAACTCACACATCTATTTTGCATTTTCAATTAAATATTTTCCTCCCAAAATTATTATAAGGTCCCAGTGATCCAACAGATGACACAGCAAGTTTTCAAAAATTCCTATGAAAGTAAGGGTTTTGCTCTGACTTTATCTAATTTAAACCTGCATAATAATTAAATAATAAAAAATATTTTTTTCTCCCAGATATTTGTAGCAGGAGGGTCAGTATGATGAAGTGATGCCATATTCTGGTTTCTGGGCAAAGCCTTGCCAATTGTATTTAAATGTTGATCTCACATATGAGTACACAAGTCATATATTGTTTGACAGTAAGGGTAAAAAAAAGGAAACAGGGTTTTTTTATTGGGGAACAAAAGGTACACATTTTAGAGTCATAACAAAGCTAGTATCAAGACAGTATATAACAAAGGTGAACAAAGTGACTGTATAAGAAGCAAAAGGGGGAGTTGAAAGGATGGCTGTTCTTTTGCCTCTAGCTGAATGGGAATATTTTAAGCTTTGAATCTTGACAATGTTCAACCCATATCACTCTCAATGGCATAGGTTATTAAGGCATCTTTCTTTGCCTAGAACATCTGGTAGCCATTTTAGCACTTTGTCTCAAAATAAGATCTGCCTTCATTACCACTTACTGTCATCAACAAAATGCTTTTGTTTTGTTTACTGAGCAGAACTCTAGCCTAGAACTGCTAATTCCAGAGTAGTTACTACTGGTTTCTACAGTCTGTGATTTGGCACTTTGGTGTTCAATAACTCTTCCTGTTTATGAGTAGGATCAGTATGACTTGGCCCAAAAATATAATCCCAAAGCAGGTCAACTAACAGTCACCTAATATAACAGGGGTGGCCAAACTGGCTCACGAGCCACATGCAGCTCTTTTGCCATTAAAGTGTAGATCACAGAGCCCCCCCTTTTCCACCTACCAGACTGGGGTGGGAAGAAGCTCAGGACCTCTGCCTTGCAGCGAGGTGGCGTGGTAGGGGCTTCTGCCCAGCGGGGAGGAGGATCTCGGGGCTTTTGCCCAGCAGGGCGCACCTGCCAGGGATCAGAGCTTCAGCAGGAGTGGCTCTCGAACTTCTGAAGATTGTCGTATGTGGCTCGGAGGACCAGTAAATTTGGCCACCCCTGTAATATAATACACAATGAGCCCCCTGCCTGAATATATTCCCAGCTATTACGTCTTAATGCTGATCTATAGGCTTTCTGTAAAAGAGGCTAAAGTATAAAGGCACATCTTAATGTGTTACATTTATGGGAACAGACTGAGTAGAAAAACAAGTGTACACTGACAAAAAGCTCCTACTCAAATTTACAGTTTGAGATTAAGAGTTACCTTATCCCACAAAACAGCAGAAAGCTAGCTGCAAGGCCATTCTAGAAGAACTAAGGCACTCTTTAAAGTTCTTGACAAAAATAAGAATGAGGAGGATCTGCAGGTTAACAGGCTTCTTCTCAAGAAGAGTGACTCAAATACTTTACAAAGACAACTACAGCCACTAGTACTCAGGCTAAAAACTCAAAGCAAAATGACTTCCAACATGCTATTTTAAAATTACAAATCAGAATATCGTATTTCTCTAAGTTAACTAACAGTCTCTGGCAGAAAGATAAGGAAAGGGTGAAATAGGCTAACACCATGGTTAAAGCCACTGATTACTGCATTGTAAAACAGCATTGATAGATGAAGCTCATTAAAGGTAACTATGATCGCTTCTATAGGAATCCTTGCTGCAATAGCTTTGATACTTATAGAAATTAATGATGGAAAAGATCTATTAACTCACCTCATCATGCTTCTTATAAAATTAAACAAAATAATCTCCATGGGAAACAAAAAGAACAACCCAAAAGATAGTAAACTATCCAGAAAAAGCTCAAAACATAACATTCAATGAAATTAAATACAGATGAAACAAAAACGTAACATTAACTAAAGGCATCAGAGCTGTTCTAGAGATTCTACAGTTCTTCTCTGGAACATCATGTGTTGCACAAATCAAATTATGCATAATTAAGAAAACACTGATTACTTCCCCCCAAATAGAAATGGATAAACAATCTCAAAGAAAAGAAACAAATCTGCATTACACAAATCACTCCAAAATGGCACAATCTCTGAAAATACCCTATATAAAGAATGTTGCAGCCATGCTTCCCATCCACAACGAAATCTCTTAATCCCCAAATACAAGGAAAAAAGACAGACACTGGCCAGCCCAGTTATCCAGTTCCTCAAACTTCACAGCCCCAAAGAAAACATGCACATTCAATTCACTTACCGTAAAATTTCTTCTAACCAAGAAGAGCTATATTTCTCCAAATGAAAAACAGATAAAACAGCTAAAAGTCATGCAGTGTAGTCGCTGTTTCTCGGCTCTCTTGCCAACAAAAAACTTCCACCCCCAACGAGCGGCGTAGCATTGCCGGCATGAGAGCGCTCCTGCCAACAGAGAGCTGTTCACACCAGCACTTGTCTTCAGCAAAACTTTTGTCTTTTGGGGGGGAGGGTTCTTTAACACCTCTGAAAGACAAAAGTTTTGTTGTTCAGTTGCCAGTGTAGACATAACCTAACTAGTAAAAGGATTTCTTCTTCTCAAGAGCTTTGTGCACAAAGCAGCTGAAGCCACTATTCATTATCTAATGAGCTGCCTTTGATAGAAAGCCCTGTGTTTTCCTGGGGTCATTCACCTAGATCACACAAGAATTTCCCTAAATCAGGGGACTCTTCAAGTGGCTGGATCCATTGGCTTCACTGCACCTACAGAGACCTGAACAGAGCTGCCCTGGCACCAGACAGAATTTGATGCAATGACAAATGTTTTCCAAACAAATCAAAACATTTATCACAATAAAGACAATTAAATCATACACTTTCATAACATTATGTATTCAACTAGGCAGAGATTTTTCAGGGGAAACTAAGGCACTCCCATTTGAACTACAATAGGAGTTGGACACTGAACTCTCTTAGGCTTCTTAGAAAATCACAGTTGGATTATATAGCTGACATAGGGAAATTACAAAATCACAATGGGAGGGGAAGTAGTCTCTAGTCAGCAAGGGTAGGAGAGGAGGTCCTCAAGGCAATCTTCCTGATTAAACACAGGTCTACATGAACCCCTGACCTACCATGCTGTGCCCCACCTTTCTCACATGCCATTGTGTTTTCTAGTATATTTTTATTAGGGCTGTCAAGCGATTAAAAAAATTAATCACGATTAATCATGCTGTTAAACAGTGTACAGTGTTCACTTTATATTTTTTATTCTAAATCTTTGCACTGTAAAAATAAAAGAAATAGTATTTTTCAATTCACTTAATGCAAGTACTGTAGTGCAATCTCTTTATCATGAAAGTTGAACTTACAAATGTAGAGTTATGTACAAAAAATAACTGCATTCAAAAATAAAACAATGTAAAACTTTAGAGCCTACAAGTCCACTCAGTCCTACTTCTTGTGTAGCCAATCACTCAGACAAACAAGTTTGTTTACATTTGCAGGAGATAATGCTGCCCGCTTCTTGTTTACAATGTCACCTGAAAATCAGAACAGGTGTTACAACAGTGCCATGCAGCCAGCGTTGCAAGATATTTACATGCCAGATGCGCTAAAGATTCATATGTCCCTTCATGCTTCAACCACTATTCCAGAGGACATGCGTCCATGCTGATGATGGGTTCTGCTCGATAATGATCCAAAGCTGTGCAGACCAATGCATGTTGATTTTCATCATCTGAGTCAGAATGTCACCAGCAGAAGGTTGATTTTCATTTTGGTGGTTCGGGTTCTGTAGTTTCCGCATCGGAGTGGTGCTCTTTTAAGACTTCTGAAAGTATGCTCCACACCCCATCCCTCTCAGATCTTGGAAGGCACTTCAGATTCTTAAATCTTGGGTCAAGTGCTGTAACTAACTTTAGAAATCTCACATTGGTACCTTCTTTGCATTCTGTCAAATCTGCAGTGAAAGTGTTCTTAAAACGAACAACATGCTGGGTCATCATCCGAGACTGCTATAATATGAAATATATGGCAGAATGTGGGTAAAACACAGAGCAGGAGACATACAATTCTCCCCCAAGGCATTCAGTCACAAATTTAATTAACACATTATTTTTTTAACGAGAGTCATCAGCATGTCCTCTGGAATGGTGGCCAAAGCATGAAGGGGCATATGAAAGTTTAGCATATCTGGCATGTAAATATCTTGCAATGCCAGCTTCAAAAGTGCCATGCGAACGGCTATTCTCACTTTCAGGTGACATTGTAAATAAGCAGCGGGCAGCATTATCTCCCATAAATGTAAACAAACTTGTTTGTCTTAGCAATTGTCTGCACAAGAAGTAGGATTGAGTGTACTTGTAGGCTCTAAAGTTTTACATTGTTTTCTTTTTGAGGCAGTTATGTAACAAAAAATCCTCCTTTGTAAATTGCGCTTTCACGATAAAGAGATGGTACCTGTATTTTTAAATTCACCTCATACTATTTCTTTTATCATTTTTAGAGTGCAAATATTTGTAATAAAAATAATATAAAGTGAGCACTGTACACTTTTTCTGTTCTGTGTTGTAATTGAAATCAATATATTTGAAAATGTAGAAAAACATCCAAAATATTTAATACGTTTCAATTGGTATTCTGTTGTTTAACAGTGCGATTAAAACTGCGATTAATTTTTTGAGTTAATCGCGTGAGTTAAGGCTGTCGATTAATTTCAGTTAACTTTTATTCCTCTAGCTGTGGAAAAACTCTGAAATAAGTAACATGGTTTGGCCCTAGGGGGGCTTATTGTTCAATTTCAGATATTTAAGTTTCACTAAGCTTTCAGCAGAAAGAACAAAAATACTGCTGTTTACAGCTCATGCATATCATTCCTATTAATAGCATATCCTGCAGTACAGTGTATCAAAACCACATTTCATGCATTAATATCTTACCAGAAGTGATACTGTTTCAATGCAATACATGATCTATTTTTGTGTATGTGCTGGGAATTTTTGTATGTGAGCCCTGAAACCTATCTCATTTACTAGTTTGTTGCATATCCATTATCTATGTGATTGTTTTCTTGTATAATAATGTTTGACTTAGCAAAATAAGCTACACAACTCACTCGCGAGAAATTCATGGTGAAATACTATCGCTGATTTAAAAACAGAGTGGATAGCTTCATGACCAGTTAAAAACGTTGTAGATATGAATGTTAAGCTAATAACATGCATAATTAAATCTCATGCTTCAGAGCGTGAGTTAATCAACAACAGGAGTCAGGAAGAACTTTTTTTTAAACCACATTATTAGCTAGATCAGCTGTTCTCAAACTGAATGGTGGGACCGCAAAATGGGTCGCGGACCCATTTTAATGGTCACCAAGGCCAGCATTAGACTTCCTGGGGCCCAGGGCTGAAGCTGAAGCCTGAGCCCTGCCACCCCAGGCTGAAGTCAAAGCCCAAAGGTTTCAGCCCGCGGCAGTGGGGCTCCAGAAGGGGGTCGCGGTGCAATGAAGTTTGAGAACTGCTGAGCTAGATGCATTAAGCAATGTTTTTTCTTCCTCCAAACCAAAAGGTATTGATGACACCACCATATACAGTATATCAAATTAGATGAACCTGTGGTTTGACCACGTATGACAGATTCTCTGTGTTCATCTCCATAACTTGTAGTTTTATCAAAGAAATATGATCTGTCAGGTAATCAGTTTTTACAAACCCAGGTGCCTGTCATACTAAACCTTGATGCAACAGTTCCATTACTATTTGGTCTAGCACAGTGGTTCTCAAACTCTTCCATACAACAACCCCTATTTTCATACCAGGACCCTCTCAGGGAACCCATCTGATCTAGCCATTACTCCACTCCCATTTAGCAATGTGGTAAATTTAATGTTGATAAATGCAAAGTAATGCACATTGGAAAACATAATCCTAACTATACATATACAATGATGGGGTCTAAATTAGCTGTTACCACTCAAGAAAGAGATTTTGGAGTCATTGTGGATAGTTCTCTGAAATCATCCACTCAATGTGCAGCGGCAGTCAAAAAAGCAAACAGAATGTTGGGAGTCATCAAGAAAGGGATAGATAAAAGACAGAAAATATCATATTGCCTCTATATAAATCCATGGTACGCCCATACCTTGAATACTGCATGCAGATGTGGTCGCCCCATCTAAAAAAAAGATATATTGGAATTGGAAAAGGTTCAGAAAAGGGCAACAAAAATGATTAGGGGTATAGAACAGCTTCCGTATAAGGAGAGATTAATAAGACTGGGACTTTTCAGCTTGGAAAAGAGGCAGCTAAGGGGGGGATATGATAGTGGTCTATAAAATCATGAGTGGTATAGAGAAAGTAAATAAGGAAGTGTTATTTACTCCTTCTCATAATACAAGAACAAGAGGTCACCAAATAAAATGAATAGGTAGCAGGTTTAAAACAAACACAAGACAGTGCATTGCACAAAAAAATACTTTCAACCTCTGGAACTCCTTGCTAGAGGGTGTTGTGAAGGCCAATACTATAAAGAGGGTTCAAAAGGGAGCCGATAGATTCATGGAAGATAGGTCCATTAGCCAGGAATGGTGTCCCTAGCCTCCGTTTGCCAGAAGCTAGGATTGGGTGACAGGGCATGAATCACTTGATGATAACCTGTCTGTTCATTCCCTTTGGGGCACCTGCCATTGGCCACTGTCAGAGGACAGGATACTGGGCTTGATGGACCTTTGGTTTGACCCAGTATGGTCGTTCTTATGGTTCAAACCCCCAAAGTCACTCCCCTAAAGAGTCATGATCACTGTATACAAATTATTGGATGGCTTTAGGCCTGTTGTATCTCCAAGTAAATAACAAAATTTCCACTGACTTCAATGGAATTTGCCTACAGGTTTAGCCCTAGATCCTGCAAACACTTATGCATGCGCCTACTTTATGTGTTTTGGTAGTCCCAATCAGTTCAATGGAACTACTTACTTGCTTAAAGTTACACATGGGGTTAAATGTTTGCAGGATCTGGGTCCTAGAGACTTCTGTCAACTTGAGTAAAGTCTCTTAAAATATTTCCTAATGATAAGAAATGATACTGCTCAGTATGTTGTACTGTACACTGTTAATTTATGTGGACAAATGAGGGAACATTCATTGAAAATAATGCATATGTGAGACCTAAAACATGTCTGGCTAATGGGGAGTTCCAGATAAAAGCCATTCAGGTAAATGAGCTACTAATGTATTTACATGTATAAGGTTGTAAGCACCTACTGTGAACATCTGAGTGTCCTCACCTCCCAGTATATGTAAATGTTATATATGCATCTCAGCTCTGCTCATTGAACTGAGAGCAGCCAACACCTTGCAGAAGGTGCTCAGCATGTTGCAGATTTTTATCCTAAAATATCTCTGCATTACCTTTCTTCTTCAGATCTTTTCTGTACTGTTGTGTCGACTTGTCAGTGCTGGCTTCTCCTTGGAGTTCCTCTTTCTTGACTTTTATGCTCATTTATGTTAAAGGAATTGGAATTTAATATTTATATTTCTCTAAATTGTTGTTTCAAATTTTAATTCTTGGCTGCTACTTCTTTAGTCACCTTATCTTTTGTTTCTCACTCTTGTTTGTGTATGCATATGTATATTTTATATATACACATATAATAGACACACTAAGAAATGAACTGAAACAATTCTGCAGCATAAGAGGACAAAGGAAAATGAAGACAAGAACAAAGTTATAGAGATATGCCTGATTATGCAAAGATACTGAGCACCTCCAATTTTGATTTGCTGCAGCTGGCGTTGCTGCCCAGGACCTCTAAAATTAGATATGGAAATACACAGTTAAGGCCCCCAAACAAATATATGAAAAAAACTAATGTGTCTTTCAAAATCAGTTTAGTCTGTTCTGGGACCACAAAAATTAAAATGCCTTCATCAGAATTATATGGTTATTACATGGCATCACTATAAGGCAGAGTAAAGGTTGCTCAGGTGCTTTAACTGTGCATTTCTTATCTTAACATGTTCAAGTATTATAACTTTAACTTTGAATTTCCTGGGTTTGTAATATTTGGTTTGGGGATAATTACAACATCCATATAATGTTTCCTGTGGCACCTTCTAGACTAACAGACGTATAGGATGCATCCGAAGAAGTGGGTATTCACCCACGAAAGCTCATGCTCCTATACGTCTGTTAGTCTAGAAGGTGCCACAGGACTCTTTGCTGCTTTTACAGATCCAGACTAACACAGCTACCCCTTTGATACCATACAATGTTTGTTACCATAAAGTACTACTTCATACACTCAACCTTAACTTCAACTTAAATTAAATCTTCATCTTAGAGTATAATGTCCTTGTGCACATTAAAGCAATATATATTTCTTTACTATTTTAATTCTCTTCTCCATTTCCTGTTATTGCGTCCATTTATGTTTAATGTCCTAAAAAAATCTCAGAATTCATTTCTGCTATATTTTGTGTAATTGATTTTTTTTCTTAGATTGTCTATCTTGTTTGTCATGTTTCTGTGACCTCTGCTCTTCAAAATACCTATCATTCTACCCTTGGGGAAGGAAATATTACTGGCTAGTACTGGAATGAATACAACACTACTATGACATTCCCCTCTGGTGTTATCTGGACCGGTGATCTGCTAGGTCACTCCAATCCCTGACTCTGGGAGCCAGCCTTACCGTGCTCTGCTGTGAGAACCCCCACTCCTGGGCTGTTCACGCACAGCCTCTGGCATGTAAGCTGCTCCTTGGATTGTGCAGTTGAATGACACTAGCCAATATCTCCGATCCCAGACACAATCCTACATAACTACATACATGAAATTACAACCTAAAACATTACTGTAACAACAATGCTCAGTGCATCATGAGCCTTCCGAAGACACCCGACATGACAAACTTTGCACTGGATACCACACAATCATTTTACAAGGATGAACATGGGGGTGCTGGGTGTTCCCCCGAGGCACAGAGAGTCACAACTACCAGCTGATGTCTGCTTTTAAAAGCTGCTAAATAAAACTATTCTTCAAATGTTTCCCTTAAATTGAACTGCACCTCCCAGGCCCTATGCTGACAATCACTTATCAACTCTGTGAAACTGAAAGAGATATAGTATTAATATTGATATATAATGGTTACCTTGCACAATAAAATGCAGCTCCTATCTGCTCATGCCCTTCTGTTATCTAAAAGGCCTTTCCCACAAGAGAACTCCCCGCCTAAAACATTTACACAAATGATTGTGAGCCTTTGTAATATTACTGTATGATAATAAGAAAAAAATCCAGCCAAGAGCTGTAATCCATACTCTATATTATCAGAATTGGTGTATTCTACAGAAAGAGCGAATTGTGCCAGAGTGCAGCGCAACAGCACATTCCCAGTAGGCAACATGACTTTCCTCTGCATCCTTGCATAGGTACAAAGGAGACGGTCTATAAGAATTGCTACTGGGGAGCCACTGAGAGGAGAGTTCCCACATTCAGGTTTTCAGGACTTTGCTGAACCCCATTCTGGAGATATTTGGATTTGTTAAGTTTTCAGGGATTTTGCAGCACAGAAGGCAAGGCTTTGTGTTTTGCTTGGTTTTGCTTCTGGCAACTTGTTTTTATGTATTGTTATAAAGCATTACTTCTGTTGGACAAACCATTTGATTCCTGGTTTTATTTCTATTGCACCCCACCAGCTTACAAGTGGAATGATCTTTTTCTCTTCTAATAGCTCTTTTTCTCTTCCCCCACCTTATTAAAAATTCATGTTTTACTTTCTTTAAAACTGCTTTTCATAATTATGGTTTTAATACAAGATCATAATAGTACCCTTTCCCCTTGTTTTTAATTGCCATTGACAGAATGTCATTTTTACCCGTTTGAGACTGTACTTACTGCTCTACTGAGTGTGCTGTTTTCACTGATCTGTGGAAGGATTTGGGATGCCATCAAATTAGCTTCCCAGTTTTGTACCGCTAAACTAATAAATTATATTTCAGATAACGTTAATGTTTCTTGTGACTACAATATTATTTAAAATGCTGCTCTGCTTGCTGACGTACAAAAGTTGGGGTAAGATGGAAATAAACCATAAATAAGGACCAAAAGCAGTAAAACACTTTGAAGAAAAAGGACTAATGTCTTGACAATCTATAACTTTAAGCTACCTAAGTGAAATACTTTTAACAAATGATTAAAGATGAATTCTATATGCCTGCTGCCTATGTATTTATAATGCACTCATTACTCTAGCAGCTGAGCACAAACACTGCACCTTTATAATGTACTATGATGGCCTCATGGCATTTTTCTCATACATTTTTTTCCCCTGCTTGTTTTTCACATTAGAAATACAGGTCAAGACTTCCCTGTTGTTGCTCCTAGACCCTGTTGAGGAAACTGGAGTGGGATAACCTGAAATCTGAGCTGTAGCTTTCCCTGTACTCAGCTGATGAGAGAAGGGATGCTGAGTCTGAGGACTTGTCCACATACACAAGTTGTACTGGTGTAGTTAAAGTAGACACAGTTATATTCAGGTTCTGAGCATGTCACACAAGGTGGTGAGCACCCTCAACTCTCAATGAAAACAACAAATTGCAGGAGTTTAGTACTCAGCAGGATTGGGTCCTAATTTCCTTATTGATTAACATTAATCTGCTTCTTAAAATATTCTCATTTAAGAGACATTGCAATTTTAGAATGAAGGTTTTCCATTGAGAATCAGTGATGTTCCAAAAAATTACACTACCTACTTTTTGTTCCAGTTGGAGTAAGTCTCAAAGAAATACACGTATAGTGAGAGGCATTACTAAAGTAGTCCTGCTGAGTCTTATTGATGGAAGCAGCCCCATATGTCAATGACCAGTGTACATGCATTTTTTTAAAACTAAATCTGACAAATTCCTGTTTGCAAATCAACTGGATTATTTATGAATAAAAGTTGCAAGACTGGACTCTTAAACTAAAACAAAGGATGTATTTCCATTAATATCTACACTTCATCCAAGTTTAAAATTTTCATTAGCACAAACTTTCTAATAACAATTTATCTTTATAAATGACTTAGCACAAAATTATAATGTATTCAGTTTTTCTGCTGTTATACATTTCTAAAGGCTTGCTTTAAGATGAAATATGTGATATTTCACTTGTAAGATAAAAGGCATTTTTAATTAAAGGAAATGTAATGAAGAAATAAAATAATAGAACTAAACATGCAACATCTAGAAGCTAAGGTATAAGACATTCATCAGCAGGAATTTCCTACTTTCATACGCTGAATGTTTGTTGTTCTCTGCTAGACTCAGAAATGTTTAATGACTCTTAAACTTCATAATTCAAGTTACCTTGCGGAAACAGAGCCAATTAGTTATTTAATATTAATAAAAATTGATTACTATTCAATCTTCAAATTTAAAATTAATTTTGGTCCTGATTTTGCAAAGTAAGTATGTAAGTAGTCTTATTGACTTCAATGGGACTGCTCGCATGAGTAAGGGTTTGCAAGATCCAGCCCAATAACCTAACCATCACCAGATTCACTATTAAGGCCTCAAGCTATTATTTGATTTCATGACTATTCCACTTCAGAAAAAGGCATTTTGTAACAAAAATATTATATCCTCTTTGAAAACACCATGTAAGTCATTACAACCTATTTAAACCAGTGGAGCTCTGTATGGGCACAGAAGACCTATCTGCACACATCACAGTGCAGGATTGGGACCTAAAGTCTGAGGGCCCAATCTTACATGATGAGCACTCAACTCCCTGTGACTTCAGTGGAAGTTGAAGGGTCTCTGTTTGTAATCCAATTTCCACTGAAGCTAATGGAATGATTTCCAGTGATTTCAATGGGAGTTTGATCAGGCCCCGTGGAAGTAAAAGCGATGGTTAACACATTGAATGATAAACTGCCTAAATCTTGTTAATTTCTTGTTAATTAAATTCACTTATCTATAAACCAGTTGAATGATATTAGGGGAATATCTTTGTCTCTTTAACTTGCTTTATTATGTTCTGAAACACAATCTTTCAATGAAATTAAAGGTGTTTGTTTACTTACTATCTCTCAATATTTTGAACACCTGAGCCTTTAACTTCACTGCAGTCACTCTCTAATATAAAAAAGGAATGTTACTGTCATCCTTTTTTCCTCCACCTGTCAGCCTGACAAAGCTACCTGTTGATGTTTTTTTCACTTCACAGCTGATCAAACACCTTCATCATCATTAACACTGACTAATCATATCACATTTTTATTAATTTTTAAAGTAGTGTATTGTGAGCACTAACAATGACCTGAAAGCACTAGCAATGATCTGAAAGGGAACATCTGTCACTTGTCTTTGCACTTGTATCTGAGCCTCTTTCGGGGTCTTTATTCTTGCTAGTATTAAATAGAGTAGGTGTCCTTTTGCTTTAATAACATGTAATGGACACAAACATGCCAGGCACAAGAAGATAAGTTGCATTAACTCAGAACCACCCTGGTTAATCAAAAGAGAAGCCAGATCCTCAATTCTATTCTCATACAAAACCCTCAATGAATCCACAGAGACTGAATCTTCTGATGCCAAAGCTGATCCGAAGTAACTCCACTGAAGTCAATGAAAGTTGCACAGTGTAAACCTGATGTAAATAAGGGGAGAACAGGGCCCAAGACTCCACCCTCTTCCCCATTAAGTATATATTGTGAGTTTAAGCACTTAGAGAAGTGTATTAGTTATAAACTTTTAGTCGAACTACAATGAACAGAAGCCAGCCATAAGAAATAGAATGTAAAATAAATATTGATTAGTCAGTTAATAGAATATGCCTTGATTATTTTTCTCCATTTTCTGCCATGAACAAATAAATCTATTAAAGTAACTGAGCTCTTTCAAAGAAAAGGGGCAAGATCAACTGAAATGCTCCAGTCCTTCATCCCTAGGAAACTCCATGCCACACCAGTGGTCCCCTCACCTCCTGCAAGGAAAGCACCTGGAGCTGTCCAGAGACTCCATAAACCCAGAGAGGATAGATGATATAGTGAGGGGCAGATCCTGGCACTAGCAAACTCCACTACCGATACTATAGACATTTAGGACTACTGCGGGAATCTCCTGGCTGGCTACTTCTTGCTTTAATCTCTTCATGTTGCAACCATCTCATAGTCAGCCCATTGTCAATGATTGGGAAAGAAGGGCGGGCGGGGATGATGGTGATGTTTTAGAGGGGAGGGCTGGATCAGAAACAGAGGGGGAAAGGGAGCAAATAATGGGGAGGGAAAAGAAGAAAAATCTGATTTTATCAGATGTGTGCCAAAATTTGGCCTCAGTCACTTTGCTTTATGTGTTATATCCCTTTCTCTTAACCTCTGTCCTCTCTCTCTTTAGTTTGTAAAGTCTGGGGGGCAGAGACCTGTCTCAACTTATGCCTCTAAAGTGCCTACCACACCTTTGGGTCCTTGATGAATAATAAATAGTATCACTCAAAACTAAAAAAATTCATCCTGACAGGCCTGTATTTTAAAAAAACGCTCTGTTCTAATCTCCAGTCTTCTCCCTGCATGGTTCAGGAACAAGTGTCAATTTTTGTTTGTGTTTGCTTTTTATTATTCTAGGACAAGATTAGACATTGGGCAAATGTTTATCATCAAACAGTTAAAATATTTAAGTCCCTGCTATGAAGACATATATTTCTCAATCCTATATAGCTCTCCATGACCTAATTGGGTGAGAGAGGCCTGTTTTACATGTAACAGAAAGGAAAAGTAAACAAAAAGAAGAGCAGGAAACCTGAAAGGATATGTGGTTCTTTGCTTTAAAAAGTGTGTGTGTGTAAACTGATATAAACTGAGAAAGCTCAGGGTGAAATCCTGGCCCTACCCATGTCAATGGGATTTGGGAGTTTTGCCATCACCTTCATAGAGGTCAGGATTTCATCCTAAGAGTGCAAAGTGAGTAATCTGAAGTGGTGGAGAAAGTCCTTGTAAGGGGAGATGGGAGATGTTACCTTGTTCCCAGAAATAGGTTTGGAAATCTGTGCTGGTCCAGAGGGGCACATGCAAAGGCTTTTCAGAAATATTTTATCTTTAGATTGGTTTAGTAGTAGCCAGGAAGGGAAGTTTAACTCAGCAGTGATAGAGAATAAGGATAATAATTTGCACTTTTCTATAGCACCTTTCATCAGAGGTTCTCAAAGTACTCTGCAAAGTGAATCAAGCCTTAAAACAACCCTGTGATGTGAAGTATGGAAATATAATAGTACTCATTTTACAGCCAGTTAACCTAGCCTTATCAGACATTCTGGATTTTGTGGATCTGTTCTAATTTTACTTGAGCAATCTCAGGTCTTGCAAGTAATGCCTATGAGGGATTAATGGTTCCCGAAATCAGCTTCAGAAGCCCACAAGCCGTCATCATAATACAACATTATATCATGACACTGATGCAGTCTCACATTGTACTGCTGTAGTGATCTGTTAAGTGTTTGAATGCAAGGTGACTGTCACCCACCTTTTGAATTTTCCTCTTTGGTTGGGAAGCTAAGGTCCAGTGTGGTTAAGTGGCGTGCCCTAGCCAGGGCCTGGCAGAGCCACCACCCAGAGAATCCTGACATCTCACTACCTATCAATTTCACTAAGAGCTCAGTGTGCTGGATGGGGAATGGGATTTCTACCTAGTGTCAGGCTTAATCCTATGGTTACAAAAATTAATTCTTTCTAGGTCCGTCCCCCCCTCCAGCAATAATGGGGAAGTGTGGCTGCCCTGCCCTGCTCCCCCTTTGGAAAGTCACAGTGCTCCAGAAGCCAGGAAGCCTCACCCAGGTCCCCACAAACTGAGGGGCACATGGCAGGCAGCTGGGCCTTGAGTCCCCACGGGTGGCCAGCACACGAGTTCCTGTGCCCAGAAATTCACAAGCCCTATGGCTGGCCCCGGTCCTACCTGGTAAGCGTCTGGGATGTTGACTGTCTCCCCATGCTCTGCCACGTAGCCGATGATGCCCTTGCCCCAGGGCACCTGCACCTCATTGGAGTTCTCGGTGCTGCAGCAGGGCAGGAGTGGGGTGCCCGCGTGCACGTCGAAGAACTTGGACACCAGGCTCTTCTTGCCCGCCGCGGCTCCCTCCACCAGGAAAAGCGAGCTCCGGTCAGCCTCTACCATGAGGCAGACGAAGATGAGGATCTTGTAGCTGAGGCTGGTGAGGTCCAAGTCGTTGGAGATGTCCTTGACCAGCTCCAGGAAGAACTGGCGCTCGTTGTGTTCCTTGAGGTAGCGCTTGTAGTCCAGGGCAGTGGGCGGGTACTGGGGCAGGCTGACCCGGGACTCAAGCAGGGCACTGAGGATGTGGGCCGTGGTCGGGGGCAAGGAGCTGGCTTTCCTGAGCAGGGCCCTTCTCCGCATGCTGCTGAGGGGCTCCTGGGCTCGGGCGTGCACGTGCTCGTCGTAGGTCAGGTTGACGTGGATGGCCTTGGACCTGGCGAAGCTCTGCCTCAGCTCCTTCTGGGAGGCCCTTCGCTGCAGCCCGCCGGCGGCGCTGGCCTCCCCGGGGTCACTGCTGGCCCAGCTGCTGGCGGGGCCCAGATTGGGGCTGCCGCTGCTTCGCCGGGCTTCAAGGCCGCCGCCGGCGCTGCCTGTGCTGGCGCTGGGAGGCGCTGCGGCGAGCGACTTCCTCCTCTTCAGCCACTTCTCCACCAGCTCCGGGTGCCGGTCCAGGAAACTTTCCACCGCAGCGAAGTCCAGGCTGGCAGCCGACATGGTCCCCGGGCTCCAGCGCCGCCGCCTCCCAACACCGGCTCCGCTCCTAACTTGGGACCGCTCCCGAAACTGCCTCGGACTATTTCCGACCCTGATGAACCATGGCAGAAGGGAGAGGAGATCACCCGGCTTCCCAGCCCCCTCGGGCTGTAGGGAGCGGTCCCTTCCTCAGAGGTGGGGACGCTGCCCAGGAGTGAGGGAGCAACGTTGTCTGACTTTCCGCCCTTGTCCAGGCTGGCCCGCCTCCTCCTCTTTTATCGCCTCCTGCTCCTCCTCCACCTGGCCGCTCCTCCTCCACCTGGCCCGCGGTTCTCCTTGTCCTCCCCTACCCGCTCCCTGGTCTGGCGCTTGGTTCTGGGCCAGGTCCTCCTGCTCCCTTCACTTCCTCAGGGAAAGGTGCTGCCGCGGCTTTCCCGGAATGCACTGATCCGAAAGCGCTTTTGGAAACCCTTCTGCGAACTGCTGCTGCTGCAAGCGGCTGCTCCTGCGTAACCCAGCCAGCAGACCACTGAGGGAGGGAGTGGGAAGGGAGGGAAGAACGCGTGAGGGGGGGAGGGGGAGAGGAAAAGCCAGTGGCGATACCAGGGACAGAGTCAGCAGCATCCTATTTTCCTGGAGGCAGTAGCATGGCTACTCAGTGTGCGGTGCGAAGTGACTGAGATTATGCAGTGTGCCCTTCTTGTCCTCCTTATGGATCGTGAACACCAGTACTTTGGGGGAGCTACAAGCAAGGAGCCTTGCACTGTTAGTTCAAACTAAGAAAGAGCTCAAGGCATTCAGTCCTTTCATTCATCCCTGTGTGGGGAGGGAGGAGGATTTGTGGGCATGTTTGTGTGCGAGAAAGATTTGTGAGTGTGGATGTTTGTGCGTGGGAATATTGGTAAGTGTAAATATGTGTGATATAAATATTGCGTTTCTATTAATATAAATTAAATTATGTTTATATTAGTTTAAAAATCGGTGAACATATTTCCTTCAAAAAAGCCCTTCTCTTATTTGACTTGTTTGTGCCTGAAAATCATACTCGCACTCTATACTTAACGAAACGAAATGTCCACGCCCAGAGTGCCTTGTTGGGCATCTTTAATGGTATTTTCCTTATTGGCTTTCTGCAAACAGCCTGTGAATGTAGAATGGGAGGACGTGAGTACCTCTGTGGGGAGTAGGGTGACCAGACAGCAAGTGTGAAAAATTAGGATGGGGTGGGGGAAATAGGAATCTATATAAGAAAAAGACCCAAAAATTGAGACTGTTCCTATAAAATCGGGACATCTGATCACCCTAGTGGGGAGCGCTTTGCTGTGGTCATTTCTCCCGAGGGAGACCCAAGGAGGCGCACATGGTCACCTTTCCATGGGAACGTGCGGCTTCGCTGAGCGTATAGGAGCCGCAAAGAACACATGCGACTCGTGTGCCTCCTGCAGCATCAGCTGCGAGACAGAGCGCCGAGCACATCCACCGAGACAGACGGAAGGGGGTTATTTTTACGGACACGTGGGGAAGCACATTTACTTGCTAAATTGATGCCTGTGCATAAGTGATTGAAAACATAGTCATGGATCTTAACACGTGAATACAGCTTTCATCCCCTAACCGGGGGCTGATTGAAGGCGATTTCAAAAACTAATGAATGAGATTTTCACTGAAAAACACACCGCCAAATCCTTAATCAAATGAGAGAGAGACTTCAAACACTGCCAGAAAACTAATCCCCAATGAACAGCCCCCTCCAGAATGCGGACTTGAATTGTGTGGGTATAAAGCAGCACGCCAATTATGGAGACACGTGCAAATGAGCGTGTGTGGAAAGGGGCAGAAGAGATTTCTGTGCCGTAAGAGCTGATTTACCCTCCGCCCCCTTCTGCTGCAGGCATCAGGGAGGTTAAAACAGGCTCACCGGAATGTACAGGGGCTGTGACTGTCAGAAAGAGAAAAGAAATCTAATCACCTGTCCAGAGAAAGGAAACAGACAAAGGAAGTAGCTTCTCAGTCTCTGACCCGGTGTCTGTCCTAGATTATGCTGCATTTAGCACAGTGAGTGAAATCCGCTTGCTAGCGCCGTTTATTTTTCGGGTGTACTGCGCTCAGTGAAGTTTCATTCTGCCTTGGCTCCGTAAGATGCCTGCGTTTCATTGAGAAACCGCGCATCGTGAGCTGCAGAAACTTGTCAATCGAGAGCAAAGGCACCGGGAGGGGGTCTTCTGTGCGCAGGCGCGAAACAGAGCGGTGGGCGTGAAATACACGTCTGAGCCGCTCCGTTTTCCCGCATGCCCCTAAGCTTCTGACTGGGTCTCCTGCAGGGGGGCGACAGGGGTCTACTGCGTAGCCCAGGCCCGGGCAGGGGGTACTGCTCAGGATCAGACAGACCATCTTCTGAACCCGCTGGCTTTATGCTCCCTGTTGAAAAGGGGTGCAAAAGGGGGACAGAGAGAGGGGTTGAATTGGAGGGGTGGGGTGAGCAGAAATTGTGCCGAAGGCCAAACTGTGTCTAGAGGAAGGTAAAAGGGATGGAGGGTGGGCGAGGGGAGGGGCAGATAAACAAAATTGGGGACAGGTGCAAGTGGGAGATGGGCTGCCGGGTAATGTCAGGGGAAGGGAAACTCTTGGAGAGGGAGGGGCGCGGGGAAAGGATACAAGAAGTTATCTGCAGTGATTGCCAAAGTAGGGTTTGTGGGTGGCAGAGAGACTTCAGTTCTTCCAGGATGGTCCATGTCAGCACCCTCTCCCCATGGCTGTGGTGTTAAGGGCACAGTGTAGCCTGTGACAGACTGACAATGTCCTGTAGGATTCTGGGCAAACCTTATGGAACTAAGATAAATCTTATTGAATTAGGTTTAGTACCTTTTGGGAACCATTGTATTAAAAATGCAATTGTGTGCATGTGTATGTACATTGTGTGCAATGCCTCTAGCAGGAGGGGGTTGCTAATGTAATTCCTCTAGCTACCGGCCCTTTGAAGCCACCCTTAGGGAGAGGTACACAAATACTAGTTCAGACTGGATTCGCCAGAGCCCAACAGACAAAGAAAGGATTTTTGAATAAATAGCTTGGTTTTAAACAGGCTCATGGCTTTCTTCCTGATCCAGCAAACTGATGGGACACCTGGACCACTGAGGGGAAATAGAGGTCCAGTTGCCCTGAATGTAGCCCAATGCCTGGAGCCCAGAGCCATGAAGCCTTTTGAGGATATGTGCTCCAGGAGACTTGGCTCAGTGTAGTAATATTTTACTTACACACCATCACGAAAAGTTCATAATCTTCATACATGTGTTTGATGTTTCAAAGTATTCCTTGTCCGTTTTCATAGGAATAACATGTCTGTATATAGCTTTATAGCATTTCACAAATTTGTCTTCTCTTTTGATTGACTGAATTGAACTCATCTTAATTGACCCAGCTGATCACCTATCAGTGTTTTGTAGTATAGCACTTTGTTTTTGGTAATTTTCCATATTTATTTCTACAGTTTACTCTTTCTTCAGTTTCCTTTGATCCTCCAGTGAGGACTGCTTTTCTCGACTGTATTTTGCCCTCTTTTTTTCCATGTCATCACTTGTATGTAGAACTTACTTCTCAAATATTCACTGAGGATGCTACTCTATCTTATATGAAATCCCTCTCAAAGGCATGCTTCTATTGTAATTTTTACTGAACGTAGATATGAATTATTCACGAGTATGAAAAAATCGTGTCATACAACAAAAAATTCTAACTTGATACATTTCAGTTTGGTTTTCATTCTGACAAGTTTACTTTTTGGTCTGCCATAATCAATACAGATTTTTTAACATAAAATATTTTATTTCTTCGACGTGGGCTCAGAAACCCATTTCTATTGCTCTATGACAGTATTTAACATCATGTGTCTATATTGAATGCAGGAGTTAACAGCTCCAGCAAGCCCTGTTCAAAACAACCCCTGATGGAAGTGTAAGCCATGCTGCCACGATGTTCAACCCTCTCTCCGTCCCCTCTCCCAAGCCGAGTGAGGACAAGGAATGTCCACAGACATTGATAAATTGAAACAAAGTTAATTGTTTGGTTTGTTTGCTGTTCGAAAATTATGTTGCTCGTTTAAGATGTAGCCTGCACTCACATGTCACTGCCCATTGAACATCAACAGTAATATGTGTGTATGTGGGTCTTCTGCAAGTTGACATACAACTCACAATTTCACTTCATGTACTTATCCCTTTTATGGCTTATTTTATAGTATGGGTTTTTGCTTCAATGTTACATAAAAATGTCTATTTTATTTGCTGTCAAGTTTTTTTCTCCAGTGAGTGGTGTTTTGATATGATTTTGGATATAGATCAACATTGCATTATTGATGCCATTTCAGGATGTATCCCTGACACATGACAAAATCATTATAAATAATCGTGCGCCTTACAGTTTTGTTTTCTATACATAATAGTGTAATAAAACACATTCACTTACCTTATGGTTTTGTTTTGTAATGCACTGTAAATGGGTACATTGTCTAATATACTCATTTACCGTAACTTATTCATTTACCTCTCACTGCAGTGTTGGGCATGGAACTGAACACTAACCAGTAAGGTACATGAGTACCCTAAATACTCTGCTCATTTACTTCGTGTGCACCATCAAGTAAGATAAAGAATAGAAAAAGGCCTGTTACAATTTCTCAAATGACTTTCCAGTCTCTGATTGATTTTACCTGATGCATGACAGATGAAGTGCAATGTGTATGTTACTCATGTACCTTTCTGTATTGACTTCATATTGCTTCTCCAGTTAGGCTCAGAGCAATTGGTTGAGACTGTATGAATCACCATCAGGTATTCTTTTTCAGTTGAGAACACAGCATTGAGACAAATGGGCCACTTAACACCTCTCTGAGCTTGCAACTTTGAATTTTGAAACCCACTCTGGGTAGAAATCTGAGAATGAACTTTAAACATTTGGGGAAAATGCATCTTCGGCTCAGCTCTCAGATGCAAATCAAGCTGAAGGTGGGAAAGGTTATAAGATCAGGCTGGTCAATGAAGGAGCAAGGCATCTGCTGTGAAGCTGGGACCCAGTACCTGCACCACTTTGGATACTGGTGAGTCTATGCTATTCCATCTGTACTTACTAAGCCCTCCATTAGGATAATGTTTGGTCCATTGCGGTGTATTTTAAGGACCTAGAAGAGAGATGGGAGGGAAGCATTGCCATTCCAGGGGCTACACAACTTCTGGAACTTAGGCCCAGATTCTCAAAGGTACTTAGGCTCCTAACTTCCATTGGCCTTAGCTACTAATTATCTTCTTTAGATTGGGTTTCTGTCTCAGGTGAAGACGCAACAGGGCCAGACCTCAGATAAGAATTTTCAATCCTTCACTTGACTTAGGTGGATTTATGTGGAAGAGATAGGCTTTCACTCTGTTGGGCATTTGTGTAACTCCAGGGAATGGCTATTTTAAATGCTGAATCCAAATACCTGTACCACGTTGGATACAGGCTTCAGATTTTTTTCCACCAGCAACTGAGGAGACCAATTGATCCCAAACTTATTTGCTGTCTGACTCTGAAGTGTTCGAGGGAGCTGAGTACCTGATTTTTTTCCCTGAAGTTCTGAAGACATCCAGGTAATACACACTATTAAGATTGAGAAATAATCTCTGAGAGGGGAATGTGTTATATATGTGTGCTTAAGTATAGAAATGTAAATGTTAGCTTGATATCTTGCATTTAAATACATGTACCAGGAACTAAATGGGAGGGTGGGAGGTGGAAGAGTCTGGAAGGAATACCAGTAGAGTACCACCTGATAGCTTGTGTTTAAAATGTATTAAGTATTCTTTAAGTGTGCATTTAAACATTTGTTTACTAATGCCATGTTTACACTGCAGACTTTGGTTGATGCAAGTTTTGTCAGCATACGTTATATATCACTTGGGCACATGCATACTTGGCTGCTTGCACCGGCACTACATATACTTCCCAGGAGTGCTTGTGTCAATTCAAAGTGTGCTGCACCACCAGTATGACACACACTGCTGTTCGTCGCAATGCCTTTTGGGAAATTTACACAATGTGTTGTGAGATAAAAATAACTCACCCAGGGATCTCTCTGGGAGCTAGGCATCAAGTTCCCAGCATGCAACTTCCTTCATTCTATAATGCCATCCATAGTCCATAATTTTCACACTTAAAAATCTCATAAGCCCTCATGCCATTTTTCACTGTCTGCCATCTCTCACAGAAACATGGAAGCCTGCAGAGCTCTGCACTGTTCTCATGAATGTTGCAAATACAAGATGTACGATTCTCCTTTAATTGCAGATCCACAGAAAGTACTGTAACAGTGGGTGATATGACAATTTCTTGGAGGATAGTTTTCTGAGGGACACAATGGAAAAACAATTCAAGGTTGTTGGTGGCATTCACAGAGCAGCTGCAGATGGTGGAGTGCTGCTTCTAGACCTGAGAAAAGAGCACTGACCGGTGGGATCGTATTGTAATGCAGATTTGGGATGATGAGCAGTGGCTATGCATCTTTTGGATATGGAAGGCAATATTTGTGGATGTGTGTGCCAAGCTCACCCTAATCCTCCAGCGCAGGGACACCGGAATGAGAGCTGTGTTGATAGTGGAAAAGTTGAATAATGATTTCATTCTGGAAGCTTGCAATGCCAAATTGCTACAGCTCAGTGGGAAATCATTTTGGAGTAGGAAAACCCATGGAAATGTAAAAGGTCATTAATCATCTACTACTCCAAAGGACTGTGACTCTGGGCAATCATGTGTAGGACATAGTGGATGGATTTGTGGGAATGGGTTTCCCAAACTGCAGTGAGGCATGCAAGACTCATGGGAGGGACACAAAGGGGGCACCAGCTAAAGGGGAGGACATGTGATCTCCCCACGTGACTCCTCCCTGCCCCACTCCCAGTCCAGGGCCCCCACACTCTCCCCATCCCCTCCCAATCCCACATTACCTGGGAGGGGGAGGGGGGCTCTGTCCTCCCGCTGCACCGGCTCGCCCTGGCATGTTCGGCTGCTCTTCCTGGCAGTCAGGCCCCAGAGCCACTCCTGGATGCTGCCCAGTGCAGAACAGTACTTCCCCACCTCAAAGGAACATTGCAAGGCTTGGTTGCTAAGTGCTAGAACAATGTAGGGATTATGAGCAATACCTATATACTGTATCTGATTGGTGCTATATCGATAAATGGGAATTGTATTGGTGCTTTCTTCATTCAACTAAGGCTTACCTCAACCATGCTGAAGTATATATTAATTTGTTTAATTGTCCAATGCAAGCGTTCTTAACCTGTGAGTCACAACCTGGGTGCTGGAAGGAAAGAGTCAAACAGGTTTCAGGGGGGCTGCAACCATCCACCTTTCCCTTCCCTTTCATTTAAAAAAGAAAAAAGGCCTAGCTCTCGTGATTGTGAAGCTGACCTTGGAAATGTGAACTGATCCTAAACTGCTGCAGTGATATCTGCCAGAACTTGCAGACAACCTACCCTACAAATTTTAAGATGTGAATTCTCAACCTCTGGGTCATAATGCCAGGGGGTTACAATGATGCTACCTTTTTCATATTGTTAAGAGGGATGGGGATCATGATGGGGAGGCTATGGAAAAGTTTGAGAGATCCACCAAGACTTTTTTTCTCTAGCATCAATCACTGTAGTACTTAATATATATTATATATTTATATATATAATATATATATATATATGATGGTTACACTGTAGTGCTTAACTAGTATTGTAAAAAAATGAAATTATTTAAAATTAAATTTAGATGTTTAATGTATTTTATACGTTTTCTTTTTACTAACATCTTTAATGTTATTGGGATACATTCTGCACAGATCATTAATGGCCAAACATATGAAAGTACTGCCTGTAACAATAATGTAAGTTAACACCTCAGTATTTACAGAACCCTGGGAAGACCTAGTACTGTCAGCAGTATGGCTAAGCAGTCTGTCTAATAAAAAGATATAAAATAGATGCAGATTTCACTATTTAAAGATGTACGCGCTTAATTTCCTCAATCCCCACTCCAACCTCGTTTTCAAGGTTTGCCATTTGAAAGGTGCAAGATTTATAACCCTAGAATAGGTATGGTACAGCATAAATGAGACCTTCACAGCCTGAGCCCAAAGTGCCTTAATGAAGTTTCCATGCCCATATAATCCTTGAATTCTCTAAAGTACCCAAGTAAGGTATCAGCTCAGGTAGTAATCCTGTCCTCTCAGACCCAGGCTAAGCCATTACATTTTATATAGACTACCAGAACAGTTGTGAGTATGAACTAAAGGTGAAAGTATTCCTGCTATTATTACCATCATTTGAGCTATGCCAGATCTTGTTTGTTTCTTTATAGTAAGGGGGCTGGATACCTTAATATATTTGACTCGTGTAGTGAACACATAGAGTGAAAAAAACTGTAATGAAGAGACTGCTGATTGGTGGACAGTTATGTCCTTTTAACACATAAAGAAACACTAATACAAGGAATGAGCTAAAGTTTTGAAATTATCTACAGATCAAACTGTAGCTAATCCAATCCCTCCAGCTTCACTTTTATACTAACATCTTGATACAATGCTGACTGGCTTTTTCTCCACTGTTTGTCATCCCTTGCTCTTTTAAGTTAGGGCTGAATCCTGCAAAACACTGAGCCCTCACTGATTTTGTTGAGAATTTTGCCTAAGTAAAATCTTCAAGGAAGAAGCATTAGGGTCCATTGCTACAACCACTTACACTTGTGAGTAACTGTACTAACTTGAACAGTCACATCGATTTCAATGTAAAGTTATGTGTGTGTATAATTCCAGATATATACCAGTATATGCAGGACTGGACCCTTCAGTTGGAAGCTCCTTGGAAAAGGGAACAATATTTTTCTTTTGAAATGTCTGTACAGGGCCATGCCCACCTTTACCATCATAGAAATAGTTTACATAGTGCTCACCCTTATTTTGTTTTGGTAGTAGGCTTAGCAAAAATCAAATAAAGACTGATATTTTCAGATGCTAAGACCAGTACCTAATAAACAAATATTAACAGACTACTGAAACATGAATACTGATACAAGAGAGATTCAAATTTTGAAACACTTTCTGACATCACAGTAATTGTAAGAACACTTCATGAAGAGGTTGCCTTTTTCAAGTATGCAATAACATCTGCTCTCTCATTCTTCTTTTTAATGCCAGCAAAAATCATTTTAGTTCCAGGAATATATTTCTTAGGGTTCTCCAAATACTCCATCAGTGTATTTTCATTCCACACAACACCTGGAAAGTTTAGACAATAATGATGAATTGCTTACATTTTATTAATGTCCTACCACTTGACTCCACATATAGCTAAGCATATCAAGCATATTCACGATCTCAAAATCTAGGGTATGCAGCTCTGAAAGTAAGCTACTCAGTTTATGTCCTAAATTCCAAAGGAGGGAAAAAAGAATGAGAATGAATGATAAATTAAATCCAGTTTTCATTATTGCTTGAACACATTTCACATTAAACACACAACTGGTACATACTGTATTTACTTTTGACTCATTTTAATAATCCAGATTATATTGAGCATCTTGGAAAGATTAATGTTTAAAGCCAGTTCAGCTAAACGGAACACTTTTGAATAATGTTTGCTACTTTTAATCTATACAAATATCTTCATCATTCAAGTGCCAGTGAGACCATGCTTTCCAGTAATGTATTCAGACTTGTGTTTTAAATCAATGTGATCTTTACTTAGGGTTGAGCAAGCTCTCTTTTGAATCCTGAGATTGTCCATTTATTGGCAAAAGTGTTCACAGAAACTGTTGATTATACACAATGGTTATAAATTTTGCCAGCTCTTTAAAGCATTTCCCTCTGCCAAGTCAGCAGCACCTCCATCTTTTTCAGATGATATGTAAACAGTTAGCTTTAGTTATTGTCTGTCTCTCCTAGATATTGGGAGAGCACAGGGAAAGCTACTTGTAATTCTGTTAAAAAGATGTAAAGCTGATTATCTGCATACTGACACTCTAGCTCACACTGTATTTCCTCCCACAGTAGGTTCATAAATGTTGAACATGAAGGGTGGCAATAGAGGACCTTCAGAAAGAAACCGCAGTTTCACTGCTACTTTCTGGAATTTCTCTAACAGGAACAGGTGTGTAAAAGGGTGGCCCACCCCTTTAAAGGCCAGGAAGCCTGGGGCAGCCAGCCCTCTTCAGTCAGCTCTCCTGGGCCATAATTAACTCCAGTTTAACCAGAAGAGACAGGACTAAATGGGGTCAGGTGATAGCCCAAAACTGGGCCTCATAAGGGCTGAGAAAACTCCTAAAGGAGGACTACATGGAATAAGATAGGTTCTTGTGGAAGGCTCTGCGACCATGAAAGGACTCCAGGGAAGGTATCAGAAAGACTTAAAGGTAGATGAGAGGGGCTGGGAAGTGAACATGGAGGCTGGGCTGATGAGAAGCCTAAGCAGGATGGAAGAACCTTTTGTTTGTGTAAACTCTTGTTTTGGACTTTTGTTACCTTGGCAGAGTCTGGACTAGATATGATAAGTTGTACTGAAACAGGCTCAAAGATATAATCAACAGGAGTGCTGGAGGTGAACCCCTGTAGTGCCATAGTCTAATGCCAAAGAGTGCTAGAGCAGGGAATGGAACCACTTACAAGATGAAACAGTTTCAGTGTTAGCTTCCACCTTTAATTCTCATGGGCATATCAATGACAGATTATGGTCAACAGTAGTGAAGGCTACTGAAAGATTAGTAATATCAGCACCACTTATGTCTGACCTCTGTGTTCAGGAGATAAATTGACCAATATGGTTGATGTATTAAGTAGTAGTCTAAAGTACATTTAGATATCCTGTTGATGGCTTACTTGTAATAATCACTTGCACTATTAGTTCACACGAGCACTTTTAGAACAGACACTAACAATGAAATACATGATTTCTTTGTAGGAATGGATCCCTTTCTATAAATAAGGTCCCAGTATAAGACTAAATGCCCTCCCCCTCGCCCTGGCGAGATCCCAGTAAAACTGAAGAGTCAAGGAATTCCAAAAGGTTTTAAATAACTTAAACTAAGAATAATATTTGCAATTAATACCTTGACCCAAATAAACCCAAAATGAACAACATTGTATCTAATTATGTAACAATACTTTTAAACACCTCTTTACTTTCACAATCATCTGTATTAAAACAGTGCACGTGGACACGTCCGCATATAATAATCCGAGAGCTAAAATTAGTCCAGTGCCAATAAGTAAAGAGACCATACACCAATGCAATGCCAGTAGAGAGCAGTGACCAACTGAAGCAAGATCAGACTAAAGGATCAACATCACTCCAAGAAATAGGGACTGTCAGAAAGCAGATTTTAATGTAAAATCCTGGAAAGGATGTAAATAGCCAGATATCAAAAAACAGATGTGCTGGAAGAAGATACTAAAATCTCAGTTAAAAAGCACTTTGTTTCTGAAGATGTGGTTCAGGTTCATCTTGCAATACTGTCATTTAAAAGCTATGAGGGTAGTTTTGTAAAGATTTTTAAGATATAGCAAGAATGGAATTAATTTTGCTTCTTTATGCTTCCAGTCCTGCACCTCACCCCATGTCACCCTTTTGTTTTTACCTTTGTTCTTGTTTGAATCTGAGTAAGAGAATCCTGCAGCTTGTCCTGTTTTGCGACCAAACAGACCCCAAAGATTCGGGCCAGTCTTGTGCGGCCCCCCTTTTTCAACTGTGTGGCACTGAGAGCATTTCTGAACAAAGAGCTTCTTGCCTTTTTCAGCATCACCCATTTTGGTCTATGACAAAGCAAAATAGAAAAATGAAATTGTACAATATTTTTGAAAAGATTACAAAGATTACCCTTTTGGTTACATTTACCATCATTGCCCTACTTTTACTTCTGTCTAGCAAAGTAGGAGAGAAAAGATGAAAAATTTTGAAAGTCCTTTATGTCATTTGCCCATTCTGTGAACAGGTTTGGTTTAAAAAAAATGTTTTTTTAAATAAACTCTAGTATAGCCAGCTAAAACCATTACAGCTGAGATTCTGTGCTACTGCTCTTCAAGGTGCAACACAAAACTTGCAGCCCAGAAGTAAGGAGGCTAAGGTGACTCTAAGACACTTCTTAGTACCCTCCTAAATCTTGGCAGCTCTGGGTAATTTAGACGACCCTAGGGTCAAAGTTCTGCCCAAAATATCTGCAGTACTGTGGCCCACTGCTGACGCATCCCTCCCATCCCAGCATACCTCTTACACCAGGGTTCTTGGAAGACCGCTTTACAACTACACCTCTACCCCAATATAACGCGACCTGATATAACACGAATTCGGATAGAACGTGGTAAAGCAGTGCTCCTGGGGGGGGCTGCGCACTCCGGTGGATCAAAGCAAGTTCGATATAATGTGGTTTCACTTATAACGCGGTAAGACTTTTTGGCTCCCGAAGACAGCGTTATATCGAGGTAGAGGTGTATCTCCACTGTGCCTGCCCAAGAATCTTCCCCTAGCTGGAGCCTTGTTACACCAATATAGACAGCTTACCTGACAAAGAGCACAAAGAGGGGTTGAAGATCTCAACCAATGTTTCCTAATCTTTCACAAACTCAATGACCACAAATACTGAATGAATAACCTAATTAGTAGCATCTGTAGGTTAACTGATGTCACCTACAATCGAAACATTCCCTTTATATAATTTTTTTTAAGGATTTCCTTCTAAATGACAAAGGTCTCAAGACTGATGCTTCTGGTATTAAAATGGCCAAAACAGAACATTTTTACTGTAGGTACAGAGACTGTGTACCACCTTTAACTAGCCCATATAGTGAGAACCTTTCACCCAACAATGGTTGAAAGTTGTTTTTTTTTTTTCTAAAATAGACTGGATCTATAAGGAAACCACACAGAGGTGACACATATTCAGCAGAGTATACGAGAGAATTTACATAAAACATGGCAACTGTGTTAGAAATAAAAGGGGCAAGAAACCTCCCCCAGACCACTGTCCCCCTGAAACTTCCAGAAATCTGCCTGTGGGGGGGGGGGGGGGGAAACCTCTCACCTTCTGATGCTGCAGGGAGATGCCCCATTTGTAAACCAACCTCTGTAACAGAATCACAGATTGATCCAATTGCTAGGGTGACCAGACAACAAGTGTGAAAAATCGGGACGGGGGTGGGGGGTAATAGGAGCCTATATAAGAAAAAGACCCCAAAATCAGGACTGTCCCTATAAAATCGGAACATCTGGTCACCCTACCAATTGCCCACAAAAAATACCCTACTTGACTGGATTTTAGGGATTAGTTTCATTCAGTTTGTTCTGACCTCTTCTATTCGAGACTTTGGCAGATATTTACACAGGGACATCCTATCTCAAGTTACAGAAATATATCCTCTAGTAGTGTAGACTTACCCAGCAATCTGAGCAGCTGCCTAGAAAACCTCTCAATCTGATAAGTGGCAGAGTCACAGCTGCCTTCCACTGGAAGAATACCACCCAACTGTTCATATACATATCCTTTGTGCAACACAAACTCCACATCCAAGTGGATAAAAGAGCACAAATATTGATACAGGTACTGCCACGCATAGAAGAATATGCCTTAACTCTGGCCAGGACTGGAGTTGTTTCCAGGAATTCTTATGAATCGATAAAGCACTAGATGGGGCATTAGCTGGTGTCTGCTACAGACCACCAAATCACACTAGGAAACGGTGACAAGTACGGTATGTAAGGAGACAATCTATAATGTGTAGGGGGGGAAAAGCTGTTTGATCATGTGGGATTCCAGTTTGAATGACACATGCTGGAGGTCTAATTGTGCCAGTACTAACACATGCTTGGAATTTCTAAGTATTATATCAACTCAAAAAATGTTGCATCCAACCCAGGGGATAATCAATATTAGATCTCATCTTGACGGATAAAGAATCAGAGCTAAAAATTAATGGTAACTTAGGCACAAGTGTTCATGACTTGATCATATTTATTGTGCAAACAGAATAAAGTCCAGAACAATTTTATTTTTATATATATATATATATATATATATATATATATATATATATATATATATATATATATATATATATATATATATATATATAAAATTTGGTGCTTTAAGAGAAACAATTTCACAAAGCTGAAAACAATTATCACCCGGAATAATTTAATCAGAAAAATATGACTGGGAATTGTTTAAGCACACTTTACTACAGGGGTAGGCAACCTATGGCACGTGTGCCAAAGGTGGCACGCGAGCTGATTTTCAGTGGCACTCACACTGCCCAGGTCCTGGCCACTGGTCCGGGGGGGCTCTGCATTTTAATTTAATTTTAAATGAAGCTTCCTAAACATTTTAAAAACCTTATTTACTTTACATACAACAATAGTTTAGTTATTATAGAAAGAGACCTTCTAAAAACATTAAAATGTATTACCGGCATGCAAAACCTTAAATTAGAGTGAATAAATTAAGATTGGGCACACCACTTCTGAAAGTTTGCCGACCGCTGCATTGCTAGATGTTCCAAAAGCTATAATCCCGTAGACAAAGAAGGCGGCTGTGATGGTTTAAAAAAACAACCTGGTTTATAGCTGCCTTTACTTCCCCTCTAAAAAATAACACAACAAATGGACTAAAAGGGATGTTGAGTAATGAATGTTAATCAGAAGCTGGGACTTCTAGGAAATTGATAAGGGAAACCAAGAGACATAAGGAGTAGTCTATGGCCAGCAGAGTTAAGGACAATAAGGCGTTTAATACATGATTTCTCTATACAATGCTTGTTTGACCACCCTTAAAAATATTGGTCCAAATCTCAAACCTATATAGTAGCCAAAAGACTTCATGAGTGTTCCCCCATGAAATTTTCTTCGACATCTTACATTGAGGGAGGGAGGGCAGGTTTTACAACTATACTTGTTTCTGTTCAGATCTACCAAATGGTTTAGATTGTATTACTCTGCAGGCTTGGAATAGAGGAGCCGGCCTAACACCCTGCTACCCCATAAATGGATCCACAATCCTCCAAGGCAGGGGTGGCCAACCTGTGGCTCCGGAGCCACATGCGGCTCTTCAGAAGTTAATATGCGACTCCTTGTATAGGCGCCAACTTTCCAGTGTGCCGGCGGTGCTCACTGCTCAACCCTGGCTCTGCCACAGGCCCTGCACCCACTCCACCCCTTCCAACCCCCTCCCCTGAGCCTGCCATGCCCTTGCTCCTCCCCCCCACCCCCAGCCTCCTGCATGCCACAAAACAGCTGATCGGGAGGGAGGGGGAAGGCATTGATCGGCAGGGCTGCTGGTGGGTGGGAGGCGCTGGGAGCTAATGGGGGGCTGCTGACATATTACTGTGGCTCTTTGGCAATGTACATTCGTAAATTCTGGCTCCTTCTCAGGCTCAGGTTGGCCACCCCTACTCCAAGGGCTCTCCAATGTTTCCAAAGGGAAGGTACTATAGAAGATGCTGATAAATAGGGGACGACCCATGTGCAGAAAAGTCCCTAGTCGCTTGTGGATCGTCAGGGCACAATGTGGCCCTCTGTTTTGGTCTTTACCTACCTACCAACCTTCCTTTTTCCACCTGTAACAGGAGGACTGTTCACAGTTTGAAACACAAACATGCCAAAAATAAAGTAAGAAACACAATGAAGTTCAAACTTATGCCAATCAGAGTTAAGGTTTAAATATTTTTTTTTTTCAAAAGCACTAACTCTGGCCTAACTCTGCTCCTACCGAAGTCAATCAGTTTTGCCATTGATTACAGTGGGAGCAGAGTTAGGTCAGAGTTAGTGCTTTTGAAAACCTCAAAGTGATTATGCAGAGATGGGCCTTTATTCAAGGCATCCGTTCCCTACTTTTAAGTCATACTCAATTTACTTTACTAATAAAAGGAAACTGACTACAGTAGGCACTAGAAAGCTACTGTAACTATGAATAAGCAAACAATTTTATTTTGTCTCATACATCAGGAAAACTGTCAGCTAAATTTTAATTGTGGAAACTGTTACTGGTGATTATATATAAGATTTTTTAAAAAGCTGTGGGTTTTTGTTCTGTTTTCTCCCACATTGAGTCTGCAGCACTGGCAGTTAGGAAAAGAAACTTTTTGGCATGTGAACTGAACAAATCTGTAATTGAAGTAATTTTGAGAGAATACAGAACCATACATGGGGGATTGATTTCAATCAAAATAATTTAAATTACTGATTTTAATTATGACTAATTCACCAACCAGAAAACCATGATTAATTTTCTTTTCATTTGTACCTTTGTTATTTTCTGAAAGAGAGGTTGATTCTCCTTGATTGGTAACAAAGAATATTGATTTGCAACTAAATACAGCCTTTACACTAAATTTGGTGCTTTTTTTTTTTTTTTGGCTAAGCAGGAAGATACACTACATATATATACACACAAGCAATTGTATAACTCTTATTCAGATTCTTAATTTTTACATTGTTAGAAAATTTATTTATATATACACGCACACACTTGTGACTTTTTTTCTGTCAAGCTCTCTTTGGATGTAAATGCAAATTTTGTTAATACACAAACAACAATTTTCTTATTAAATAAAACTACCTTAAATGTCCTGGATAAAAAAAATATATCTTGCACTTAAAACTGATTTATTAAACAAAGGAAATATCTATCAGTAGTGAATTTAAGTGATTGTTGAAGATTTTAGACCTAGTAGATCTCATCTTCACACCTATTCATCGATTGAAAGAGGAAAACAAACTTTCCTACTTCCCCCCCCCCCCCAACTCCCATTTGATTTCTTAACTTTGAATGAACTAGTCATTGATCAGAACTACTTAAGTGAAGGAAATACTCTCTCTGCACCTGCAGAAGAGGCTACTGCTGTCAGAAGCTAGTTTAGCACTTGTTCCAGATGCTTAGCTGGTGACTTCTACCAGTTCAGTGGTTTGACTTTCTTTAAAACTTGGCAGCAGACGTATACTGCTTAATGTGATTTCTTTAATAGACTGTAGTAAGTGTAGGCCTTAACGCAGGCTGTCAATTTCAAATTTAATTTTATTTAAATTTATTTTTAAAAACAAACCTGTAACTTAAATAAAATCCAACTTTTAAACAAAAAATCCATTTTAAAATTGATTTTTTTTAACCACCCTGGCCACACAACATGTTTATACTAATTCTTCTGACTCTAACCCATTTTAATCCAGCATAATTTAACTCCCATGTTGTCTGCGTAGGAAAGCAGTAGCTCTCTTCAGATATGCCAGTGTTTCAAAGGAACATCAAAGTGACATAGCTGGCACATGTGGGGAAGGTACCTCAGACAGACATTATGGAAGGTAATGGGACTCTCTTCTGAATCATTAATCTAATCCAGTGGTTCTCAAACTTTTTTGTATTGGTGACCCCTTTCACACAGCAAGCCTCTGAGTGTGACCCCCTCAGATAAATTAAAAACATTTTTTATATTTAACACTGTTATAAATGCTGGAAGTGAAGTAGGGTTTGGGGGTGGAGGCTGACAGCTCGTGACCCCCCAATAATAACCTCATGACCCTCTGAGGGGTCACAACCCCCAGTTTGAGAACCTCTGATCTCATCGCTACCATAATTCCCCTACTTAATTTTTTTAAAATATAAAAAAAACTATTTGAATAATCACCACAGCTGGAAACACCTCAGTCTGACAGAGCTGGGAACTGCAACAGCTGATCAAGTGACTGGCAGCCTTTACCTTCAGTCCAGAAACTGATTACTTGAGTCCCTGATAGATAAGGTTACATTCCAGTTGAAACCAGAATAAGAAATATCTTTAAAGGGTCCCAAAACTGTACATAAGCAAGAATAAAATATCATCAGCCTTAAATACCATCCTAGTTTAAATTAAACTGAAATTGACACTTAGATAGAAAGTTAAAAATTACAGAACACAATAGGCAATTTACAATTAAGCAAAACAATGGGAGGGAAAGAACAGTCATGTATGCATGTCAAATCATATTCCTTCTAGTGTGTTGTGAATCATCATTAGTCTACTTGTAATTGTTTTTATAGCCAGAAAAATCAGTATAGCCATTTAAAAATGCTTGATTAAAATTTTAAAAGAGAATAAAGCTTGATTCCCTGCACTTTAGTTGACTAGTTCTTCAAGGGAAGGACTATATGTTGAGCACATCACTGGTGCTTAATTATAGGGTAAAAGTAAATTGAATTCTAAACAATTTCATTTACAAACAAGCAGCAGGTATGATTTTTACTATGTTAGGGCTGAAGAGTTTATGTAGAACTTTAATTGTGATCTTTATGTTCTGCAAATGAGAAAGTTCACATTAAAATTATATCAACGATTATGCTGAAAACTTAAAAAAAAAAAAAGATGCATAGTGTGGCTGAACAAGGGCAAGGAAGAGGTGAGAAACATAACCACCTATGAGAAAGGTGTAAGCCTAAAGAGGGGGTGGGGAGTGAGATTATATAGGGTACCACCACAAGGTGGAAGTAGCGGTAACTGGATGGAATTAAGTACAATTCTGACTGGTAGGAAGATTTTCCTGCTGGAGAGATGTATCAAGCTGCGCAACGATTACAGTGATCCCTTTTCATGGGATGTTAAGCCTTGGAGCATTAGCATATGGCAGGAAAACATTGGGCGACAGCCCCTAAAGTATAGGTAATATCCCCCCCGAAAAGTCCTGCAAGGGAGAGACCCCACGGGAAGTCGCTTGCACGCAGAGCACAGGTTTCCTGGGGAAGCTCCCTAGGGTTCCTGTTCCACCAAGACCCTCCCTCCGGCGCAGCGGGGCCACTGCCTCAGAGTGGACGGGCGGCTCCCCTTCCAACGCTTCCTTCCCCACGCCCGCGGGGTTCTATGGTCCGCCCGCCTGTAGCGCCCAGTCCCCGCCCACGCTACCGCCCGCAGCGAGCCGCGCCCTCAGAAGTGGCCACCCCGCTCCATGAGCCCCCTCCCCCGGTACCTCCCACCCGGAGATGAGCCCGCCCCTCGCCGCTCTCACTGGCGGGAACAGCTCCAATAACTAACCCCGCAGCCACTTCACACTCTCTGCCCGTCCCGGGGGAAGGAGTGTGTGTCACAATAGAACCATCCAATCACAGACCGCATAATCCAGCACTCCGCCTGCTGATTGGTGCACCAATGGTCTCGGGACCTGGCCCTAGGGGACCCCAGTGTTTTCGATAGAGACTAGACCGTACCATCTCCGCCGACAGGTGTCGCCGTTAACGGCACTTCGAAAGTAGTGTCTTCTCTGCCCAACTGCCTGTAGGAGATGCAGTGATCCTATTGGCTCCTACTAAGCTCGTGGGCGCCCTTCTCCCCCCCCCTCCCCCGGAGTTCCATCCTGCCCCCACCCTGAGAATGCGCGCCCCTGGGCAGCAGGGCCCATAGCCGTCTCCCTGTGACACTAACGAGCCTATGGGATGAAAAGGGGAAAACAACATATGTAGCATAAGGAGCATCTCAATGAGTGATGGACATTGTATTAAAGTGTGTTTGAAGGTTTGTGCTGTCAAAAAATCTGACACCAGCACCTGCCTCTGCTAGAACTGGGGAGTGGGACAGATTGCACTAAGCCCCCCAAAACACACTTTGTTTCTCATTCCCAGCTTCTTCCAAACCATACCCACCTGCAACCCAGCCAGTAGGGAAATCCCTTAAGTCTATTTTAAAGCTTCTATATAGCAGCTCCAGTGGAAGGGAAGTTTGTATCTTTCACAGGGTAAATGTGTGCCTGTTAGTCCTCATTCCTGCCAGAGCACATTGCCAGCACCCAGGATGCTAAAAAATCCCTGTGGGGAGTCAGGGAAAAGCTGCTGTGCTCCTGCTGCAATACACACTCCAGGTATCTCAAGCCAACAAAAGGACCTCCTCCCTCTTTTGTAAACAGTCAGCCATTCTGGTAATGAGGTTGGAGCACCCAGCTGGGGTATCTAGGGCAATAAAAGGCAAGAGGAGTGAGAGAGGGAGCATGTAGGGAGAGCACTGGGGAATCTCCCTGACAGGAGGAAGTGGCGGGACCCCTACCATTATACTGGACTAGACGAGACTGCAGAGAGCTATTCTGCCAGGCCCTGTGAATGTAGGACAGGGCCATAGCTGGAGCAGAAGTGGGCCTGGACTTGCATTGTGCTGCTGCCCAGATGCAGGACGTGCTCTGGTAATTTTCTGCTGGCCCCTGACAAGAGCCAGAGGTATCTGTGGCAGGATGAGTCAGAAAGTACATTAATCAGGATTTACTACTAACTGACACTGTGGTGTTGGGGGTTTTGTGTGTGTGTGTGTGTGTGTGTGTGTGTTGGTCCTTTGTGCTGCTTCCTTCTGGGTGTTGTCCCACTGCTGTTCAAAGAGGGTGTTTCCAAAAGAAGGTGCTTGCTTCTAATCCCACCCCACCCCCGAGGCGGTCAATATGTCTGCTTTTCTTTAGTGAGCCAATTTGACAAATTTTATTGTCCTTGGGTCTGGCTTCCATCCCCTCTCCAACTAGCTGTCTGGAGGTGCTTGCCTTCCACGCCTTGCTCATTCACACCTCATTCATTCAACAGGGCAATTGATTAAAGGGGGGGGGAGAGATCTTGTAAATTGTATGAAAATACAGTGAAACCCTGCTATAACGTGATGATTGGGGTCCAAGAATTTCAATCGCAATAAATGCGGGGTCGCGGTATAGCGGGGTTACCAAAATTTTACCATTTCAAGCCCGTCAGTTTCAAGCCGGTCAATTTCTCTTGGGCAGAGAGCAGGGGAGACCTGCAAGGGGCAGAGGAGGAGGGAGGAGCAGCTGGGGAGGAGAATGGCTTTTCCCGCCAAAAGAAGAAGCGGGGGAAGAGGCAGTGGGGAAGGCACGTTCCTTTTTTTGTTTTTCTTCGGCAGCGCTCCGGCTGCTTTTTCTTTTTCTTTTTTTGGTGTGCCTCGGCGGCGCTCCGGCCGCTTTTTCTTTCTTTTGTGTGTGTGTGTGTGTGTGTGCGCTTCGGCGGCGCTCCGGCCGCTTTTTCTTTTTTTGGCGCTTGGGGTGGCAGGAGCGACCTTATGATCACGTTATAGCCGTATTCGCGTTATCGTGGGGCGCATTATAACGGGGTTTCCCTGTAGCTTAATACAGGGTTATATGAAGAGGCATAATACAAAGTCATATGAAACTTGGAGGTTATGTATGGATAGGCTTAATACAACGTTATATAGAGAGGCATAATACAAAGTCATATGAAAGTTATGTGAAGATGCTTAATACAGAGATTTATCTACAGGGTTCATTTGGGTGGGGGTCTAGGTGTAGGTAGTTGGGGCTCAGTAGGGAGGGTGTCTGGGGGGGCTCATCGGGGTGGTACAGATGCAGGGGAGGTGGGGCTTGTCAGGGTGAGGGTTTGATGGGCCTGGTTAACAGGGGAGCCCCAGCTGCTGCCAAGGGGATCCGCATGCTGGGCCCCTGTTTCCCTTATCCCAGGGATCGGCAACCTTCGGCACGCGGCCCACCAGGGTAAGCCCCCTGGCGGGCTGGGCCGGTTTGTTTACTTGCCGCGTCTGCAGGTTCGGCCGATCGCGGCTCCCACTGGCCGTGGTTTGCTGCTCCAGGGCAATGGGGGGCTGCGAGAAGCTGCGGCCAGCACATCCCTCATCCTGCAGCCCCCCATTGGCCTGGAGCGGCGACTAGTAACTAGACCAGAGGAAACCAAGACTGCCTTAGTTTGTGATGTGTTGTGTTTGGTTCCACAGATTTGAAATTTTGAATTTATCTGCATGCACTCCAGCTGCATTCACTATGTTGAGTGTAGTTGTATTGAATGGTGGAGGGATTAGTGTGAGCAGGTTGGCAGATGTATCACTGTGATGTGACAAGAGAGCATGGATCAATTATGCCTTATTTCAGCACTGAGTTCTGTAGGTTGTGTCTGCAGAGGTGCATAAGAGGGTCCTCTTGCCATGAGAATTGACAGCACTCCTGTGGCATACATTATAGTGGTCTCTGACTCTGGGGCATAGTGAGGGATAAGTTAAGGCAGTATCTTAGAAGAAATCCTCAGGACAAGGGTGAAATGGTGGTAACATTTAGCTGGTCTGTTGTGGTTTGTGTGGTGTACACTCAGTGTTTGAGTGTAGACCAAATGTAAGTAGCTCCTCTTTGCTATGCCAGACCTCCTTGCTTTGCTATAGATTTTCTATGTGATTTTAGGCAAGTTCCATAGTTTCTCTTTGTCTCAGTTTCCCAGCTTTAAAATGGGAGTAATAGCACTTCCCAACCTCTCTGGGGAGTAGTGAGCATAAATACTGTACATTAAAAATTATGAGGCATTCAGGTCCTAATCCACAAAAGGATTTAGGCTCTGTATCGGTGAGCATTGCAGCACCTACATTTTAGGTGCCTAAACACACAGTGGAATCAACAAACCCTGAGGTAAGTGCCTGGGCTCCCTACACAATGGATTGGAAGAGATAGGCACCTGAGAATGGGATCCACAAAACCCAGCAGATTAGGTAGAGAGCTGCCTAAACTAGCCAATAGCAGATGGTGAGAAGAGGGATGTGGCCTAACCCTGCCCCTCTCAGGGAGTTAGGCATCTTATTGCTTCTTGAGATTCACAGTTAGGAAACCCCTCCTGGAGTCTAGTATCTAAGTGGTCTCTTGAAAGAACAGTGGTGGTGCATGCCTAACAGCACACAAAATGTGGAAGGAGACAGAAATATCATTTAGCTCAGTGGTTATAGAATTCACCTGGGATGCAAGAGATCCCAGTTCAATTAGAACATAAGAATGGCCGTACTGGGTCAGACCAAAGGTCCATCTAGCCCAGTATCCTGTCTACCGACAGTGGCCAATGCCAGGTGCCCTAGAGGGAGTGAACCTAACGATAACGATCAAGTGATCTCTCTCCTGCCATCCATCTCCACCCTCTGACAAACAGAGTCTAGGGACACCATTCCTTACCCATCCTGGCTAATAGCCATGAATGGACTTAACATCCATGAATTTATCCAGTTCTCTTTTAAACGCTGTTATAGTCCTAGCCTTCACAACCTCCTCAGATAAGGAGTTCCACAAGTTGACTGTGCACTGTGTGAAGAAGAACTTCCTTTTATTTGTTTTAAACCTGCTGCCTATTAATTTCATTTGGTGACCCCTAGTTCTTGTGTTATGGGAATAAGTAAATAACTTTTCCTTATCCACTTTCTCCACATCACTCATGATTTTATATACCTCTATCATATTCCCCCCAGTCTCCTCTTTACCAAGCTGAAAAGTCCTAGTCTCTTTAATCTCTCCTCATATGGGACCCGTTCCAAACCCCTAATCATTTTAGTTGCCCTTCTCTGAACCTTTTCTAGTGCCAGTATATCTTTTTGGAGATGAGGAGACCACATCTGTACGTAGTATTCAAGATGTGGGCGTACCATTGATTTATATAAGGGCAATAATATATTCTCCGTCTTATTCTCTATCCCCTTTTTAATGATTCCTAATGTCCTGTTTGCTTTTTTTGTCCACCTCTGCACACCTTCAGAGAACTATCCACGATGACTCCAAGATATTTTTCTTGATTTGTTTGTAGCTAAATTAGCCCCCATCATATTGTATGTATAGTTGGGATTATTTTTCCCAATGTGCATTACTTTACATTTATCCACATTAAATTTCATTTGCCATTTTATTGCCCAATCACTTAGTTTTGTGAGATCTTTTTGAAGTTCTTCACAGTCTGCTTTGGTCTTAACTATCTTGAGCAGTTTAGTATCATCTGCAAACTTTGCCACCTCACTTTTTACCCCTTTCTCCAAATCATTTATGAATAAGTTGAATAGGATTGGTCCTAGGACTGACCCTTGGGGAACACCACTAGTTACCCCTCTCCATTCTCATTTCCCCCACCATCTGAGAAGGAAGAGAAGGGATTTGAACATGAGTTTCCTGCTGCTAATATAAGTGCCCTAACTACTGGGCTATGGGATATTCTGATTTAGGTCTTTGTATCTCCTGTTAAAGCTGTTCCACTGTGTATAAATAATTAAAAATGCATTCAGCCAGAGAGAGAGTGAGAATGACTCGATAGTCTAGTGGGGTTCCATAGGGATGAGTACTAGGCCTGATGCTACTCAATATTTTTATCTATCACTTGAAAGTAAATACAAAATCACTGCTGATAAAATTTGCAGATGATATAAAGATTGGAAGAGAGTTAAATGATGACAGAGCAGTCATACAGAGTGATCTATATTGTTTGGTAGGCTGTGCCCATTCAAACAAAATGTGTTTTAATACAGCCATATGCAAGATCATACAGCTAGGAACAAAGGGCCAGACTTCCAGAGGTATTTAGATGTCTAAAAATGCAGACAGGTGCCTAATGGAATTTTCAAAAGTGCTAGATACCTAACCCATAAATTTCAATAGGATTTAGGCACCTAACCTACTCAAATGCTTCTGAAAATAATTTTAGAAACTAGAGCCACATAGGGATTTAGGTGCCTGTTTGCTACTTTATGTGCCCAAATAAAAAACTGAGATCCTCAAAATCCCCACCGAGCTGCCCCCTAACCCTGTAGATGCCTAAATTCCCTGGGTGCCTAACTTTCTGCTGGTGAGCATACACAAAGCCACCTTAGTCCTGAGGCCCAGCTCCTGCCTAAAGCCTGGTGGGATCCTCCCGGTGGATGATCCCCTCCCTCCTCTCACATACAATCTACCTACCAGATTGGGCCCTGAGGCTTTGTAAAAGTGCTTTGAGATCTACTGCTAAAAAGCACCACTTAGACAGCTGAGTGTTTAATATTAAATAATACATTAAATAACACAACATTCATCTACACAATGTTAACCAAGGTAAATGATGGTGTGCTAAGAATAAGCCATAAAAACATAATGTTTAAATAAATAAATGGAGCAAAATGATATGTGCAGTGGATTACAGAAAATGAAGCACCATTCAGGCACTCAGATCAGCAGCTACGACATATCTGGGAGCTGCTCTGAGACTCAGTGCAGACATTTTACACCTACACAAACTCACAATTCTTTTAACCACCAAAAACCACATATGAAAATTTTTAGGAGGGTGGATGTGTAAAATGTTTTAACTGCAGCACATCTCCTTTGGCAGGGCAATACATTGTCTCAGCTCGAGAAGAGTGGCTGTGTCTAGTCACTGGGCTGCCTTTATCACCACACCCAGGGAAAGGGATGTTGAGATGGACTATCCAGCAGTTATGCAAGCCCCTGTGCCACCCACACCCTGTTTTGGCACCTGTGCAGCTGGCTCCCTGCTTTAGCGACTCTCTCATCCCGCGTTACCCTTCCTGGCCTCCGCCACTGTCTGGCAGCGCATCTCCCCCTTGCATAAGGCCGGCTCCTGCCCCTCCCCGCGCAGTGCGAAACAAGCCCGTGGACCGGTTTGGCCCTTGCTCAAGCTCCATCCCCGCTCACAGCAGGGAATAACTTTCTGAGGGCACAGTGTGGGCAGCAGGCGGCTTCAGCCGCTGTTACTGCGCATGCACAGTAACACCCAGGCGCCGGGAAGGACGTTGTTGCTGGCTGACCCGGTGTGACGACACAAATAGCGATCCTCCCCTTTTGCAACTGGGTTCAGTTTCCGCCAGGCAAACATGACCGCCTTGGCTACTGCTCTCGAGCTGTTCGTGTCGTTACACCGGCGCTGAAGGCTCCGGACTAGTCTCGGGGCAGGCGGCTTCGCCATGGAGGAGTACTGCGGGTTCCGCGTGTCAGCCGTGTGCCTGGACGAGCCCCCCAACAGCCGCGTGTTCCTGGTGCTGGGGAAGGACACGGGGGAGGCGCTGATCCGGGAGCGCTTCGCCCCGTTCGGGGAGATCCAGGACATCTGGCTGGTGCGGGACAAGCGCACCCACGAGTCCCGCGGCATCGCCTTCGTCAAGTTCGCCCGCAGCTCGCAGGCCTGCCGGGCCATGGAGGAGATGCACGGCCGGAGCCTGGCGCCCGACACCAAGGCCATCAAGGTACCGGCCCTCGCGGCCCGACTGCCGCCCGCCGCGCAGCCGCTTCTCCCCCTGTACCCCCAGGGCGCAGGCTGGTCCTGGGCGCAGGTGGTGGCGGGGGGCAGCGAGGCGCGGATTCCTCCCCTTCTTGCCTTGGTTCGGCGGGGCCTGGCCCAGCGCAGCCGCCCCCGCTCCGGCCTCGCGGTGCGAGCTGCCCAGGACTTGTCTGATCGGGCTGTGGGGGTGACGAGAGCCCCCACCTGCCATTGCCTCTCCCCTCCTGCCGGTCCCAGCGCAGAGCCGGGCGCCACAGCATGGTGCGGAAAGGGGATCAGTCACCTCGGCCTTAACCCAGCGGTGCCTCCTTCCCCCACAGCCAGGCATAGTCTCTGCTGCGGGGAGCAAGATGCTTTAGCTAAACGCCCGGAGAAACTCACACTTCAGTCTGCGTCTAGGGCTGGATTAACTTTTTGTGGGCCCGGCACCAAACATATTTGTGGGCCCCCATTGGGGAAATAGGGCATGTGATGGGGGGCAGTCTGCAGAGCGAGATGCCGGTTGGGGCCAATGAGGCACAGTGGGAATGGCCCCACTCAGCCCAGCACAAGGGCACTGTTTACAAACCCAAAACTGGGAGTGGCCCACCCAGCCCTGTACTGTCAGCGTGCCCCTTCCACACTGCCCCCCTGCCCAGTGCCCTGCCCTTATGCCAGCGCCCCCTCACCCAGAGACTTCCCCCACAGATCCCTATGCCCAGCACCCCCTGCCTAGAGACCCCTCCCGCTGACCTCCCACCGCAATTGCACAGCACCCTGCACACCAAGCACCCTGCCCAGCTCTCGCACCCACAGATCCCCTACTGTCCATCACCCCCTTCACAGTCCCACCATCACAGCTGTACAGTGCTCCATATTCCTGAGGGAATTCTGCATCAAATTCTGTGCATAATATTTTAAAATTCTGAATTTTTTTTTATAATAAATACATGTGGAAGCTCCACCACAGCAGTGGGGAGCACAGGCCACTGGCTGCATGGAGGTGGGAGAATACCCTGCAGCCTCCCCTGCCCCTGTGTGACAGGGACTTGGCAGTGAGACTGAACCTGACACAGCACAAGGGCCAGGCCCGCCACAGAAACACCCTGGGGCCCTGCTCCTTTTGCGCCAGGCACACCAGATGTGGGCAGGGAGGCTCAGCCCGGCAGCAGGATCCAAGTGCAGAGGGACTTAATGTGGGGGTATCCAGATGGGGGTAAGAGGGTTCTGTGTGGGGGGTAAGAGGGTTCTGTAGGGGGCAGTCTGGGTGCAGGCAGCTCAGTGGGGGATCTGGATGCACAGGGAGGTGCCACGTGCAGGGGCAATGGGAGTCTGCAGGGGAGACCAAGTGAAAGTGGTTGGAGCTCGGCGGGGGGGAGTCTGGGTGCAGGGGAGGTTGGGTTGTTGTACTTAAAGTACTGCACAGGATCTTTTCAGGGGGAATAAGGTAAACGTCGCATTCATTGGTAATACATGCATCAATCAACACTGTATCATATGCATATGATCTATATTACACTCACTCTGTCTTGTTGTTACCAGCTAGTTGCTCCCCTTAACTTCACTGGCCAGGTGAGTTAGGGATGGAGCCGGGCTTCTGCCGATCCGGATCGATGCTCCGATGTTGACGAGACCCAGGGTCCTCTGCAAGACACTTCACATTTATAGCAGCTTCCCTCTCATGCAAATCTGTGCCAGATTCAAAATCTGTGTGTGTGTCAGTTGGTCCTTTGTGCTGCTTCCTTCTGGGTGTTGTCCCACTGCTGTTCAAAGAGGGTGTTTCCAAAAGAAGGTGCTTGCTTCTAACCCCCCCCTCCAACCCCCAGGCTGTCAATATGTCTGCTCTTTTTTAGTGAGCCCACTTGATGAGTTTTATTGTCCTTGGGTCTGGCTTCCATCCCCTCTCCAACTAGCTGTCTGGAGGTGCTTGCCTTCCATGCCTTGCTCATTCACACCTCATTCATTCAACAGGGCAATTGATTAAGGGATGGAGGGAGGATGGGAGAGATCTTATTCTAGACCTAGCAAAAAGACATTTTTCTTCTACTTTAACTATCCTTAGGGGCTATAACATTATACCAAGGCTTAACACAAAGTTTGCTATAAGTTTTTCTACATAGAGATCTGATACAAAGTTCCTATATCAAAGGACTTGATACAAAGTTGTATGAAAATAGCTTAATACAGAGTTATATGAAGAGGCATAGTACAAAGTCATATGAAAGTTATGTGAAGATGCTTAATACAGAGATTTATCTACAGGGTTCATTTGGGTGGGGGTCTAGGTGTAGGTGGTTGGGGCTCAGTAGGGAGGGTGTCTGGGGGGGGCTAATCGGGGTGGTACAGATGCAGGGGAGGTGGGGCTTGTCAGGGTGAGGGTTTGATGGGCCTGCTTAACAGGGGAGCCCCAGCTGCTGCCAAGGGGATCCGCATGCTGGGCCCCTGTTTCCCTTATCCCAGGGATCGGCAACCTTCGGCATGTGGCCCACCAGGGTAAGCCCCCTGGTGGGCCGTGCCGGTTTGTTTACTTGCCGCGTCTGCAGGTTCGGCCAATTGCGGCTCCCACTGGCCGTGGTTTGCTGCTCCAGGGCAATGGGGGCTGCGAGAAGCCTCGGCCAGCACATCCCTCATCCTTCAGCCCCCCCCCCCATTGGCCTGGAGCGGCGAACCACGGCCAGTGGGATCCGCGATCGGCCGAACCTGCAGACACGGCAGGTAAACAAAACGGCCCAGCCCACTGGGGGCTTACCCTGGCGGGCCGCGGGCCGAAGGTTGCAGATCCCTGTCCTATCCCCCTTCTCTTCCCCATCCCATGCCCCTTCCTTCCCCAGTGCCTCTGTCCCCCTGCCCTGCCTGCCCCACCACAGGCACTCTGTTGTACAAGATGAAGGATGGCTCCCAGCACACAGAAGGGAGCTCAACCAGCACTAGGACCCAGAAGGTGGTGTCCAACTGCAAAGTCCCGGGAGCTGAGCAGCACCTTCTTTTTTCAGCCTGGCTGTGCAGCTCTGCAGTCAGAGTAGGTATGCTCGTTCCACCCCCCCTCCCCAAGATCCCACCCCTCCTCTTCTCTGCCTCCTCTCCCCAGGTGAGCATGCTGCAGCCCGCCCTCCTGCCGGCAAACAGCTGATCGAAACAGCTGATCGGCAGCAGGGAGCGGGAGGGCGGGAAGGGAGCAAGCTGTGAGAGGAGGCAGGGGAAGGGGAGTCTGGCTTCCCTACTGCAGCAGGAGCCTCAGTGCCAGGAGCACCAAGCTTCTGCCCCCTGCAGGAGAGAGCGGGGGGCGGAGAAGTGTGGCCCTGGCCGGGGCCCCCCTGGAGTGTGGGCCTGGTGCCATGGCGCCAGTGGTGCCATGGCAAATCCGCTTCTGTCTGCGTCTCCTCATCTCCAGAACAAGAGACACAAACCTCGACTCTCTTTCGTTTGTCTGTTTAGGGTACTTGGCAGCACTTAGTGCAGCCGCATTTATAGGTGGGCCGCAGCTTTCCCTTGTTTGTGTGAGTTTTCCCCACAGCGACAGGAGGGAGAGAGAAACCTTTAGATAAAGGGAAGTGTGATCATAAAACCACAACAGGAGGCTTAGGGGAAGATATAGTCCCTGGAATTAGTATTTACTCCAGGGATTGGCAACCTTTGCACATTTGTTTACCTGCCGCGTCCGCAGGTTCGGCCGATCGCGGCTCCCACTGGCCGCGGTTTGCCGTCCCAGGCCAGTGGGGGCCGCGGGAAGTGACGCGCGCTGAGGGATGTGCTGGCCGCCGCTTCCCGCTGTCCCCATTGGCCTGGAACGGCGAACCGCGATCCCCAAGGTTACCTTTTTTTCTGTTCTCCCTCTTTACTTATGTTAGTTAAATAAAGTAAATGGATTCGAGAAATAAATGTTCTTTTATTGAGTAGAAGCAGCTTTTCAAAGCCTCGCGGATACACAGCGCCCCTTGCTGTGTTTTTCTTATTGCTCTGGTGTCTAGCTGCTCAAAAATGGCTGCCATGCGATCTGTCTCAACTGCCCACCTCTGTGGAAAATCCCTCCTCCCTCCCCACCTTTTTTTTCCCCACAGATGATATGGAGCACACAGCAGGCAGCTATAACCATGGGGATGTTCTCTTCAATAAGGTCCAACATTGTTAATAAACTTCTCCAGCGCCCTTTCAAACGACCAAAGGCACATTCAACCACCATTCTGCACTTGCTGAGCCTATAGTTGAACCGTTCCTTACTGCTGTCCAGATGGCCGGTGTATGGCTTCATGAGCCATAGGAGCAAGGAGTAGTCTGGGTCCCCCAGGATAACTATAGGCATCTCAACATCGTTAATGTTCATTTTGTGATCTGGAAGGAAAGTCCCGGATTGCAGCTTTTTGAACAGACCCGAGTTTCTAAAGATGTGCGTGATGTCAGTGAAATGCCCCCTGTGATCCAACAGTGCTTGTAACACAATTGAAAAGTATCCCTTTCAGTTTATGTACTCTTTGGCAAGGTGGTCTAGTGCCAAGATGGGGATATGCGTGCCATCTATTGCCCCACCGTAATTAGGGAACCCCATCGTGGCAAAACCATCCACTATGTCCTGCACATTTCCCAGACTCACTACCCTTTGTAGCAGAAGTCGATTTAATGGCCCTGCACACTTGGAGCACAGCAGCTCCCATGGTTGATTTACCTACTCCGAATTGATTCCCCACTGACTGGTAACTGTCTGACATTGCAAGCTTCCAAATAGCGATCACCACTTGCTTCTCCACTGTCAGAGCAGCTCTCATTTTGTGTTGCTGAACTGCAGGGCAGGGGAAAGCTCTGTACAAAGTTCCTGGAAGGCGGCCTTCTGCATTCGAAAGTTCTGCAGCCACTGCTCGTCATTCCATACCTGCAAAGCGATGCGGTCTCACCAGTCAGTGCTTGCTTCACGGGACCAGAAATGGCACTCAACAGAGTGCAGCTGCTCTGTGACTTCCAGCAGCAACTTTGAATTGTGTGGTGTTTGTTTGTTTGTTTGTTTTGTTTTGTTTTTTTCCCAATGGCTTGCAGCAGGGCTGCTTGCAGGACATCGCTACATTCTGCGTGGCAGACCCTACTTCGGTTCTGTAAATATTGCAGGAGAAGGCGCGAGGTGTTTGAGATGCTCACAGCAAGCGTGCACAACTGAGCAGGCTCCATGCTTCTGGGGTTATGGCGTATGCGTGGCGATTTTAAGGCATGAAAACCACTGGGTTGTTTGCCGTTGATATGAGGGAGGGAGCACAGTGCATCATGGGGTGCCAACGCAATGTTCCCATTCTCCCCTGCAGCAATGTTTTGGTCCCATGAGGCATTGCACAAACTTCCCAAAACACACTGCGGCAAGTTGCACTTTGGGATAGCTACCCACGATGCACTGCTTTGTGCATCGATGTAGGCACTGCTAGTGAGGACGCACTCCTTTGAGACAATGAACATGGTGTGGACACGCACAATCAACTTAATTAATTCGGAGGTTCAAGGTCAAATTAGATAAAGTCGACTTAATTTTGTAGTGTAGACAAACCCTGAGAGTTAAAAGCTTAGGACTCTATTCTTTATTCTGCCACAGGCTGTATGGCCTTAGGCAAGTCATTTAACAGCTGTGATTGAGTTTCCCCATCTCTAAAGCGAGGTTACTTTCCAACTAGTTTTTGTGTGTCTTGTAATCCTCTGAAGAGAGGTGCAATATACATGAAAACTATATTCTGAGTATAATTATGACTGAGAAGTTAGGTCTTGACCTATGCTGAGCCCCACATAAGTGGATTCCCATTCAAGTTAGTACACACTGCAGTATCAGGGCTTTAGTATGCTACTTGTTAGACTTTTTTATTTTCTTTAGAACCTGAGAATGACCATACTTGGTTAGACCCATCTGATCCATCTAGTCCAGTATCCTGTCTTCCGACAGTGGCCAATGCCAGGTGCTTCAGAGGAAACGAACAGAGCAGGCAATCGTTAAGTGATCCATGTTTGTTTTTTTTTAAACAAAATGGCTACAATCATGGATCTGCTATGAAGTAGTCCATCCTTTTGCTACAGTGTACATCAGTGCATGCTTTAAGAGCCAGCTATGCCAGCATTAATGCTGCTAATAGTAGGCCAGCCTAGGTATTCATGTCCTTCCTCCTCCACCATGCGTAGGTGCCCTTTCAAAATTTCCTGCCCTCCCAGGTCTTGTGAATGAGGCAGGGTAGCCAGACAACACTGGTGCAACTCATTGACCAGCCAGTTACACTGCTCCCAAGTGCTTAACTTGTGACAGGCTTTTGGAAGATGGGTTATAATAACTGAAGAATGAACCATAATTCTTCATGTGGGAGCATGTGGGCTGGTCTTCCATCTGGGTCCCTGATTGTGTACAGATGTACATGTTTGCAGCAGGCAGGTCTTTTGTCAGAGTATATCTACAGTGAAAGGCAACTTTTTTCTTTTTTGCCACAGGAGTAGTCAGAGAATGCAAATATAAACACAAAGCTATTTGAAGACATTATTTTTCCTGACTATTCATGTATATTTACACTTTTCTCAAGTAATTAACATTGTGTTTAACTCTGTTAGGTGTTCATTGCCCAGTCCAGAGCTTCCGGAAGCCACCGAGATGTTGAAGATGAAGAGCTTACACGCATCTTTGTTAAGATACCGAAGTCCTATACAGAGGAAGATCTGAGGAATAAGTTTAAGGTACTAGTTGAGTTTTAGTTATTCATTATATCCAACTGCATTTTCTCAGGTTATTTTTGACAGTAGATTAAAATGTAAAATTTTTATGAACTTCAGAAATGTTGGATAAAATTGTTTTTACAATTTTTAAATCTCCTAGGTGTATGGAGACATTGAATATTGTAGCATTATTAAGAAGAAGACCACAGGAGAAAGTAAAGGTTTGGGCTATGTGAGGTATTTAAAACCATCCCAAGCTGCCCTTGCAATAGAAGAGTGTGATCGAAGTAAGAATGTGACTGATTTCCCCCCCCCCCCCCCACTCATTTATTATGAGAAACTGTGAACTCATTAGTGTAGGTTCAAGTACGGCAGCCTCTGGCTTCGGTTTTATTAGGAGCAAAATTATTTATGGTGTAAATGCATTGGTGGCCAGACGTTGCAGAACCTAGTACTGCAAACAATGCATGCAGGTAGTACCATTAAGTTCAGTGGGACTAGTCACCTGTGAAAGTACTTGCAGGATTAAGGTCTTAGATTTAAAGTAATAACAGTGAAAGGGCTTTGGGAATGAACTACAGTGACTTCTGTTGATGTAAAATAGCCTGACTGTAGTGCAGCACATACATGTACGTGTATATACACACACACACATTTTTTTATGCAGATGAACTTTTATGAAGTTCTCAGGGGATGCTCAAAATAAAAGGAATATATAATAATGCACAAACACAACAGTAAAATGTATTGTGACTACAGCTATTTAAACAAAACTGCATTTGATACTAATAATACCATGTTTCACTATTTTCAGAATATAGCACACTTAGTCTTATGATTTAACATTTGTTGCAGTTAAAGTTGTTGTCTAGTGCTTCGAGCACAGGATTGACAGAACTAGAATTCCTGTGACATTGGCAATTAATATAACCTCTCATGCCCTAGTTTCTCCCTCTGTAAAATGGGAATAATAAAATACACCTTTCTGTAGTGCTTCATGCTCCTCAGATGATCTGCAATGTTTTTCTTTTTATCCTTTTACACACACAGCCAAGAGGAAACACCAATATTCTGCATAAAGCCTTATTGAACATATTAGATGATCAGTAGTGCTGACGTGGTTACTGTGGTTTCAATAAAGAATGTTCTTCAAATCTTCCTATATGGGCCTTCAAAAAGCTAGAGAACAAATTTGCAAACAAATTAATATAAACAAGGTGTGGTAAAGTTTAGTTCTGAGAGAGTTGTGGTCTAGAGTTAACAGTTAAAACCAGTATCTAAAAGCTGTATAATACTTTATAAAGATGTGCCCAAAACAGTGGACTGGTATGTTTTTAATATAGTGAAATAAATGAATTGTGTAGTCTTGGACTATGTAGTGCCCAATTAATCACAAATATCAATTAAGCACCTATTTTTTATAATTGTCTTAAATATCTTATTCCTAACTAAAATTAGGACACACAAAAACTTCATTTAATGAGAATTAAGGTTATATCAGCCTGTTAACAAATTTAGTATTTTTCTTTAATCCTGGGTCCATGAGGTCAGAATGAAAGGAGTTAGATGGTCTGAGACCAGACCAAATAGCTTACACAGGTGAAGTGCCTAATTCAGCACAGATCTTGGTAGGCAAAGGTAGGCTGAGGCTGCATAGATGTCCAGCTACTTCTTGCCTCTCTGTCAAGTATTTCCAAGATGATCTTTGGGTACTGTACTTCTGAATGGAATAGATAATGGGTTATGTTGCTTCCAATCTTCTAATTGTATGAGTCTTCATGAGTGATAGGATAGCTGTTGTTGTTGTTTTTTTTAAAGAAACAGTAACTGATTTTGCTGTCTGTAATGCTTTTCAATACAATGCTTAAAGAACATTTTCTAGTCACAGATGTTTGAAAAATACATGATGAAATTTGAAATATGTGGTTACTTGTTCCAGGTTACAGGGCCATTTTGGCTGAACCTAAAAACAAGCCGTCTGAATCCTCTGAATGTGAATATTACAGTAGTAGCAGTAGTATGAGGCAGGAGCCAATGGGGCATGAACCTAGAGGGAGTGTGTTTCCCTTTGGTAAGTAATAACTTTTCACATTAACAGTGACTGGTAATTCTGGATAAGATCACACAGAAACTGGAAAGAGTGTTATGGAAATAGAGGTATATTCAGAGAGAGGCAAAATGGAGACACATTTAAAATAGTAGGTCCAGGTTTTTGGTTGTTGGTTCTAACTCAGACATTTAGTTTCTATATTGTTCAGGGTTTTTTTACATTTGGCCTTTGCATTGGTTGTCTGAAATAAATATGTCCTTTTTTTTTTTTTTTTTTTTTTTTTTTTTATAACATGACTTAGGTCCTAGAAATGTTTTAGAAAAATTTTATTGAAATGGTCAAGGTAAATAGTATAGTGACGTGTAATGTGTCTTATTTTGGTTCTTGAGAAGGGCAGCCAGAATTTGGTAGTTTTGAAAAGAGTCAGACGAGAGTTCGAGAATCCGTTTCCAAACGCCTGTCAGTGGTATCGCGACTCCCCTTCGAACAAGAGCAGCTGTTCTTCCTCTTTGATCTAGTCCCAGGACTGGAGTATTGTGATGTTCAGCAAGATCCGCATACTAACCATGGTAAATAACAAAACAAAAAGAACCTCTTTCTTTCTACTGTTTTAACTCTAAAATATTTTATTTTCCCTTCCTCTTCCTTCTCAATACAGAATGATGTAGCCCTTTGGCAGTGGAAGATACATATATTTGGTCCTGCACGCTGCTGTTCTACTCTACATCTCCTCTGAACAGACCTATTAGACTGAACAGTTACATCCTATCCCTAACTAGATCCCTGAGGGGTCCTAATATTTACAAAGTGGGGAAGCAACCCACAGCATCTCTACATTTCATATGCTCAGAAGTCAAAAATCAAATGAAAGCTATTTCTTAATAGATTCTGCATCAGATGTGATGTTATCAAAGATGGGTAGGATTTCTGTTAAGGAAAAAAAACATGCATCTGCTTTGTTGAATTCTCATCATGCCCTCAAAGTAATGTATGGATTCCATCTTAAAATAAGGTTTTACAATTTTAAGCCTGTTAGCTATACTGGCTCTGTGGGGCTAGCTATGGGAGAATGAGCTGGATTATATTATAATCAATAGTATTGTTAACTAAATTGCTGGTACAGAATTATTAGTATTGATGATGCATGATCCAAAAGAACATAGTGGCTTAAATTGCTGGTTACAAGAACTACCTCTGCTTTTAAGCTGACAAATTTGATATGGAAATCATTGATACAACAAACAGGAACCCTACATTTTAATCACTTATTTCAGAAAATAACTACACTTAAAAAGGAAAATATTTGTGTACAAATTAGTGGTTACAAATATCTGTTAACTTTTGGAGGTTTTTTTTATAGGCATTCTATAAAGGAAGTAATATCAGATGATTTTCAGGTTCAGCTGTAAAGATTTGTTCAGTCACCCAGTTTTTGGATTTTGCTAAAGATGAGTTGGATGATGAAGTAAAAAGACTTCATTGTATTTGAGTGCCTATGACTAATTTGGTGTTGTACCCTGCTGTGTTGTTTGAGTACACTTTGTTCTTAGTAGTGCTTTTGAGGATTTCAACTTACACTCTTTCTACATTATCTTGGTATGTTTCATCCATCTTTAGGGCATGCTGTGATTCAGTATACTACTGCAGCATCAGCTATATATGCCAAATACAAGCTACATGGTTTTGAATATCCTCCTGGAAATCGTCTAGGTGTTGCTTTCCTTGAAGATGGGAGCAACGGACTGGAGTAAGTACCAACCCACATAGGTGAAAAGCTGTAATTCTGTGTTCTGGAGAGCAGTGTTTCTCTTTGAAAAATTGTTATAAAGGCAAGGGGAAAAGGAAAAATCAAGAAAATGAAACCTACCACTGTACAACATTGTTTCTATAGTGGATGCTTCTGAAATGTAAGATATTTCAGGGTGCTATGGTGTGCACTCACCACTACAATGCCTCCTGGTATCAGGGGGCAAAGTTACAGGAATCTTTGTCTCCTATGTCCCTTGATGGTCATAGAATATCAGGGTTGGAAGGGACCTCAGGAGGTCATCTAGTCCAACCCCCTGCTCAAAGCAGGACCAATCCCCAGACAGATTTTTACCTCAGTTCCCTAAATGGCCCCCTCAAGGATTGAACTCACAACCCTGGGTTTAGCAGGCGAATGCTCAAACCACTGAGCTATCCCTCCCCCCCTCTGCTTTGTGCACTGTGACGGGTTGGGTCACAGAGACCCCCTTGGGACTGCCACCTGATGTGCTGAGACTACCTCTGAGCCCATTTTCTCTGCCAGTTTGGGCCTTCAGAACCCTGCCTTGTCGAGCCAGACACACCAGTCTGCTCCAACACAGACCCAGGGTCTGAACCACGTGCCCCAAAGCTGCAGACTTAACTGAAAACAGCTTAAGAAGTGCTCCTGTCTCTAGCACCCAGACACCCAACTCCCAATGGGATCCGAACCCCAAATAAATCTGTTTTACTCTGTATAAAGCTTATACAGAATAAACTCATAAATTGTCCACCCTCTATAACACTGATAGAGAGATATGCACAGCTGTTTGCTCCCCCAGGTATTAGTCACTAACTCTGGGTTCAATAATAAGCAAAAGTGATTTTATTAAATATAAAAAGTAGGATTTAAGTGGTTCCAAGTAATAACAGACAGAACAAAGTAAGTTACCAAGCAACATAAAACAAACACGCAAGTCTAAGCCTAATACATTAAGAAACTGATTACAGATAAAATCTCACCCTCAGAGATGTTCCAATAAGCTTCTTTCACAGACTGGACTCCTTCCTAGTCTGGGCCCAATCCTTTCCTCTGGGACAGTCCTTGTTCCAGCTCAGGTGGTAGCTTGGAGATTTCTCATGACTGGATTCTCCTTTGTTCTGGTCCACTCCCTTTTAAAGCTTTGGCACAAGGCGAGAATCTTTTGTCTTTCTGGGTCCCCACCCCTCCTTCTAAATGGAAAAGCCCCAGGTTTTAGATGGATTCCAGTACTAGGTGATATGGTCACATGTCCTGTGAGACCCCAAGCCTTCATTCTTCCTGGCCTGACTCACAGGAAGGCTTGAAAGTAAACAGAGCCATTTACACCAATTGTCCAAGTTGATGGGAGCCATCAAGATTCCAAACCACCATTAATGGCCCACACTTTTTGCATAATTACAATAGGACCTCAGTTATATTTCATATTTCTAGTTTCAGATACAAGAATGATACATTTATACAAATAGGATGACCACACTCAGATTATAAGCTTTGTAATGATACCTTACAAGAGACCTTTTGCATGAAGCATATTCCAGTTAAATTATATTCATGCTCATTAGCATATTTTTATAAAATCATATGGAGTGCAATGTCACATGCACAACTCAGCCCTCCAGAAGTCCAATCCCTTTGGGGTAGCTAAAGCTCAAACTAATGTCCCAAAACACTCTCAATCAATCTGCTCTTCTCCTGGGCTGTCTCTTCTGTCTCTTCCTTAGTTACTGTGGAGTCTTCTCTCCAGATTTGGCCTCGAGCACTGGCCCCTCAAAGTGTCTCCTTGAGGTAGACAAGGAAGGCGAGGTAAATATTTCTTTGAGGTGTCTATTCTCTTGCTGAGTCTAGCTTAGGCTTCTTCATGAGAGTCTTTGTGGTTCCTCCCTTCAGATTGAATTCTCTCCCCTTTTATGAGGCCCAGGTGTCCATTAAATTATTACCTGATGCCTCCCATCCTGCCCCTTTGGCTGGGAAGCAACTAATTAGGTAATCTGTTGTACCTGTACTGTAATTAGTTGACTATTAACCCCTTTCCAGGCCACAGTGGGGTTTCACTACACCACACAGGGCACAATCCCAGAAAAGGCCTTTTGAGACACCAAACATTGCTGCTACTTTTCAAGAGACAGAGGGAAAAGAAAAGATAAAACATTCCTTTTATTTTAAGATGACTTGTAAAATGTGACCAAACCTTTTTTACCAGATTGCGATGTATAAAGAAGTCTGAGAATGGGGTGGTGGGTTTTATATTAGAAGCAGGTTTTTGTCTATTGTTTCCTGGAAGACTCTGGGTGACTGTAGAGCTAATAGGATATTGGCAGCGTGAGTACCAAGGAAGTGGGACCTGCGCAGATCAGGGGAAGGGAATTGAAGATGGATAATGACCTGACCAAAACACCTGACAAAGAATGAAAAATCATTGTTAAAGATTCAACACCATTTCTTACTCCTGAGGGCATTCTGCTCCTAAAAATTCTGTGCCAAAATATTAAAAATTCTGCACACAATATCTTAAAATTCTGCAAAATTATGCAAATTTTATTTGTCAAATAAATGTGGAGGCTTCAGCATGGCATTGGGGAGCACAGGCCACTGGCTGCACAGAGGTGGGAAGTAACTTTTCTGCGGGGAAGCAAAGAAATCTGTGGGGGACATAAATTCTGCGCATGTATACTAGTGGCGCAGAATTCCCCCAGGAGTAATTTCTTGCTCAGTTAAGTGATGGGGGAGCTATTTTTGCTCAAATTCTTCCAGGAGACTTTCGGCCAAACCTGGGAGGCCAGTGATTTAATACTCTTGATATTTATAAGGTTAAAAAAAGTAGAATAAAAATTGTTTATGTATCATAAGAAGCAAGAAAACAAAACCCCCAAAGTAAGCATAGCCCAATATTTTTTCGTCAGCATGTCCTCTTTAAGAGAAAATACATAACTTGGGTGTTTGGAAGTGCATGTAGTTTGAGCCAGCATGCCATATTGTAAAGCCATTCTAATGCTTCTGTTAATACCTAATTCCAAGAGTCGCACAATTGTAAAATGTGAAGAGGTTTGCCTTATTCTAGCTTTGCAAAATATAAAATCTTGCTAGTCCAAGCAAAAAATGTAATTGTTTTACCTTCACTATCAAAATAGACCTCTCTGGCTTTAAGATTAAGCTTGATAAGTTTATGGAGGGGATGGTTTGATGGGATAACGTGATTTTAGTCAATAGGTCAATAACGTGCCATCGCAGGTAATTAGTATCAATGGTCAATGCGGGTCTGGCTGGAGAATCTTGCCCACATGCTCGGGGTTCTGCTGATCGCCATATTTGGGGTCGGGAAGGAATTTTCCTCCAGGGTAGATTGGCAGAGGCCCTGGAGGTTTTTCACCTTCCTCCGCAGCATGGGGCAGGGATCGCTTGCTGGAGGATTCTCTGCGACTTGAAGTCTTTAAATCATGATTCGGGGACTTCAACAGCTGAGTCAAGGGAGAGAATTATTCCAGGAGTGGGTGGGTCAGCTTTTGTGGCCTGCATCATGCGGGAGGTCAGACTAGATGATCATAATGGTCCCTTCTGACCTTAAAGTCTATGAGTCTAAAATGGATAAGAAAATTATAGGGAAGAAATAATGTTTCCAGCAAACTCATTTTTACTTCTCTCAGGCAACGTAAAGAGCTGAGTTTAACTCCATGAGCTGGGTTTGTATATTCTGTCTGTCTATTAAAGCAACAGTGATAACTGAAAGGCTATGTTATAGGAAAAGAGTATAGAACATTGGGATACAGGTATCTCAGGGCTTGGCTACACTTACGCGGTAGTTCGGCGGCTGGCAATCGAACTTCCGGGTTCGATTTATCGCGTCTTGTCTGGACGCGATAAATCGAACCCAGAAGTGCTCGCCGTCGACTCCGGTAATCCTGCTCGGCGAGAGCAGTACGCGGAGTCGACGGGGGAGCCTGCCTGCCGCGTCTGGACCGCGGTAAGTTCGAACTAAGGTACGTCGACTTCAGCTACGTTATTCACGTAGCTGAAGTTGCGTACCTTAGTTCGAATTGGGGGGTTAGTGTAGACCAGGCCTCAGTGTATTCCGGGTCTAACAAGAGTACTCACATAAATTTGCAACAATTTACTTATTCCTGGATGTTCTCAGCACATATCAAGGAAAACTGAATAGATGTTTTCTTGATCAGTTCTTTCTCTGAAAACTTTGATTTTAAACGAATTGTCATGTGAATTTCTTAAGATTATAGTAATGTTACTTTTTGCTGTAAAGACAGTCTGATTATTTCTGCTTGCAGCCACATCAGAAAAATGGCAACACAGCTGGTGACTTCACAGGTGTCATCAATGGTGTCACATAATAATCTAGTTGGTCAGCAACGTACATCTTCTGTAAGTAACTACACTCTATACTTTTGATGTTGTTTCTCCTCAGTTGTTACAGAACCTTGAAATGTGCAATAAGCAATCGTGTCCCATCTTTTTTTCTCTTACCCTTGTGACTGCTTTAGGAGCTGACTTTGTTTGTTTGAAGTGTGGTGGGTTGATTTGTGCTTTTCTGTACTCTTTAAAGGTGGTATGATCTTAACTGGATTTATTGCCCAGGAAAAATACTGTCAGGGAGGTAGCCAAGAAAAACACATCAGTTAATCATGTGGCTGTCAGAGAGCCCATATGTAATCCAGGACTTTAATGTCCTACAACAGTAACAGAGTACTAAATCAGATAAAATGGAAATTTTCACTTTATTTTCATCAGTTACGTTTTTCGTTACATTTTATTTTTGTTTCAGCAACCTTACAGCGGAAGTCCTAGCTCTCCGTTATCTCAGCCCCAAACAGATGCTGTACTTCCATCACGCAAAAAAAAGGTTCCACCTGAGACTTCTATGAAGGAAAGGCTTTTCATAGTGTTTTATCCTCGTCCCTTACCTGTAAATGTGTTGGAGGATGTATTCTGGTAAGGTACCATTTAGTGATTAAAATAACTTCAATAGTAGTAGAATAAATTTTGAAAAATTTAGAATAAACACTGAAATCAAACCAGGTCATAATCGTGAGACAGCCCACAGCAAATACAAGTGATCAACTGATAAATTAAACAGTAGAAAGTCACCAGGAGCAGATGGTATTCACCGAAGAATTCTGAAGAAACTCGTATATGAAATTGCAGAACTACTAACTGTGATATGTAACCTATCACTCACTTAAGTCCGCTTCTGTACCAGATGACTGGAGGATAGTTAATGTAATGCCAGTTTTTAAAAAAAGACTCCAGAGGCGATCCTTGCAATTACAGGCTGGTAAGCCTAATTTTAGTACCACGCAAATTGGTTGAAACTATAGTAAAGAACAGAATTATCAGACACATAAATGAACAACATTTGTTGGGGAAGAGTCAACATGGCTTTTGTAAAGGGAAATCATGCCTCACCAATCTTTTTAGAATTCTTTGAGGGGGTCAACAAACATGGAGAAGGGTGATCCAGTTGATGTAGTGTAATTGGACTTTCAGAAAGTCTTTCACAAGGTCCCTCAAGACAACTCTTAAGCAAAGTAAACAATCATGGGACAAGAGGGAAGGTCTTCTCATGGATCAAAAACTGGTTAAAAGAAAGGAAACAAAGGGTCAGAAGAAATGATCACAGTGGAGAGAGATATAGCGGGGTCCCCCAGGGATCTGTACTGGGGTCAGTACTGTTCAGCATATTCATAAATGATCTGGAAAAAGGAGTAAACAGGTGGCAAAGTTTGCAGATGATACAAAATTACTCAAGATAGTTAAGTCCAAAGCTGGCATTGAAGAGTTACAAAGGGATCTCACAAAACTGGGTGGTTGGGAAACAAAATGGTAGATGAAATTCAATATTGATAAATGCAATGTTGTGCACATTGGGAAAACATAATTCCAACTATACATACAAAATGATGGTGTCTAAATTAGCTGTTACCATTCAAGAAAGACATTTTGGAATCCTTGTGGATAGTTCTCTGAAAGCATTTGCTCAATATGCAGTGGCAGTCAAAAAAAGCTAACAATGTTAGGAACCATTAGGAAAGGCATAATAAATATCATAATGCCACTATATGGTATGCCCACACCTTGAATACTGTGTGCTGTTCTCATCGCACCATCTCAAAAAAGATATATTAGAATTTGAGAAGGTACAGAGAAGGGCAACAAAAATGATATGGGGTATTGAACAGCTTCCATATGAGGAGAGATTAAAAAGACTGGGACTTTTCAGCTTGGAAAAAAGAGGACTAAGAGGGGATATGATAGAGGCCTATAAAATCTTGAAAGGTATGGACAAAGTGAATAAGGAAGTGTTTTATTGCTTCACATAACACAAGATCCAGGGGTTACCCAATATACAGTAACGCCTCGCTTAACGTTGTAGTTATGTTCCTGAAAAATGCGACTTTAAGCGAAACAATGTTAAGCAAATCCAATTTCCCCATAAGAATTAATGTAAATAGGGGGGGTTAGGTTCCAGGGGAAATTTTTTCACCAGACAAAAAACTATATATTCTATAGATATACACACAGTATACGTTTTAAACAAACAATTTAATACTGTTCACAGCTATGATGATTGTGAAGCTTGGTTGAGGTGGTGAAGTTAGAGGGTAGAAGAGGGAGGGATATTTCCCAGGGAATGCCTTGCTGCTAAATGATGAACTAGCACTCGGCTGAGCCGTCAAGGGTTAACACGTTGTTAATGTAGCCTTTCACACAAGGCGGCACGAACACGAGGGAGGGGAGACAGCATAGCAGACAGAGACAGACACACACCTTGTGTGGGGGAGAGAAAGAGAGATGCACACTGCCCCTTTGAGTAAGCTTGACCGACTCTTAAGTGCATTGTCTTTTTAAGTGGGTCAGGAAGTTGAGACAACAGCTGCTGCCCCAAGCTCTCTCTGTCTCTCTCCGTCTGTGTCCCCTCCCTGCTCTATATGGAGATGGGGTAAGTGGGGTGCAGGAGCAGGGGGGGAAGGTGACACCCTGACATTAGCCCCTCCCGCACAGCAAGCAGGAGTCTCTGGGAGCAGCGCCAAGGCAGAGGGCAGGAGCAGCACGTGGCAGTAGGGGGAGGGACAGCTGAACTGCCAGGCAATTGCTAGCCTGTTGGGCGGCTGCAGCACAGGGAACTTACGGGAATGGGGAGCTGATAGGGGGCTGCTGGTCCACCCTGGTTACAAGCCCCCACCAGCTAACTGCAACGGGCTGCTCTTCCTGCAAGCAGTGGACAAAGCAGGCGGCTGCCAAACGACGTTAGAAGGGAGCATTGCACAACTTTAAACGAGCATGTTCCCTAATTGATCAGCAATGAAACAACGTTAACCGGGACGACTTTAAGTGAGGAGTTACTGTAATTAGTAAGCAGCAGCTTTAAAACAAAAGGAAGTACTTCTTCACACAATGCACAGTCAAGCTATGGAACTTGTTGCCAGGGTGGTTTTGAAGGCCAAAACTATAATGGGGTTCAAACAAAGAATTAGTTAAGTTGATGGAGGATAGGTCCATCAATGACTATTAGCCAGGATGGTCAGGGATGCAACCCCATCCTCTGAGTGACATTAGCCTCTGATTACCAGATGCTGGGACTGGATGATGTGGGATGGATCACTTGATAATTGCCCTGTTCTGTTAATAGCATCTGGCATTGGCCACTGTTGGAAGACAGGTGGCAAAGTTTGCAAATGATACAAAATTACTCAAGGTAGTTAAGTCCATTGGTCTGACCCATTGTGGCCATTCTTATGTTCAATAAATTATGGTCCATTTCCAAACAAATGTCAATATTGTGCTGCCAGTTATTAAACCTGATGTGCAGATAACCCTGAAGTCAAGTTATCAGTTTCATACGCTTTATTTGCAGAAAGCTTTAGTACTTCATGCTCTTATGGTATCACATATCTATTTCAGCTTGAAATTTTAACTGCTTATTATTTGAGAGATCGTGGGAAACCTGCATAACAATATAGATTCAGGAAGTTGCTTCTGGTATAATTAAAACCTGACCTGAAGTAATGTAATCTTATTTGTACTACTGGCCTGCCTCCAAAAGTCATTTGAGGGTACCCAACATATTGGTATCAAAGACTTGGGAGACAATTTTTGCCCATTTCACCTTTTTAAAACTCGTTTTAGAGTTGCTCTACCAACTTTGTTGGATTATTTTGTATGTATTAAGGGACATGGCAACATTCCCCCATTCTGATATCTGCCAGCTCTATTGGCGTAACTGAGGGACAGCGCTTTTTAAAAGTCAAGCCACTTTTAAAAACAGACAAAAAGAAAAACCCAGTTCCAGTTTGTGTGGAATTTGAAATGTACCTACTTGGGCTACTGGACTACCTTAGTCAGAGTCTGAAGGGAAAGGAAGCTATTCTTCATGGTCTTTGCATCCTATATTATGACCTGACATAACTTATATTACATATAAGTACATTTTGTCTTTTCTTCTCTCTCTGCCTCAGCCCCTGCCTTGGAGCCCTCAGGTGACTTGGGAGAGTAGGACTTTCTATGATAAGTTTTTAATATTTATTTTTAAGGCACTTTATTGAGGTCTTCTCAAATGTAAATCACAAGTGAACAAATATAGTCCACTCACATAAGTAAACTAGCCCACAGACATCCTTTCTGAAGTTGTCAGAAGGACTACCAAAGTGTCACTTCCACACCACCTGTAGTGATCATGATGTCGATCAGGTTTACTTGTTTTTTTTGTTTTAAATGTTGGGTAAAGCACTGATATGGGTGATTTTTATTGAGGGAGTGCTTAGAGAATGTGGCCTAACAATCTTCTTCCCTTTTTTTTTTTTTTTTTTTAAGTCGGTTTGGACATCTTATAGAAGTTTACCTTGTGTTAGGAAAAAATGTGGGCTATGCTAAGTTTGCAGACAGAACAAGTGCTAGCGATGCCATAACTGCATTACATGGCAAGATTGTGAATGGTGTCAGGCTTAAAGTAATGTTGGCAGATTCACCTGCAGAAGAATCTAACAAACGTCAAAGAACTTACTGACCTCATGGGTAAGTACTTCGTCTGGATGTAAACTAAAATTCAGCTAGTTTAAATGGTGGGTCCTCTGTTATTCTTTGGTAACATTTCAATTCTAACCTCAGTTTTTAAGCAATTTATAACTTGTCTTTAAAAACTTGCTTCATGATAAATTTGGAATGTAAGATCACTGCCCAAAAGCATATTTTTAATTTTTAGTAGGTATTTTTTTAAATAAAACTTTTGTTTATTTTTAAATATATACAGTTAAACATAAACCAATTGATCAATATCAGTCTGGACAACCATATGAAAATGATTAACTTTATGTACTTATAATGTATCAATGCTGAACATTTTAAAGAGGGGAAAATATAGAAAAATAAAGGATATGATTGAGATCAGTCTCTATCATTCTTTCACTAAAGAACACCACCTGTCACAATGGTGGTAGGTAAGTCCAAAGATCTGAGGTCTGAGAAAAGAGAAGAAATAGAGGAAAGTGGTAAATAAAGTGGATCTTAGAAGAAGGAAGAAAGACAAGTGAGAACCCAAAAGTTTCTGGGCCATCTAGGGGAAATCCATAGTGTAAATATGTCTTGTAGTATTTCCCAGAAAAGGGAGAATGAAAGAGACTTTTAAAAAGCACCCAATTGACTTAAGGCACAAGTCCTGTTGAAAATTGATGGAACTTGTGCTCCAAAATCATTTAGGTATTTTTTTTGAAAATCCTACCCAGTAGGTCTAGGTTATTTCTCCTGGTAAGGAATGGAAAGGAATTTCTCCATATGTGCATCTGTGAAGACCAAAATTGTGTGTGTTCCACTATCATTTGGTGAGAGATATAGATAAGATAAAGACTGTGAAGGCTCTTCCTCACCTCCCCCGAAGGTAGGAGGGACGGGTTATCATCAGTAAGACCATGGAAGTAAAGTTTAGTTGTGGGATAATGGGCATCTGAGTGCTCCTGTAGTTTAGTAAAATGGGAAATCCATTTAGGAAAGATCTTTTGGAAGACCAAAGAATGAGACCTGGAAAACAGGTGATGAGTTGCACATTGTGAGAGGTCTGTCACTCTAGATTCTGTAGCACACCAGCCAGAATACTATTTAAAATTATGAATTCCTATTATGAATTAAGCAAAGGCAAGACAATTCAGGTGCTAGATTCAATTCCATACTTAATTGCCCATCAAATTGTCAAATTACTCATGCCACTTATAACTGGAGTTGAAGGAGTGGAGTGTGATAGCTAGTATTTGGCGATAGCTAATACAGACTGGCAAAGTGCCACTGATCATTGGTCTTCAACGTGCGTGACTCAAGTAGGGAGGTAAATATTGGGTGCCTCTGAAAAAGGGTTTAATAGGGATCTGGGGTTGCTTGGATTTAAAAGAAGGAAAGGGTATAATAAATCGACTTTACTTATGTCTAATGGTTTTACATTGTGACTATTAGAGGTTATTACTGAAGCTTTTTATTCCATTCCTCAGGCAGAGATTGCTCCATAAAGAAGTTTGGGGCTTAAAGCCATCTGTCTTTCAGGCTCCTTTTTGATGGAGCTTGGCAGAGTTAAGAAGCTAAGTGTCACAGATGAGGTCAGGGTCCTGTCTGTTGAGAGGGCATGGCAGGCTTGGCAGGGCGCAGGAAGGCGTGGAGTGGAGGCAGGGCCTGTGGCAGAGCCAGGGGATAAGCAGTGAGCACCGCCTGGCACCTTGGAAATTTGGCACCTGTAGCTCCAGCCCCGGAGTCGGTGCCTATACAAGGAGCCGCATATTAACTTCTGAAGAGCCGCATGTGGTTCCAGAGATACAGGTTGGCCACCCCTGTTCTAATATATTAAATATGGTCATTGTTCTCTCTCCCCCGCCCCCCAGCCTGAAACAAGTTCTTTGTTTTCTTACAGCAGACGATATAAAACATTTAAACTGTTATGCCTCTCAGATTGCATTTTCAGTGTTCTGTAACTCTAGCTTCCTGATCCTTTGATTTTGAGCAGCAGCTATAGATTTTCCTAAAATGTTGAACTTCTGGCATGCAGGTTTAGGAATCTGGCTAAAATAGGCATCCAAGGCACAATTTGATCATTGCTGTCACAGTTTGTGTAAAAGTGTAAAACTTTTTTATTGAAAAAAATATATGTATGTATATTGGGGGGGGGGGGGGTGGTGGACATTTTGGTTTATTTAACTTTGTTTAGCACACTAGCATAGATGTTCTAGGAAGATGCTGCATATCTGTGCAAGTTCCTGTTCTTCTTAAAAGAAATTTCTAACTTTGAAAAAGTAGTGGTTTTATTTCTCTCTCTCCACTGAATAACTGAGGCGGTTGTCTTTCAATAAGGACTGCCATTTTAATGATTTTTCCCATTAGAAAGCATTGGAAAAAGGTTGAACTCTGAAACTTTCTACGAACTTTGAAATGGATCGAATTCCAATGCTTTAAAATAGAAAGCTGTTTCTTTGTCTGTCTTTGTGTCATGAAATTATCAAGATAATGGCTTGTTGTGTAATTGATACCTTTTATGAGTGATTTATACGTTTGTAATTAGAAGTACTGTTTAGAGTATCTTTTAGATGATGGTGAGGTTTTCCTTTGAGTCACTGTACATTGACCTTTGTAGGGAAAGTTTGGAGTTAACTTTAGCATAATTTTGCACACAAAAATAAATAGGAGTGCCATTAACTATTTTTCCATAGGACATCTGAGCAGGAGGGTTAGAACAGCTATTACAGGGATTACAAAAACATGGTGGAATAGCACTCGTGACTGGAATATAGCTATTGAATGGTATGTACTGTTTAGAGACTGGAATAAAGGTAAAAGTGGTGCGGTAGCATTGTACATCAATGAAGCAGTAAACTAAAGGAATATGAAGTGATAGTATGGACAAAACAGAGCCTGTTCGGGTCCAAATCTCTTTGGGGAAGAATTGTATTTGGATTGTGTTAGGGGTCTGCTATAGACCCCCCCAGGGTCAGATTCACATGTGGATAGAGATCTCTTCAATAGTAGAGAGAAATAGAGGGAATTGTCATGATGGGAGACTTTAATTTCCTGGATATAGGTTGGAGAATAAATGCTACTTGTATTGGTAGGGCCTAGTTATTTCTAGATGTGATCGATGAAAACTTCATAAAAGTGTCACCAAACCAACAAGAGGTGATACAATTTTAGACTCTGTTTTAATAAGTAGCAAGGACATCCTAGAAGAGCTGTAGGAAGTAACTTTGGATTGAGTGGTTATGAAATGATTCAGTTTAAATGGAAGGATAATCAAAATCAGGTAATCAACTACCATTTTTTAATTCAAAAGGTCAGAGTTTGGGAAATTTAAGAGAGTTAGTTAAAGAAGTCAACTGGACTAAAGAGCTCAAGAACTTAAATGTGGAAGAGGCTTGGAATTTCTTCAAATCAACTATATAAAAACTATCTGAAATTTTAATCCCAAGCAAAGGAAAAAATCTTATATGCAAAGGCACCAGCCCAAGCTGGATGAATAACCAGCTCAAAAAGGAGTAAGCAGAGCGCTTATAGGGAATGAAAAAAGGGGTTGATCAGCAAAGAAAGCTAAGTTGTGGAGGTTAGAAAATGTAGGAATAAAGTGAGAGAATTGCTAAAAGTCAAACTGAATTAGCTCTTGCCAAGAAAATTAAAATAATCGTTTTAAAAAAAATATAATGAGAGAATAAGGAAGGATGCGGTTCGGCTGCACTGTAGTGTTGATGGAAAGGAAATTAGAGATAATCTAGGTATGGCCCCAAAACCAAATGAATATTTTTGCCTCTGATTTCAGTAAGAATAATACTATGGGACATGTGCCTGAAGGAGTACGGCTGATGAAAAAGTGTCTAGAAATGGAAATTACCACATCTGAGGTGGAAGAAAAACTTAGTGTTTAATGCACTCCAATCAGGGGAACTGAATAATTTCTGCCCCAGAATGCTGAAAGAACTGGCTAATGAGACTGCTAGTCCAGTAGCAAGGATATTCAATACATCTGTCTGGGGTAGAACCATATGACTGAAGAATAGCTAACTTCAGGCCTCTATTTAAGGAAGGGGAAAAAATGATCCAGGCAATTACAGGCCTGTTAATCTGATCTTAGCAGTATGCAAGCCTTTAGAACAAATTGTGAAGGAAAGAATAATTAAATTCATTGAGGTAAATGGTAAAGGAAATGTAATGCAGCCTGTGATTACCAAAGGTAGATAATGCCATACTAATATGATTTCATTCTTTGAGAAAATAACTGATTTTTTTTAGATAAGGGAAGTGCCATAAATTGGTGTACTTGGACTTCAGTAAAACATTTCACATGGTGCCACATGGGAATTTATTGGAAGATGGGGTGCAGTACAAGAATTGTAAGGTGGATAGGTACAGTAACTCCTCACTTAACGTTGTAGTTATGTTCCTGAAAAATGTGACTTTAAGTGAAACGATGTTAAGCTAATCCAATTTCCTCATAAGAATTAATGTAAATGAGGGAAAAGACTAACACACACACACACACACACACACACACACACACACACACACACACACGTGTTTAAACAAACAATTTAATACTGGTACGCAGTGGTGATGATTGTGAAGCTTGGTTGAGGTGGAGGAGTCAGAGGGTGGGATATTTCCCTTACTGCTAAATGACAGTATTCCTCTGCCTCCATTCCTGCTGCCTTGTGTAGAGAGAGATATGCGCATTTCCCTTAAGTACACTGCCTTGTTAATTAGATCAGCTTGCTGAGACCGCAGCTGCTGCCAGCAAGCTCCCTCTGTCCTGAGCCCTGCTTTATGGAAGATGGGGTAAGCGGGGTGCAGGAGGGAGGGGAACACCCTGACATTAGCCCCCCTCTTCCTTCCCTCCTCCTGCACAGCAAGCAGGAGTCTCGGGGAGCAGCTCCAAGGCAGAGGGCAGGAGCAGCACATGGCAGTGGGGGGAGGGACATAGCTGAACTGCAGGCAGCTGCTGCACGGGGAGCTGATAGGGGCTGCCGGTCCACCAGCTAGCTGCAACGGGCTGCTTTTCCTGCAAGTAGTGGACAAAGCAGGCGGCTGCCAAACAACGTTAGAAGGGAGATTTACACAACTTTAAACGAGCATGTTCCCTAATTGATCAGCAACATAACAATGAAACAATGTTAACCGGGATGACTTTAAGTGAGGAGTTACTGTAACTGGTTAAAGGGAAGCAGGCAGTGGGTTGTGCTGAAAGGTGAGTTATTGGACTGAAGGGAGGTTACTAGAATTCCTCAAAGATCAATTTTGGGACAAGTCTGATTCAATATTTTTATTAATGACCCTGGCACAAAAAGTAGGAGTGTGCTAATGACATTTGCTGATGATACAAAGTTGGGAGGCATTATCAATACAGAGGAGGATCGGAATATTATACAGGAAGATCTGGATGACCTTGAAGATTGGAGTGACAGAAATGGGATGAAATTTAATAGTACAAAATGCAAACTCATGTATTTAGGATTAACTAAATTAGCAGAATTTCTGCTACAAGCTGGGGGCTCGTCAATTGGAAGTGACAGGAGGAGAGAGACCTGGGTTTGTGGGTCAATTGCAGGATGACTGAGCCACCAAAGTGATGTGGCTGTGAAAAAGGCACATGCAATCCAAGGATGTATCAGGCAAGGCATTTCCAGGAGAGAGAGAGAGGAGTATTAATGCCATTGTACAAGGCACTTGTAAGACTCATTGTACAAGAATATGGTGTACTGCAGGGTGGCGCCAACGTACCTCGGATGGGTGACCTGTGCGACGTGGCGGTGATGACCCATGCCTTCCGCCTCCTGACGTGCCCAGACCCGACAGTGAGGAGCATCGCACAGGAAGCCGTACGGGCCGTGGTCAGGAAACGCATCGCCAAGGCCCCCTCTGAGCAGTACATCGCCACCTACCTCAGCGGCTCCCTGGAGGCTGAGTTCAGAAGAGAGGGGGGAGACCTGTCCTCTCTCTGGTCCCGCGCCCGCAACGCCTTGAGACGCCTGGGTAAGAGGATCGGCTGCTGCTGGAAGTGGTGCGAGGAGCACCAGGAGCTGGGAATACTGGTGCCATGCTTAAAGACCCAGGACCACACCATCGTCACCCCGACCGCCAAAGCTATGCCGGAACGGACCCTGAAGGACACCATCTGTTGCCACTATGCCGAGAACCTCAAGCGGAAGCCGGACCAGGGCAAGGTGTTCGAGGTGTCCAGCAAGTGGGACGCCAGCAACCACTTCCTCCCCGGGGACAGCTTCACCAGGTTCGCCGACTGGCGGTTCGTCCACAGGGCCCTACTCAACTGTGTTCCCCTCAACAGAGCAGTCTGCCACGGCAACCAGGACAAGCGCTGCAGGAACTGCAGCTATGCAAATGAGACCCTGCCCCACATCCTGTGTGGATGCAAACAGCACTCTGGAGCCTGGCGGCAGCGGCACAACACCATCCAAAACCGGCTGGTGAAAGCCATCCCTGGGGAAGATCACGCTCGACTCCGCCATCCCCGGGACAGACAGCAGACTGCGACCCGACATCGTCGTGATGGAGGCAGAAAAGAAGGTCCTCATCGTAGACGTCACGGTGCCTTTTGAAAACCGGTCACCGGCCCTCCATGAGGCCCGAGCACAGAAGACGTCGAAGTACACTCTGCTGGCCGAGACCCTGAGAGCCCAGGGCTACGAGGTCCAGATACACGCCCTGATCGTGGGAGCCCTGGGCTCCTGGGACCCCCACAACGAGCCAGTTCTGAGAGTGTGCGGAGTTGGTCGACGCTACGCCCGGCTCATGAGACAGCTTGTGGTGTCCGACACCATCAGGTGGTCCAGAGACATTTATACGGAACACATCACAGGACACCGTCAATACCACACTGAGTAACCGAGACCGCCGACCAGGGAAATAACCCACTTCCTTCCCTGACAGACCAAGGGTACCCCACCCATGTACTTACCTGCTACACCGATACTGACTTGGGCTCCTTATTCATTCCATGGGTGGCGTACCTGAGCCCACTTATCCACTGACAATTTAAAAACTCTTGCACCCCAATCTGGGTCTATGCAGGTTATGTGATATGTATGTGTCTTTACATCCTTGCAAACGATACCTGTAACCCCCCATAACGATACCTGTAACCCCCTGACCCCAGATGTACAGTACCTTGCCTCTTAACTCGTGTATATTTCATTTTAAACATTCACTTTAATGAAATTTTTAATTCTGATAACACTGGTCTACAATTTTTGAGAAGTCGTCTGCTTCAGAGATAAAATGTGCTATTTATTATGTATTTTGATGTGCTGAATTCAAATATGACAATTAAAACAACTGGCTACTGTTTCTAAGATATTTAAGTTTTTACATTTTATGTCTATGTATATTGTGTAGATAGTAGAGTTTTAATCATAAATTGTAAACCTAGGTCTTTTCATGTGTTTATGGTTGCTTTACATGATAATATTTCACCTGTCCTGTTTATGTAACACTTTAAAAATCAGCAAAAGGGTTATATAAATAAAATTTATTATGAAACAAAAGGCAAAAAACTATTATGTACATAGTTTAGTCCTATTCAGTGTCTACTCAGCGCTTCTTGGCTTGACTCTTGTATTCGTTAAATGGAGCATCTCTTGTCACTGTCCAGCAATAGTCTGCAAGCATTGATGGGCTCCATTTGCCCTGATAGCGTTTCTCCATTGTTGCAATGTCCTGGTGAAATCGCTCGCCGTGCTCGTCGCTCACTGCTCCGCAGTTCGGTGGAAAAAAATCTAGATGAGAGTGCAAAAAATGTAGCTTTAGTGACATGTTGCAACCAAGGCTTTTGTATGCCTTGAGGAGGTTTTCCACCAACAACCTGTAGTTGTCTGCCTTGTTGTTTCCGAGAAAATTTATTGCCACTAACTGGAAGGCTTTCCATGCCGTCTTTTCCTTGCCACGCAGTGCATGGTCAAATGCATCATCTCAAAGAAGTTCACGAATCTGAGGACCAACAAAGACACCTTCCTTTATCTTAGCTTCACTTAACCTTGGAAATTTTCCACGGAGGTACTTGAAAGCTGCTTGTGTTTTTGTCAATGGCCTTGAAAAAGTTCTTCATCAGACCCAGCTTGATGTGTAAGGGTGGTAACAAAATCTTCCTTGATTCAACAAGTGGTGGATGCTGAACACTTTTCCTCCCAGGCGCCAATGACTGTCGGAGTGGCCAATCTTTCTTGATGTAGTGGGAATCTCTTGCACGACTATCCCATTCACAGAGAAAACAGCAGTACTTTGTGTATCCAGTCTGCAGACCAAGCAAGAGAGCAACAACCTTCAAATCGCCACAAAGCTGCCACTGATGTTGGTCATAGTTTATGCACCTCAAAAGTTGTTTCATGTTGTCATAGGTTTCCTTCATATGGACTGCATGACCAACTGGAATTGATGGCAAAACATTGCCATTATGCAGTAAAACAGCTTTAAGACTCGTCTTCGATGAATCAATGAACAGTCTCCACTCATCTGGATCGTGAACGATGTTGAGGGCTGCCATCACACCATCGATGTTGTTGCAGGCTACAAGATCACCTTCCATGAAGAAGAATGGGACAAGATCCTTTTGACAATCGCGGAACATGGAAACCCTAACATCACCTGCCAGGAGATTCCACTGCTGTAGTCTGGAGCCCAACAGCTCTGCCTTACTCTTGGGTAGTTCGAAATCCCTGACAAGGTCATTCAGCTCACCTTGTGTTATGAGGTGTGGTTCAGAGGAGGAGGATGGAAGAAAATGTGGGTCCTGTGACATTGATGGTTCAGGACCAGAAGTTTCATCCTCTTCCTCGTCTGACTCAAGTGAGAATGATTCTGGTGCATCAGGAACCGGCAGCCCTTCTCCGTGGGGTACTGGGCGTATAGCTGATGGAATGTTTGGATAATGCACAGTCCACTTTTTCTTCTTTGACACACCTTTCCCAACTGGAGGCACCATGCAGAAGTAACAATTGCTGGTATGATCTGTTGGCTCTCTCCAAATCATTGGCACTGCAAAAGGCATAGATTTCCTTTTCCTCTTCAACCACTGGCGAAGAGTTGTTGCACAAATGTTGCAGCATATGTGTGGGGCCCACCTCTTGTCCTGATCTCCAATTTTGCAGCCAAAATAAAGGTGATAGGCTTTCTTAACCATAGTGGTTATACTGCGCTTTTGTGATGCAAAAGTCACTTCACCACAAACATAGCAGAAGTTATCTGCACTGTTCACACAAGTACGAGGCATCTCTGCTCACTTTGGCTAAACAGAAATGTGTCCCTTTGCAAAATCAAACACTGACAAATAAGAGAGCACGACACTGTATGATTTCTAGAGCTGATGTAGGGCAATTTGTTCATCAGAGTGATGTAAGCTTCGTTATGATTGCATCATCCATGACTTCTAGGAATAACATGATGCAATTCTTATCATGTATGACGCAATACCAGCTTCAGATTGCATCATTCATTGTTTTGCCTAAAAAGCAAGTACTGTCCAAACCCAGTCATAGATTTATTCATAGATCCAGTCAAAGATGTATTTTAGTCATTTCTGGTTTAAATTGAGATCCCTTCCCTTTATAACTCTTATCCTCCGCCATTCCCAAGTCAAGGGTTGTATATACTGACCCAATAGCATATCTTGAAAACTAAAGCCAATCAACAATTTTAAGCATCATTTTCGTTCTCAGTGACCCAGAATTAGTAAAGTTTGATTACATTTATTTCAGAAGCATTTTGGCTGTAGAGCAGTGTAACCTGTCACCTGTGTTGAAAAAAGATTAATTTTAAATAGAAATAGGTGTATAGAAGAGTTACTGGCATGATCTGGAGAATGGAGTGCCTATCTTGTAAAAGGAGACTGGAAGAGCTTGGCTTGTTTAGCTTAGCAAAAAGAAGGCTGAGAGGGGATATGATAGCTTTCGTAAATACGGGGGAGGGTAAAGAGCCATTTAAGCTAAAGGACAACGTTATCACAAGAATAAAATGGCTATAAATTGCCCACGAACAAATTCAGACTGGAAATTAGAAGGTTTCTAACCATCAGAGGGGTGAGGTTCCAGAAAACTCAATAGGAGTTTTGGGCAAACAACTTAAGTTTTAAGAGAGAGATGGACAAATTTAGGGATCTGATTGGGGGGAAGGGTTTAGCAGCCCTGGGGAGTCACTTATGGTTTGTTTTATGTCCTAAATGCTCATTCTTCAGGGTTTCAGCTGGCCACTTGGAGGGCAATGATTTTCTCCCCTTTCTTCCCCCCAGTGTGTTCTGGGTGTTTTGGTTTATTGATCTCCTTCCTCTGAAGCATCAGGGGTGGCCACAGCTGGATATGGGACATTGGACCAGAAGGGCCAGGGCTCTGAGGTGGCACCAAGCATTCTCTCTCCAGTACTCGGCTGGCTGATTCTTGCTCACATGCTCAGGGTCTAACTCAGGGGTCGGCAACCTTTCAGAAGTGGTGTGCCGAGTCCTCATTTATTCACTCTAATTTAAGGTTTTGCGTGCCAGTAATACATTTTAACGTTCTTAGAAGTTCTCTTTCTATAAGTCTATAATATATAACTAAACTATTGTTGTATGTAAAGTAAATGAGGTTTTTAAAATATTTAAGAAGCTTCATTTAAAATTAAATTAAAATGCAGAGCCCCCTGGACCAGTGGCCAGGACCCGGGCGGTGTGAGTGCCACTCAAAATCACCTCGCGTACCGCCTTCGGCACGTGTGTCATTGGTTGCCTACCCCTGATCTAACTGATCACCATATGTGGGGTTGGGAAGAACTTTCCCCCAGGTCAGATTGGCAGTGACCTTAGGACGTTTTCACCTTGCTCTCCTGTGTGTGGGTGCGAGTCGCTTGCCAGGATTAGCTGGTATGTCTCAGTTAATCATTTCCCTGTCATTTCACTGGTACACCTCTGTCCTGCCAAGTCTCTGCCTATGGCATGTAACAGTCTAGTCTCCTGTGGGCTGTAATACTTTGGTCTAATTTAGGTTATTGGGTTTAGCGTGAGTGTTGGTGGTCTGTGTTAACCTGATGGTCCCTTCTGTCCTTAAACTCTATAATTTACCAAGGAACATGTTGGATTCTCCATCATTTTAAGGTATTAAATTAAGATTGAGTATCTTCTAAAAAAGATGTTATTGCTCAAGCAGAAGTTATGGGCTTGATGCAGGAATTACTCCATGAAATTCTGTGATCTGTATCGGGGTAGGCAACCTATGGTACACGTGACGATTTTCAGTGGCACTCACACTGCCCGGGTCCTGGCCACCGGTCCGGGGGGCTCTGCATTTTAATTTAATTTTAAATGAAGCTTCTTAAATATTTTAAAAACCTCATTTACTTTACATACAACAATAGTTTAGTTTAGTTATATATTTTAGACTTGTAGAAAGAGACCTTCTAAAAACGTTAAAATGTATTACTGGCACGTGAAACCTTAAATCAGAGTGAATAAATAAAGACTCAGCACACCACTTCTGAACGGTTGCCGACCCCTGGTCTGCATTATGCAGCAGGTCAGATCAGATAATCAGAACAGTCCCTTCTGCCCATACTCCATGAATCACCAGAAGACTGAAAGCAAGTAGACTTGCTTTTGCCTGTAGCTATATTGTAACATGGGATAGTGAAGATGCTTTGTCCTCTTAACTAGTATAAAAATTAGAGGATTAACTGTATAATCTTTTTGACCTTTTATCAGAATGAAGTAAAAGTTTTACTTCTTTGGCTCTTTTGAGGTTGTTTCCTTTAGGTATCTCCTCAAGAAGTGTGCATTTGTAATGCAAAAATCCCTAGTTTTTATTTATTTTTTTAAGTGGGGATACATACAATTTCTAATAATTGAATCAGTTAAAATTGAATTAGTTAAATGTATTGTGGTCCCTTGCTCAATTCACCTCATACAAGTACTATAATGCAATCTCTTTATCGTGAAAGTGCAATTAACAAATGTTAAAAAAAATTCTACAACTGCAGTCGAAAACAAAACTATGTAAAATTTTAGAACCTACAAGCCAAAGCATGAAGGGGCATACAAATGTTTAGCATATCTGGCACATAAATATGTTGCAATGCCGGCTACAGCGGTGCCTGCGAATGCCTGTTCTCACTTTCAGGTGACATTGTACATAAGAAGCAGGCAGTATTACCTCCCATAAATGTAAACAAATGTGTTTGTCTTAGAGATTGGCTGAACAAGAAGTAGGACTGAGTGGATTTATGAGGTGAATTGAAAAATACTATTTCTTTTGTTTATCTTTTTTACAGTGCAAATATTTGTAATAAAAATAATATAAAGTGAGCACTGTACACTTTGTAATTGAAATCAGAATATTTGAGAATGTAGAAAAACATCCAAAATATTTATAATAAATTTAAATTGGTATTCTATTATTGTTTAACGGTGCAATTAAAACTGCAATTAATCATGGCGTTTTTTTAAAATCTAGTTAACTTCTTTTGCATTAATCGCATGCATTAACTGTGATTGACAGCCCTGCTTTTAAATCATAATAATCAGGAATATAACCTGTATTTACGAAGAATTTGAGTAAATGTATGATAATTTACTAAACCAGTCCATCTCATCAATTTGACAAGCTCCAGCTCTCATACTGACCAATGAATATTCACATTGTCTAGGGAAGTAACTAAAAGAAATAAAAAATATTAAAATGGTGGCTTTCTTTTGACTATTGATTTAAACTCATAAGCTCTTGATGTAGGTGTTGTTTCTCCTTATGTTTATACACTGGTCCAAATAAATGTTAAGGTTAAAATTAGTGACTTAAATTACCATGGTTTAAATCAATCCAGGTTTGAGCAGATTGATTAAAGTACAGAGGGCTTCTCCTACTTCTAAACTTTTTAAAATTGATTATATGTCTCAAGTTCTTGATACTGACCATCTATCTTCCTCTCCTCCACCATCACCTTGGCATTTTTCTACCTTAATCTCATTGCTTTACCTAAGCATTTCATGTTTGGCTGAAGGTTTCTGATTCCTGTAATGAAAATGACATATGCCATAACTTCTATGCAGTGTTGTTGTAGCCATGTTGGTCCCAGAATATTAGAGAGAAAAGGTGGGTGAGGTAATATCCTTTATTGGACCAACTTCTGTTGGTGAGAGAGACAAGCTTTTGAGCTTGCTCTTCTTCAGGTCTGGGAAATGTACTCAACATGCTAAAAAAATCTGTTCTACCCTGTGTTTAGCTGTGACACTGAGTACATTTCCCAGACATGTGTAAGCTCGAAAGCTTGTCTCTCGCAAACAGTTGGTCCAATAAGATATTTTTTTCACCCACCTTATCTCTCTAATATGCCATAATTAAAAGATGGAGGGGAGAATCCAGCACTTTCCAGAGGAATATGTTGTGGGATTTTTTTCTGTTCACTGTAGCCATTAGCATTGACCAAACACTTTTTGTGGGGTTGCACAAGTGATTTAGAAAAGCTGAGCTGTATAATAGCAACATCTTGAAAACGTATAAAGTCAAGACTTCTGGAACTAGTCTTTACAGAATGAAATAAACCCTGGTTTTCTGAATTCAGTAGCCCTGCATGGAGAGGTGGTATTGCATTCCCTCCTCCCCAACCTCTGTATATGTATGTTGGTTATTTACTTCTGCTGTCTTCCTAGCTGGATTCCCAGAATCTTTTTTTAATGGAATCTCTAATAATTTAATAGGTTGTGGAAATCCATAATGTGTTTTTTCTAGAACTCTTTGGAACCTACTCTGTTATATCATCCTTGTTCTGAATAATTTTGCTTCCTTGATTTTGTTTGCTTTTAAGTTTAAAAAAAATCTGTGGAAAAGAGAGAAGTACAGTAATATGCATGTATTTATGTTGTTTTCTCTATATGAACATTCAGAGTGGTTACAGTATAAGCAATCAAATGTGCTCCAAAATAGAGAGGCAGTCTGTTAATAAAGAACTACAACATAATTTAATTCACAAGATAATACACAGTATGTTTTAGAAAAAAATGCTTGCTTTCACACAGAATTTGTTAGAGAATACATAGAGTATTAGCTTCTCTAAATATTTTAATTATAGACAGGCTTTTATGTGTGGGTTGGAGTGCCATTGTAAGAAATACCCTTATTATAATATGTATTTTTAAATAAATATAGGTATTTTATCTTTGACACTATCTTCATACTTGTGTTCTTTCTACAGAACAGAGATTAAATAATGGCATGACCCTCAGCTGACTGACTGAAAACCATGACTAGACACGGTTCCTGTGGACAGTGACAGCTTTTTGTACTGTTAGCTGATGTTTGTGGGGGAAAAAACACTTTATTTTAAAAAAAACCCAAAATACAGAATGTAGTTTAAATCTACAATTAGCCAACGTTTTTAATTGTAAACTGATATTTGTTGTAGCAGTCTGTCATTCTATATTAGAGAAATAAATTTTTTTTGTTTAAATCCTGCCTCTAACATGAACACGTTAAAGATGGGGGGGGGGAATAAAGGAGGCAATATTAACGGTTTCACTGGTTAATTGCTACTGACTCAGACTGTACATACTGAAGAGTAATTGAAAGTGCAGACATTAACACAGTCAAATTAGGATGAGAACTAAAGATATATATATAATTTTTTTTTTTTTTTTTTAAATGGTGCCGAATATTTCAAAGATTGCTACCGGTTTCTGCCAAGATTGAGCCTGGTCCAGACAGCCCCAGATTCAGGGAAACTTTCCTCTTGAGGGAGGGGACTTAAGCACTTGCTTGAGTGCTTTCCTTTGTTAGGGCCAAAAGTATGAAATGCTGATTTATTGTTGTCTAGTGTGCAGGGCACTAGACTGGGAGTCAGATGTGTGTTGTTGAAATTTATCCATTGCCCACTTTAGTTACTGGTAGCTGTGATCATTAATATCATGGTTGGTTTTTTTCTAAAGTGCATTAGTTAACTATGAAATATATACCATCTGAACAACTGTAGTCATTCCTTTTTCAAAGAACTATAATGGTTTATTAAGCAACCCAGTATTCCAGTTGTGGCTGCTGCTGAAATATTGAGTAAAGATAGCTCAAATAAGTATTTGCACATGTATCTACATGTGACGACTCCCATACACTTCCAATGGTAATATTTGTTAAAGGATCCATGTGAACAAAAATATAAAGGCATGGTTCACCGGGTTAGTGCACTCGTCTGTCACCTCTAGAGCAGTTCAGATTTTGGGTCACATAAAGGAAAATGCTGCTTTGTTTCCCTGTGTGTGCATATAGAATAACGCTCTAGACTGGATTCAGTGGGAGAGTTCCAGATTTGGATAAGGGTGCATTAGCTGACCTTTGTGTGAAGAAGTTTTGGCAGCACCTAGATGCACTAAATCAGGCTCGTGCACTGTTGTTAGCTTCTTTTTTTCCAGATCACTTAGTTCACTTGAACATTTTTGTTTAAAAATAAATGATTAGAGAGATATGGAGTAACATTACTGATCAGAAACAGCTGAAGGTGAAACTCCATCTGTAATGCATCCTGTTGGGTTAAGAATAGCTGCTGGCCTATACACATCAAGGCAAAGATAGACCTGTGGTGGTTTTGTGCCCCAAAATTTTAATTTGGAAGCATACTTGCTCACCATTTACTACTGCTTTTAAGCAGCAGTACTTAATTTCCCAGTAGGTGGTGCTTAAAAAATGCCACTCAACTTTTTTAAAATGCAGCATTAGAAGCCTGGGTAGTCATCCATTAATTGATAGTTTAAAAAGAATTCTGATTGATGTAATTAGAGTTAATATTTCAATGCAGTCTATTTTAATACTTTTCAATATTTTCCTATGCAGCAAGTATTTTAACACATTGAATCTGAGTCCACTTCTACAATGAAATGTGAGTGTAATATTATATGATGAATGCAGACAGTGTGAATTTGTCTCTACAGCATGCTAGATACAAGCACACCAGAACAACTTAGTCTCTAAAAAGAAAATCAGCAAAAAGCAATATTATGTTAATTGTATAAAAAGGCAATAAGAGATCATAAGGTTTAGGGTTGGTTCAGAGATGCAAGTTCTTCCTCTTTTTTGTTTGTTTATTTTTTATTGGCAGATGTGTGTAAATATATTAAACTCAGAGAACTATCTTAAAGGGCCCTGTGGGAAAAATAATATGTAATCATGAAATTACTGTATCATAATGCAAACATAAAAGGTGGCTGAATTAAGGTTGCACTGGCAACATTTCCTAATTTTTGAGTGTTTGAATCTGCAACCTTAATATTCTTTTAGTGTAGCTTTTAGCTTTTTGTGTGTAACTTCCTAGGTTTTTAAGAAAGCAAACTGAGAAAAGAAATTCCATCATATGGCATCATAGTAACACCACAAAGCTGCTTTTTTTTTTTTTAATAAAGGCACTGACCCTCTTGATAAAACTATCGCAGATCTCTACCACTTGAGCTAATGCAGTAACTGTCTCCCACACCTCCTAGTCCCCATCTCTCCCTCTAGTCCCAAAGAAGTTCTCCCTGCAACATTCAGTCCCAGTCTCATCCGACTTCTTGTCCCAATCTACTCTTCCCCTCCTCCCCATTCCAGTTTTTGTCCCCCTCTGCATTCAAATCAGACCGCTTCCTCCTCCACACAGGTTGGGTGCCAGTGGGGAGAGGGGGGGCGGGGAGAGCAGGTGGGAATTCATAGCACAGAGATGCTTCCTGCTCTGTTCCAGTTCCTGTCCTGGAGCAGCTATTCTAGGGAAATCCTATAGCCCAGGGCTGGGGCATGCTCAGTCGCTCTGTGGGGATGGCGTATGTGCAGTCTGGTCACAGATAGGAACTGTGAGGGGATGGAGCATGCTGCGTGATTTTTAACTGCTAAAATCAAAGTCTACTAAGCATGTGGAAAATGATTTTTCAAAGGTTTATAACCTGGTCAGATTTTGGTGAATTTTCATGGGGAAGATAAAAGGCTTTGTCTAAATTTCAAGTCCCTATTCCAAAGCATAGTGGCTCTAGTCTAGAGCATTTCAAAGAAACAGTCCCCAGAATTTTTTAACATGGGCAAAACAATGTATTTTTCCCTAACCTTTTTCTCGAAAACACCTGAACCATGTTGGCTAAAGTTTTCCCAGGGGAGAGGTTGATCTGTCTCATGCAGATTACCTGACACACAAAATTTCAACCCAAATGGTTAAGGCTTTGCAGAGTTATAGACAGCTGATAACAGGGTCTTATAATGGGAAGTGCGTTGGGCAATTTGAATAGACCTGCCTATAATATAGTATACAGACACAATTATTTATTGTAAGGAATTGGGAATGGATGTCTACCCAATAATTTTGTCTAAATGTTACTATTGCAGAAGTGAAAGATGAGAGAGAAAAACCCATCAGCTGCTGTAGGGTTTTTTGATGTTGATAGGGTTAGTGCACAAACTGTGGTCCAATCCTGCAGTTCTTAAATCCTTTGCTCATTTATGCTGGTCAGACTACTTGTGTTAGTCTGATGCTACAAACCCATATTCTCTGACCTGAACAGCACAAATCAGAGCATCAACTTGTGATGAAATCTGTGTAGTGACATTACATTTGGGTAAAATAAGACTAAGCAAAATGAGGATTTTGATTAATGTTAACTTTACTGATGAGTGTCTCAGCAGGAGCACAGGCCACTGCCTGGTCTGCTTCAAATAATATTCAGTAGTTCGCAGAGCACACAAGCTTCAGAGATCAGACGGACTGCCAGAGCCACAGGTGAGCAGTACTACTTGAAGAAAATAGTCCAGTAGCATTAACTGAGCTATGGTACCCTAAATTATTGAAGCCCTTCCTTTCAACTGTGCATAATACAGAAGAGCTAAAGAACAGGAATAAGTTAGAAAGCAGGCCTGATTTCCAGAGAGGGGAGGAGCAGTACCATGATATGCAACCCTCCCTCCAGCAAGAGCCCTCCCTGCTAGAATGATGGGGGTTTTTTGTGGGGGTACATAAGGAGCATCAGATCTTAGAGGGTAGAGAGAGCACCAGCCCTGGCATATTCTCCCACCAACCCAGCAAATATCCAGGAAAAAGTTAAGCAAGAAACATTAACTCCTTGTCTTCAGGCCTTGTGTTGCAGGAAATGATGATGTTTAAGCAGGTGGCATTCTTTTAGTCAGCACTGAACCAATATTTCAAACACCTCCAGCAGATATTGAATTGCTTAACTGTCCTTCAGATAAGAAATAAAACCAAGGTAATGATGAACTCATTAAGCTTCCCCTGGCACCTATTGCAATATTTATGGGTAAAAGTCATCTTCTCCTTCCAGATCCCTCATTTGGGTAACTACATTCTGCCTGCCTATATTCAAATGGATATGATACTCTTCACTTACCCCCCTGAACTATTGTGTAGCATTACTGTCCTATTCCTCTCCATATGTGGTTTGGCTTCACTGGTGGTTCAAGTGAGTATGTTTGCACATACAGGTGGGTCCACAGAGAGAATGTAAGAATGTTAGGATCCTGGATCGGAAGTTGCTGTGATTTGATATTGCATTGTCCACTTTTAATTATCAAAGTTGGCAGATTCTTCAGGTCAAATAGCTTTAGATTTTTTTCCTTTTTATCTTTCTATTATATCAAAACAAAAATTAAATACAGGAACTTTGTTGATGTACATCATAAAATAGATAGGACGTGCAATGAGGTGGAGTTAATGTTGAGAGACAGTTTACATTTCTTGAATTTCCTGTGTCTTGCATGTTGTAGTTCTCAACCATAACATTGTATTAATGCTAGCGACTAAAATTTACTATATTTGTATGTAAGGGGCCTGATTTTCAAAGGTGCGGAGCAGCCACAACTCCCTTTGACTAAATGGGGTAGTGGGTGTTCAGCTTCGTTTGAAAATCAGGCAATACCGATACTATAAATTAAAATGTTAAATAGAAAGCATAATTTTATCAATTTATTGAGCCATATTTGCTTGACAGGCAGAACAGTCTTCTGTTTATCAAACAGGAAGGATTTAACCTGATGGAAACCACATATTCCACAATTCTCCTTTCTGCTACATCCAATTTGGAATGCAAAGAATTCTCTGTATAGTGTCACTGGCTGAATCTTATGTACATTTTACTGCTTCCATATTTTAGTCTTAGGCAAACAAAATCCTGAGGGAAGGCTGGGGATGGGAACCTATTATATAAGAAAAGAGACATTTCTAAATATTAAAATGCTAGTTGAACGTTTCTCTAACATTGAGATTGGCCTCTCTGGGGAGACTGAGAAAGTCCATGACAATTGAAGATAACATTTTTTACAGAATGTTTTTCACTTAGAAAAGCAGTGAATTCTGATGAATGCTGAATATGTAATTGATAGTGTTGCTTTTTAATAGCCCCAGAAATAAAAGAACAATTAACAATTTACTCTTGTTCAAATGTTGTGAAGTATTTTTGCAAAATGTATAATTTAAAATATAAATTCAAGGGAAAATTTCTCCCTATATACATAGGACTGAAAATATTTTGTACCTTGGGGATGAGATGTTAATACAGAACTTTACAACTCTCACTCTGATTAAAGAGAAATCCACTACACTGTACAAGGAATGCTTTTAGGCCTAATTCTGCAAGGTGTCCTAAATAAGCATGTTTGGAAGGTTACCAACAATTTCATTTTCATATCTGTGTAATAAACTTTTCCTTTCATTAAGTTCACTCATGCAATATTGTTTACCTAAATCCCATAAAAAGATATACAGTAATGTCACAAAAGAGTTTCTGCCTTAATACAATGCATGCATTAAAATGTAATTATGAATATGAGGAACAAAGGCATTGTAAGTTACACAAGAGATGGATGTCTTGGATACGTTTTAAGCACCAGTTAATAGCTGGTCCTTTTAGCAATCACCGTGATCTCACCCCAAGGAGTGTGTTTGCTTGTAAAATTACTCTTACTGGGTTTATTTCTTTCATTAGGGATTTATGGGGAAACCGGTTTATTTTTTATTAGTATTGTCCTAAAACAATGAACAGGGCATATTAAAAAGATCTTAAAAGTCAAATCTGTCCAATAAATGTTGAAAAGTTATTTTATGAAGTAATAAGATTTTTAATCTATTTTAATGTTTCATTTGCTCACTTCTATGAAACTGCACACTTTTCATATGGATGATTACTAAAATATTTACATAAGATAGGTTTTGTTTAAAAAAATTGTACTGGACGATTTTCCATGCTAGGCATAAACTATTCATACTTTCAAGATATAATGTAACAGCTTCTATCCAGCAGGTGCAAAGTGATCTTACATCCTGGAACCTTACATGGCTCCATTCTCAGGAGAGGTTATTAATCAAAACAGTGCTTTTGTTTGTTGTCATAAAGCATTAGAGAATAATCTACATGCACACAGGGAAAATTTAATAAGGTCAACAGTTCATTGCAGTGTGTATGGATTGTATTAATTCTCTTTCAGCTGAAGAAAGATGGGGGGGAAATGAGGAATGTGGGGGGAAGAAACCTCAGCATTTCAAAAGTAGATAAATTTTTAAAAAGAGACAAAGCTATAACTACACTGTCACAGGGTGACTAACCCCTTTTAAGAGGGAGCACGGTCCAGTACACCTGTGGCTGATTAAGGGAAGGCACTTGAGCCTTATAAAGGGGGAGACAGCAGCAGCTGGGTGTTGGTGAGCACCTGTAGACATTGTAGAGAGTAAGAAGGCTCCTGCGGAGTACTGAGTTGAGGGGAGAGAAGGGAACACCTCAGTGGGGTAGGAGACCTGTAATGACCAAATCCCAGTTAAGAAGTGCTGGGTGAGTAGGAAGACAGACCTTGAGGGAGGAGGGACTGTGCCCAGCTTGAGACTGGGCGAAGATTCCACATTTGATTTATGTTTTGAAAGACTCTATGCTAGGCTTAATAAATTGGACTCCAGAAGGGGAATGTTTTGAATATCTGGACTTTATAAGAGATTCCCAAACAGAAGGGGAAGATGAGGCAGGATGCTGCAGGGCAACTTCTGGCTAGCAGAGGGTGCTAAAGGGCAGTTGTGCCCTTTTATACACCAGAAACACACTTTCCGAGAAAAGTGGAGTTCTGTTGAAATAACATATGAGGCCTGTTTCTGCTCCATTGATGTAAATTGCAATACCTCCCTTGATGTCAATGGTGCAGAATTGAGCCCCTATTAAATAAATTCTCAAATAAGAAAAGTTTTATATAAATGTTGATGGAAGGTCCTGAGGTGGATAGCTGTGTATATGCATAATGTGATGCATATTTGACCAGCTCACATTTAATTAAATGCATTTAAGTTGTTACAGAAAATAATATACAGGATATTTTCAGTTATTTTCTAAACTTGCTAACTTCATATGTAAACCTTTTAAAAATCTTATCAAAGATTCTGTTCAGACTTTTCAGAAATGTTCATAGTTGAGTATGAGACATTTTTCATTTGAAAGGTAAGCTTTTTGGAAAGTTATGAAGGGTTGAAAGAGGGTTTTATAATGGAATGTTCACTTCAGTTTTTACTAGCGTGTGGCTACATTACTGTAAGGAGCTCCCTCATAACTCCAGCAGAGGTCACTGATATCCAGGCTGTTCACAATACTAGTCACTTCACAAGGGACATTATATTTGAAAATCCAGAACAGTTTCTACAGGCAACTGACTACATACATTTAATCTCTTTAAACCAAGAGCCCTTTTGGTAGACTCTCATGGTCCACTAGTGTTTTAACAATAACTTATGTGGTTTTGAAAAACAAATGGTGCTTCATTATTTTAAATCCACAACGATTTACTTGTAGCTATGAGTTCATCTATCTTTGTTTACAAAAGTTAAGGTCAACTATATAAATGAATTAACTTAGTTGACTCATTTCTGGGGAATATCTCTGGTATACTGGGAGCAAATTAGTTGCTTGATTTGCGAAAATATCCACAAATAGTAACAATTAAGTAGGGTTTCTTCAGTTTCTGAACTACTTTGAATGTCTGGAATGGCTTCTCATAACTCTCATAAAAGAATAATTTGAGTAAATTACTTGTAGAAAATAATTCTGCTTCCACCTGGAATGAGATCTTGTTACGTGACACATGACTAAAAAAGTACGCTATTCTGTTTCATGACAGCAATCTCAATAGACTAACTATCCATTAAAAGGGACTAGAATGAGCAGGAAAGGGATGATGGGGACAAGAGTTGAAATAAGATAGAGGACCAGAGTGAGCAGGAGAGGGAGAGAAACAAGAGGGGGAGGGAAGGAAAAGTGGAAAGTAAAGAGAGGTACAGAAGAGGTAGAAAAAAAATTTGATATGATGCTCTCTCACCACCTTTAGTGGGGAAGACCTTTGACTGGACAGCAGGGAATGAGAGAGAGCCACCACCCTATGTCCGCCCCTCCCTCTTTCCCCCCATGGTTCTCTGCTTAGGCATTGGTTGGGTAAAGGGAGATGGGGTTATCTGATTGGCTGCTGTGGGTATCCCCTCACTCACCATCCCCAATGCCTAGTTGAGCTAAGGCAGGGCTTTGCATAAGCCTCTTTTGGGTATGTGTACACTGGAATAAAACCCCACAGCACCGAGTCTCAGAGCCTGGCTCAGCAGACTTGGGCTTGGTCTGCTGGGCTATAAAATTGTGGTGTAAAGGTGTGGGCTTCTGCTGGAGCCCAGGCTTTGAAACCACCATTCATGGGGTCTCAGAGCGCAGGCTGCACCCAAATCCCGAACATCTACACTGCAATTTTATAGCCCTGCAAGCTTGAGTCAGCTGACCCAGACCAGCTGCAGCCGTGTCATGGGGTTTTTTTTATTGCAGTGTAGATGTATCCTAAGGATGCCCACAGCACTAAGGCTCAGAGCCCAGGTCAATTGACTTGAACTTGTGGGATGCAGGCTGTGGGGTTAAAAATTGGGGATGTAGACATTCAGGCCCAGGCTCTATGACCCTGTGAGGGGGAGGTTTTTCAGAGCCCAGGCGCCAGCCCAAGTCTGAATGTCTACATTGCTATTTTTAGCCCCATGATGCAGAGTCAGTTCACCCAGGCTCTGAAACTCACTGCTGTGTTTTGTTGTGTTTTTTCCAGTGTCAATGTAACCTTTTGCTCTCCAGTTAGCTGCCTCACCTTCCCTCCCTTATAGATCATGAGCTGTGCCATTCATGGTGCTGCGGGTTTACCCAGTCTCCTGTTTAGAGGGTCAAGAAGGAATTTTTCCCATTCAGCCAAATTGGCATGTAACCTGGTGGGGTAGGAGGTTGCCTTCCTCACAGCTTCCTGGTAGCACAGGTGGGTTGGAAGCAATAGAAATTGAGGTGCATATAATGCTGGTATGATAGCTAACTTGCTATTTGCAGCTGTTGTCCAGAGCGGGAAAGGCTGGGATTGTGCAGTTGGACCTTGTGCTCTTGGGGAGTGAGGAGCTTGAAATCTTCATGGACTGAGATTTCCCACCCCACCCCAGCCTTGTGGCCTCTGTCTGTCCACCTCCCTTACGTGGGGTAAGGGGTGGGTCCACCCCAAGTTACTGTGTGGATCATGGTAAAGGCTTTGCCTGCTTTGTGAGAGCTGGGGCAGGCGATGTACTGCCCCTCCCCCAACCTATAATTAATAAAGTTGTGGCCTTTCATTTAAACCCATCCCGTGTGTTTGTCAGTCATTTGCCTGCTTGCCTGAGGCAATCTAATCAGTGCCTTTTATCAGTCAGAGACATGAGCTACTTCCTCAAAAAGAGTCAGTTCAGCTATTGGGAAATGCAGGGGTGGTAGGGAAGGAACAAGTCACCGGTCCCAGGGTAGCAAAACTTAAAGGAAATGACAGAGATGGTGCTGTGTTCTTTTGGAATCAAATTCTGCTGGGCTGTATTTATTTATTGAAAAATCATTTGGGGTGGACCCTGCCATTGGCAAACCACCCAGGTTTATGACTCAGAGCCTTCAGTAAACCCAAGCTCTATTCTTTGACATCTTTTCCATTCTCTCTTTTCCCCTGTTTCATTTTTGAGTCTGCAGCTATCAGAGGAGCTGTCTTACAAATCATGAAATCTTGTAGAGTGTGCTTTTCATATGTGCATAATTAAAAATTATGGCAGCATCCCCTTTTGTGGACGCTATAGCATATCCGAAGTAGAGAGCTGTTTGTTAGGCATAGTAAAATCTTGTTCCTCGGGTACTTACTTTGTGAAGATTTTGTTCCTTTCACAGTGAGCACTAGTCACAACCCAGGCTGGGGGATGGATTTAGTACATTAGCACAAGTACATTACAGGTGGATCAGATGTCATGTCCACAACCTCAAATTTTGGAAGGGACAAATGCAGCAGGAGTAGCTCAAGTTACAAACTAGAATGAAGTCTTGTGGAAATCAGCTTGATCTTCAAATACTTAAAAAATATAAAATAAAACAATTACAAATGTCTGAATTCTGATCACTAGCGTAGTGGAAGACAAAATAAAAGGAAATCAGGGATCAATTGACTTAATTGTAGAGAATTATATGTACATAAAAGTCAGTCAAGCCTGGTATTTAACTGCTCCTTCATATACTGCAGTTATAAATGCTTTAAAGTGAAGTCGCAAAGCAGCTGCGTGTGGAGGGCACAGCCGTTCTGGCCTTGGTGCATTATAAATGTCATTAATGAGAGCTGGACAATTACATTTCAATATGTATAAATAATTTATTTTGTAGATGGTGAAACTGGTGACTTGAACTATATATTTTATTAAAACATGGATTTTATATTAAAACAGCTAAACTGGAAAACAGTTTTCCAATTTATAAACTATGGTATGAATGAACCAGAGAATTTTTGCATACTCATGTCTCAACAAATGCAGAAGCTGTAGTAGTACATTTATCCAAAAGAGTGGAAGATGTGAAACCGATTAAATTAAATATACAGAAGAACATTTTAAATATACCATGCATGTTTTCATCTCAGTAGGGTTACCGTGTCCCAATATTTGTTGGATCTACTAATGTAACCTTTGGTGATTTCCATAAACAATAGAAACAAACATACAAGTCAGTAAGAGGCCTAAAATATAAATGTAAATAACATTGCTGATAAACAAAACAATACTGTCAACATTCAACAAAAAGGAAGAGTTTAGAAACGTTTCAGGTAACTAGTAAAGTTGGTTACAAGTATAAATATGCTGCCATTGTTAAAGGTGTGTTACATAGCTCTTTTTTCTATGGAAATTAAACTGGATTCTGAAAAAAATGATAAATCTGAATATTAAATCATAGCTCTAAATAACAAAATCATAGATAATTTGGAACCTATTTAATTAAACCAAATGGAAGATTAACGGAATAAATGTAATAAAATGAGGGTAGTGTATGAGAAATTCTGCTATTTGTGACTATAAATCTTGCCAGAATACAAGAAAAAATAAATATTGGGTCATCTTTCTTTTAAATTGTGGTGATCTAAGCCTACCTTTCAAAAATAGAATCTCAAAAATAATATCTGGTCATAATGGATCTGCAAGAGTCATATGTTTATCTAGTCTTTTAAGACTGGTATGTGCGTCATTCTCACAGCTCAAAGAATCTGTTAGTCTAGAGAGAAAAAAGTAAAATAATACTTATAACTCAATATCTGCAGCTCAGATGTGTGAATAATTAGTAATTAGATATTGGGCATTGATTTAGAAATACACTATCACCTTTCTGAGACCACCTACACCAGAATTTCTCAAGCTTTGATCCATGAACTATAAAGAGTTGGCTGATCACATGATGCTACCTTTCCACTACTAAATCATATTCAAATTCAGAAAAAAATACAATAAATACTTTATTCCTTAATTTTATGCAGAATCAATTGCCATAATTGCTACAGGGATGTTATCCAATTGTGGTTGGATTGGAAGGTGATCTGTGTGATAGTGAATGAGAAATGAAATGGTCCATGAAGCAATTGTTCTACTAAGATGTGGACCAGACTATGAGAGAATTTAGGAACCCTTGTTTGTTCATTCTTGCTAATATCAGAAACAGTATCCATACAGCTTCCTTTTAATGCCCTTGAAATGCTCAATAGAGGATATAAGAAATGCTTGGAGCACAGACACGTTTAATGGCAGTGGGTGGAAACAGCTATGTGAAAAAATTAATAAATTTACACATTTATGATCTCAGAGTCAAACTTAACCAGCAGAAAATTCTCATCAGGACTTACTGGACACAGTCAAGAATGAAAAAAACAAAAACAAGCAAAAAAACAGATTAAAAGGAAGGTATTTTTGGAACTGTGAGTGATCTAATGGTAATTTTTATAGATGTTTTGCTTGTATTTTCAGGTAAATCAGCTCTGGGATAAGATAAATAAATTAAATGTTAATGTTAAGAGGGTACAGGTATCAGAAAGGACAAGGTGAGTCCCAGCACTAGTTCCAAAGATCTGATATTAAGGCCCATTAATCCCTTTTTGGGGGCCCAAGAAGAGCTTTAGACCACCTAAGGAAATGGCTCGGGATAGATCCCCTTTAATTTATCAAGAAGAATTTGGGGAAATACAGTGTTGGACATCAAAGCAATAAGTTTATAGAGAAAGGTCTCCAGTGTTTTCAGATAGTGCTTGTGGTAAGATGTTATTGACAGACAGACAATTTGTGTGTTTCAGAAAGGCTTTAGGGCAATCTGTTCAATGGATTTCCACCTATAGTGCAGTGCAGAATGAAGTGGATTCTGGAATTTCAGAAATACCATCTTCTGTTTATTGAGATCTGGCCCAAAGGGACTAGAAACCAGTTGGCTCTCCTCAGCTAGAATTGGGGAGTCTGATGGCAGATGGCCTCTTTGGGGCTGGAGCCAGCATATGTACTTTGAGCAGCTCCCAGGCTCCCTGAAAGAACAAGAGGCTGGCACAGAACTACAACAGATTCTTTTGTGGCCCTCCTTCCGCATCTTGTATCCAGCAGATACATGGTAAAGTAGAGAATCTGGGTGATCAGGTTCTACCAGTTAGTTTGCTGTGACTCAGCCTCCTGAATTCTCACTCTGCTGAAATCATTGCCACTTTATGCTCTGTTGTCTGCTTTTTTTTTCATCCTTTCAACATCTCAGAATTGTTACTGCTGCTGTGATCTTACAGTGTTGCATACCTTGAAAAGGAGTACTCTGCAAAACCTCCAGTAAAAGCTTGTCTCTAAGAACCTGGGACTTGACTCTGTTTCACATAAGGGGCAATGGATGCCAAACAAAGATATAAACCAAAAGAAAATATAATGGATAACACCAGAGGAAAACAGCACAGAATCTCAGTTTTAGGATATATATATTTTTTGTAGAATCAGAAAGTACTACAGAGTAAAATACTTCAAACATCCCTATATATGTTTGGTCCTGTGATGGGGTGAACAAACCCCACACTAAGCCACAAGGGCTTAAGGGCTCATTTTGTACTCAGCCAGCCCCGCCCCGCCACACCTGCGGCAAATGCTCCATCTGCTGGCGGAATTAAAAGGAAGCAAATTAGCTCAGTTGGGAAGCAGTGCTAAAGGTGAGCAGACCTGCAGCCCACAGCTCTAGCAGAGCAGAACAGCGGGGAAACCTAAAGGCTCTGACGCAGCTGCCCAAAGAGGCCCTCCATGAGGAAAGGGAGGACCCTCTGCAGAGACAAGCAGAGAGGGAAGTATCCTGTGGCCCTGGACAGTGGCCACTCCCTTTTCCTTCCTTGTGATTTGGATTTTCCCACCAGGCGAAGGTCTTGGACTGAGGTGACCCCAGGAGTGGAGATGAGAGAAAGAGGCCCAGGGAGGATAGCTTTAAATAATTTTGGTTGCCAAGTTACTGGTAGCCCAAAGGGCCCTGGGTCGGAGCCCAGTGGAATGGGAGGGCCCGGGCTCCCCTCCCCACAACCCCCTTGGCAGTCCGGAGTTGTGGCTGTGATCACTAGGCCACACTTCCTAACCAGGCCCTGAGTGGAGACCATTACAGGTCCCTACCATGTGGATGGGAAGCAAGCGCTTTACTCAAGAATGACACAAACTTTCCTTCTCACAGAGGTGTGGAGTGGTGCTGATGTGCTTTAAAGGAGCTGCAGCTAAGACAGGGTGGCTGCAATGAGGGGAGACAAAGGATGGGCAATAGGAGGTATCCCAGGCCTGATAGAGACAAGGCTCACTTTTAATTTTGGTCAGCAGACATCTGTTGATGGAAACGGTTAACATTATTGTATGGTCTACCCATGCTGATATTGTCTTTGCATGGATAATTACATTATATTTTACAGCTATGCTTTGGAAAACATGCCTCTAAATATGAAATCTAACCTTAAATATTAATGGAAACTATTTTTTGTCCTTTTAGCTGTCTTTTGAAACTAGTTAATCCAACCTGTAAAGGTCTGGAACAAGGACTGAACATATAAAGGAAAATCAATTTTCTTGCTAAGTTTAGGTTACTTAGGAACACATGGTTTGCCTTACTGGATAAGACTGGGGTCAGGTTCGGTTGGACTATGGAATTACAGTAACCTACACTAGAACCTCCGAGTTATGAACACCAGAGTTACGAACTGATGGTCGACCACACACCTCATTTGGAACTGGACATATGCAATCAGGAAGCAGCAGAGACAAAAAAAAGAAAGAAAAGCAAATACAGTACAGCACTGTGTTAAATGTAAACTACTAAAAAAAAAAACTAAGGGAAGTTTAAAAAAAGATTTGACAAAGTAGGAAACTGTTTCTGTGCTTGTTTCATTTAAATTAAGATGGTTAAAAGCAACATTTTTCTTCTGCATAGTAAAGTTTCAAAGCTGTATTAAGTCAATGTTCAGTTGTAAACTTTTGAAAGAACAATCATAATGTTATGTTCAGAGTTACGAACAACCTCCATTCCTGAGGTATTCTTAACTCTGAGGTTCTACTGTAGTTAAATTCAGTCCACAATCCCAGTGTAACTCAACATTTCTACTAAAGTGATCAGCAAGTGAAGAGTTAATGATGTTAATATTTAAGTTTTATTAGAAGCTTGAGAGGAATGGGAGAAATTGATACTTCCCTTAGAACTGTTATTTCTTCTTCGAGTGCTCGCTCATGTTGATTCCATTGTAGGTGTGCGCACGCCCATGTGCGTGGTCGTTGGAGACTTTTGCCTTAGCGGTATCCATAGGGACAGCCATGGTGCCCCCTGGAGTGCCGTGCTCCTGGCGCACGGTATATCAGGCACCATGGTGCCTGCACCCTCTCAGTTCCTTCTTACTGCCTGTGGTGGCTGGTCGGAGCGCCTCTCTCCCTTGCTTCGCAAGTGGTTAACGGTTGTTCTCACCTTGTTAAGAGCTCTTCAGCCTTAGGGCTTTGTAAATAGTTTTATTTGTTTCTTTGTAGTTAGATAGTTGAAGTTAGTTGCCAGTGCCGTTGATCCATAGGGTCCTGCTCAAGGTGAAGCAAGACAGCGCAATGATCATCCTCGTTGTCCCAGTGTGGCCTCAGCAACACTGGTTCGGTGTGCTGCTGAGCCTGTCAGCAGCCGCCCCGCTGCAGCTGCCTCTTCAACCAGATCTGTTGTCCCAGAACCATGGCAGCCTGCTGCACCCGAACCTCACGGCGCTGCACTTGACAGCCTGGCTGCTGCGTGGCTGAGTGGGGAGGAGCAGCAGTGCTCTGCTGCTTTCCAGTGGGTTCTGTTGGGCTGCAGAAAACCCTCCACTAGGGCTACCTACGTGGTGAAGTGGAAACGCTTCACATGTTGAGCCTTGGATCAGCTCATTCGTGCAGAGGAGGCCTCGCTGCAGGCCGTCCTGGACTCTCTGCTCCACCTCAAGCTCCAGGGCTTGTCATTGTCTTTGGTCAAGGTTCACCTGGCAGTCATTTCTGCATTCCACCCTCCATTTCAAGGCAGGTCGGTCTTTGCTCATCCCATGACAGCATGGTTCCTGAAGGTGCTGGTGCGCCTTTACCCGCATATCAGGGACCCGGTCCCCCCTTGGGACCTCAGTCTCGTGTTGTCAAAGCTCATGGGGCTCCCCCTTCGAGCCCTTGGCATCCTGTTCCCTTTTGCTTCTCTCCTGGAAGGTCGCCTTCTTGGTTGCTATAACTTTGGCCCATCGCGTGTCGGAGATCGGGGCACTCACGTCAGAGCCCCCTTATATGGTCTTCTATAAGGACAAGGTCCAACTGCATCCGCACCCGGTCTTTCTGCCCAAGGTTGTTTCCCAATTCCACATGGGCCAAGATATCTACTTACTGGTCCTATGTCTGAAACCTAATGCGACGGATGAGGGGCGCAGGCTGCATACCCTGGACATCAGGCGGGCACTGGCCTTCTACAATGATAGAACAAAGCTGTTCCTTAAGTCAACACAGTTGTTCGTGGCTGTAGCTGACAGGATGAAAGGTTGCGCGGTGTCAGCCCAGAGACTCTCATTCTTTATCACAGCCTGCATCCACTATTGCTACGAGCTGGCGAATATGCCCCTACCAGCAGTCATGATGGCTCACTCAACTAGGGTTATAGCTTCCTCTGCAGCCTTCCTTGCGCAGGTGCCAATCCAGGAAATTTGTCGGGCTGCAACCTGGTCGTCTGTCCACACGTTTGCTTCATATTATGCGCTGATCCAGGAAGCTCGAAATGACACTGGCTTCGGCAGAGCAGTGCTCCAATCTGCAAAGCTGTAAACTCCGAACCCATCTCCAAGGATTCTGCTTGTGAGTCACCTACAATGGAATTGACATGAACAAGCACTCCAAAAAAACGGTTACCTACCTTTCGTAACAGTTGTCCTTCGAGATGTGTTGCTCATTCCATTACCTGCCCTCCTACCCCTCTGTCGGAGTTGTTGACAAGAAGGAACTGAGAGGGTGCAGTGATGGCGGCGCCTGATATGCCGCGCCATGAGTGCGGCACTCCAGGGGGCGCCACGGCCGTCCCTACGGATACCACTAAGGCAAAAGTCTCCGACAACTGCACACGTGGGCGTGCGCACACCTACAATGGAATGGACATGAGCAACACATCTCGAAGAGCAACAGTTACGAAAGGTAGGTAACCGTTTTTTCAGGATGTCTAGAGACTCCAGTCGTATTCCTGTATGGACAATACATAGAGTATAATTTTCCTTGTTTCAGATGTTACAATCTTGAGATAAGAATATAGATAATATATTTAAACCTTTGCAGTTGGTGTTTTGAATTATAAGCAGAAAACCTCAGTAAAAATACATCCTTATGGCATCAGGTAACCACCAGACAGATTTTCAAGTAGTTTATAAGGTTGTTTTAGGCTGGTCTACCTAGATTTTGTGCTAATTTAACTACATTAGTTTCTAAACTACATTGATTTCTAAACCGATACAGTTAAATTGATGTAACCTCCTCCTGAGGATGCAGTTATACTGATAGAAGATATTTATATCACTCCCTGAAATAGGCTATACATAAACTGATGTTTGTATAACTGCATCCACCCTAATGGTTGCATCAGTACAAAAATTTTGTGTAGACAAGTCCTCTAAGAGTATGTCTACACTGTAATGTAAGCCCAGGTTTAGTAGAACTTGAGTTAGAAGACACTGCATTTGTTAACCTATGGTTTGAGTGTCTGCACTTGTTCGTAACCTGAGGTTAGGAATTGTTGAACCCTGGGTCCCAATATGGGGCTCCAGCGTCTACTCTGCATTATGTGGGCCTGAGTCCAACCACTCATATCCCTAGCACCCTTCTAAAATGTGACCACTCTAGTTCTTTGTGATGCAGTGCGTGAAAACTCGACTGTCCACCAAAACGGATTGTCCAGAGGACAAAAAAAGTCAGTCTATGGGATGGTGGGATAATTTTAATGGACTTCCAGAGCATGAGTCCAGTTGGGCTACATCTACATTGCAAAGCAATTAGGGCCTGAACCTTTGGGCTTACATTGCAGTGTAGACGTACCCGAAGTCTGAGAAGTGTGTGTGTGTGTGTGTGTGCGCGCGCCTTATTTTATATACAGTAACTCCTCACTTAAAGTCGTCCCGGTTAACGTTGTTTCATTGCTGATCAATTAGGGAACATACTCGTTTAAAGTTGAGCAATGCTCCCTTCCAACGTCATTTGGCAGCCGCCTGCTTTGTCCACTGCTTGCAGGAAGAGCAGCCTGTTGCAGCTAGCTGGTGGGGGCTTGGAACCAGGGTGGACCGACAGCTCCCTGCTCCCCTAAATTCCCTGTGCAGCAGCTGCCCAGTAGGCTAGCAATTGCAGCTGTCCCTCCCCGCCCCCCCACTGCCATGTGCTGCTCCTGCCCTCTGCCTTGGAGCTGCTCCCCGAGACTCCTGCTTGCTGTGCGGGGGGAGCGGAGGAAGAGGGGGGGGGCTAATGTCAGGGTGTCCCCCTGCTCCTGCACCCCACTTACCTCATCTTCCATAAAGCAGGGGACACACACCACAGGGCTTAGGATGGAGGGAGCTTGCTGGCTGCAGTCTCAGTAAGCTGATCTAATTAACAAGGCAGTGTACTTAAAGGGGAAATGCGCATCTCTCTCAAACAAACACACACACACACACGGTGTGTGTTTCTGTCTGCGATGCTGTCTCCCTTCCCTCCATTCCTGCTAACTTGTAGAGTGTGAGAGTTAACCCTGGAAGGCTCAGCCAAATGCTAGTTCATCATTTAGCAGTAAGGCATTCCCTGGGAAATATCCCACCCTCTGATTCCTCCATGTCAACCAAGCTTCAGAATCATCATCACTGTGTACCAGTATTAAATTGTTTAAAACTTATAGTGTGTGTGTGTGTGTGTGTGTGTGTGTGTGTGTGTGTGTGTGTGTGTGTGTGTTGGGGGGGGGGGAATTCCCTGGAACCTAACCCCCTCATTTACATTAATTCTTATGGGGAAATTGGATTTGCTTAACATCGTTTCGCTTAAAGTCGCATTTTCAGGAACATAACTACAACATTAAGTGAGGAGTTACAGTACTTTCTAGATCACAAGATGTTGATAACTATCATTTTTATAAAAATGAGTTGTTATACCCTTCTGCATATTTTTTGTTTGTTTTTTGGCATAGTTAAATCAGTACAAAAACAGTGTGCAGAGAAGCTCCCTTGAGACTGATTTCAAGATCATTAGAGAAGTCAGCGTTCAGAGGGAAGGTTGTAAATTCAGCCAATTTACATACAGTTTGCTTTAGTTTCTTTGTCCCACTAGTTCCCTTGTTGGGACTAGAAATGGTAGTGGGGTGGAGTTTAAGAGTTAGAAATGGTGCTGCTGGTCCCATATCTCCCTGCCTCCACACTCATTCCCGCTGGAGGTAAAAACTGAATAATTCCATTACCTTACCATGGCTTATCTGTTATTTTTCTTAGATTTACATGACAAAGTTACTGTCCTAATTATGACTAATCATGAGTGCTGAGTCGTCTTCTCTCTTTAATTAACTTCTCACCGCACCCCCACCCAACAATCCTGCTTAACATTCTTCCAACCTCAAATGTTGAAAGGAGAAAATAGAACAAAAATATTTGTTAATTATTTCACTGACTTTCTTCACTTGAATTCACAATGAGACTTGCAGGTTCAGCTGCAGAACTAAAGAGCTGGTTCTGAGACACCTTATCCCAGCAGGAGGCTGGGAGGGACTGGGTGAAGGGTGCTGCTCTAGGGCCTGCTGAAATAGGAAAATAGGCAGGACCCAGTGCCTTCCCAGCCGTGGATTTTCAGTGAAATTCACCCCTGGCAGCACTATTATGCTCCAGAATCTGAGCTTTAATTAAAAAACAGAACAAAAAACTATTTCTCTGGCTCTTATGACTGTGGAGATGATGATAAATGTGAACGGACTGTAAATCAATGCAGTACAGCCCACCTGAGTCTGCAGACAGCCTGAAACAACAGTTTTAAGAGGTGTGAATTGCCCCATTCAACAGAGCTCTGTGGTATCCATGGTTCACAGTTATGGAATGTGGAAATTTTCTAAGATGCATAATTTAACATTTTTTTGACATAGAATTTGCCATTTTGCTATAGCCTAGCATTTTGTTTTTTGGCTCCGTGCCCTGCTGGAACTTGTCTATAGCTGCATCTTGCCCTCCAGGTTTCCTCACGGGCATAGTCAAGTTAAAGTACCTACTGCCTGCACTGTTCCATTGAGGCAGACAGCAGGGTATGGGACAGCCAGAATCTAGTTTACAGATAAGGAGTGGGCAAACCCAGATGTGTAGGTTGGTGACCTTGGGCTACTTGGAGGTCAGGGAGGTAGGGTGATGACCCACTGAAGCAGGCTACAAGAGAAGGATTAGGGAACCTGAGGTAAGGAAACAACCAAGTATTTGAGTTTACAATCCATTATCCTCCACATGACAACACAAATCACCATAAGGACAACAGTGGGGGCTAAGAGTGTGAGGGTTACTTCTTAGTCTAGTAGGTGTCTTTCCCAGCTGAAACAACAAGGAGTCTGGTGGCTCCTTAAAGACTAACGGATTTATTTGGGCATAAGCTTTCGTGGGTAAAAAACCCACGTCAGATGCATGGAGTGAAAATTACAGATCCAGGCATAAATATACTGACACATGAAGAGAAGGGAGTTACCTTACAAATGGAGAACCAGTGTTGACAGGGCCAATTCAGTCAGTGGATGTGGTCCACTCCCAATAAATGATGAGTTAAGAAGTGACACTATTAGAGGACCCAACCACATGAGCCACACCATCAGGGGCTCATTTACCTGCACATATACTAATGTGATATGTGCCAGCAATGCCCCTCTGCCATGTACATTGGCCAAACCGGACCGTCTCTACGTAAAAGAATAAATGGACACAAATCAGACATCAGGAACGGTAACATACAAAACCCAGTAGGAGAACACTTCAATCTCCCTGGACATTCTACAACAGATTTAAAAGTAGCCATCCTTCAACAAAAAAACTTCAAAAACAGACTTCAAAGAGAAACTGCAGAGCTACAATTCATTTGCAAAGTTAACACTATTAATTTGGGTTTGAATAGGGACTGGGAGTGGCTGGCTCACTACAAAAGCAATTTTCCCTCTCTTGGTATCGACACCTCCTCATCAATTGGGAGTGGATTACATCCACCCTGATTACAGTAGTTCTCCACTTGTAAGGTAACTCCCTTCTCTTCATGTGGCAGTATATTTACGCCTGCATCTGTAATTTTCACTCCATGCATCTGAAGAAGTGGGTTTTTTACCCATGATAGCTTATGCCCAAATAAATGTTAGGCTTTAAGGTGCCACCGGACTCCTCATTGTTTTTGTCGATACAGACGAACAGGGCTACCCCTCTGATAATTTCCCAGCTGAGTCACTCTGATCTCATGTTCTCAGAGATGGATCTATAACTAACCAAGAAGTGACAGTGGAGTTTGAACCAAGGACCTAGAGCGCTGAGAGAATGAACTTTTGTGACGATGTAAAAGAGTGACTCCTGTTGCTGTTAGCAGTAGTAGATGCATATCCTCTTACATGGACCAGCCACCAGCGAGGGACTAAGACATACCCAACTATAAATGAATGAAAGCTGAGGGAGATCAGGAGTGAAAAGGTGAGTTTTACACCTGTTCATGGAACACCAAGGGAGATAGCAAAAAGGTGGAAGGCCACGTCCTATAACTGAATCCCTGTGATTGACCCCGGTATCTGTGTTGAGCATCATTCACTTGAAGGAACTTTGTGGCTGCAATGGTCTGGTCTGTGGTGGAGCTAACTAGGATCAGGCCTAGTCTGCACAGTAGGGTTGAAGGGGCAAAACCCCCCTAGTGGGGAGCAGTGACGTGTAAAGGTGCTTTGGAATGGTCAGGGGCGGCTCCAGGCACCAGCGCACCAAGTGCGTGCTTGGGGCGGCAAGCCGCGGGGGGTGGCCTGACAGTCGCTCTGGGGGCGGCAGTTAGGGAGCCTTCGGCGGCAATTTGGCTTCGGCGGCGGGTACGCTGAAGCCACGGGACCAGCGGACCTCCTGCAGGCATGCCGCCGAATCCACGTTACCAGCCAGACCTCCCGCAGGCATGCCCCGAAAGCCGCCTGACTGCCGTGCTTGGGGTGGCAAAATACATAGAGCCGCCCCTGGGAATGGTCCAGCTGTGGCTGAAGGGGAATATGTTACAGGGGGTGAAAGCGCTCTGACTATTGTGGTTACAATACCAGCCATTACCCCGCACCCCTGCAGGAACAGCTGTGGCGCTGCACAACCTGTGCCTCGGGGCAGGAGCCGAGCCTTGCTGTGTCTCAGCCTGCCAAGCCGCTTGCACGCGCCCAGGCCTGTCTGCCGGCCGGCCGGCCAGGTCGCTGCTGCTGACTCCTCCTCCTGTGGCCCGCGGCTGGGCTGCAGGCGGGGGGCAGGGTCACCGGATTGGCCGCGCCTCCCGCCAGCTGGGCAGGGAGAAGGGCTTGGCTCTGAATCCCGCTCCGTGGCCGCTGCACTCCAGGCGTCCGCGTCTTGGCAGAGCCCAGCTCGTCTCTCCGCTGCCCTGTGCAGGGAGGCAGAGACGCCCGGCAGTCGGCGAGCACGGCCCGGCGGAGGAGCCCGCTGCAGCAGCGCCCCCCTGCACACAGCTCGAGGGAGGGGGACCCCCGACCCCAGCTTCTCCGTGCGTGAGGGGGCCCATCCCCATCCAGCCCGCCGCCGGCATCCCCCGGCTGTAGCGACTCCAGCTCGCCGCGCTACCAGGTGGGTGCCTGCAATGGGCAGCGAGGGCTGCAGCCTGCACAGCGCGCCGCCTGGGGCTCCTCGGCCAGGGGCTGGGGGTGTGCGCGTGGAGGGGCCGGGGGGGGGCACATTTCGGGTGACTGCATAGCCTGGGGGGGGAGCAGGAGGGTGCGCCTGAGGTAAGGGGATGCTGCAGCAGCAGTCCTCCCCCCTCCCCCCCGTCGATGTCAGGCTGGCCGGGAATTGCAGCTGGATGGGAATAACTGATGCATGTTACCGGAAAAGCGGAAAGGAGCCGGTTAGCTTCATTGCCTGGACTTCAACACAAAATCTACCAGGGATCCAGGTGACTGAGCCTCTGAAGTTCTGCATTGTCGCCTCCTGGCATGATGCGCACAACAGAGGGGGCCATGGATGCATTTTTTTTAATCAGCACATACTGGGACAGAGAGACGCAGAGATGGGGCCCAGGCTGCATTTGCCGGCTCAGACTGGGACAGACAGGCAGACATGCGCGTGCACACATACAGGCCATGGCTGCATGTATAGGCTGGGACTGACACACACACACACACACTCACTTGAATTTCTCAGCTCACACTGATGACTGAGAGGGCCACACACAGCCAAGGGCATGTCTATGTTTTCCATCTCGCACTGGTTGGGACGCACACACAATCATTCACGTACATAGGGACAAGTCTATTTCAAATTGGTGGGAGATAGATACATCACAATGGATAAAGCCTGACTTTCCCAGTTTCTGTTGGTGGGGTGCGTACACACGCAGGATTATATGTCTGCATTTCCCAGCTGACGCTGGAAAGGATGATGATAGGAATAGGGTTTGCATTGCAGTCAAGATATGTTTCCTGCATAGAGCAAGTTGTCTCACTGCATGCAGTATACCACCAGCAAAGCTTGGAATGAAGAAAGATACTATCCTTGTATATAATAAAAGGAGCTGGATGTGGATGCTTTAAAAGTTGTGATCTGATACTGGCTGGGATAAACCTCTACATGAAGCTTAAACATCTGGAACTGGCAGTGGGGCATGATATTATATAACTGACTTAGTGGAAATGAAATGGAGTGAAACCCTTTTGATAGCTAAATTTATTTTTTCCATCAAGAAAAGTCATGATTTCCCCCCCAGGCAGAGCCATTTAAAATGTTTCTTCATAAATTGTGTGTGTTTTTGTTAACATGAATTGTAAATCAAATTTTACTCAGGAAGTTGCTACACTATTACAGTACCTTTTCATTTTTTTCCTACTGGTTTACAAAAGTAAAAGAATGCCCTGTATTTTTAATCTGTGAGGAGTGCTGCAAAATCATAACAAGCTTCTTGAGTTTGTGTAGATTATTTAAAACAGTGTTTTGGAAATCACCCCCTCCCCCCCCCACACCCTCTGAAGTTCTAATGCTTAACATGATCATCTGGCTTGGGTTTTGTCACTGTTCCTCCCCTTTAGTTGTATTTTATAACCCCCACCTTAATAGTCTGGAAGTCTGCACTGTTGATATTCCTATCAAATAAAACAGCAATGCAGATATTATGGACTAATAGCAAATGAAACAGAAGACCTTGCTGTGCTCTCAAAGTGAATTACGTTTCCAAGGTCGAAAAACAAACTGCAGTGTAACTTTTATATGTTAACATACTGGTACAGAAATATTCATGAACCTCATTGGAGGACTAAAGAGAAAAGTCCTGCTTAGGTAGGCTTTTAAAAAAATAGAATATTCTTCTTCTGCTACTAGTGTATACTCTAAATTATGTATTACTTAGTTAAGGTGCAATAAACTGATTAAATTTATTCCCCAAATATCTATAGCTGAGTTTCAGTGGAACTAGTTTTTTTCACTGCATGACTAACAGATTTTCTATTCACTAGATGAGTAACTTGCAATATGACACTGTCTCAAAGATTAAAGTCTCATCAAATATATAATATTTTCTTTATAATGTAGTCCTGGTTGGATTGTAATATTTATCATATATAATAACTAGCCTTTGTTCTTATATCCATACCTACCACAATTAAACTTTTAAACTTTATATAAATAACATGACCTTGACTTTTAGAGGTTACCCAAAGGTGGCTAGTATAATCTGAAACAACTGTAATATTTCAGAAATTCAATAAGATGAAATGGTGAAGTTCAGTTTAGTGTTACTTGAAGAGTTAATGTCCAGAGATTTTTCTTTTCATTTATTAAAAGTTGACACAGGCAGAAGACTTACTACTTCTCTCATACCCCCTTAAATTACATATATTTGTATTGATTTATTTAAAGTATCAAGTATGAGGTTTAGTATTTGCATATTTCTTTAGAATATATTTTTAATCAACATCTTCCCAATATAAATAAATGGTAAATATATATCTGAAAAAAATAATTTTCCCCATGTGAATACATAATTGGAACATACTATAGTACTTGTGGTTGAAAAGTATAGTAGAACCTCAGTTACGAACACCTCGGGAATGGAGGATGTTCATAACTCTGAAATGTTTGTAACTCAGAACAAAATGGTATGGTAGTTCTTTCAAAAGTTTACAGCTGAATGTTGATTTAATACAGCTTTGAAACTTTACTATGCAGAAGGAAAATGCTGCTTTTAACCATCTTAATTTAAATGAAACAAGCAGATACAGTTTCCTACCTTGTCAAATCTTTTTTTAAACTTTCCTTTATTTTTTTAATAGTTTACATTTAACACTGTACTGTACTCTATATATATTTTTGGTCTTTGCTGCTGCCTGATTGCGTAGTTCCGGTTCCAGATAAGCTGTTTGGTTGACTGGTCAATTCTGGTATTCGTAACTCTGAAGGTTCTACTGTAGTTGGAAAAACTCTCTTTCTCTCCTCTCAGTATCTCTCCTAGCTTTCACCAGTTTCCTTAACACACTCCTGGCTCTTTATGGTATTGGCTGCCTCATTTACCATTTGGCCTTTTGTGGTCAGTTGCCTCATGGAACTGACTTTTATTCTCAAGTCCTCTGATGCTCAAAGGTTCTGGTACAACTTTTCTAGACTTCTGATTTTATCTTGGCTCCATTCCTTTTATCTTCTTTAAGCTTAGGAATTGTTGTACCATGGCAGACCATTGCTCATCTGTTCTTGTAGCAATAAATTTTAATTTTAGATGCTGATACCTGAAGGGTTCTGCTTACCAGAGTATATAATCAAATATTTCAGAAACTTTTAAAAATACAACGTTGTCCACAGACAAATACTAGAACTAATGTAAAAGTAAACTTAATAACCCGCCAGACCTAATTATAATGAATATTCCCCACCAACTAACCTCAACTAAAAAGGAAATACAGTTCTTTAGTTTCTCCCTGATAGGATGCCACACTGAACTGTAGTATTTATTAAAGGGAAGTGAATTCTAATGTTATAGTCCGGCAACATAGGAAGCCTTGCCCCTTCTTTTCACGAGTTTTCCCCTAGAGACAGCATTGCTAATCTCCATTGTCACTTCCTTACTCCAGCCCCAGTGCTTGATGTCCGATGAAGGCAGAATACATTCATAATGCTAATTGTACCTAATTCACTTTCCTTTAGTTTCTTAATCTTGGTGTATTTCTATAGAGAAAGTTCTACATCCACTCTTGGAAGACTGGTGATTTGCTTCAGTACCTTCAGATTTCTTGGGGAGTGAGGGCTTCTGATTCACTTCAGATTGGTTTCTAGGTTTGGGGGAGGCTTATATCTTTGCTTTCCTTTGGTTTCTCAGGGTGCCTTCAGATTCAATTCTTGGGTGTGTAGGAGGTTTTCTCAAATAATTCTGTTATATATATATATAGCTTAAGGTTTCTAAGTGTCTGTGCTTTTAGTTCTACAGAACATTTTTATCTCACTAGAGATTGTTTCTCTGTGGAAGGCTAGCGTCTGGTTCAGGTAGGGAAACTGCATGCAGCTCACTTCTTAAAACTTTACTACTGTTGTGTAGACTAAGTCTGTCCTAATCAGGGGACTGTGCCTTATATACAGAGAAGGGGATAAACTGTTTTAGCATTCCTATCTCTCCTGAATTTTAATGTTTTCTAGACACCTTTTTCTGAGAGATCATTATGAAAGATTGTGGGTGGAATTCCTGCAGAGCCCAAACGTGTCCTGTATACTAGTTATCTGCTAAATTTGAAGTCTGCTCCCCTACTGGAGTGGGGAGAGATGGTTGTTCCTGGAGATGAAGTTTAGGGGGATGCTATTCTGATATGGGGGATTCCACTCTTGTTCCCTAATGGTTCTCTTGGGTATTTTCCCCCTAAAGTTCCTAAGGGGTTGTGGTTCTTTATCTGAATTTGATTTGCCTCACTTACTTAAAGATTCCTACCCACTGCAATAATAGAATGAGTGTACCCAACCTCTTTCTTTGGTTGAGCATGTTTGGCTACAGCAAGGTTCTAGTCCACTAAGTTCGTAGCAAAGGTCCTACATCAATGTGCAAACCTAAATACATGTGCACAGGGGCTGTAATGGTGTTGAATTATTGACAATTCAGAATGTGGGTTTGATGGTGACTATGTTTAGACAAAAATGAAAAACACAAATAGAAGTTACAGAAATCTGATTTTTATTAACAGTTTCTTTAAGATTTGCATTTAATTGTACTATCTTCAGATTGGGATAATTTTCCAGTTTGTAAATATGAACTTGCAATGTCCAGCTACCTTCCATATAGACTTTGAGGCAATTGTGACTCATTACTATATAGTAGTTCATAAATTCTGGTGAATGGAAATTCTGTTATGTCCCTCCACTAGGGAGGTTTGTTACAGTGATGGCAGCAGCAAGGGGCTGAAGGGAATGGGTTTTGAAATTTCTCTCTGAGGGAAGGATTAAGGGAAGGTCATCAAATGATCTCAATGTGAGTTCCACAATGGCCAATTAAGAAGTAAGGTATTTGGGACTTTTTTGTGTGTGTGCACTATTAGATAAAATTAAAGGCAGAGGAAGCTTTCAGGAAAAGGGCTGCAACAGGTCAAATACAGTTAAGGACAGGGCTTTGGAGGAAAGCCTGGGCAAAGTGACTGTCCAGAAGATGGAGCTGGTGAGTTTTTAGGACCCCTCCCTTTCAATTTTGTAAAAACTTTCTTGCTTGAGTTCTAATGCTTAAAGCCTTACTGCTACTAAAAGAGAAAATGGGAGCAGGGAGGGAATTGGAAGGTTCAGCTTTAAAAACCACCAGATACTTAACCTCTTATCTTTAATGTGAAGCTCAAGTCCTGTGAGGAAATTACATTTATATTTTATTAAAGATCAGGAGGATTTGTATAACAGCCTTTTAGAAGTGCCCCAATATAGCAAATAGAATAGCTGTAGTTTTAGAAACCAAATTCAATTATTTGCCTCTTGTTTTGAATTCTCTAGAGCTAGGTCTATTTTAAATCTTAAGAGATTACTATTTTTTTAAACACAAAATTAATTTTGTTTCCTGAAGAAATAATATATCTTTTAACTTATAGTAAGATAAAAATAAAATGTGACTTAAACAAGACCTCTAGCCAGAGTTGGAAGACTTAAGCCTTCTTAAAGTAACTGATGTTGTAGAGAATTATTATTATTGGAGCTTGAATCAGGCCCTGCTAGCTAGAGGAATAAGTTTAATAACCAGAGGTAGATATTGCCCTGGTGAGAAACTCAGCCCTCTTGTCATCCTCAGCTGGAGAGTGTTGGTATTCCTACCAGAGTGCTGTCCCTGGGCACTGCTTAGGGACTCCATCTCTCATAGCCTCTGGTAGTTGATGTCTGATGAATTTGGCCTTTAGAGAGTGGGGCTTGGGGAATGTGAGGAGGAAAAGATGACCTAGCAGGTGCATGAGAACTCTTTCCCGTGACTTATTCAGGGCTTACTGAATAGTTAGTTTATGAATCCCTATGATCTCATTCACACAAACAATTCACAGTCCCTGCTTCCCCTCCTACTCCTTCCCCAAAATACTGTAGTGAGTAAAATTTCATCTCACATAAAGGTAATGGTGCTACTTTGAGGATGTAGTACTGCCGCAGGTGTGAGAGAAAAGGATTCAGATAGAGAATGGCTTGCTCTTCTTTCTCAGGAGAATGGCACTAATCAGGCTGTGCTGAGGTTTGGGTTTCCACCTGCACAATAAAAGCTTCTCCAGTTTTGAGTCCTGAGGAGGGGAACCCTAGCAAAATGGCAGGTGGAAGCTGCTTTCCCTTTCCTATTGGTACTAACTAGCAGATTACTACCAGTTAGGGTGGCTAGCAGCACTGGGGAAACAAGGAAGCTAAAACTGTGGAGATGGGGGGGCATAGAAATTAACAAAAATGTACTAGATACAAGAAAAGAAGGCACAACCTGCAGATTCCAAAACGGTCTACGTACAATAGCAGCTGATGGGCCAGCTGCCAGAGAAGGTGGGGACCGGTGATGTAAAGGCACTAGATAAAAGGTGGGAGCTTAGATGTAAAGCAGTTAGTTGGAATCTGACTGTCACTGAGAACACAGCTCTAGCTGACGTTGGTGAGGACCCAATCATTAGGGTCAAGGTGTGATGTACCAGCATCGCATATCTATCCTTAAGGAGAGTAACTGTGTTTTGCTTACATCGGGTCTGTGTTTTTTGTTTCTTAATCTATGTTTTACTATATAAACATTTTTTTTCAAAAGATGCTTACATCCTTGTTTTTGCTTTTTTACAAATATTCTGAAAGAAATTACAATATCATAGTCAATAAAAACAGAAATAAGGGTTCAATATGAAATACAGAAACAGGTGAAATCACACAATGATTCTGATCCACAATACCATCACTTTTGGAAGACTGGTTCCATACTTTTAAAAATTCCGTTTGTCTAATGTAATGGTTGTTCCTGCATGAGATCCCACTTCTTTTCATTTCTCTGTTCCTTTCAGCTAAATGAAGTCTAATTTTCCAAATTCATTTATATCTGAGACCTCTGCTTCTTTCACACATAACTCCTGCTTGGTATTAGCCGCCAACCTCTTTTAGTTTTCTTTGGGGCGAAGGACATGGGCAAAACCAGGCTGTTCTCTGGTTGAAAATTGTAGCATTTCTGTAACAGTCTAAGGCTCTACACTGCATCTGTCTGACTATGCAAATTGCACAGACACTTACCCTGTATGTACAGACACAAATGACAGTTTACTGTAGCAGGTTTTTCTCCATCTCTGCTACTGTTGCTGATGTAATCCGCATGTAAAATCACTGCTCTGTTACCACATTGTCTATATACAGCATGTCATTTGCAGAAGTGATACATAATGCAAAATAATTTATCATTTTTTACCATGAGTTTTTGGAGACATAGTTTGGTGGCAATTGCACATTATACTGTGGGGGTGGAGCCCAAACTCGTGACCACCACAAACAGTTGTGTATAAGATTCTTCTAAAGAAAAAGAGACTGAGTGACTTCTTGTATTCCTCTAATTAATACTGCTCTTGTTACATTTTCTCATTAAATGTAACTTCAAGACTACTAGGATAGACTGAAATCTAATCAAAAGATTAGGGCTAGAATCAACCGAACTGGCTAACCCTGAGACATTCACAAGACTTTGATAAATCTGCCTATGTACGTATTATAATTGAGTTTAGGGATATAGAAATAGTTTTAAGCTGCAGCTATGATACAAGGTTAGTTATTACCAACTGACTTCTATTTCTTCCCTCCAGTGATTCAAAAACTGCTTTTGAAATTTGTAAAATGGTTGGTCACTCTTGTCAGTTGCCAGAATGAATGCAAAGGAGACAGCTTGTATATGCATAATGGCTGCTGTCCATCCACCCGTGGAAAGAAAGAATATGCACTACCAGTTTTAAATGTTTATTTCTATTACTAATAGTGTACTTGCAATAGGAGGAGGCAAAATCTATGGCTTTAAAGTTCACAAATTCCACGTCATGATTTTATTTATTTTGGAGTATTTTCCTGAGTTTGTCAGATTCATGGAACAGTAATATATATGTCATTTAGGTGAAGGAGCTGGTGGATGGGATTTTGTTAATCACTTGATCCTTTTCAAAAGCCTACAGTACCTTTTCTAATTTTGTCCACTCCAGTTTTAAAGGTCCCAAATATGAATGCCTCCTCTGCTTCTCTAAAGGCTTTTCCACGGCTTATAATAGAACTCACTGAAAGGAACCTTCCTGATATTCAGCCCTTTCTAATTTCCTCCTGTTGTTCCTAGTTGGAGCTCCTTTACAATTCTAAATAATTACTCTCCCTACTTAGTGTTTACATCCTTCAAGAGTGTTATTCAGTGTATGAATTCAGTTTACAAAGGGACTGTTATATTCCTGCTATGTGATGTAATGCCTGTGACTATGCAGTTCAAAATTGCCCTGGCCTTTATAGCTGCCATCTCATATTGCATATTCACTCATAACTTGCTATCTACTGTCACCACACATCTCTTCTGGCATAATTGTTTTCCAGGTTTCTCCCCCTTATTTAAAACTGTTTAGTCTTCCTCTGGGAGGTGTGGTTTGGGGTTTGCCGCTCTTCTCAAATTAATATCCTCTGAAGTTCATCACTATGTTGTTAACTCCTTCCTTCAGATCATCATAAATAAAGATGTTAAATCAGATCAAATACCAATCTTTACTGTATTCCCCCAATTAATATATTATCACTTTACATTACTCTTTATTGTCCTTAAGCCAATGTTCCTACTACAACCAGCTTGCATTAATTTTTAAAAAATTGATAAGATATACCAGGGGTTCTCAAACTGGGGGGTCAGGACCCCTCAGGGGGTTGTGAGGTTATTCAATGGGGGTCGCGAGCTGTCAGCCTCCACCCCAAACCATGCTTCGCCTCCAACATTTATAATAGTGTTAAATATAAAAAAGTGTTTTTAATTCATGGGGGGGGGGGGGGAGTCACACTCAGAGACTTGCTGTGTGAAAGGGGTCACCGGTACCAAAGTTTGAGAACCGCTGAGATATACTATTCTTTACTAAAATATATTAACTACTGCATTCTAATAATCCACTAGCATTATAATAATTTATTTTGTACCTACTGCATTTACAAGTAATACTTAAGATTATGAAAAATATTAGTGGGGAAATAATATTTTTCCACTCTTTTTTTAGTTTATGTACTTTGTACGTTTGGCAGCAGTTTGTTTGTAATTTGGTTTCACTGTTCCTCTGTATAATCATTTTCTCACTTGCTAAAAAGACCCGTATAAACATCAACAGGGGAGCAGAAAAACCCTGAACACCATTTATAAGGAATTACTAAAAATATAATGACATGACTGGACTGAGGTGGAGATGGACATAGGAGACAGAAGTGTTGAGAGTCTCTGGGTTAGGCTAAAAGGGGTAAAAAACAAGGGTGATGTCATGCTAGGAGTCTACTACAGGCCACCTAACCAGGTGGAAGAGGTGGATGAGGCGGGGCACAGACTATCCAATAAGTTCTTGGACTGCATTGCAGACAACTTTTTATTTCAGAAGGTTGAAAAAGCTATTGGGGGGGAAGCTGTTCTAGACTTGATTTTAACAAATAGGGAGGAACTCGTTGAGAATTTGAAAGTAGAAGGCAGCTTGGGTGAAAGTGATCATGAAATCATAGAGTTTGCAATTCTAAGGAAGGGTAGAAGGGAGTACAGCAAAATAGAGACAATGGATTTCAGGAAGGAGGATTTTGGTAAGCTCAGAGAGCTGATAGGTAAGGTCCCATGGGAATCAAGACTGAGGGGAAAAACAACTGAGGAGAGTTGGCAGTTTTTCAAAGGGACGCTATTAAGGGCCCAAAAGCAAGCTATTCCGCTGGGTAGGAAAGATAGAAAATGTGGCAAAAGACCACCTTGGCTTAACCACGAGATCTTGTATGATCTAAAAAATAAAAAGGAGTCATATAAAAAATGGAAACTAGGACAGATTACAAAGGATGAATATAGGCAAACAACACAGGAATGCAGGGGCAAGATTAGAAAGGCAAAGGCACAAAATGAGCTCAAACTAGCTACAGGAATAAAGGGAAACAAGAAGACTTTTTATCAATACATTAGAAGCAAGAGGAAGACCAAGGACAGGGTAGGCCCACTGCTCAGTGAGGAGGGAGAAACAGTAACAGGAAACTTGGAAATGGCAGAGATGCTTAATGACTTCTTTGTTTTGGTCTTTACCGAGAAGTCTGAAGGAATGCCTAACATAGTGAATGCTAATGGGAAGGGGGTAGGTTTAGAATATAAAATAAAAAAAGAACAAGTTAAAAATCATTTAGAAAAGTTAGATGCCTGCAAGTCACCAGGGCCTGATGAAATGCATCCTAGAATACTCAAGGAGCTAATAGAGGAGGTATCTGAGCCTCTAGCTATTATCTTTGGAAAATCATGGGAGACGGGAGAGATTCCAGAAGACTGGAAAAGGGCAAATATAGTGCCCATCTATAAAAAGGGAAATAAAAACAACCTAGGGAACTACAGACCAGTTAGTTTAACTTCTGTGCCAAGGAAGATAATGGAGCAAGTAATTAAGGAAATCATCTGCAAACACTTGGAAGGTGGTAAGGTGATAGGGAATAGCCAGCATGGATTTGTAAAGAACAAATCATGTCAAACCAATCTGATAGCTTTCTTTGATAGGATAACAAGTCTTGTGGATAAGGGAGAAGCGGTGGATGTGGTATACCTAGACTTTAGTAAGGCATTTGATATGGTCTCGCATGATATTCTTATCGATAAACTAGGCAAATACAATTTAGATCGGGCTACTATAAGGTGGGTGCATAACTGGCTGGATAACCGTACTCAGAGAGTAGTTATTAATGGTTCTCAATCCTGCTGGAAAGGTATAACAAGTGGGGTTCCGCAGGGGTCTGTTTTGGGACCGACTCTGTTCAATATCTTCATCAACGACTTAGATATTGGCATAGAAAGTACGCTTATTAAGTTTGCAGATGATACCAAGCTGGGAGGGATTGCAACTGCTTTGGAGGACAGGGTCATAATTCAAAATGATCTGGACAAATTGGAGAAATGGTCTGAGGTAAACAGGATGAAGTTTAACAAAGACAAATGCAAAGTGCTCCACTTAGGAAGGAACAATCAGTTTCACACATACAGAATGGGAAGAGACTGTCTAGGAAGGAGTACGGCAGAAAGGGATATAGGGGTTATAGTGGACCACAAGCTAAATATGAGTCAACAGTGTGATGCTGTTGCAAAAAAAAGCAAACATAATTCTGGGATGCATTAACAGGTGTGTTGTGAGCAAGACACGAGAAGTCATTCTTCCGCTCTACTCTGTGCTGGTTAGGCCTCAACTGGAGTATTGTGTTCAGTTCTGGGCACCGCATTTCAAGAAAGATGTGGAGAATTTGGAGAGGGTCCAGAGAAGAGCAACAAGAATGATTAAAGGTCTTGAGAACATGACCTATGAAGGAAGGCTGAAAGAATTGGGTTTGTTTAGTTTGGAAAAGAGAAGACTGAGAGGGGACATGACAGCAGTTTTCAGGTATCTAAGAGGGTGTCATAAGGAGGAGGGAGAAAACTTGTTCACCTTAGCCTCTAAGGATAGAACAAGAAGCAATGGGCTTACACTGCAGCAAGGGAGGTTTAGGTTGGACATTAGGAAAAAGTTCCTAACTGTCAGGGGGGTTAAGCACTGGAATACATTACCTAGGGAGGTTGTGGAATCTCCATCTCTGGAGATATTTAAGAGTAGGTTAGATAAATGTCTATCAGGGATGGTCTAGACCAGTGTTTTTCAACCTTTTTTTGGGCAAAGGCACACTTGTTTCATGAAAAAAATCACGAGGCACACCACCATTAGAAAATGTTAAAAAATTTAACTCTGTGCCTATATTGACTATATATAAAGTAATTCTCTTGAATAGGAATCAAATAAACACAAAGAAAGTATTTTATAATTACTTTATTATGAAATAGTAAGTAAACAGAAATATGAAAAATTATAAAATACTTTATTCAGTGCGCAACCTGGGCCTGTTTGGCTGAACACAAAGCTGATATTCTGGCTGGAATCGAAGAAAGACACACACGTAGCTCTTCGTCAACAGCTCTCAGTCTCTCTCTGTATTTAGTTTTTATAGCAATCATGCTTGAAAAGCTCATCTCACACAGATATGTAGTGGAAAATGGGAGCAATGTCAAAATAGCTTTGTTTGCCAGAAGGGGGAACTCCTTGGCAGTATCCAACCAAAAACTGTCCAAAGGTAGATCAGCAAATCTTAGCTTGAAACCACGATTTTGTCTCAGTTCAGTTAGTTCCTCCTGCTCCTGTAAAGTCATGTCCTTTCCACCAACTGATGCTGAGCTTTAAGGGTCCCTAACCCAGTCAAGGCATTCAGTGGAGACTGAAGAGAAATAAAATGACAACTTCTCCTCGAGAGTTTTTAAATGTTTAACTATTATCTCACACAGTGCAGCAGTGTGAACACCTTGCCATTGCTTGGTGAGTGTGAACATTTCAAGATTGCCACTTTCCACGTGTTGATGCCAGAGTTGCACCTTTGAACGGAATCCATTTATTTTATCTGTACTTGTAAGCAGGTTTTCATTTCGGCCTTGCATTCGTGTGTTCAGTTCATTCAGATGATGAAATATATCTGCCAGGTATGCCAGCCTTGCACACCACTCATCACTTGCAAGCAGCTTTGCGTAATCTGACCTCTCATTTGTCAGAAATACTTTAAGTTCCTCCCACAGCTCATACACACGAACCAAGACCTTGCCACGCGACAACCACCGGACCTCCGTATGAAACTGCAAGGTTTTATGCTTCGCTCCCATCTCCTCACACAAAGCTGCAAATATGCGACTTTTCACGGGTCGTGACTTTACAAAGTTTACCATGCGCACAACATCATCCAACACATGAACTAGGTCTGCTGGTAAAGTCTTGGCTACGAGGGCCTCACGGTGTAAAAAACAATGCGTAACAATCACATCTGAATTTCTTTCCTTCACTCTGCTTACAAAGCCTTTGGTGCGCCCGACCATGGCTGCAGCTCCATCGGTGCAGACACTTGTGCAGTTTTCCCACTTAAGTCCTCCTTGTTCAAGGTATTCTGATGTGACCCGAAAAATTTCTTCTCCTGTTGTTTTTTCTGGCAATGCCTTGCAAAAAAAGAAGTTTTCTCTAATTGCATCACCATCAACAAAACGCACATTGGCCAAGAGTTGAGCATGTCCACTGATATCAGTAGACTCGTCAAGTTGCAATGCAAATTTCTCACTGATACGGATCTTTTCCAAAACCACACTTTCGATGTCTGCAGACATGTCATTAATACGTCTGGAAATTGTGTTGTCTGAGAGAGGGACTTTGGCTATTTCCTTAGCTGCTTCAGGTCCGAGCATCTCCTCTACAATAGCTTTGCAGGCGGGAAGTATTAATGTCTCTGCCACAGTGTGCGACTTTTTTGACTTGGCTATAAGTTCAGCAACTTGATAGCTAGCTTTAAGAGCTCTTTCATTTACCTTTGTGGTTTTTCTCATGAAAGTTGCCTGTTTCTCCGTGTTTTCACGCAGGCGAACAAAATAGTCCGCATTCTTGTTTTGAAGCGAAGGGTGTTTCGTTTGGAGATGGCGTTTAAGTTTGCTTGGCACCATAGCACTGTTAGCTAGCTTTTCACCACACACCACGCACAGTGGAGTTGGTTTGTTTGCATCTCCGGTGAAAGTAAATCCAAATGAAATATAGCTTTCGCTATATTGCCTTGTGCCAGAGAATTTGCTTGAGCTAACCATCTTTGCTTTCTTTTGATCCCCACTCATACTTGGGCTCTCATCTGGCTCCAAATTTTGTTCAGAGTCCAGTTCTTTCCTTTTCAAAAACTTGTCCATCACTGCAGTATCTCACTGTCACTCAGTACTTACTGCGCTTGTCTCCTCCAGATAGCCGCTGTCCGTCACACTCAGCACTCTTCTGCGCATGTCTCCATCCAGATCCATCAGTCAGCGCTCTTCTGCTCATGTTTCCTCCAAATCCAGATCCATTGGCGCTCTTCTGCTCATCGGCGATCTACTGCGATGTCTCCTCCTGTCCTCCTCCTGTTAGTGTAACAGTGACACCGGAGCTATTTATAGTCCTTAACATCAGTGGTGGGATTCAAAAATTTTAGTAACCAGTTCCGACATTCAAGCATGGTTTAATATTTTTTTCCCACGGCACACCAGGCAACATCTCGCGGCACACTAGTGTGCCGCGGAACAGTGGTTGAAAAACACTGGTCTAGACAGTGTTTGGTCCTGCCATGAGGGCAGGGGACTGGACTCGATGACCTCTCGAGGTCCCTTCCAGGCCTAGAATCTATGAATCTATGAAAGGTACTTTATTAGAAACTAAAATAATTGAAATGCATCAATTTGTGGGAAAATCAAGTTTACCGAGACCCTTTAAGGAGGAATTTGAATTAAGAGAGTGGCTCTAATTGTGTAGTTATGTCAAAAATGAAATCATGTTGTCTAGCATGATCCATTCTCTATAAACCATGCTACTTTTCAGTACATGCTCCATTATCTTCTCAAAGTTGGATTTATTTTTTTCTATTTGTGAATAAAATTCCTAATGAGAACATGCAGGCTAACTTATTAATGTGGTAGCATGAAAAATTGGTCAATGTTTTAAGCCTTTTATAAACATAGTTGTAAAAACTAATTCTAAGATGAACTTTGGACATATGTGGTGAAGTTCTGGCACCATTGACGTGAATGGGAGCTTTGCCATTGACTTCACTGAATTTCATCTAATTAAAAACTGATTGTCATTTTAAGGCACTAAATATAAGGAAAGGTCTTTGTATAAACAGCATCTACTAAAAATAAATATTTTGGCAATCAGTTAGGGTCTGGTTGAATAAGCATTATTTATTTACTATACTTACTGATACCACACATCCTGGGTGCATACTTACATGGCAGAAATAATAAGGAAATAGGATATAAAAACTGTTTGAAAATAATAATAAGGATCTGATATAGGTCATAAAGTACCCAAACTCAGAAAAATAAAATAAAAACACTTCTCAATTTATATGCCTTCTATATAATATATTACTCCTAGTGGAATTCTGTGCCACTGTGCGTGCACAGAATTAATGTCCCCCGCAGATTTCTTTGCTTCCCTGCAGAAAAATGACTTTCTGACAGGGAAGCAAAGGAAAGCTGCAAGAGCAGTCATACACCACTCCCTAGCTGCACAGGAACATTGTTTCAGGCACCCAGAGCAGCTGTGGAGAGGTAAATCACTGCTGGGCTGGGGATACCCAGCCAGTGCCTCCTACCCTGAGCCTGGATTAGCTGCTAGTCCCGGCTGGGCTGGAGGCAGGAGAGGATGGGACTTCCTCTTTCCCTGCAAGGAGTGGCTGGGGCTGTGTCAGACCCACCCCCAGAAACCTTCCCCAGCTGCAGGAAGCTCAGCATCTTCCCCTGTTTCCTGCCCCCATTGCTCTTCAGCTGCAGTGTGAGGGGTCACTGTATGGGGAGCTGCTCCCTCATCTGCCCAGCCTCCATGCATCTGGACCTCCCATACCCAGACACCCCCGCCAAGCCTCACACGAGCCCCACCCCATTGAACCTCAACCCCTGCATGTGGAGCCCCCCTGCACCCAGCCCCCCTGCCTCAGGACCCCCACCCCTGCACCTAGACCACCCCCCACTGAAGTTGCTGCACTCAAACCCCCACCCTGACAACCCCCCTGAACCCCCACATCCAGACCCCCACGCCACAGACCCCCAATTAGCTGCACCCAGACCCCCACCCCACCAAGCCCCATCACTCAGACCTCTCTGCTGAGCCCCAACCACTTTCACCTGGAAGCCCCGGCAGAGTCTCATTTCCCCTGCACCTGGAGACCCGCAACGAGCCTCTGTGCATCCAGGTCCCCCCACACCTACATCCCTCACTGAGCTGCCTGCACCAGGGTGTTTCTGGGGCAGGCCAGGCCTTGTGCTGTGTCAGAGTCGGGTGCAGCCTCACCACTGAATCCGTGTCCCCGGGGTGGGGAGGCTGCAGGGTGATCTCCCACCTTTGTGCAGCCAGTGGCCTGTGCTCCTCACTGTCATGCTGGAGCCTCTGCATTTATTTAATGACAAATAAAACTTGCAGAATTTTAAAATATTGTGTGCAGAATTTTTAATTTTTTGGCACAGAATGCCTTCAGGAGTAATATATAATGAGGTGAATTAAAGATGTCTTTACTTGTCCTAAATTGGTGTGTAGCTCCAAAAAGGCTAATAGAACTATGCTTTTTTACAGCAGCTTTGGATCTAGCTTTAACTTGGGATTTTCTAGCGTTAGTTGGTGTAACTCAGGCTCTTAATACTATTGTAAAAGTGCATAGTCTCTCACAGTAAAGCAAGTGCTGTTTCTTGACATCAGTACATGTTTTCAGTTTTTGCTGTACAGTTCTCTTTTATTTGTTCCCCTCTCATTTCATTTGAGTTGTGGACATTTTATAAGTTGAAAGAGATGTGTGTTTTAGGCTAGGAAGTGATAACATGTTTGTGGGTGATATGACAGTTTTATTCCATTACATATATTCCAACATTTCTGGCAGCTTTACCACGTTGAAAAGTTGGCTGAAACAAATTGCCATATATGCTGCAGGTATCTTGAATTTGCACCTCTTATTGTGTGCTTCTAAAAATGATCTTGGTTAATTAGAAACTAAAAATGTGTCAAAAGGGTGTAATGAGGTATTTCAAAAACAAAACCTTAAATGAGTCTGTTTATGGACTGGGGTTACTTGCTATCTGCAAAAAAGATCTTTTAGCTGTTTGTACTTAAGAAAGTCATTCAGATAATCTTAATTCTCATTGGCACAAGAAATATCCAAATATCTGCACTTGTTGACAAATTAGATAAGAAATAATGGCTAGTATTCAAAACAATTGATAAAATTCAGCTTGAAATGTATACATTCTCTGAAAGATATTTCATTATATAGAAATCTATTATAAACAAAACTTTAATAGAACCACTGAGATATGTACACAACCAATATGAATAACTGTGTGTTTATCTTTGTTATGGTTTTCCTTGTCCTCTTTCCCCCTTCTCCTATTATTATGCTCATTTCTACTGTCTTCTTTAAGTTTAGGGCCAGATCTTACAGTACTCTGATGGATCACGTACATGGTAGAAGGGACCTTAGGATCTGGTCCCGCAGACACTTCAGTTGAACTACTCATGCAAGTAAAGTTAAGCAAATATGTAAATGTTTGCAGGACTGGGGCCTGAGATTATGAAGTCGTTGGGGCAAGGGCAGGGTCTTTTACTTGTTGGGTAGTAAGCTTTTGGGTGTTGTGTACAAAAATAATCACAAACTGGATGAAGTGTTAGGGGTCAATTCTGCAGTCCTCGCTTAAGGAAAACATCCTTTGATTTTAATGGCAGTTTTGAAGAGTTGGTCACATATTCCTTATGTTTTTGTAAACTGACTAAAGGGAAAATGATTAAAACAGCCCTCTCCAAGCAACCACAAATTCAGTACTAGAGCCGACTAAGCTATATAATAATACTTACCACTTCAGAGGTACTTTTGTACGCATTTTCCCACTGAGTGGGATTGTTTAAATAGTAATATAAAGAATTTCTTTACATTTTATAGATTATGAGGTGATTGATAAATGAATCAATTATTTGAATAAATTAGAAAATCCATATGGTAATTTATCGGCTCACTGAAACATTCAAAAGTTGCATCCCGGCATATCAAAAGTTCATTAGGAAAGAAGGTTACATTGCATGTTTCCAAAATTATTCACTTAATCCTCATAAGTATATTTCCGTATCAAACAGCAGAGTTAAGTATTTGATCAGTTTAAATTAAAGTGATCAGTTACTACTTAAGGCACCTTTGTGTCTGGGCTGTAAAAGTACATTGCACTTCCTTCTCTTTCTCTTGTGTACATGCTGATGAGGCACCCATCTTCAAAAATTGTTGTGTAAACCCTCAGGAGTGTTTACCATTAGTATCATGTACAGGTCTTTAGGTGATCTAATCATCTAGAGTCAATAAATGTGTCAGTTCCACAGAGGAGAGAGGTCTCAATTTCTTTTTGTTTTTGCATAATTTTGTTTTTCACATACTGCAGTAGCAGTTCTTCTACACACATAGTTACAGTCTTGGCTTTCAGATCCTGTTTATTACTGAGTTCTGTACAATAAAACATGATTACACACACAAGAGGTGTGTGTTTCTCAGGTTCTCTCTCTGACCATCTTCAACACCTGTGTAATGTGCTGAACTCATCTTATGCTCCTCCTCTCGGGCAGGACTTATAGATCTCAAAATAACACTGGTGATTCCCATATGTATAGAGCCCTGCACGGATACAAAAATGTGGATCTGCATCCGATCCACATCCACCAGGATCAACCTGCGATCCAACCTGCGATCCGCTGGTCGTGTTTTATCTGTATCCGCATCTGCACTCGCAGCAGCAAGTCATCTCACAAGGGCTAGCAGGGGGGTGGGGGAGAAAGGAGTGAGTGGGGAGGTGGGGTCTTGCAGGGAAGAGGCAGCGCGAGGGTGGGGTCTCAAGGAGAAGGGGCAGCGTCGGGGGAAGGCTGGGGGAAGGGGCGTCGCATTGTGTGCTGCTCCCGAGGGCTCGCGAGCGATTGGCACATAGCAGCAGCAGTGCATTTTACATCACTATGAGGCGGAGGGGTGGGGTGCTGGTGCCCCACCCGCTCCAATCCCCGTGGCTGGGGGTGGGCCCTGCTGCCCAGGAACTGGCGAGCCCAGGGCTGGGAGCATGGCCAGTGCAACCTGGCCAGGCCATGGTGGGGATACTGGTGCTGCCCAAGGGGCCGAGCTGTTGGACAGGAAGTGGCGCACTGAACAGGTGCTGGACAGTCCCGACTCAGGCCTGCCGCCCAGCCCCAGCCACTGGCTGCCAGCCCCGAGCATGCTGCGCCCCCAGGGCGGCCCGAGCTGGACGCTGCGGGCCAGGCACTGCCAGTGAGTAGAGCCCTGCGAGGTTGTATCTGTATCTGATCTACTATCTGCAAAAATGGTTCCTGGATATCCGCATCTGTGGATGTGAAGCGGATATCTGGGATTTGCAGGGCTCTCTACATATGTAATGCTAACAGATCAGGAGAGAAATGTCTTCAGCTCACAAGTAGCATAAAACTGAACAAGTAGCATAAAGTTGGAGCTGGTAGAATAATGGTGAAAAATTTCATTAAAATATTTTTACTGAAAATTTGAAAATTTTTGACCAAAAAATTAAAACCAATTGCTACTTATTCACACAGCAACGCTGTATGGTATGGTATGGAATGCATTTTTAATAATGACCCTGAACATTTTTTAGTCTTTTATAAAATTTGGAGAGAATATTTCCAGTATTGTATTCCAAAATAATTGCTTTATGCAGTAATTGTAGTGGGATTTTTACATGTAATTTTTATTAATAGTTATGGGAATTACACAGGTAAATCTTTGATTAAACATGGGAGAGCAAGGCCTGTCTCACATAATGCTATCTTAAAACTTACAAGAGTGAATTCCCATTTGCCATACATAGTGAAAATAAACTCTCATTGTATGTTACACAGATAAGCGTATTTATTTATAGCAGGGGTTCTCAAACTTCATTTCACTGTGACCCACTTCTGACAACAAAAATTACTACACAACCCCAGCAGGGGACACCAAAGCCTGAGTCCGCCTGATTCCCACTGTCCCGGGTGGGAGAGCCCAAGCCCCATTGCCCTGGGCGGGGAAGGGGTCAAAGCTGAAGCCCAAGGGCTTCAGCCCCAGCCAGGGGGTCTGTAACCTCAGCCCCGCCGCCAAGGGATGAATCCCTCGGGCTGTGGCCCCGGGCGGCAGGGCTCAGGCCTCAGCCCAGAGCCCCAGGAAGTCTAAGCCAGCCCTGGCGACCCCATTAAAATGGGGTTGCTACCCACTTTGGGGTCCTGACCCACAATTTGAGAACCGCTGATTTATAGGATAGTTTTAAAGTGACGTTAAATTTAGTTTTCATTGCTTTATAAATGATGCATAACTGTATCTTAATGGTTTTATTGTAAAAAATCAAACTTTCTAGGAGGAGTCCTGATAAATGTAGTTGTCACCTTGCCTTCTTTTAGCTAGTATATTCATACATTTTAGATCTTTAGTATCTAAACATTACAGTTTGAATTTAAAGACATTGTGTATAGTCATGGACTATGATATAATTCCACAAAAGAAATTCTCCACAAAAGAAAAGAAATTTTCTATTTTTGAGAAATAGATGCAGTGTAAAAATAACTGGAGTTTTACAGAGTTTCTTTTATGTGAATGCACATGTTTGTAACATTACTTTGGGCTACTTCAAAAGAATGTTAGTTTCTTGATGTGAAATGAACTAAAGAATGTATTTCTTGAAAGTGCAGCTTGAAATCTGTTTAGCTTTGTTATACAGCAAAAGTTTTATTGGCACCCTGGAGTAATGTGCAGCTCATGACCCTGACTGTTCAGTGTATAAGTACATGGATAATGAAACAATTTTATATAATTATGAAACAATTCATATAGCCCTAGAGCAGAAGCAACTTGGATGTTAACAAATTATGTAGGTTACATGTTCACGGAAAATTGTGGCAGTTCTTCTACATCTCCTGGTGCAGTGCACTGATTTGTAAATATAGATGACCTGTATAAGTGTGTGTGTGTGTGTACACACACACACACACACACACACACACACACACACACACACACACACACACACACACACTACTAAATTTATCAGCACATACATTTTTACTTTAGTTCTATCACTGTCACATACAATTCCTTTCATTTCTGATTTCCTTCCATTTAACTTCTGTCTCTGACAATAGCAGCCTTTGTTTAAAGATGATTGTCTTTTTTGTTATCCTGCACATTTGGGTAATCTGTCAGCTGTTAAATGTACCTCCTGTATTAAAAAAAGTACTTGTACAGACATTTGGCCCTAAATTCAGTGCTGAAATGCACAGTTATCCCTTTTACACAGCTAAGTTAAATGCTAATTTTTAATGGTCTGGAGGCTGGAGTCTCTTCAAGATCCGTTGCAATCCCGATTCCCAGAGTTAAACTGATCCTCTCCCAGTTTGGGAGGGACTGGATGCCACTGTATTCTCAACTTGTTCACCATTACTCCTTGGGGTGACCAATGGTGAATGGGTAGTGTGGTGTGGCTTTTCTAGCCACTGGCAAACCAGGAAACGAGGCACCTTATTTCTAATCTCCTATAAGACGTGTTAGATTGTCGGGAAGACGCATTTAGAAAATCTCAGCTTTTTTATATAGTTAACTAATTTTCAACAACTACAAGCTTTCTGGTAGATCCAGCAACAAAGAGTGGTCCTGTTGGATGTTTGCCATAACTTGTGGCCCAGTGTTGGTGTTAAAGTATAGCATGGCCCTTGTCTTGTGGAGACTTGGCACAGTGGTTATAAATATACTCCCTGACACTTTAGAAATAAAAGTCCACAAGTGGGAGTGGTTGTGTCCACCATATAGCGAATCTGGTGATATTGCTGAATACTTCATCACCTTTGAGAGGCTGTGTATGCTCCATGCAATTCCTGACAATCAAAAGATGATCACTTTGGGTGCAAAATTGACTGGGAGAGCTTTGGACATATTCAATAAGATGCCAAAGGATGATGCTTCCAATTATGGTAAATTTAAGGAATTGGTTTTGAAACAGTTTCAGATTACACCTGACATTTATAGAGTAAAATTTAGAAGCCTTAAGAGAGGGTCTGGATTAAATAATGTGGTTTATGTGAACCAAATGAGACATCTACTGGATAAGTGAGAGAGGGGAAAAGGTATTACAAGCTTTGAAGGAATGTGTGATTTGGTTGCTCAGGAACAGTTCCTGAATATATCTAGTGATGCTGTAAAGCAGTGTTTATGGGATAAAAAGGTGGAAATGGTCAATGAATTTGCAGTTTATGCTGATAAATTTGAGCAATTCCAAGCACCTAGTAGGAATAAATCACTACTAGGCAGAGGGGTTAAAGTTTGGTGGGAAGCAAGGTCCCCCTTTTACCCCTGGGATGAAGGAGGGTGGATGGGAGGCTGGATACTCACCTCCCCAAGTTCATTCCTCCAGTCCTCGTCCCAAATCTCCTTTAAAAGCAGAAGAGCCCAGAAGGTGCTATCATTGTAATTCCACTGAGCACCTGAGGAATAAATGCCCTGTGCTGAGTGGGAACAGGCAGCAAGCAATTCATGGAAATGCTGCTACCCAGAGTACAGAGGCACCTCAGGCAGTTGCCACTTATCACATAGGATTTGTCAAGGTTGCCACTGCACAGCCAGGCAGTAAGCACATGAAGGCTGTCAGAATAAATGGCAAGGAACTCCCTGCATGGAGAGATACTGGTGCAGAAATCTCTGTGGTCAGGAGAGACCTGGTTCAGGAGAAAGACATACTGCTAGGACAGATGGCAGAGCTTTTGTTAGTAGGAGGTCACAAAATCCATGTGCCTTTGGCTAAAGCGCACATTGAAACTGGGGATTTGTAAGCTGAATTCACCGTTGCTGCGGTCCGTCAGATTCCTACACAAATTATTTTGGGAAACAACTTTTTTAAAGTGGCTAGGGCTGTCCAGGGGTCTGTCAGCTGCAAGGAGGAATCTTGTGCTGAAGCCCCAGTGGGAAGGAGGAAAGCTACAGAAACTGCTGAGGAAATGGGAGAGTGTCTCTTTAATTCCTCTACAGCCCTGCAAAACAATTTGCTACAAAAGGTGGGGGTGGGTAAAACCAGCTCTAGTCTGGTGGCTATCCCCTGGGGGGGGGGGTGGGAGTGTTTTACCTGATGATAGGGAGTCTGTCCAGGTTGCTGGCTGCCAAGAAGTGGCAGTTAAGCAAGGAACAGAACTCACTCTAGAATGCATAGGAAAATGTGTCCTAGCAGAAAGCCCAGAGAAAGGGGGTGAAATCCTGGGGACTGCTGTGGTGGTTAAGGATTCCGTGGACTCTGTGACTGGAGGCAAACCCAATTCAAAGAGGGAAGAGGGTACAAAGTTTACCAGTGAAGGGTTTGTTCTGGCTGTTAGCTGTGAGTCCACGGCTGAACAGAGAGTGGCAGATTCTGCTCTAGAGAACACAAGGGTGTGTGCCTTAGAGGGGGGCCCGGAGAAAGAAGGTAAGAAGGAAAGTGGGGGAGTACAGGAGTGTCTCCCCACTTGTTACAGGGAAGGGTTTGCCCAGGATAAATTTGCTGGATCTGCATCTGCACTCCCACGCATCTCACTTGGGGCTCAGGTTTTAAGAGGGAACTGTGTAACTGACCTCCCTGAGGGGAGCAGCCATACAGCTGACCTCTGGGATACAGAGAGAGGTTGTGACCAAGGGTACTCTGATCCAGGTCCCAATATTGCAAAATGTTTGTACTTGTGAAAACTGACTTTGTCCCTTTAAGGTAGGGGTGTGTGTGTGTGTGTGTGTGTGTGTGTGTGTGTGTTTTCTTCGCACAGGCTTAACCCTGGAGAGGAAATGCAAATCCACAGGGGGTGGGCCAGTAATATACAAGGTCCCCATACACCCTTTCCTTGCCAAAACCCTGAAGACAAACTAAGAACCTTTTCTGAGAGGATGAGAAGTACAATAAATGCTGAACAAACTGATCTGTGAAGACCGAGCGCGTGGTGTGATAATCGTACTTGGAAGGGCCTCTCTGTCATGAATTTACTGGTAATTTTATGTCTCTTACTGTACTCTTTGTGGGTTAAGACAAAGAATTTGATACTGGTGGTAAATACTTTAAAGATATGTAACATGCATGATTTTTGGAAAAATCTTTGGTACAGACTGAGTGGTAATAAAAAAGACCTATAAGAATACTGCTTCTCAGCTAGTACCTGTAAACAGGCTTAGAGCTTGGCACAGCAGAGAAAGCATAACCAATCTAGACTGCTGTGTGGAAGGGGAAACTGAGGCACATTGCCGCATGGCATTGGTGGCTAAATGCCAAGACACCTACACTTTAAAAGATAATTCATATCTGCATTATGTTCACATTGCTACACACCAAAATGTTTTCAGGCAACTGGGAACAGAAATGCAGAACTTTGGAAAAGCACCTATGGATGACACTACAGTGTTTGGGAACACTTGGAGGTTGTATATCCAAAACCAAAAAGGGATTTTAGGTATACTGCCTCCGCATTGGTCAGTGACCAATCCTCTGGCAGTAATCTCAGGGGAGAGGTGTCGCGTTACACCCCATATTTGTCATAGAAATATGGTTATGATGTGAATATGGTATAACTAAGATATACTTTATGCAAAATGGGTCTTGTAAGATATCATTGGAAAGGTTATAATTTACTGAATATGTTTATCCAATTTGTATGCATGTATCATTTTTGTATCTGAAGCTGGGAATATTGACCATGTCTCTGTATTTCAAATGTGCTACGTTGGATGAGGCCAAACAATGTTAGTGGCTTATTGAAGAAATGCACACAAGCATAAGGATTAGCCCAGGAACTGTGTGCAATAGAAACCTCTGAGAGAGCTCTACACAATGGGAACTGTTTGACCCAGGTCACAGCAAAAACGGTTTCCAGCAAGTGGGGGGGAAGATATAAAAGAGGCACAATGACAACATGAGGTGACCTCACTCTTCCTACAACAACACACCTGAAAACACCTGAGGAAGACTGAACTGTGAGAAGTGATGGTACCAGGCTAAGATTTTTAGCCTGTGTAAGTAAACCTGGGAAAGCCAAGGCAGATTCTTGTGCCTTAAGAATCTGCCAGCCTGTTTATCACTCAGTGTGAGAATTTGCTAATTTGTATCCTACCTATCTAGTGTGGTTAGCTCAATTTGCATCTTTTCTTTATTTACCCTAAGGTAATCTGCTTTGTTCTGTTTGCTATCCCTTTAACCACTTAAAATCTACCTTTTGTAGTTAATAAACGTATTTTGTTTATTATTAAACCCAGGTTATGTAATTTCTAACTGGGGTGTGGGGGAAGAAGTCATGCACATCTCTCTTCACATTGAGGAAGAGGGCGGATTTTTCTGAGCTTGTGCTCTGCAGATTTTTCTATACAGTGCAAGACAGTATTACTTTGGGTTTATCTCCCAAAAGGGCTGTGCACGTGAGTGCTGGGGGTGTCCCCTCACACAGAGCTGACTTCATTCTTTGGCTGCAGCTGGGTGTGGCCCTATATATATATATATATATATATATATATATAATATGTGTGTGCGCGTGCATGCGTGCGTGCTGCGAGAGCCTAATTCAGCAAAACAGGGAGTGGGAACCCAGGCTGGTGGAGCAGGAGAGGCTCAGTGAAATCCCAGTACATCAGGTGGCATCCCAGAAGGGGGGCCCAACCTGTCACAGTAACGTCAGATAGATGCAACATAAGAAATTGCTGCTGTTTGCACTAGTGATACGGAACATTGTCTTGAGAACTGCAGAAAAGAGAGAGATGCAAAATTGTTTAAAGTGACACTGTCAACCTTGAAATCCTCAATTTTAAAATTGAGTTAAAATGTACTAGCTCTACCAATTTTGGGGACTTTATCATCATATTGTCCATTTAATAATTTTTTTTGTCTTCCTGGTTGCGTTGTAACAGACAACCAAGGAAACTGACTGACTATGCAGGGAAAACAGTGCAAGTGTCTAAATAAAGTGCTGTGAAATTCACAAAGTAAACACACGGGGAAAAACAATTAATTTGCTAATTCTCATTGCACCTAACAGTAATGTTACATGCTGTTTATAATGACAATAGGTGGAAAAATTTTCCAACCGTGGGTTGTTGTTTTTTTTTTTTGATGGATGGAGTTCATTTAAGACTGGTTATACAGTTTAAAGTTCTGTTAGTAGCATAAAAATTTGAACTTATCAAATTTTATTTATATCATGACCAGTGTTTCTGCTAATTATGGACTGGACTTTCAGAAATGCCTGTCTCTTAGAAGCACAAGTCCTATTGAAGATAAATGGGACTTGTGCTTCTAAATAACTTAGGTAACTTAGGGTGGGATTTTCAAAAGTACAGCTTCCTTCTACTCTGTGTGCTATGTTATGCTAGGTATACTAGATTTAGGCCCTGATCCTGTACCCAAGGGTAGGGGGTCTGTGCTAGTGAATCCAGGACCTAACTGTTAGTGAAGAAACTAAGGACAAACCTGGTCAGGTAGTTGTTATTTTATCAAACACCAACACTGAGTTTGATGTTGTAAAAACATAAAGAATGAGGTGGCCGTTGCCTGAAGAGTTTACAGTTTAAGGGCCCGCTCTTGCAATTGTCTTTATGTGGGAGAACTCTTGCACCCCATAGCAAGGAACCATTGATTTTTGGGGGGGCTCTGCATAGGAATGTGGCTGTGCACAGTCACGTGCCTGGATTAGGGCCTAATTAGACCAGCTACACAAAAATGCAGTCGGAGATGCAGAAGATGGTGCAAGCTTAGAATTTAAGAAAAAATGAAATGGAGTGTTCTCAGTTTTACTGCCCTAGGTGAGTGTTTTATGGGCCTCCTGGAAAAAGTGAGTCCTGAGAAGGGATTTGAATGACAAATTCAAGAAAATCCTGTTCTTTGTAGAGACCTCAGTGATTAAATTATTTGTTACAAATTATTCAGCCATCCTGCATCCTAACTGTAAGATTAGTTGTTATAACTGTTTCTCTTTGTGTTGTTTATACCTTCACATTAGGCATATTGAAGTTCATTATTACCACTCATGTCATTTGATCGTCAAAATACCTTGCTTGTAAGTTATGGTGATGTCTTAATATTTAGGCACTCAGGCCCCTATCGACAAAGGGATTTAGGTGTTGCAATCCTGAGTGTTGCGATGTTTAACTTCTAAATGTTTAGTAAATCATAGGAACAACAGTGTGATCCAGAAAGTCTGAGATAGGTGTCTTAGAGTGTGATCCACAAAGCTGGCACCTTGGAGGTGAGCTGCCTAAGCCCGCCAATAGAGACGCCAAAAAGAGGGGTGTTTGCTAACCCCCACTCCTCTCACGGAGTTAGCCATGATTGGGCTGCAGGGAGGCATCTATCACTACTAGTGATCCACAACTAGGAACCCCTCTCCTGGAGTCAGGTGGTATAGGTGCCTGAAAGGTATCTTGTTAGGAGTCTGCTTCAATCCACACAAAATGGCTGGAGGATGAGGTGGTGCCCACTTCATAATTTTTAGCTCAGCGGTTAGAGCATTCACCTGGGATGTGGGAGACCCGGTTCTATTCCTCCCATTGCCTGGTGGGGAGAAAGGATTCGAATGGGGGTTTCCCATACTTCTCAGGAGAGTGCATTAACTACTAAGTTATGGGATATTCTGGTGTGCATCTCCTTCAATCTCTCCTGTTGAAGTTGTTCCACTTTGGCTAAATAATAAAATAGTCATTAGAACAGGTGGAACGGAGCCCAGGTCTTCTACCTCCCAGGTGAATGTCCTACCCACCAGACTACAGAGTTACTGTCATTCTCATTCTCCCTCTGACCCAATGATTCTTTCAGTAGTTATACACAGTGGAATGGCTTCAACAGGTGAGACTGAACGAGCCCCACATCAGAGTATCCATAGCTCAGTGGTTAGTGCACTCTCTTGAGAGGTGAGAGAGCCCTGTTCAAATCATTTCTCCTCCTCAGGTGGAGATGGGAATTGAACATGGTTCTCCCATATCCCAGGTGAGTGCTCTACTGGCACAAAAGTTAGAAGGTGGGCACCAACACCACCTCTTCTTCTGCCGCTTCCTCCTCTGGCAAGATTTTGAATGGGGCCCGATCTGGTAGGCAACCTCTTGAGCACACCTACGGGATCAGGCCCAGTAGGCAAGATAGGCAGACAAACACGTATTGTCCCGCACTTCTGGGGTTGCTCTGGGACTTAGGTACCTGAGTACCTAGAGTGTGGCAGCAGTGCATATGCTTGAAGGTAGAAACACAGGCAGCTAGAAACCTTTATTGAAAAAACGTGGGTACCAAGTGAGATAAGGTGGTTACAGGGTTAGGCAGCAGCCAAGTGGAAGTTTTGTGGGTCGCAGTGGAACCTCCAACTGGGATTTAGGCACCTAAGTATCTTTGTGGATCTGGGCCTCAGACACAAATTGGGCACAGTATAAAATCTGAGATGGATGATGTAATAGGCAAAAGAATAAAAATAGCCATGACTTTGGAGTCTGTTCAAAACCAACAGATAGTTCTTCCTGTTGTGGTCAGGTTGGCAGGCCAAATACACAAGGGGGAAATTTTTTCAACACAAGAAAGCAAAACTCCCTTATATGGGCTCTTCTCTGCCCAAGTTCTTCAGCTGACAGCCCGGAAGGGCCTGCTCAGTATTGCCAATCCCAAGTGTTCAAAACCATGACTCAGTCCTCAATAAATTATGAGATTGGCTTAAAAATAATGAAATTTTATAAAAAGAATACAATTGGGGTTCTTTTTATTTGCCTTCTTGATTTTAAACCTTTGAAATATACTCAGGCCATGTTTTCAGGCCTTTCTCTGCAACCCATGAGGGCTAGAACTTAAAAAAAAAAAAAAAAAAAAAAAAAAAAAAGAAAGCTGAGATTCTCACTTATTCACATGACTCTGAGTAATGGAAAATCCTTAAATACTCCTCCCTCTTTTGGGATGCCTTGTCAGGTGCTGAGCAACAGTTCTCAGCTGTTTGCTCAGGCAGAGAGGTGTTCCAGGCCTCCCTGCACTTTGGGATTGTGTCCTTGAGCCCAGAACAGCAACAGGGTTTCTTCTTTGCCTTTCTGAGGCCACTTCTTCACACTGAGCAGCCATATTCACTGTCCCACAGGTATGTTCCTTACAGAAAATCCTTGAACAGGGTAGTGCTGGCCCCAGTGGCCTTCTGTGCTAGTTTTAAAGGGCCAGTACACCCTGTTAGAGGTATTTGAAATTTTAAGCACATTTCACTATTACCTAAAAATGTGCTGATCATATTGTGAGTTGAGAAAATTACATGCATCGCGTCAGGTTCCCACAAATTGCAACGTAGAAAATCAATTCTTGTTCAGCTGTATATTTTCATTAGGGAAAAAAAAAACATGGAGGTGTGAGTGGTCCCTATATTTACCAGCTAGAAATAGCCATTCTCAGTGCAGCCAATCTGTATTTTGTCTTTGCATTTTGCAGACTCTGTGCTTGGATATTTATCAACTTGTTCTGTTTGCAAATCTTTTTTTGGATTTAAAAGATGAACCCTAAAAGGATGATAGAATTGAGATGGATCCTGCAAACCTTCTCTTGCATGTTATGTTTGGAGGGGGGGGGGATATTTTATTTGAGAAAAATATGGCACCTGAAAATGACTGTCTTAACACGTGCTAGTTTTTCTAATGCAGTGATTCTGTAATGCAGTGTCTGGTGCTACGTTTATAGTCTCGGTAGTATAGTCTGTGTGTGCTCTCAATAAATACCAGTTCTACTGTGGCATAGTTCTTCGATTTATTTTTTCCAGATTAAAATATTGCTATTTATTTATCACCAACAAGGAGGTTCCCTTCTTAATATGTTGACAGCAAACCAAATGCATTTTCATTTTTTGTTCAGTGCTGTTTAAATCATTTTCCAAATTTCCCACACACTTCCTTCTGAAATAGCCTCTGAGTAAGTTCTATATTAGGAGTGGCTTTTAATTTTTCTGTAGTCTTTTAAGCACTGTACACTTTAGATTCCCATTTCACATACTTAACAAGAGTGACAGAGGACCAAATAATCAGTTGGTAAAACGCAGATTCAAATGTCAGACATACAGCAAAAGTCAAGTGGCTTTTCTCTCTTATTAATTTTGTTTATGCTAGCAGGGGGATTGCAGGCATCTGAGTAGAATGTAGAAGGCAATAGCATTTGCTTCACCAAATGAAAATTAAAGAGGTACAGCATCTTCGGGCGAAGGTATTCTATCCTATGAAGTGGTAAATCTTGCAAACAGTGGTGTTTAAATTGGGATAGCTTTAGCAGATAGCACAGGATGTTCATATTTGCACATTATTGCAAAAAGTACCTGAAGAGTCTAAATGCTGGAGGGAAAAGGGCCTTTGGTGTGGCTGTATCACACTTTTACAACTTGCAGCTCTGCATTAAGATAATGACTGCAGTAATTCCTCGCTTAATGTTGTAGTTATGTTCCTGAAAAATGCGACTTTAAGCGAAACAATGTTAAGCAAATTCAATTTCCCCATAAGAATTAATGTAAATGGGGGAGGGGGGGGGGTTAGGTTCCACGGGGCTCCGCACGCTGCCCCCATCCCGAGCACCAGCTCCGCACACCTATTGGCCTGGAACCGGCCAATGAGAGCTGGGGGGGGGGGGGGTGGTGCCTGCAGGCGAAAGTGGCGCGTGGAGCCTCCTGACCCACCTGCTTAGGACCCGGACCTGCTGTCTGTTTCCGGGCGCGCACAGCATGGTGCCTGGACAGGCAGGCAGCCTGCCTTGGGACCCCCCGCTGCGCCGCTGACCGGGAGCTGCCCGAGGCAAGCCCACACCTCAACCCTGAGCCCCCCCCCAAATCCGGAGCACCCTCCTGCATCCCAAACCCCTCATCCCCTGCCCCAGCCCAGAGCCCACTCCCATACCCTGAACCCTTCATCCCCAGCCCCACCCCTTCAGCTCTTGTGTTTGCTAGATTGCAGACTGCAAGGGACTCAGAGTAGTTTGACATGTACATGTGCACACTTAGTATTTTAAGCTGCAGCATACATGCATGCTAGAGCACAGAGCTGTGCAGCGTCTGAAACAGAATGGGATTTGATAGCGATTGCCATTGTCATTTTTTACAAAATGGTTTGACTGAGGACTTGAGGATAACTTATTTAGGTGTGCAACTTATTATAGTATTTTTCATAGTAATTATTTTCTTTTCACCCATTTCACATGTTTAGCCTCATGCTGCAATTCCATCCACAAAGCAAATCTTATTACCTTTTTATTGCTAAGCAGCTAATTAAAATGGGCATAATAGTAAAAGAGCTAAGAAGATGTTAAAGAAAAACCACAACTTTCCATGGAGAGGAAGAGGCTGAAAGAAAGCTAGAATTCAGGGGACCCTTTTCTAGTAGTAGTAGATAAAGGAATATAATAAAAGACTGTTTACAAAGGTAAACAATTCTAAAAGCTGAAGCATAGATATCTTTAAGCTTCTTATACAAGAACAAAAAGGGATGAACCATAGCCTTCAAGCTCTGGCAATAGTCATTTGTCACAGTTAGAGTTATACCCCATTGTCTGAGTGTGACCACCCACCTATAAATGAAAAACACTTAAAAAAAATATTTAACACTATTATAACTGTTGGAGGCGAAGCATGGCTTGGGTGTGGAGACTGATGGCTCACCATCCCCCACATAATAACCTTGCCACCCCCTGAGGGGTCATGACCCCCAGTTTGAGACCCCCCCATCTTAGTGGATGTGTGATATCTTCTGTACTGGTAAAACAGGTGCAGGTTTCCTCTTTCTCAGAATGTTGTTACAGTAGGGACTTGTCACATGTTTCCTCCCACAAAATCTTTCAGACTTGTATTGAATACATAAAATGTGGAATGTTACACATTTTTTGGGAACCAGTACACACAAACCATATGTTGTAGAACTTGTGTTCTGACAAGTGAGATCATCCTATTCCTTTATCTTTTCTTCTAAATAGCTATTATTTGGGAAGCAGTTTAAAAATATTGTTACGCCGGGAGTTGTCAGATGGTGCTATTACAAAGTTGTACAAATTCTTAGCGTGTAAGTAGTATACAGTCTTTGAAGAAATGATGTACTGTTGTTTTATGATGCTTTTGGGGAAGGTGTTGCAAATAGCAAGGGAGTTTCCTCTCAGTCTTGATATCTCTAAGTAGAGTCAGTTCTTGGGGCAGAGCAGCTGCCTTGAAACTGGTTATTGGTCTTTTGGCTGAGATTTCTGAAAGAGGAGTTTGTTTGCATGCTGTTTGACCACCTCTGTTCAAAGACTCCTATATATAGAATAAATAAAACAAACTACACCAGGAAAATATGCAGACTAGCATTATTGATTTCTTCTCTAGTGGGAAATCTGCATTGAAATCTGCTACTACATGGCAGAGTGGTCACAGTACTAACAAAATATTTGATGTCAGGGGGATATTGGTTTCTCCAAGAGGGGAGATTGGCAAGTCATGAAGTGTGTCTTCAAAAATGGTAGGTAAATATAATACTTTAAATGTTTGTTCAATAAGAAAATATGTGATGGAAAATGTAAATAGAAAGCTACTGATTAGGGCATATTCTTCTTATGAAGGGATTTCAAAGTATTGTGTTCTGCAATTCTTTATTTTTAAGAATACACATTTATATTAGGATTACATAAAATTATAAAAGTGACACTGTTATGAATGGGCATACATGGTACAATATACTGATTTTATGTCAAAGTCTAAATGCTTGCTGTCAAGCTGTCTGAAGTGACTCTCGACTGTGAGTGCCAACCTCAGGGCAGACTGTCAAGAAACTGTGCATAAACCACAAACTGGTTGTGTGTTCTATACTTAGATTTCACCAACCAAGTATCAAGTGTGAACTCCTCAAGCACTATAACAGCCTTAACATGGAGTTACAAACAGTCCCCTTGGGCAGTCTGGTCTATCTTGCCAACCAGGCAAGCTTGACCTTTGTGATAGATGGTCCCTTACACCAAGAATCACATCAGTACTCTGGTAACTCCCACTCACTTACCCCAGGTCAAGGGCACCTTCGAGCTCTCTCCAAAGACAACGCTTGTAGCCAATCCTATAATAAACTAACTCTTCTTAGTGTATGCGCAATGTGCCTCAGGTGGAAAATGAGATACAGTTTTAGGTTCCAAAGGTAATAGTAGCTGCTATAATATGCAAGCTTTATATGTTGTTTAGAACTAACCGAAGCTAAACAGCTGGGGACCCTTGAAATCTTAGTCCCTCAAGCAGAGTTCCAGCAGCAGAGGGATAACAATTGCTCCTTAACAGGGATTTTTATTCCCTTCCCCAGCATTCAAGCTGGTATGGGATGAGCGCTTGTGCACATGCCCTCTGCTTCCCCCCCGCCCCTGAAATCAATAAAGTGTTTTGTCCATCGATGTTCTACAATGGCTTGTCTGGTGTCCATGGTCCTTCTTTTGTTGGAAAAGAGAGAATGCCTCTTGTGGTAAACTAGTATTTCACATTGGAGCAAGTCTGCACTACAGTGCTACATCGGCACAGCTGCACCGCTGTAGCACGTCTGGTAAAGATGCACTGTGCTGACGGGAGAGCACTCTCCCGTCAGCATAATTACTCCACCTCTGCGAAAGGTGGAAGCTGTGTTGGTGAGAGAGCCTCTCTTGCAGACATAGCACTGGTGTGGACAGCGCTCAAGTCGATGTAAGTTGCATTGCTCGAGGGGGAAGGGGTGTCTTTTTCACACCCTGAGCGAGGTAAGTTAAATTGCCTTAAGCTGGTAGTGCAGAACAGCCCTATGTAATGCCTCTCCCCTGACTGGGGGTTTGACAGTCTTAGCAAACATTTTTATAGTTACAGAGCAAACACTTAAACATTACCTTATAATATGAGATACATACTATAAGTATAGAATGCTGCATGCATTAATTTTAAAGTCTAAACACATTTGTATAACTCTAATATCTATTTTTACAATGCTAACACACAGGTGAGCCAGACTGGTTTCCAGCTGTGCATTTGTCAGTGTTCAGTGAGGCCCAGTGGCCTTGGCATAAACTGGCACCTGATCTGCCAGCGTCACACTGGACACTGTTTGAGGGTAACCTATACAGCGTAGTATAGATTCACAGATTAGACAATAGATGGCTCAAAGTGAATACAGCCTTGTAGTTTACTCGAGGGAAGTTGCTGATGTCAAATTGCATTCTGCATAAGTTGAGCTCATAACCAATGAATGGGTAGCAAAGAGAAGAGAGAAATGAATTGTAGCCATGTTTTCATTTTTTATCCATTTATTGTTATTTTTAATGTGATGGCATTTTATTATGTACATTTTAGTGTTCTTTTGTATGTAATAAATTTCTCAGAACCAGTCTGTTGTATGGAGGATGCTGACTGATAATGCCAGGAAATCCCTCATCAGCTATAAAATCTGCAGACAGCAACAAAAAAGGCTTAAGCAGGAAACTACAAAACTGTGGGTGACTAGAGGTTCAGAAAGACTCATGACATTTCCCTTTGGGTCACTATTTCAAATCTGGCCTAGGTACAGGTGTATAGTGACTGGCAGCTTTTCATTTCCCTTTGTGAAATGAGTTTGGTCTCATTTTGCTAGCTGACAGTTGTCCAAATCAAAGAACAACAGTCACAGTTGGCATTAACTGTCATTCTTGTTGGGACTTGAAGCAAAGCGTAGGCTTGAATAGAGATTAAACTAACCTCTCCAAATTAGAAGTGGTCCCTTCAGGGTGGGGATGAGGTACGTTAGTGCGGTTGTGTGTGGAATCGGTCACTTCCCTATCCCTGCACCTTTTAATATTTTTCTTTCAGTTATTAGTTCCTGACTAGTTTGTGAAGGAAAATACAGGAACCTGCTGTCTCCACTGAATTTGTCATATACAAAGCTACCATGGCACAAGTTATCCTCTTTCAGTTTCTCTTTCCTCACCCTGGCACTCTTTCCACACCCCTCATTGTTCCCCTGACTCCTGGAACTGCTGAAGCAATTCAGAGGAACTGAAGAGCAACAGAGAAAGCCAAGCCACATTCTTAAGAGACATTCCAAAATTCTGAATAACCAAGGTCCAGCACTTATACTACAAAGCAAGCTGTTGGTGTCTTGTCTAGCTTACTAACAGTAAGTAACTGCCTGTAAATCTTATCACAATATATTGAATATAAAACCTCGATGCATGGAATAGAAGTGTTTCAGCATCACTAAAGGCTTATAGAATGAGGGCAACTCTGTACAGTACATCAAATTCAGTAATCTAAGGGAGCTGCAGTTCTTAGTGAACCATGTTTGATCAGAGTGTATGAAACTCAACATGTGTTTCTCCAGCTTCTGGACCAAGATCTTTGATGAAATGTTATAATCGTGGTTAATATGTGAGGTGAAGTTATATGTAGGAGGCAGGTAATTGGGGCTCCTTATACTATATATGTGAATAGATATGATGTCATCCTAGAAGAATGTGTCTGGCATACTATCTCCAGGGAGTGATTATATACTTACAGTAATAAATACCCTTTTTTCAAGTTAACTATGAGATGGGAATGAGTCCTAATAGAAGTGCAGGTATATACTCTATTTTTTCATCTTGAGAAATTGGGGGTACTAGTAATTGAATTGACTGGATTTATGTTTACCTATTGTCTGCCAGAAGTGTTTTGTTCTCTTAAAGAACATGATGTAAATTAAATTACTTATTTATCTAAATGGTAAATATTGCATAGATTTTGTTCTAGTGTGTTTATGACAGAATACTAAGAGGTTCTATAACACAATTTACTGTTGGTACATTTTAATTAAATTGATCATATGATAATCTTTGATTTATTTTTTTATTGTAGCATTTAGAATTGTTTGATAATTTACACTGTATTTTGATCCAAGAAGTGGTCCTCTTTCTTTCCCCATCAAAGAACAGTGTTTATTTTTTAAATTTATAAGAAAATTAAATGTCAGGCTAAATATCAGGGAAATCTTTTTAATAGTGAGATGTGTTAAACTGTGAATTAATCTTCCAAAAGGAATGGTAGAAGATCTTTAGTGCTTGCAACATTTCAAACTAGATTGGGCAAAGCACTAGAAAATGTGCTGTAGGTAACATTCTTGCATTGGCAAGGGTGGAATAGATTAAGAGAAACTAGAGAAAGAAAGGTTTCAGAGTGGTAGCTGTGTTAGTCTGTATCAGCAAAAACAACAAGGAGTCCTTGTGGCACCTTAGAGACTAACAAATTTATGTGGGCATAAGCTTTTGTGGGCCATAACCCACTTTGTTTTTCACTCCATGCACCTGATGAAGTGGGTTATGGCCCACGAAAGCTTATGCCCAAATAAATTTGTTAGTCTCTAAGGTGCCACAAGGACTCCTTGTTCTTTTTTTAGAGAGAGAAAAAACCCTATGATTGTTTCTAGAATAGTTGCACATTAATTAATACTAATAACAGATGATGTTAATGTCAGCTTCGGCGAAGTAACAATTTGATATGGAAAAATGCCCATTTTATTGTTGAACTTAAAATTGAACATTCATTCTATTACACACACACAGTGAATAGAATTAAATAATATAGAGAATGTTGCCAATCAAATGCTGCACTCCTTGCCTCATTCAGATGAATGAAATTGTTCCTGCATTGCAGAGATGATTGCAAGAGCTGTAACATCTATTCTTAAGTGTTTTCTTATCCAAACAACGTTGAAATAAGGTGTTGAGACACTGCTAGCTCTAGTATAAACTGTATAACCTGAGCAGAGTAGATCTGATAACCAATCAGTGTAATTAGTGTCTGGATCTGATCTTTGCCTTTTATAAGGATCAAAGTAACAATTATGTCAGTCACAGAAATGGATAATTAATTGGGCCACTGTTTGCAAACATAGCTATCTAAAGTTAGGGACCTAAATCAAAATGACCTGATTTTTCAAAAATGCTGAACGCCTACAGTCCGTATAAGTTGTGGGTGCTCAGAGCAGAAAATCAGGCCACTTTGATTTAGTTGCCTAACCTTAGGCAGCCATGTTTGAGCATTTTTGGTCTTGGCCTCTAGTAATGAGAAACTCTTTTTAAATAAAGGTGCAGAAGGCTTGAAAACATTATTTAGCAAATATTGTCCTGAATACCTTTGGAAACTGAGGTTTTACCTGATCAGATTCCTTCTCATTAATACTACCTGGCACTTTAATGTAGCATTTCCATCTTCAAAATGTCTTACAAACATTCATTAATCATAACAACGCTCCTGCAAAGTAGAGATAATTTTTTTCATTTTACAGATAGGAAAACTGAGATGTGTTAAATATCTTGTCCATAGCAACTGAGGGTGTTGGTGAAATTAAGGTTAGACTTTAGGCATTCAGGGATTCATAGATTCTAATGGCTTCCAACTCTATACTCAGATCACCAAACTGTGCCTCTCAGTGGGGATATGTTGCTCTGATTATACCCGGTCCATATTACATAGCCAGGACAATTCTACTTGGGCTGAAAAATCTTCACTTTGTTGCAGAAGCTCAGCTTGGGTGTCAAATACATAGGCCATGTCTACACTAAAGTCTAAATCGGCACCGCTGTGATCGATGCAGCAGAGTCAATTTATCGGGTCTGGTGAAGACATGCTAGATCGATAGGAGAGCATCTCCTGTCGACATAGTGCAGTGTAGACACTGCTGTAAGTCAACCTAAGTTACATCAACTTCAGTTATGTAACTTATGTAACTGAACTAGTGTAACTTAGATCAATTTATAGCATTCGTGTAGACCAGCCCACTATCTCTGAATGTCTTGATGCATCCCACTCAAACTGCAAAATCCAGATCAATGGCGAAGACCCAAAATTAGAGAACAAGAAAAACAGCAGTGTAGGAATCTTAAAATATTGCAGAATCAATTTAATTAGCATTAATAGGATTTTCTAAAATATAAAGCTTCTGTGGTCACCATTTCTGATGTAAACAGATTATGGTAAAAAATGAAGCTTGCATAGAATAGAGGTAAATCTGGGTACATAAGGAGGGATAGCTGTGAGGTGTATATGTATTGTTTGTCCAAAATGGATGACCCTTTATTACAAGGCTAGTTCAATATCATCTGTGTCCATGATCCAATGCCCAGTGGCTCAGATATGAGTGGGGAAATTGTGACTGGAGCATTAAGAGTATTGTAGGCTCTTGAGCAGAACTTAATGGTCTTTTTGTCTGTCTTCCTCCTTCCTTGTTTTTGGCACAAAATAGCTGTGATCTATAATTCTCTGAATAAAGGTCTGTCTTCTTTTTTTGTTTTATAGGGTTTTTTTCATTATCTCTTTAAAGGCTTTTTCTCATACTTGTGTGGACCCTGAGGCCAGTAATATGTCCCACTGAATGCAGTGAGGCTCTGTCAGGACATAAGGCCCCAATCCTGCAATTCACAGCACTTGAGCAGGCTGCTTTCTCCTCATAGAGCTCCACTGAGGTAACTGACAATTTGTCTGTGTGTTGTAAATTGCAGAGTTGATGTATAAGAGTCCTCGCCTATTTGCAGGTTAGGAGTCAAAGTCTGTAATGTTTTTAAAAAATAATTAAAAAAATAAAACAAAAGCATATAAAGACATAAAAAGTAGTTTTCCCTGCACTGTGGTGTTTCTGGGGCATGTTTCAACTCTTCAGCTAATCGTTTTCTCTGAAAATTAATACATTTGTTGTATTGAATATCAATGAATCCTAGAATATCAGGGTTGGAAGGGACCTCAGGAGGTCATCTAGTCTAACCCCTTGCTCAAAGCAGGACCAATCTCCAGACAGATTTTTGCCCTAGATCCCTAAATGGCTCCCTCAAGGATTGAGCTCACAACCCTGGGTTTAGCAGTCCAATGCTCAAACCACTGAGCTATCCCTCAATGTAATCACCTTTTTTATTTTACCTATTCTTTCTCTCTCCCTTCCCTCCCTCCCCCCTGCCATTACAATTTTTACTTAATGGGCTGTGGTTCAGTACTGTTAATTATTTTATGAAAATTAGGAAACTTATTATAATTTATAATGGAGAAACATGATGACTACTCTATGCTGTTTCTCCTGGAGGCTAAGGTAAGAAGAAGGTACTTGCATATCTCTTTAAATAATCTATTTTAAAAAGTATTGTTCTGGCTGGAACAGAAAATAAGAATAGACGGATGTCTCTCATTGTGTGAGCAATGAAAGCCACAGAGTGATCATTGCCAAGATAACCCTGATATTGCCGGTACGTTAAGTGCCACTGGCACTGCCTCAGGATGATGAGCATCCTTATAGTCAATTATCTCCATGCTAAACCTCTTCGGATTATCTTATTGCTCAACCATCTTTGTTGGAGGATTTGTCCTCTTTTTGTTAAAGGTCTGAAGTAATTTTTTTAGGAGAGCTAGACCTGGTTGCAAATCCAAAACACAAAACTAGGAAAGAATCACTTGTTCTGGAAGTACTAGAGGTTATTTTGGTCTGCTTGAAAATCTACTCAAACAAAAACTTAAACTGGACCTCACGGAATGTGTCTAAATTAAACTGAATCCCCAGGGAACCACTGACCTAGATCTCTTTAAAATCACTACTGTTTGTAAGAATTGTTCTCAGATTTTGGTAAAACAAGAACAATCCCTCTGTGAAGGAATTTAAGACCTAGTAAAGAAAGCATCATATGAGAGAGTCCCATTGGGACAGATTGGATGGCTATGAAAAAGTATTTTTGCTCATTCTTAAGATCTAGGGAGGTAATATAACTCTCTGTCCCAGTAAAATAATAATAGCAAATGGAGAGTGCTGTACAGAAGGCTGCTATGGTATATGTAAGTTTGGGGAGAAGCTAAGATAAGATAAAAACGTAATTCCACAACATTGTGGGCTTTTTTATGTGGGTGCATGTTGCTTTATTTATCAGGTTGATGGTTTTCTTACGACTTAAAATGTGTAAATTGACACGTGCGCCCACACTTATTAATTTTAAGGGAAAAATTGCTTACAAGATTTGTAGTAGAGTGCATAGATAATGACATTTTCCTTTCTGTCCTTACATGTTAACATCAATAAAGAAAGAATAAAAGGAAGAGTCTACACTCTTCAAAACTGTGAAGCATGTGAGGAAAAGACCTTTCCCCCTTTTTTAGTATTTGCCACATGTCAGGATGATGGGATGTTTAATCTCCTCAAAGTATCAAAATCACAGATCACAGTTAGATCTACATGTTTACTAATTCTCTAGAAGCACCCACCCACCCAATGTCTTTAAATGCTTTGAAATGAGAATAATGAAACTGTCATATGAAGGTGTGCTTTTGAGCCTTTTTATTTATTTATTTTTGGTAGGGCTGGTGGATCTGTGGGTATGTGGATCCGGTGGCCATTCATGATTAGGGAATTCTGCGTGCAGTGGTCCTGGTCAGCGAACAGAAAATACATGCTCACGAATGTACACCCAGTTTTTGCATAGATGTGCACATGCTTGTTACTTGTGTCTGACTGCAGTTCCATTTTTACTCTGAAAGAGTGGTGGGTTGAACCTCTAAGTTTTATGTCTGTACGATGCCTGACATCTTCGGTCTGAATCAGGGAACTCCAGAACTAAACTCATGAGGTTGTATAGCTTGAGCTAAAGAGCCAGACTCTTGAAGTGAGAGCTGTGGCACATCCACATCCTCTGTGGATCAGGCCCGGAAGGGGACATGCAGTGCACACACAAGAAATTGTTTTTTTAAGTGAAAATGATAAAACGGGTGGGAGCAACAACCTAATGAGTTTAAAAGACTCTCCATACTTACTTTAAAGATTTTGTCCGGTTCTGAAATCTAAGGGAGGTTTGTCTGGTTGATACAAGCCAGCCCTGTTTGCTTATCAGATCCACCTGGGAAGGGTGATCCCTATAAAGGTCTGAGGGAGCTCAGTAGTGGGAGCTGCAGGAGGAAGATGGGGCTCGTGCACTAGGTCCTGGAAGAGGGAGATTGAAGGGAAGGATGTGTCTTCCTTTAAGCACTGAGAAAGGCAAGAGGAAAAGCCTTTGGGAGCTGTAGCCCATGGTGGATGGAGGAGCTGCTTTGATCTGATATTTTGCCTAAGTTTTTTACATTTAAAGAATAAAACTGTGTCATGAAGGAAAGGCCTGAAAAGTGTCTGGTTGTGGCATTAGTCCCCCTTGGGCTGGGGAGAGAGGCCAGCAGCATACGTCACATCTTTCTTCTCGGATGCTTCCCTGCACTCCTTGTGGTTTGTTTCCCTGGTTCATGGCAATGTAAACAGGATGTTAACCAAATTCCCAAATCATTCTAAAGCTTTGGGAGTGGATTCAGCAGGTTTTAGAAGCAATGTTATGGTTCCCTCCTCAGTGTTATCCGCTCAGAGTGCTGTAACCAGATCCCTTAACTTTGTTGTATTTGTAGTGTAGATGGGTTCTTAATGGTGATGAAAATATTATTGAGCTCTGGCCTGCCTGATGCTTTTTTGGTCAGCTTGCTTTCTGCTTTGTTAACCTGTATTTAATTGTCACAGTGTTAGTGTGACCTTCATATAGACCAGGAAAATATCTTGTTTACCCAGCATCCCAGGACAATTAGAGTGTTGCCGTAGCAACGTAACATCCCTATCAAATACCTGAGGGACGACCAAGAAACCAATTGGAGCATTACTTCTGAAATGACAAGCTCCATTCTCAAAGCAGCAGAGGATTCAAATAATTTTGTCACTTGTGATCCATTTTCACTGTGCTGGAGCTCTGTTTTCTGCTGGAATCTGATGAAGAGCTTTAGAACTGGCAAGAAAATGAGAATAAGCAAGGGGACAAAGATGCAGAAAAATAGATAAGGAAGGGAATATAAAAAAGGAAATCAAAGCTAAAAGCACTAGAGAAAGACTAAGCAATATGGAGATGGGAATAAATATAAGAGAAAGCAAAGATTAAAAGAAACCAAGAACAGAGGGAAGTAGTTTAAGAAGCATGGAAAACAAAAGAGACACAATTTAATAAGGCAAAGGATGGCAAAGGAAGCAAGAGAAGAAACCGAAAGGGGAAGAAGAGTGGAAAAAAAATGGAAGGAGAATTTTAAAGAAAGTGAGGACTTGTTTCTTCTTTGTCATCCTCATTTAACTAGTTGTGGAAAATTTAGTTCTTGGAATAAAAGCATGCATTGCTTTGTGTCATAAAATTCACTTTAACATATGTGTCTGAAGGCAGAAGTATTTACCGGCTATGCTGTAACAATGTGCACTGCTACATCCAGCACAATCTTGATCTTTGTTTAATTTGGATATTTTTTAGACTGTCAGCATGCTTCAGGACTACATATTTCCCCCCTCACTTTTTAAGATAAAAAATAAGTAAACCTCTTGGAGCCCTGACACTTGACATTTTGTTTCCTTGTTATGAGGGGTTTTTAATTTGTTGCATATACACAATGCCTTCTAACCGCAAGATTGCTCACAGGTGCTGGGCTGAGTTAAATTGGTTTATAATTTTTAAGATTAGTGAATTTTTTTTTTATGAATCAAAGTAAGAACATAATTATCTGGATTCAAACAAATAGGTTATTTTTAAAAGGAGGTTAAATTCAGGCCTTTAAACCTTGATGTCAAAGGATCTTGAGAAAGGAGGGCATGTTTGTCGTTTAAAAAAAGAAAGCAAAGCAACAACAAGAAGAGAATGAGTGGGAAATAAAAGAATTCTTCCTATTGTCTTTTTGATAGAGAACGTGTTTTTGTGTGTCTACCTATGTACTTGTTAAGCAGTCTGTTTATTCTGGCACTTACATGTTGCTGTCTCAGTCTCTTTGTGTAAATTCTTGACAGAGAACATCTGTTGTTACCCACAGCTCTTTCTAATTTTCCTTGTCTGCTTGTCCCGTTAGAGCAGTGGTTCTCAAAGCTGGTCCGCCGCTTGTTCAGGGAAAGCCCCTGGCGGTCCAGGCCGGTTAGTTTACCTGCCGTGTCCACAGGTTCGGCCGATCTCGGCTCCCACTGGCCGTGGTTCACCACTCCAGGCCAATGGGGGCTGCGGGAAGGGCAGCCAGCACATCCCTCGGCCAGGGGCTTTCCCTGAACAAGCGGCGGACCGGCTTTGAGAACTACTGCTCTAGAGTACCTTCAGTCATGTTTGTGTCATTTCTGATATCTTCTGTAAGGCTGTTTCCTCCAGTCAGGTACAGTAGAACCTCAGAGTTACAAATACCAGAGTTACGAACTAACTGGTCAACCACACGCCTCATTTGGAATCGGACGTACACAATCAGGCAGCAGCAGAGACCAAAAAAAAAAGCGCAAATACAATACAGTACTGTGTTAAACGTCAACTACTAAAAAAATAAAGTTTTAAAAAAGATTTGACATGGTAAAGAAACTGTTTGAGTGCTTGTTTCATTAAAATTAAGATGTTTAAAAGTTGCATTTTTCTTCTGCATACTAAAGTTTCAAAGCTGTATTAAGTCAGTGTGCAGCTGTAAACTTTTGAGAGAACCACCATAACGTTTTGTTCAGAGTTATGAACATTTCAGAGTTACGAACAACCTCCATTCCTGAGGTGTTTGTAACTGTGAGGTTTTACTGTAGTTCAGCATTATCAGCAAAATCTGTTACATTGACATCTCCTCTCCTAATCCATTAAAATCTAAAATTATTGATCTCCAGTGTGTCAGACAAAGGACTGTGATCTGTCAGTCGCTTATAATGTATCTATCTGCTGTAGTCATTATTATAAGAGAAATCACACACATACAATTGGTTCTAGAACCCTGGTCCTTTATCTTGAAAAATCACAGGCTTCTACCACTTTTACCATTAGCAATAGTAATCTGTTATTCTCTATGGGTCATTCACTAGATGGCAGTATCACTCATTCGCTCTTACGTATGGTTGAGAGCTGAGTGCGGTCCACCTCTTACCATTCATGCATGCTTTAATTTACATTAGGCTTTGGAGTGTCCCAAGCTTGAGTTGTCACACGGAGGTGTGATGTCAAAAAGTTCTGTTTATCTATCCAGGTTCTTATGTTGGTTTTCATTACCATGGTATCTGAGTATCATGAGACTATTGCCTAAATATATTTAAAGGATGTACACCAAGACTTCTCCTTCTTGTCTTTAAGAGTTGATCTACAGTTATGCAGACTTTCTACCACCCCCTCTTGTCTATTTCTTTAGGAGATTCTGGACTTGATTTCCCCCTCACTCTGAATTTAACCACATTAGTATCTCCATTTATTTAAATGGAAATACACAGAAGTAAACCTGGTGTGAGAGGATCAAGGATCCTCTCAAAGACCCTCTGAAAGTTACAATTATGCTCTTCCTATGCCATACGTATCTTCACTGGACAGAACTTGGCAAAGTTCAAACCGAGCCCCTGAAGTTGGTATTTAATCAGTAAAACATCTTGTTGCCATTTGACTTTGAGTAGGTTCTTCTCCTAGAGCTTTGAAGGGCCAACTCACCAGGCAGGCTTTCTGCTTTTACAATTTCTTTTACTCACCACATTCATATCATAGGTAATCAGGAACAATATAGTGAGTGCCCCAGAAGTACTGCAGACATTGACCTAAATGTGAACTGCTGGGTGCCCAGCATTCGTGTCAATCAAGCCACTAATGTACATGCCTGAAAATGGATTCAGGACAATAACTTTAGGCCCGTTTCTGAAAATCTTGCCTTTAATCTTTACAAGACCCTAGTAAGGTAGGTAGGAAATGTTGTTCTCCCCACTCTACAGGAGGGGTAGCAAACAGAGAGGTGTAGAGACTTGCCCAAGACCATAGGAGAGTGGGTATCAGAACTTGAGTTAAAACTCAAGAGTACAGAGCTTATTGCTTGGTGTTTTGGATGTGCAGGGGAGCATGGTGCACATCTTATAGTTCCACTTCTTCATATTTTTTTTTTACTTTATTGTAAAATTTAAAGGGATGATAGGGAGTTTGCTGAGGGGGGATTAGGCACTAAACTACACCTTGCTCTGATTTATGGTCAAATTCTACCAGCCACTCTTTTTTTGTTAACTCTAATTCTAGCCTTTTTATTAAACTTGTTTCTGTCCACTTTATCATTAAAGTTTCCCATGATGATACTTAAGAGGATTCATAGTTTGTTTATCAGTTTGTATTTTCTCTGCTGAGTTCTTCATTTTCAGACACTGTCTGGATGATTCTTGTATTTTACAATGATTTGTGTTTTAACAGTGGCATAATGAATTCTGCCTAGTACTTTGAAAGACTTGTATTTTAGCCAGTCCTTTTATGATAATACTGAAGGAGTTACAATCATTGTGATCTTCTTTTAAAAAGAGAAAATGATCATTCTCTAATGGAAGATATTTTTTCCCTTCCCTCTTCCACTCATCCCATCTAAGTTCCAACCTATTTAATGTTCTTAGTTCCATTTTTTTGATCCCTTATCAGATCTATTATTTCCTAAGAGATTGTTATTTATGATGTTATTAATATCAAACTACAGTAGAATTCCTGAAGCATACTTTCCACAAATCCTCTATTAATGTAATGGGAGTAGGGCTCTGTGAGCCATTGTTTTTGATCTGTACCCATATGTTGCTGTGTGAGGTCATGAGTAATTATGCAAGCCAAGTGGGTGGTTGAATCAGTCTGTTACCTAAAATGCTGTTATATTCAGAAAAGTGACTGTGTAAAATAGTGTGTCTTACTCAACTGTTCTTTTGTGTATATTAGGTTATCTGTGGTTACTTTACTGACCAAAATAACTTTTTACTGCGTGTTAGCCCTGCAGGGGGAGAGTGAGCTGGATTATTTTCGGGAGTGTACATCAACAAAAAAAGTGCTAATTAAATTCCAGCTGTAGAATCTTTATTGTGGTCGTGGATGATGCGTGGTACAGTCTGGGCATGTTTGCAGCACTGGTACTTTCAAAAGACACATTTTTACTTGCAAATGGAGTAAATTTAATATGGAAAACTAGCAAGAGAAAAATTAACATGGGACCCCCACAATGCCATTTTTACAGACACTCTTCAGAATAGGACTCTGCTTTGAGATACAGTAATTCCTGCATCAGTCCCATAATTCATGGTTTAGCTTAACCATATCTTGTAGAAATAAATCCAGTCTTGACTTTGAGGTCAAGAGATGGAGAATCCACAATAAGTGTAGGTGAGTTGTTCCAATAGATCGTTACCCTCATGTAATTTATGCCTTATTTCTAGTTTGAATTTGTCTAGCTTCAGCTTCCAGCCACTGGATCTTGCTATGCTTGTTTCTGCTGGATTAAAGAGCTGTCTATTATCAGAAATCTCTTCCCCATGTAGCTACGTATAGACTGAACAAGTCACCTTTTAACCTTCTCTTGGATGAACTAAATAGACTTAGTTTCATAAGTCTATAAGGCATGTTTTCCAGACCAGCTCTGAATCTGAATCCCTTCCAGTTTTTCAACATCCTTCTTGAATATTCTTATAGGAACATGCAGATACATGTTATTCAGGCATATGTCAGAATTAAAGGTGAGTTAGTTGCAAGTGACTGTCAAATACATTGAATTTAGGAGCAGTGGCAATTGTGATCATATTTAACTTGAGAATTAAAAAATTTTTTTGTGGCACGAAGGGGTCCCAGGAATTTAGTATGAGGTTCCCCTGACTTCAGACAGGGTGTATGCTAGAGAGGCTCTTGTTTTCCTGAAGAAATTAATTATTGATTGTTGCTAGTCCATTCTTGAATAATGGAGCACAGGGGGAGGAACTCCAGGCAGCACCATAATTACTCAAATAATAGGTTCCATGGACTTTGATTATCAGCACATTTCCTCTACTGGCTTTTCCTTGCCCACTTCCTCATATACAAGCTCCTGGTCCTTACTTTCTTAATTACCTATAAGGCCCTTCACACCGTAGCCCCTCCCTACTTATCCACTCTTTGTCATATCATATTGTTCCCTGTCCCTTCATTTCCAGCAGCTGTGCCAGGTGCCATCACCTGCTTGTCAGTTTCTTCCACCCAGATCTTTGCGCTTTCTTGCATGCTGCCCCTTATGTTTGGAGGGGGGGATTTTGAAAAGTACCTAGGGGAGTTAGGCACTCACCTCCCATTGAAAGTCAATAGGAGCTGGGTGCCAAGCTCCCTTAAATGCTTTTGAAAATTTCATCTGGAATGCCTTTCCACAGCGTCAGTGTAAAATCACTACCTTGTGCTTCAAATCCTTCCTCAAGATCCGCTTCTACCATGATACCTGCAGGAAACTGTCAGTAGATGTTCACAAGGGACTTCTGATGTTTACCTTATTAGGCCTGTATAAACACATGTTCTTATGATTACTTCCTTATTTATCATCCCCTATTCCTTTCAATTGTTTGTGTTTGTTTTATTAAACCGGCTTGTTGAGGCCTGTGCTCGGTAGTCAGCAGACAGCTTTTATTTTTGGGGAGGTAAGGGTCTCTGGAATCCGTATTTAATTCTTGACCCAAATTCAGTAGTTCTGAGTCACAATGACCATGTTGCTCTCTGGTTTCATCTAGAGCCTGGCAATAAACATGGTGCTGAGCACTAACTATGGGTATTTCCTCCCAAAGGGTGAATGTGCCTTCACTGCTAACCAAAAAAAAAAAAAAAAGGCATTTTTCACCTCAGGGTAACTGGTGTATATGAGCTATCCTGAGGTAAAAACACAGTAAAGATAAGATGCTTTAGTTTTGCTGCAAGATAAACTGGGTGAGGTGAACCCCAGGCAGAAGTATAGGGCTGACCTTGATGAGTTTACCTCATGGTTAAACTCAAATACTGTCATACATCAATAGAAATGGGTTTTTGAGACCAAGTCAAAGAAATAACAATATTTTATGTTAAAAAAATATTGATTTTGGCAGGAAAAAAAAGTATATTTGTCACAATGAAAACCACCATTGAAATCTATCATACCAGAATTTTTTGGTGCATGACACATGATTTTTTAATTCTTGGAGTTGTAAATAATTTGTATCTACATTCTGTAAAAATTAAAGTTGAAATTTGCTTGTGAAAAATTGCCTTTTTTGTAGTGAAGCTAAGGACTCTTTAGCACTGTTAACCCTGTAGGCTGGATATCAGTCTCTAATTTCTCATATGGCAGCAAAAGATGCTCCTGGACGAAGCCCCTTGGAAGGTATAGGGCTGATAGAGATTGAGGCTTATTTGTGGACTGTTCAGTACAATTCAAGAATAATATTTAGAATCCATTGTTTTGTTTTGGTGCATAATAGGCTCAAAATGGGTGATTTCTTACCTAAAATTTGACTCTTGGTGAATCTAACCCAACAGTGGAGACTCGGTGATCAGAATAGAGGACTCGCTAGATGTCAATAATCCTTCAAATCAGAATGATTAAATCAATTAACAGCTTCCCTTTTTTCATTCTAGACCTGAAAAAAATGTGTTAAAATATCAGGAGTTTATCATCCACCCCCCCTCTAAATTTAGAACAAGGTCAAATCCAAATCTATGTAAATGAAAGTGACTAAACATATTGGCAACTGGGGACCTGTGCTGCATGTTAAACTTTAGCTTCATGCAAATTGTTACTCATTTATAAGGAAATGATTAGATACCTTTGTCCAATAATGGCACTGCCACAATAATTGTAAGCTACTATTTTAATTCCAAAGTGATAAAAGGTCTGAAATATTTTACAGTATGTTGACACTGTTATCAAATGCAGCAAATAGTGTCCTTCCTTGATTACATTTTGGTTAGGATCTTTTCTAGCATCTGATAAGCATACAGCAATGTGCAGAAAAACATTGTTAGAACCGAGGGAAAAACAGGGTTGCAAAACACATTAAGATGATTGATTTTGTGAGATTAATGTGGAGAGTGTGGGAGACGGATCTCAGGGGTAGCTGGGATACCTGCAGAATTTGTATTGATGTGATTATTAAGCTATGGTAGCCAGAGTGCTGAAACTGAAGCCTGATCGGGTGTATATCCTATGGGAAATCTCTTATAATAATTTTTAAAATATTTTTGCTTAGTCTGCAAATGTTTTTCCAAATGCACCACTTGCCTATGATCTATCCGGTTTGCCAATAATATTGTCATAATCTCTTCTAATTATTATCTTCAAGGATAATAGTAATTAATTAATAACAAAAATTAGGTTTAATTTTAATAGGAGGAGAAGCAAGGGCAGCATGTGCAATCATATGCATTACAAAATCTAGTCATTGTTTAATTTAATTGTTTTCACTAGTGCAATCTCAGAACCTTGCAGTGATGCAACCTGTCTTAATCTGTTGTTTTGTTCTGAGATTTTTTGGGGGGTATATTAGTGCTCTTAATGTGATTTTAAAATTCTCTAAATGTTTATGCAATATTAGGACCTTTCAATTAAAATCTTTCAATTAAAATCTATGTGTATGCACCCTAATTTTTCTGATGGAAGATTAGATTATGTGTACAGGAGATTTTCAGATTCTTAATTTCTTTGTAAACTCCAGATGAGAATGTTTGATTGGCAAAGTATATCACAAAATATGATCATACTTTTACTTGCACAGTGAGTCAGAAAATATTCTGGTTTATATTTTAGCTAATGTTCCAGCTGGTGCATACAGTAGGGACTTAGTCTTCTTAGAAGTGAAATATAACCCTGCAGAAATAACCATATGGAACAGCCCCTAAATTTCTAATTGCATCTTTGCAGCTGAAATGAAGCATCAACATATTTGACAAATATGGGGATACTCTTCATTGAGACTGCATCTGGATCTATCACTAGCGTAGGATTTCTGAGTTATGTATTGGGATGATGTAGGGATCTATCTGGGTGGTAGAACCTAGGGCAAGAACAAGGAGGCCCTTTCTGACAGTCAAGTACCAGCTTTCACTTAATGATTGTTAAAATACATTGCTATAGCCAGTAGCCTATGGGTCGCTATTACGAGATGGACGTACCTTAGATAAGAGAGCCATGTGTACAGATTAGTGCTTGTTTTGAAATAATTTCTCTCTGTCTTGTTGCAACTGCTAAATAAAAACATTCTTTTAAAAAGGTTGTTGGTTCTTCTCACTGGCCACAGGTTCCCAAAGGGGGGATCAAGTAACTACCCAAATTGAGATGGGCCTGAATACTGATGAGTCATTGGTACACGCAGGGGAGTGTATACGGGGCCTGGTCTAAGAGTGGTAGAATTGCAGAATTCCCCCCAGATCAGGAGATCCAAGACCTGAGGAGGGTGCACTGAGAAAGATGAAACGGGGACAGCGGTGCAGCTAGCCCCCTAACCAGGAAAATTGTACAGTTAAGGGATTGTCTAGGCAGGAAAGTTTTACTAGCATATTTAAACAGATATGGTTATACCAGTATTAACCTCCATTGGGACACTCTTATTCCCATTATAAGAGTGGTGCTTTTTCAGTTTAACTTAAATCTCTTCCCACATAACATAAACTAAACCAAAAAAGGCTGTCTTATACCAGAATACAGTGTCCACATCAGGAATTATACTAGTGTAACTACAGCAGTTTAAATTCAACTTTAGTTTATATTGGTATAACTTGCCTGACTCTGTAGACAAGCCCTAACTGTGAAGTGTGTGTGTGTGTGTGTGTGTGTGTGTGTGTGTGTGTGTGTGTGTAATAAACCTAATAGGCAACTTTTATTTTCATACTCAACAGTTGGATGATAAGGAAATCCTTTGACTTTTCCAGTAAACAGCAAAATTTCAAAAAATGCCCCCCTCAATCTGGCCTCTATTTGTGCATGCACCATTTTGCGCATACTGTTTGAATACCAACCTTGTGGACCCTGTTGGTAGATTCACATTTCTGCAAGTGCAGGTGATGAGTTTTGTGCATGTAAAGGCTATCACCCTTGTGTGCAAATGGGCATTAGTGCCTGAATGTTTGTGTTTATCACAGAAAAGTAGCATATATGCTTTCATTCACAAATCATAAGACACCATGGCCCGACTGTCATCTGCAGCTGAGCAGTGCATAATGCAGCTTGGGAGCAGGCATGTAAAGGTGGCCTTTGTGCTCCCATGAGCCTGGGCTGGTGTGTGTTGGTCTGTTCCTTGGTATAACATAAAGCTAACTGAACACTGAAGGCTATTTTAAGCTATGCCAGTGTCCCCAAGGGGTCAGTATGGCAGCTGGTGACCTCTGCCAGTGTGTAAAGAAGTGCTGGCTAGTTCTTTTTAGCCTGGCCACTCTACCTATGCTAGCAATGGGGGTAGTGACATAGAAGCTACTATGCAGGCTCTTAAAGCACTGACGCTTCCTTTTGGTGTTTAGTGGTCGTCCAGTGTCTTTAAAGCTGATGTAGTTGGCCACTTTGCACTGTATTTAGGCCTATTGTCCTATTAATCTAAACTGCCTCATGGGAGTTCTCGGTATGCAGCACTGGTCATGTATGCCATTTGTACGAGCTATGTACAACCACAAAACTACTCAAATATCTCAATATCCTTGTATATAATATATATTCAAAGCTTCTTCCAACGAGGAACCATTAAATTTGATTTTTTGGGGGAATGGTTTTCTTCTTTTATGTGTGGTAATATTTTTAGGAATGAATCAGTGTTCTCCTTTCACAGTGTATTAATATTAGTGCTCTGAGAAAAGAATTTGTCACTTTCATTTATCTTTTGGAATGGGAAGTGAAGTAGTCTCATTATAGTACATACTGAAATCCACATGGTCTCCTGTTTTGATAAAGTACAAATATTTATGCAAATAACATCGTTAGGCCAATTATACAAAGTCATGGACATCTTAGTTTGTTTATAACAGTTTTGCATTATTGCAAGATGACCTTATTTCCCAAAAGATTTTCTGAATGGATTATTGTTTTTGTAGACTTCTGTGAAGAATGCTAGGTGTATGCAGACTTGTGGTTCTCTTGCCTTTTTTCTTTTTATATGTGAATTAGAGCTTTTATACACGATTAGTTGTGATTAAACCAGTACTGTTACAATTGTCATACTGAACAATTGCATTGTATGTATCAGCGGCCATGTAATGATGATTTCCTGTTTCCTTTGTCCCCTTGAGACTTTATCATAGAATCATAGAAATGTGGGGCTGGAAGGTACCTCAAGAATTCATCTAGTCCAGTCTTCTGTGCTGAAGCAGGACTAAGTAGACCTAGACTATCCCTGACAAGTGTTTGTGCAGCCTGTTCTTAAAAACCACCAATGATGATGATTCCACAACCTCCCTTAGAAGCCTATTCCATAGCTTAATTACCTGTATAGTTAGAAAGTTTTTTCTAGTATCTAAGCTGAATCTCCTTTGCTACAGATTTAGCCTATTACTTCTTGTCCTACTTTCAGTAGACGTGGGAACAATTGATCACCCTCATTTTTATAACAGTCTTCAAATATGTTCAGGGTTGTTATCAGGTCCCATCTCAGTCCTCTTTTCTCAAGATTAAACATGCCCAGTTTTTAAACTTTTCCTCATAGGTCATGTTTTATCATTTTTGTTGCTCTCCTCTGGACTCTTTCCAATTGGTCCACATCTTTCCTAAAGTGTGACACCCAGAATTGTAACCCAGTATAACCCCTACATCCTTTTCAGCAGTATTACCACCTACCCAGCTAGTCCCCATTTTGTAGTTGTGCATTTGATGGTTTTCCTTGCAAAGTTAAGTACTTTGTACTTATCTTTATTGAATTTCATTTTGTTGAATTGAGACCAATTCTCCAATTTGTCTGGGTTCTTTTGAATTCTAATCCTGTCCTCCAAACCCCTCCCAGCTTTGTGTCATCTGCAAAGTTTATAAGCATCAAGTCATTAATGTCAAGTATCAGGGGGTAGCCGTGTTAGTCTGTATCTACAAAAACAACAAGGAGTCTGGTGGCACCTTAAAGACTAGCAGATTTATTTATTTGATTCACTCTATGAATCCGAAGAAGTGAGGTTTTTACCCACGAAAGCTTATGCCCAAATAAATCTGTTAGTCTTTAAGGTGCCACCAGACTCCAAGTCATTAATGAAAATATTGAATAGTACCTGGACCCAGGACTGACCCCATTAAATATGTCCTCCTAATTTGACAACAAATCATTGATAACTACTCTTTGAGTACAGTTGTTCAACCAGTTATGGACCTACCTTATAGGAAATTAATCAAGACCACATTTCTGTAGTTGGTTATGAGACTGTAGGAAATGTAGTTTCATATGGCATGATTTGTTCCATACTATTATCCACTAGCTGCTTACAAATTGATTGTTTAATAATTTGTTCTAGTATCTTTCCATGTATTGAAGTTACACTGAGTGGTCTATAGTTTCCCAGGTCTTCTTTTTAAAGATAATACTAGGTTTGCCCTTCTCCATTGCTCTGGGTCCTCACCCATCCTCCATGAGTTCTCGAAGATAATTGCTAATAGTTCTGAGATTGCTTCAGCTAGTTTCTTACATACCCTAGGATGAATTTCATCAGGCCCTGCCAATTTGAGTATATCTAACTTCGTTAAATATTCTTTAACCTGTTCTTTCCCTATTTTGGCTTGTGTTGCTTCCTCTTTATTGTTTATATTGTGTTGAGTATCTGGTTGCCATTACCCTTTTTAGTGAAAACTGATCCAAAGTAGGTATTAAATACCTTCACCATCTTGATGTTATTAGTTCCCTGCTAAGTAGAGAATCTACACTTTCCTTTGTCTTTTTCTCACTCCTAATGTATTTAAAGAACCTCTTCTTTTTCTCTTTATGTCCCTTGCTAGGTGTAACTCATTTTGTGCCTTAACCTTTCTGATTTTGTTCTTACATGCTTGTTGCTATTCTTTGTACTCCTCCTTATCAATTCATCTATGTTTTGACTTTTTGTGGATTTTCTTTTTGATTTTCAGGTCATTAAAGAGCTCCCAAAAGAGCCATATTGACTTTTTACTATTCTTCCTGTCTTTCCTTTGTTTCAGGATACTTTGCAGTTGTGCTTTTAATATTGTTTCCTTGAGAAGCCGCCAGCTCTGCTGAACTCCTTTATCCCTTAGATTTTCTTCCCATGGGATCTTATCTATCAGTTCTGTGAGTTTGTTAAAGTCTGCTTTTGTGAGGTTCATTGTCCTTATTCTGCAGCTCTCACTCCTTCCTTTCCTTCGAATCATAAAACCATCATTTCATGATCACTTTCATCCAAATTGTCTTCCACCTTTAGATTCGCTACTAATTCCTCTCCGTTGGTCAGAATCAAATCTAAAATGGCTGTTCCCCTGATTACTTCCTCCACTTTCTGAAACAAAAAGTTGTCCCCGATATATTCCAAGAACTTATTGGAAATTTTGTGTTTTGCTGCATTACTTTTCCAGCAGATGTCTGGGTAGTTGAAGTCTGCTATTGCTACTAGGTCTTGTTTTTTGGATATTGCTGTTATTTGTTCTAGAAATGCCTCATCCATCTCCACTTCCTGAATTGGTGCTTTGTAGTAGATCTTTACCATGATATTATCCCTATTTTTTCTTTACCCAGAGAGTTTAAACTGCTTGGCCTCTCACCTCCTTGGGGACCTCAGAACAAGTCTCGGCACCAATATAGCTTGGTCCTTTGAGGCATGAGGTTTAGGAAAAAATACTGATAAGTGGATGACCTGACTCTCATGAAACTTAAACTACTTTACGGATGAATCTGGGATAGGGGCATAATAAGACCTATTCTTTACAGAAGGTAGTACATAGCGGGTCTATCATGAGTGACCCTAACTCCCTGACTCTTCTGGCTGATGTTACAGCTATTAGAAAGGCCAACTTTATAGATAGATGGGCCACAGAACATGTGGCTAGAGGATCACTCCTATCTTAGAGTATCTACTTACTGCAAGTGTGTTCAGCAGTGATCAGCAACTTTCATCCTCCAGTGGATAATTGTAAAATATTCACTCATCCTGTCACAACTAGATTTCTGAAGAGGATTAAATTCTCAGATCCTTTCCATCAGTGTTGAATGTGCACCTCAGTGGGACCACCGTTTCATTCTATCATCTCTCACTAAACCACCCTGTTTTTCCTATACCTCATGCCTCAGAGAAAGAGAGAAGGGTGTATTCTCTGGATGTCTGAAGGGTTTGGCCTTTTATCTACAAAGGACATTAGGAAGACACCTAAACTATTTGTTTCTAAACTCCTTGCATTTGTGTATAGACATCTAAGATGTTGAGCAGATTCCCCCACTGATTTCCCTCTTGTTGCTCCTATGACCCTACTGTAATTTTCCATGTCCTCCACAACATCTAGTTCTTGGTTAAGGTTGCCTTTTTATAATTACCTGTGGGCTTTTGTCACCTTCCCCTTTGAACCTAGTTTAATGCCCTCCTCACTAGGCTGGTCAGTTGGTGTGCAAGGTTGCTCTTTCCCTTTTTGGTCAGATGGACCTCATCTCTTCCCAGCAGGTCACCTTTGTGGAACAGCATCCCATGGTTGAGAAAGCCATAGCCCTCATTTATTAAGTCATGTCTCCCAACTAAGGATTGAAGCCTTAAATATTTTAAAGTTAGAGCGCTTAGCTGTTTTCCATAGTAAATTGAGCAAAAATATTTCCATAGTATTGGTAGAAGTAAAAACTAATTCTTTTTCTTCCCACTCCATGTGGTGTTATCTGGGAAAACTGGTAATGGTTGGAAGTTCCAGGACAAAGATGATACATTTCAAAATGAGATATTCAATGTCTCTTACTACAGTTAAAATATTCTTAAATTTGTGTGTGAATTTAGGGCTCAGGCAGGTGCCAATTAATAGCACTGGAGACTAAACTCTGTGTAGGTAGAGAACAAGTGCGGTAGAGCACGGGTAGCATCAGTGTAATGTGTCCTATAAACATGCTTTTGTCCTAACATTGGGAATGAGGATAACCTAAGCTCCATGCACGCTCCAGCCTTGCCTTCTCTGCCCGGACTGTCATGCAAGGCAGATTACAGACTGTTGTGGTGGCTTTTGTGATATGCATGCCTGTGTACTGGGAACTGCACGGAGACCTCCAAACTCATTTTGCATATTGCAGAGCACCAAGTAGTGTCTGATATTAACACCTTTTGGTCAGTAATGACCTGGTTTGTGTTTGAACCTGCAACCTAGAGGTGAATGTCTCTGATTCCCTTGGAGTTATCAATGTCAATCCTCTGAACCAAAGCTGAAATATTTAAGAGATGTGCCAACTCAACTGTAGTAAAAAATTATTAAAACTAATTTTAATAAATAGCACAGTAGTAGTGGGAATTTTTTTTATATGGGAGTGCATGAAAAAAAGCTTCAAATTTAGGAACCCTTCCGATAATTTCTGTCATCCTGTCCCCCCCTTTCCTGTCCAAATATATAAAACCTAAAGTTCATACTGTATTTTTTTAGACAAAATCCGTAGGTTGAAAAGTGCTTTTCTTGGTAGAGAGATGTATTTTGCAGTCTCTTCTTCCTTTTAAGTTACTGCATTTTCTCCAAGTGGTTGACAGTTAAACATATTTTGGATATTTACATGTTTATAGATATACAAACAGCTGCCTTTGTTCTGGCCAAAACACAGTTGGAAGAGGGTTTAATGGCTCAATATTCTCCTTTCATTAAAATGTAATAAAATAAATACAGTTTTGTAGGGAAAATGCTGTACCACTTAAGTATCACTTTTGTTTTCAGCTGCAGTTTTTCTGCTTTGAAAATGTTGTTGTGAATTTAGTGGGTTTACATTTTAATAATCTCTCATATGTTAGCTATTACTGCAATAGAGATAAATTTAATTTGATGTATTGTTTTTTATGGAGTAATAGTTAACACTCCTGAGGTGAATTTTAAGAGAACTACTGAGTGAATAATTCAGCTACGTTGAGTCAGGTGGGAAGGGGTCTGATGTTCTCATCCAGGCTCAATTACTACAACATTCTTTTTGTTTGGCCTTGAAAAAAGCAGTCTTGCCTCCCTTGTATCCTTTCAGAATATTGCTGCAAAGTTCGTTTTCCTATCCCATCTCTGTCACCATCTCACCTCTTTCTCTGCATGCCTCCATTTTCTCCCCTTTCTCTATTGCATCAAACATAAGCTACTTGTCTTCATTTTCAAGATCCTTCATGACCTATCCTTCCCACCTACCATCTCAGTCACTGTCAAGAGTTCAGCTCCTGCCTCTCATCAGTCCATGATGCCAGCCTCCATCACCCATTTGTTAAATTTTCAAACAAGCACTTTTGTGCTTTCTCCATGTTGTCACTCATGCTTGGGAGAAGCTCTCCATAAACCTCCTTAAAGCTACCTCATTATCTTCCTTCAAATCCCTAGAGCCCTGCGCGGATACAAATTTATATCCGTGGATGCGGATATCCATGGATATAAATCGGTATCCGTGGAACCGCAGGGCTTTCCCGGGAAGCACAGTGGTGAAAGGAGCAGAACGTGTAGCTGCTGGCTTGCTTAATGTACCTTTTATAAAGTAGAAGTTGTTGTAGGTCTCTGATTTTTTTTTTTTTAAACTAACCATGCCAGGACCAGAAATTGCAAACCAAGGAATAAAAATTCCTAAAGAAACTTACAATTTATACCCATTTTGAATAGACATAAGGTTTGTAGTTGGAAGATGGCCTTAAATAAGGCACATAAGGATTTTTTGCTTTATTCCATTTCATTGACTGTTAAAGCATTAATCTTCTGAACATTTCATCCAAATTGAGGTGACAAGGCACTTCTGTCTCTGGCAAAAAATACAAAATGAAAATCAATCTGCAAAACAAGTTCAGCTATGAAAATGATAAAGATAACCGGGGCCTAGAAGGAAGATCTCAACTTGGCTTTTTGGCAAATCATTGCTGGCTATGGTTCATCAACTCCTCTGACCATCCTTCAAAGACTGTTTTTTTGTTTGTTTGGATAAAGTCCTTCCAAAAACAAAACAAACAAACAAAAAAACCCACCAACAACTCCTTCCCTTACCCCCCAACTTCAATAATGGTACTTATTGCAGCTAAAAACCCTAAATCTAGATAGTGAAAAATATATGGTGACCGACACCATTTAGTTAAATGATTTTGAAAGAATTCTTGTTATATTACAAGCCAAATTGTTCTTGGCTTAATGAAATTTAGTGCACTGCAGATATCTTTCTCCCTCCTTACGACTTCATGTTGAGCAGTTAACATATTCTATGTATTTTGCACATAGTAGTCCCAGATGGTTCTTGGCTACTGTGTAGGCACACAAAGGAAGTGGAGATGTAAGAAGCATCCCCTCATGTATCTGCAGCCAAAGACTCAGGCCTTGCGCTCCTCTTAGGGTATGTCTACACAGCAAGTGAAGGGATGATTGTAGCGCGGGTAGGCATACATCTAGCTTTAATCTAGCTAGCATGGATAACAGCAATGAAGATGTGGTGACATGGGCATCAGTGCAGGCTAGCTGCCCAAGTAGAAGCCTATCGGGGACCCAGAGTACATACACAGGTTGCTAGCCTGCTCTGAAGACCATGCTGCTATGTCTTCACTTCTATTGTTACCTGCACTAGCTAGATTAAAGTTAGCATGGGTATGCCAACCTGCTGTACAATCACACCTTTATTTGCTGGGTAGATGTGTCCTTTGTGCAAGGAATGTTCCATCTGAGAGAGCCCGGGGGTAGAAGTCACCACAAGGAATTTTGTATGTGCCAGAGAAGGGACAAGCTGTACAATTCCGTTCATGCTACCCTGGGACAGTAGGCCTTTACACAAGCCCCAGCATGGCACATTGTATAAGTGCTACTGTTGAGCTCTGTCATGACCGAGATGTGAGTGGTCTGGCTAGCGGGTAGGACCAGGAATCAGACCTAGTGATTGCAGCAGGAGTAGGGCCTACTTATTGAAGCAGGAGTTGGCGGAAAGGGGTCAGAGCCAAAATCAGAAACCAGGAAACAAGTTGAAGGTTGGAACCAGAGTCAGGAATCAGGAGTCTGGTTGGAGATCATAGCTGGAGTGAGGGACTAGGAGTCAAGCCAACGGTCAGAGCCAAAGAACGGAGCTGGGGTTTGATGTAGGGAATGAGAGCAGGGTCTGTTGTAGCAGCAGGTTGGGTATTGCTGAGTCGCACAAACAGGTTCCTTGAACTTCCTCCATGCTTAAGTAATATGCCTGGACCAATCAGAGATCGCGGGGAGTACTGCCAATTGGGTCTTTTGTGAGCGGTGCTTCCTGTGGTACTTAATCTCCCAAGGTTTACAGTCATTGATGGCATCACTGCTGGGCAGTGGTGTGGAAGCAACGGTTGCCCGGAGCTCTGATGAGCCAGGTTATAGTTCTCTAGATCCTTGGAACCCCATTATGTGATTAGTATGGTCGTGTATAGTATGTATATACATATATATGTAGTACGTTTGGTGCTGTTAGCCATCACAAACACAGTTTCACATCCATGGAAGTATCCTTGCTTTTTGATTTTGGGTGATATTCCAAACAATTCTAATTGGACAAAACATTCCAGAGGGAGAGAGAACAAACAAACATTATGCATAGTCCCATATAGTTCAGGGGAGGCAGGCAAACATTTTCAATAAACTCCACATATTTAATAATTTTCATCTTCTCCTGTAGCATTTGCTGGTCAGTAGCCTTGGTTTCACATTTTAAAGCTGAAATAAGCAAAAATTTTGCTGCCAATTTTGAATAGAGTAAATATTAAATCATAACATTTTGCTTCATATTTCTTTAGCTGGTGCTTTATTATGCAACACTTCATCATTTAGAGGATGGCCCTGTATTGATCATTGTATTTTCGTGGAATCAAATTTAGGAGATAATGTAAAAGTAGTCAACAGCTTATCCTCCTCTCAGTCTTATTCTCTCCTGTAATTGTGAATATTGCAGTCTTAATCTCCTGTAATAGTTGCTCAGTAATCCTTTTTGTTGTCTGGATTTTTCTCTTCCCTTCTAACTGAAGCCAGCATTACATCATCTTAAAGAGACAAAGAAATACATGTTTACTTTCTCTGGAGTAAAACGTTGCTCATTGCTTGTGTGTGCCATATCCATTTGTTTCCAATGCTTTTGTCCTCATACTGTATTACTGAAAAAGAAGCCAGCTGTGTCAGTAACAGCATCTCAGTAACCATAATCTGTCATGTTGGCAATTTAATCCATCTTCCAATACAATTACATGGAGTCTGTAAAGGCCTCAAAGCCATTTTGGACCTGAAGGCTGTTTCTAATCACAGACTGCTTTGCTTGAAGCAGTGAAAACCCAGGACAGTGCTGGATTCAAATTCCTGTCTGTGCAATAGAAGGTTCTCTTATATACACTGATCCAGATGTTGAAAACCACTGGAGGTTTCCTTGAGACCTTGTACTGTGCAGAAAAACAAAAGCAACAAAGACAGGCCCTTCCCCCCCGCCCACTCGTTTTAAGAGCTGTCAAACTTATTGAATTTTTCACTGTGCAGGTTTCTTTATGATGATGCTCATCTCCAAGTGCAGCTGACACCACTGAAAATGTGAAGATTACCATTTGCAGATAATTATTTTAGTATCTCTGGCATTCCTGTACTTTGAATGAATTTAGACTGTGGAATAATAGATTACTGTAAATATTTTAGTAGTGGCACCACAAATAGCATAGTAAAGATCAAGTTGCCAGTGATGACCACTATCAATTGGAAAATGCTGTTTAAGCAAAGGACACCACAAACATATATGGTAACTTTAATTAGTATAAAATATATTTGCTTTTCTATAGCTTCCTTCTTACACTTGAGCAATGAGTTAGAAACTGGCAGAGCAGCAATAAGGCAGGCAAATGCAGCATCCATTTTATGGTCTGCTTGGAACATTACAATCTATTTTTTCAATGTGTGAGACAAAATATTGGCTAAGATACCAGGATGTCCTCTTTTTCAAAAGGATCTTTTCAAAAAGATCCTCTTTTTCATGGGATCTAACTGCTACTGAAAACCCAGCAATGGTGGGTGGAAGGGACCTTGGGTTAACAGCACTTCATACAGTGCAGCATTCTTCTAGTATTCTTCTGTTAGTGGTATACTGTGAGGAAATGCATTTTATACAGATTGTGTTGACAGCATCCATTAAATTCTTGGGGTGAACCCATGACACTTTGTTTTTAACCTTTTTGTTTCATTGCTTTTAGTGGACTAGCGATGCAAGATACAGCACTTTAAGGTCAATCAGAAATAGTTACAGGGCCACATTCTTCGCCAGTGATAAGGCTAAGTGGCCAACTGGAATTCTCTTGGCAGTCTAGGGCTCTGCCCCATACCCATCCCTGGCGGATTGGGCAGGCTGGGACAGTGTTGAGGAAAGGGCATGGCTGGTGTCCAGTATGCTCTGATAATCCTGGGTGGCGGCAGTGGAGAGCTGTTGCAGGCAGATGCAAGTTAGAATTAGTCTGTGAACCATCATCTGGTATCTCAAGTTATGATGACAGATAATAAATTGAAAAAGTTTGTTAGTCATTTACATATGATACAGTCACTTAGATGAGAAGTGTGTAGGAAGTTGCACAATTAAAAAACAAAATAAAATAAATCCCCCAAAGCCCCCCCTCAAAAAAGTTTTGTAACTGGAGTTATGAAAAACTGCGTGGGTGGCGAAGGTGCCTAGGATGATGTAATGGTCCTCACTTGGGATCTGGTTGGGGAGCGTGGCCTAGTGGTCACGGCCACAGCCCCTGACTGCCGAGGGGGTTATGGGGAGGGGAGCCTGGGCCCTCTCACTCCACCAGGCTCCGACCCAGGGCCCTTTGGGCTACCAGTAGTCTGGCAACCAAGGCTGCTTAAGGCTGTCATCCCTGGGCCTCTTCCTCTCATCTCATTTCCCCCCGGGGTCAGCTTAGTACAAGGCTTTCCCCTGGTAGGAATAAGTAAGGGGAGATTACCAGTGTCCAAGGTCCACAGTATACTTCTCTCTCTGGTGTCTCTGGGGTGGGTCCTCCCTTCCCTTAGGGAAGGCCCCTTTGGGCAGCTGTATCAGAGCCTTTAGGCTTCCCTCTGCTCTGTGCAGGTCTGTTCACCTCCAGCTCTGCCACCCAAATGAGCTAATTCCCTGTCTTTTAAATCCTCCAGCAGATGGAGCATTTGCTGCAGGTGTGGCGGGGCTGGCCGAGCCTCAAATAATCCCTTAACCCCTTGTTATCTTTGTACACTCCATCACAGATGATTTTGCCATTCACAAAGAAATATCTCTGAAATGTCTAGAGTAGTCATGCAACCTTATTTTTTGGAACATGTCTGATAAAATAATTCTTAATAACTAATCAACCATGATTCAATAGCCCTTGTTTCAATACAGCTTCAGTTTACTGCTCTCCTTCACACTGTAATAAACCTGATGGCTTGTTACTGGGTACCTTCCCTCCACCCCTGCTGAGCTGCAGGGAAAGAATCTAGCCAGCTCTCAAGGCACTGTGATATGCAGTTCAAAATACAGCCAGTGCAGGGCTCCATTGTCACCAGAGTTCAGGACAAAGATGTAGATGGCACCAGAATCATGAGGGAGTCGTAGGTTGCAGGAGAGCAGGTGCAACGGTCTGGCGGCTGCAGCCTGGGGGCTAGGTGTGATTGGAAGGCTGGACATTGGGCAACTTGAGCAGGGGAAGAGTGGAATGCTGAGAGATGGGCAGACACACTGCAAGGGGCCACTGGTAGCTGCAATGGGAGGATACAGGATACTATTCTGCAGTCAGGAGGATGGTGTAAAGGGAGTTGTCCTTATACCAACTCTAGCAAAAAGGGGAAACTAATACTGGTTGAGGCCTGTAGGCGCTGTTATGATGCAATAAAAAATCATCATAATAGGTATTTTCAGTTGAGATTGAGTATGAGATGGAGAGTAAATGAAGCAACTAGTTCCAGGAACACTGCTCCAGAACACAGGCGATGCAGAGTGGAAGGAAGGCTCCTGCACTAATAGTTGTTACAGTTTTGTGGCAGGACCAAAACAAAAACAGCGCTAGATAAGCAGAGGGAAGGGGAATCGAGACAGTCTTTGAGGTAAAGTAGATTGGAGAGATATCTTGGATTTTATTGAAACAACTAGAGGAAATTTTGAAATGATTAGGGAGCCTGCATATGGAAGGGTGTGATATGATACTTCATTTTACACTTGAGAAAGCAAATAGTGGCATCCTGCTCCTGTTTGAAACTAGAGTGGCACAACTGATATTGACTTCATTGGTACAGGACTTGGCCTTTAATTTTGAAATCCTACATTTGTTAGCCCTGGATAAAGATAGAAGGACAGATTTTTTGATTTCAACATTTCAGAAGTATGGGGAGGGCCATAGTTCTCTTCCTAGAAAACTCAGATTGCAAATGCTTCATATTGATGGTTCTGCACTTCAATGCAAAACTGATATTTTTTGTATCCATTTAATAGAGTCAGATTTAAAAATCCCAGAATAGGGTTTTTGCAAATTACAAACAAATTATTTTTGCTACATCCTATTACATTTATTATAATAAGGTTAATTGTTTAGGATCCTGGAAGCTGCTCAGCATCCTCAATTCCTGTTGGGAGTTGAGGGAACTCTGCACTTGTGCGATCAGGCCCGGAGGGTATGTCTGCACAGCAAAGAAAAACCCACTGCTGATCAGTAGCAGCCGACTGGGGCTTGGGCTGTGGGGCTGTTTCATTGCTGTGTACATTTCTGGTCTCGGGCTGGAGCCTGGGCTTGAGGACCCTGTGGGATGAGAGGGTCCCAGGGGTTGGGCTCCATCCTGAGCCCGGAAGTCTACACAGCAGTGAAACAGCCCTGCAGCCAAAGCCCTGAGAGCCCGAGTTGGCTAGCACTGGCCAGCCTTGAATGTCTAGTTGCTGTGTAGACATACCGTAAGTGTGCCTGGAATATAAACTGCATACAGTGTGTATATATCTGCAGCAAACATTCTGGTGAAATATTTTTAGGATGCCATGTACACCTCTACCTTGATATAACGCTGTCCTCGGGAGCCAAAAAATCTTACCGCGTTATATTAAACTTGCTTTGATCCACTGGAGTGCGCAGCTCCGCCCCCCCGGAGCACTGCTTTACCATGTTATATCCGAATTCGTGTTATATCGGGTCGTGTTATATCGAGGTAGCGGTGTATTTAGCAATGAGATGACTTTGGTTTTTCTAGTAGTTTAAAATTGCACATCTGTGAAATGTGTCTAAACATTTATTTGCAGTAGACTCCCCCTCCCCCAAGCAGAAACAGGCATTTTCCTCTCTGGTAGACTGCCCTGAATCCAGGGGATTAGTGAGGAAGGTTAAAATACTGCAAAGTCATACTGACTTCATTGTATCTGCAACCAGCTTAGCTTGTATTTGCTCACCATGTTTAATGCAGAGGGGTAATTTTATGATATTTGTTGCTTGCTCAATTTTTTCAGCAGGGAAATCTGGATGAGAAGGTATGTTGCAATCAATTGAGTATTTATAACACATTTTTGTAAATTGATTGTTGGGTTATGTTATTTTTTTTAAATCAAATTTTCCAAATTGAATTTTTAAAATAGAGCTGCCTTATCATTTACATTTTAAGAACAGATAAGTGCCAGGAAAGTCACTTATTTGTCTAGCTGTCTTACAGTAGATTTGTTGGATGATTCAATGTAATTACTTAACCAGGATGGAAATGATGAAGAACCCTTTATTGTAGTTGAAGGGCCAAATCCAGACCCTTGTCAGACAGGTGTATGGTTGATGTAACCTCTTGTTGTAACTTCTCTGCAGCCTTGCACAGAACAGCATGTGGAGTAATCCTATCAGAGGCTGGAGTAAATCAGTGCAAAATATGAAGTGACAGGGAGTGCCCATGGTAAAATCTGATGACCATACTTCCCAACCCCAGGCTCTACCATAGACCACTTCTCCATGGCTGTGGTAGGGGAGGACTTGTGGTGTGTGAATTCGGTGTGGGTAGGGGAACCCCAGTGCAGGGAGCAACAGATGCATTCTGTTTAGTTATGTCTCCTCCCACTTACATATAAGTGTAAGAAGCACCCTATATTTGGCAAACAGATGGCATTTAATTAAAAATAAAAAGGAATAATTCCTCTGTTGTGTGGTGCAATTTTTTTTCCTGTTAGAGAAGGTTATGTTCATAAATTTTATTCTATTTTAAGTTCTATGAAAGGAAAAGCAGTGAAGAGATTAGTAGCAAATGTGCCTTAACCTACTTGTGTGTAGTGAAGAGGTGCGTAGGAGTTTACACAGTAAGATATGAGAAAAGAAAGACTAATTAAGGCTGTGAGTGGCAGTATGAGAGGTGTTCATTCCACACAGGGCAGAGTGCCATTCAGCAAGAACCGTGCACTGAAAGATTTGTCACTGCCATGCTACATAGAATATTTTCATGGGAGTGACCTGAAATAAGAACGCCTAAGAACAAATCACCCTTGCTTCATGTGTCCTGAGTAGTTGATTCAAATATAGGTGAGTGGAGGAGGGCTTAGGTAATTGAACAGTCCAGATAAAGACACTGAAGGGCAGATGTCTCATTCTGAACTTTTTATAGGCTGGGGGTGGCAAGAAGGATTAGAGACCCCAAGCCTGTGATCTATCCTGCACTTGATATCTTTGTACATTCAGTGCCCTTAGATTATGTAAACCATAGGGTTCTTTATCTAAAACTCAACTCTACTGTGATGTTGCTTATGTTCACAATAAAGGCATGAGCGGAGAACAGGAATCCGTACCTGCAACTCCCCTGAGTTGCAATCCTGGCTTGGCCTCTGCCGCTTTCTGTGGGGAGTCACTTAACTGTCTACTTCTATTTCTCTATCTGTAAACTGGGACTAACAGTGCTTACCTTCACAGCAATCACCATGGTAAAGTCAACAATTTGCAACAGTTAATATACCACAGTATAAGAAATACCTGAGCTATTTCTTGTTGTCAGTTTAGTGAAACAGCACATGAACCTGCACTATTAAAATTAATGAGAGTTTTTCCTTTAACTTGAATGGGATCAAGATCAAGCCCTCTGTGTTTCTTATACCATACCATGGTAATTCTTGGTCACTATGCATTATCTCAAAGGTGTAGTCCGTTTGTATATTATTTCCAAATAGTAAAGTGCTATATTTTATTATTAAGCAGAAAGCCAAATAACTAAACAATATATTGTGTGGGTTTTTTAAAGAGCTCTCTTCATTTATATAATACAACTGCAATTCTCTGCATAGCATAGGGGACACTGAATAAATTTGGGTAACCACGGTTTAATATAACTGAGGGAAATTTCAGTGTAAATAATAGAATGACCCTGTGTTGGATAACATGAAGTTTTGAATAATTGGGGTTTGGGTAAGAGAATTTGTACTTTAACTTGTTCTTGATTGATGCTATTTTTGCATAACTTATTTAAGGTAGAATAGTCAGTAAGTGTCTCTCTTCTTTCATGTATTATGCTGGGTCATTATTCACGAAAGCAGATCACTTGGCTTGTGACTGATGATGCATCCAGCCCATGGCTGAGGGATCTGCAAGTTGTAAAGAGGGCAGAGATTGCAGAACAATCCTCGGTCAATAGCATATATCTTCACAAATCTTCTGTAAAACTTGGTTTAATAGTTAGACTAGCTATTGGATTTTGCTTCTTTTTTTCTTTGCTCACCCTGGGTGGGTCACTAGCTTTGGCCAATATAGACCAGTTGCTAATTTTGGATCATATGGATAAGTCCTTGAATGCTGCTCTGCAAATTTACCCCTATGTTTGGCTGCTCTTAACCAGTTGGTAATATTGCCCAATCCGGGGTAGTCATGTCGACTCAAGGAAAAGAGAAAGGAGACCAATCAGATCATTTTGTCTGTTTCCTTCATTGGCCTATTCTGTCCTTTTGCCACTTCTCTAGGCTCATCTGTATCCTGTGATGTAGTCACCGTTTATATTTTTGCGAAAGACATTTTTCTCCGGTTAATGAGATCCTATGCATATTTCTGTTAATATTATATTTTGCAGTATTTGGTGGTGTCCTCCCCCCCAAATTTGAGGGAGATTTTCTTTGTTGGATATAAAAAAGATTTGAAAAGTTTATAGTAAGTTGCTAATAATTCTTAAACAAAGTTTTTGTTGTCCTTGCACTTTTCATATATACAGTAGGTCTACATGCAATAATAATTTTTTGTTTTTTCTTAATGTGGTCAAAAATTGTCTATGTACCGTAGCTATTCTCTAGACTTTTGTTTAGCTAAATGTAAACATACACTGTATTTCCTTTATCCACTAATCCTGATTTGCTCAAAAGTTATTAAAAATGAAGAGAATGAAATATAAATCTAAGAAACACTGTATGATACAGTCACGATAGCTGAATGGCACCATTCTTTTGTTGACTTTATTCTGTATTAACAATTCTCAAGTACAAAGAGAGACCTGTTTTGCTGAGGTAGTTATAATTCTTAGTGAGATAACCCTGGCAGCAATATTACTTTTCATTCAGTAATTGAATATTCTGTTATTTAACTTCATTTGTTTCATTTATGGATTTATTTGGATTTATATATGTATTTAAGTTCTCTACAAGTTTCAGCAATCAGATATTGAAAATACTTAGGAATGCTTTTAACCTTCAAAGAACTTCACAAATAATAGTTAAAATTACCTACTTCACTCAGACGTTTGTGAGGATTCATTTGTTATCAACCATTCTTTACCAATGGGGAAACTAAGGCAGAGAGGGTAAGTGAAGGATAGAAGGAGTCTCTGTTAGAGCTGGCATCAGAACCTATGAGGTTTCCACTCCTCTGCTCACACCACCAACCTCTAATGTGGTTGCTGTACTGTGTACTCTTTCAGTATCTCTCACCTCAGGAATAACTACAGTGAAGTCAGTGGAGTCACACAGGTGTAACAGTATGCACAAGAGTAAAAGCACCGTTTGAATTTAATCCAAGGCAGCATTGTTTTTGTGGGCTAGCTACTGCACACAGCTACTACAAGGAGATTATAAAGTGTGAGTGATAGTTAAGTGAGCTGAGCTCTTAGAATCTACAGCACTGATGGACAGAGCTGATATTTCTCTTTCAATGTGCTAACTGTAAGTATGAAAATCCACCGTTTAGCAAGCAGTGTAGATAACAAAAAGGTCGCATGTTATTGAGTTGTGAATTACCATTTTATATTTGAAAAATTAAGCGGTGGTTAGTGGGTGATGGAGGTGTAGGTATTGGGACTGCTCAGTGCCAGAGTACACCGAACCCTCAGTGTGCCAGGTGCCTCTCTACTTAGAGGCAAGCACTGTAGATGCTTCAGCAGCTAGGCTGGGTCGGCATTAGCCCTGGTGGGTCCCAGTAACCATTCAGACATGTAACTAAATGAAAGGGTATTTTTCTAGGGCTGGCAGGACAGAGAAAGCGTGCAGCAACCTTCAGTACAGGGGCTTACACAGTTACAGTTCGAAGTGAGCAATAGCAGTAAATATTCGGACCCCTGAGGGAGGTCCAGTCGAGAGTCAGGGCTCTTCAGACGTAGTTCCTGGCATGCTTTCTCCATTCCAGTCACTGTTCAAGCAAATAGGTACCTGCGGGCTTCCAGTCCAGGTTCCATGTCTCTCATTGGGGCCCCTCTGCACTGGCTCCTTGCCCAGCCACTGCTGCTCCCTGGTAAGTCCCATGCAGACCTGCACCCAGCTGTAATATCAGGTAGTCGCAGTCAGTTCCTCATGTGATTCTGTATACTGTTCCTGAGGATTTTTTTCTGCCTCCAGCTTCTCTGCAGCTTGCCTGGTCACCTTGTCATACCTGGCCAGTCCCTGCTTCAGGATCTTTCCTCTTACCTAGCCAGGATGAAGGGGATGTTCAGTGGGGCTAGGGCTGATGGGAGTTGTAGTTCTCTGCTTAGCAGCTCCATCACAGAGGCAGTCAGTTTTGAAGGTGTTTTTCAGAACCTATACTTAGTACTGGTTTTGTGTGAATAATTCCAGCCCAAGAGAGAAGCTGCAAGGGATGGGAGGTGAGAACATCATCTACTCTCTCCACGATGATTTGTAGGTTCTCCTGGAGACTCTTACCCGAGCAAAAAATTTTTTGTGGGTAGCAGTTAGGTTTTGTTGCTATGTCCTGTGGACTCTGGTTGTTAAGGTGGTTTTGGCAAAGAAAAGCCTTCCTGGTTGACTCCTTTTTTTGTTCTATTAGTTTGCTGCTTACCTGTAATATTGTGTGGTGAGTCTCAGAAGGAAGACTCTCTTGGTTTCTTTTGTGTGACTGTAGTGCACACCTTTTCCCTTTTCTCCTAACCAGCAATTTCTCCTTCTCCTGTCATCTCCTTGAATCCTCGCACTGTTGGGAAGGGCTTTGTAAACTTGCTAGTTTCAGAAGCTAGTTATCAAAATCAGTGCAAACCCTCTTGTTTGCAAAGTGTCGGCTCTAAAATAAAAAGTGTGAACAAAATCAAGTTCAGATCTGCATATCTAAGAAGTCTCTCACCTATCATTTCCCTTCCTAATACCCCAAAAAATAATCTGTTCGGGGTAGTGATTTGTTTCACTGTTCTCTTTTGTCATTCCAATTCTTCTGTCTGTGTGTGTGCTAAGAGGTTGGTTTTTTTGCTATGTTAGGTTAAAAAATGTTGTGGAATTTTAATCCAGCACTGAATAAAACTAATTATTTTAATCCACATGCAATGGATGTTTTAAATTTGATATGTCATCACATGAAAATCAAAGCTAGAAGTAATCTTAAGGATTTACTATTTTTAATCTGTCTTATTAAACACCTCATTAAAAAGTCTTTATATTCAAATGTCTCTCTGCTCATTCACATCAATTGAGTCAATCTGGAATTCTGTATAGGGGGATGGCTAGCAAGACAGCACCAGTGATTTTATATCAGTTTAAGTAAGTTTTTTTTTTTATTGCTGAAGCCAATTTATATCCCTTAAAAAGATTAATATAGTTTAGTCTTTTCATAAAATATGCATCCCCTTGGAGTATTGCTTCCCCACCTCAGAGGGCCAATAGGGGCCATCATAGCAGTGATGAACACTACGCTCCAATCTGACCATCTGCTGACCCAAGGGGAAGACACCTAGAAACTGGGTTCAAATTTAGATTTTCTGTATGGCAGTATATGTGCTACCTTTAGGCAGAGGTGCTAGCTCATAAAACCTGTTTTAAAATGTAAACAATTGCTATTGAACTATCTTCAGTAACGGGAGAGTTGGAAAGTTATCAATACCACAAATTCTCTTTCCAAATAAAGGGCCAGTTTCAACCACACTCATGCTGAATAGTAGCTTTTTCCATGACTAGTCCTATTAAAATCAGTACAGCTACTTGTGGATTAAGATGAATCTTCAGATGAGTAATGGTGGCAGAATCTAGCCCAAAGATGGATTAAAGACAAGGGGTGAAGTCAAGAGAGTTTTGCTGTTGTCTTCATTGGAGACAGGATTTCATCTAAAATTCACATGCAAAAAAAAAATCAATTGATATATGCAAAATAGACAGCACATAACCTGGAAACTCAGGCCCAGGCTCAGACATTCTGTTTAACATAGTTTTAGTGTGCCCTTAGTATAATCACTCCCACCAATACCAAACTTATTCAACATGCAGTAATCGTGTTCACAAGTGAGTTCTCTCTCCTGAGTTCCTAGGAAGAAGAATAAATAATACATAGTAATTTTTACTTCCAGATTTTGATTAATTGTAAGTTGCAGAACAGCTGCTGTCTGTGCAAATCTCTTCTTTTGCCTCAAATGTCATTTTGAGCCAGTTCTGATAAAAAATAAATTGAGAAAGTATAAGCCTACTTATTTTTTCTAGTATTCTCTGGTAAGTAAAATAAAATACTTGCTTTAGCATGCATTTAGCTTTGATTATATTTAGTCTGTTGTGGTTCTAGTGTGCATGCAATGTATCTTCTGCAGTGAAGTTTGGGGATTCATTGTACTCAGAGAATAATTCATTCCCTTACATGTGTACTCTTCTACATATCTATATAGCCATATATAAATGTGTTATATCTATATTACACCCACACACAAAAACTGAATTAAAAGAACATCAAGGTTGTAAAGTAAAGCACTCAGATGGAAGAAAATGCCAGAATTAAGGTTGTCTAGGTGACTTCAGTTTGGCCCCTTTGTGTGTATGCGTTATGATACAGTCTTGAATCCTTTTTTCTCCTATGTCCAGATGTAGGTCTTCAGATTCTTTGTTTCTCTTCTACTTTTACCATGTCCTACCAGTAGGCCTTGTATCAAAGCTACCGAGTCCTGGGAATTGGTAGATTAAACACTCTGATTAGTGATTAATCTTCTTCTCCAGGACCAGAGCACACAGCCACTGCCAGATTTAGGGAACAATAGGTCAAACATCTTAACATTTTGTTTAGAATGGTGTATGGTTAGGGCCCGGATGAGTTTGGGGTTCTCGCAACAAAGTACAGCTCAGTGTGGGTATTAAACAAGGCCTTATAGTGAACCTGGAACAGCTCACAACAAATGCCCCTGGTTCTCTGGGAGACATTACATCAACAGACTCAAGAACTGAAAACTAAGTACAGTGTCTCTTGCCTTCAGTGCCATTTAAACCGTAGCTCTATACACAGAGTCCCATCGGACCAGAGTCCAGGCATTGGGTTCATCCCTGTAGATCCCAGTCTGTAGTCTAAACACTTACTTTTAAAGTTCTGCTTCTCTAATGAAGCCTATCTGTCAGGCCCTCTCTTCAGGACAGGCAGCTCCTATGCTCTCTTTGGGCAGGACAGGTATTTTTCCTCCCCTGCAAGGAAGCTTGTTGTGCTTTCCTCACTTTGCTGGGATGAGGTACACACATCTTGTCACAGGTGGTCCTACATGGTCAACATGCCTCATTATTATTTTGGGCAATTATCTCCTGAATATCTTTTAAATAAAATCTGCAAAGAGCAGTGCATGATTTGCTGTTCGGAATCCTATCCAGTTGAGAGTAAGACTTAAGCTCACCCTAATTATTCAGACAGATTACTTTCGAGTTGTTCTCTTAACAATTTATACTCATATTTTTCAAATATACAGAATACAAAATAAAGGCACCATGTAAATCTGACTTGGAAGGCTCATAAAATTAAATTAGAGTAATGTTTGAGGGTAGGTTAGTGTCTAATGTATTCATGAAATCAATTTTCTTTAAAAAAAAAGATTGAATTTCGTGTATTTAGTTCAGCTTGTGAATCAGGCTTTCAAAAATCCAGAACATGATATGAGGTGCTGTATTTATCTGATACCTTTTTAATGAATAACAAGTACTGAATTTCTAACAACCTATACCAAGTTTTTAATATTTGATGATACCTTCCTAACCCAATAAGATGCCTTATTCAAAAGAAGCTCTAAACATTGACTTAGATCATGAAAGATAAAGAAAGGGGTTTGTTTCTGGCTGGTGAGGTTAGAGAGATATTGAGGTCTATTTAAAACATTCTTTTTAAAATAGTCGATTTGGAATTTAGTGGCATTTTCATTTCACTTCTGGAGATCAGTCTGTGAATCTTGCATTTGGGCACATGTGAAAATGAGTTTAGTTTTTCCTGAGTTCTTAATACATTTTCTCCCAAACCATAAAGCTGAACACAATTTCATAGAGTCGGTAGCCTCTCTCTGGGAAAAGACCAGTACTTGAACGGAACATTTGCTTGAAGTTAAGATGGTGAGATGGAGATGTTTTGGCAATAGTGATAGGAACTTGCAGATTGTATGTATGTACTATAACTGATTGGAGCCTGTGCTATAATAAAACTTCCTCTCTTTTTCTGAAGTGCTTTGTGATGTATAGATGAAAAGTGTAATGTAAGTGCTAATGCTGCTATTGACATTCATTATTATTTTAAGTCCCTCATTAAAATTATATTACAAAGATTCACAAAATAGTTTGTGATGGGGTAACAATACACCACACTAACATAGGGAGGGTAATCTAAGAATTCTTAGATAAGTGATGTAATGAGAAGTGAGGAAACGAAGTAAACAGGGTCAGGAAATTGTCAGAGCCAAACAAGGAAACAAGGAAGAACTGGAAAACTGAGTGTCTTGCTGACATAGGACTACACTGCTAACAATAGATAGCAAGTTAAGTACTGTTTTATTTTTCTCCAGCTGAAGGAAGCCATGTTTTGTTTGGACCAGCCTGAAGAAAGCCCCACTCTTGACTCCCCAGACCTTGGGCCAGGGCAGAGAAACCCCGTGTGGAGAGGTTTATGTGCTTTAAAGTGGCAGGACACAGTAGCTTGTTTCTTTGTCTCGTTTTTTTCCCTTTCTCCTCTAACCTGTGGTCAAGGCCACAATCATACAGAGCTCTTTTAATGGGTATACAAAACAACATTTTAAATGGCTTTACAATGTTTATTGATGTAAGTGCAGCTGCTGCTGACTCCAGACTGTGCTGCTGTCGTGGCTGGGCTGAGCAAGAGTTGCAGGGCATGAATGGAGTGAGGGGTAAGAGACTGGGGGGAAATTCAGGGGGCAAGAGTCCAGGAGGAGGCATGAAAGGAGCAGGCATGCAGAGGAGGAGAGGGGACTGGGAGGAATGTGAAGTGGGCATTAAGGGCCTGGGAGCATATGGAGAGATTGCATGGAGCTGTACTCCCTGGTCTCAGGGGAGAGGCAGGATGGAATGCACCAAATAGGGGACATAGAGAAGGGGCATTGAAGGGGATGAGGCCATGAAGCTTGGAATGTAGTGCAGGGAAAAGGGTTATAAATAGAAACCTTGGGGCAAGATGTTAGGGCTGTGTTCTGACTTCTCTGGGCCTATTCCCCATGCTTATCTGTTAGGCTTCTGGCTCTTCACTGCTGGGGAATTCATGGGTTGTTTGTCGTATTTGGGGATAGGGACATTACAGAGAGTGTCAGATACTGCACTGGCATATAGGTGTTTTTGGCACATCCTAAATCTGAATGTCAAATAGGGCCACAGAATTACCCTCCTCTTTAACCATATAAAATAAACAAGTTTTTCAACTGACAAACTGAATACTGTACTCTCCATTTACTGACATAGCAGTAATTTCTCCGTGTGTGCTTGGTTTGATTGAACACAATGTGTTTGTGCTGAAGTTGCCATCTTTGAAACCTTATATCTTCCATTGCTAGTGACATCGTACACACTCTGGCAATGGCAATGGAACAAGGAGCACACTCTGGGCTGTCACATGCCAAAAGGAGGAAAACTAATTTAATGCCCACCAAGTGCTACTAAGGCAGAAGATCTTTCAATAATGATCATTACTCTAAGGCAGTGTTTCCCAAACTTGGGACGCCGCTTGTGTAGGGAAAGCCCCTTGTGGGTCGGGCAGGTTTGTTTACCTGCTGCGTCCGCAGGTCCGGCCAGCATATCCCTCGGCCCGCGCCGCTTCCAGCAGCTCCCATTGGCCTGGAGCAGCGAACCGTGGCCAGTGGGAGCCGCTATCAGCCGGACCTGCGGATTTTCTTTGTATTATGTACAAAGGTAAAAAGTGCGGTCTGAGGGGATCTGGGAGTAGCATGTTTCCTAACACACTAGGAAATATTTGAGTGATTCATCCCACAAAGATGACAAGGTTACTGCAGTGCTAAGTTACAACAATGAAACCTTCAATTTTGACAGACTTTTTTTTAATTATTCTGCAAGTTCATGCAGCTTGATCACTCACTGTAGGTCCTCCTTCTCCTCCTATACTTAGATTGTCACTTTTTAAAAGATTTACAAAATCCCTGCACTGCATACTGGGAGACCATCTCTATTTGCTGCTAATAATCTGTATAGTAGAATAACAATTTTGCATAAATTTGAAATTCATTTTTTTTTTACCTTTCTGTTTCTGTAGTGTGTGAATACTGGACCTGTGTGAGATGCAGCTATGATCAGAATAATAGCTCATCTATATACCTATCTATGGCACCATTAAAGCAAATCATGCTGCAAAATGACTAGTTGTTCTATAGGACTCTGTTCAGCAGAAATTGTACCACATAGGTCACAGCTAGAGCATTCCAGTATGAGCTATTCAGCAGGAAACCAAACCATTTTGGATGAGATTTGTGAGGGTTTCTTGTAAATAGCTGATCGAGAGTGGAGACCATTTAAACGATTCTCTCAAACTGCTGCAGACTCTCATATTGATTCATCAATGCCAAAAATTGGCTCATTGAGCCATAGAGAGATTTTTGATTTAAGAAAGAAGTTTTTGCTTTGAATTTTCCCAACACAACTCTGGAGCCTATTCCAAGTTGGCAAAAAGTATAAGAAGTTTTTAAAATGCCTCTTTATGTAGTCATCAGTCATTCATGAGATTTGCCATTCCTTACTGCTTTGGAAATCTCTATGGCTACTTAGTGTTATGAAAAGCCTCCGCTCAAATGCGATTTGTAAGATCTGTAACTTGTATCATTAAGTTCTGCAACCTTTTTGCAGACTTTGTAACTTCAGTTTTGTAACCTTTGCAAGATCTGTAACCTTTTCAAGTTACCACTTGTATGAACTTCCAAGCTTTGTAATATCCCATCACTCAATCAGAGAGAGTGTGAACGAGGGAGTGTGTGGGGAAGATAAGGGAGCATATGTGGGACTGGGTGGAGAGGAACTGCAAGGAGAAGAGAGCCAGGAGACAGGTGTGCCTGATGTAATCTGCCCTGAGAAGGCAATCATGGAGTGCTGTAAAGAAAAGATGCATGAAAGGAACAGGGACTGGGAATGCTTCTCGGTGATGGACACAGAAGAAAAACTCAGTGTACGTGACAGGAGCACCCAGTTCCAAAATAAAAGGAAGCAGCCAAGCACACAAGCGGCTGCTCCTTGACCTGCTCAGCAGCGTGGATTCGTGACCGCAGGCGGACACACCAGATCTACCACGCTTCGGCTTCTCAGCCTCCATGCTGTCTCTGGTAACTCTCCGCCTGTGTAAGTGTGTGGGTGCATGAGGGTATGAATGCAGTGAATGTGTGCGTGTATGAATAAGCTCCATCTCTTTTCTATCTGACCTAACAGCGGCATTGTAATAAAACTAATACAAGTGTGACCCTGGGTTGGTTTTTAGGGGAACAGAGGTAACACTTAGCCTCTGGGACTCAGCTCACAGGGTGAACATATGGGCATGCTCTCAAAGATAGCATATTGTATAAGACAGTATAACAGGTGGCAAATTTCCATATGTGGCCATTGGAAAAGGTGGGTAAAAAGACTTCACCTAATGGAGAACAGAATGAAAATCTTGAGACAGTCCCGTGAGTGGAGAAACAAGTCCCCCCACCCCTCGAGCTAGGATTAGGTGCATGTGGGTGTAGGAACAATGGAATCTCCGTTTGCCTGGCACCTGTGAAAACTTAATAGCTGTTGAATAGAACTGTAGATGATTAATACTGACTTCAGTATTAGTGTGTAACACCTAGGTGGTGTAACGGAGCTGTGAATTTTTCTGCTGTTCTAGTCAAACTTTTGACAGACTAGTGTGATGGGGAAACCTGAAATGCCACCTGTCCTAGAAAACTCAAAGTAAAAGCTTTGTTTCTCATTCTTTTCCTTTTTAATTTGAGGTAGGGCAGGCTGGACAGAAGGCACACACACCTTTTCAAATGTTTGTGATTTTTCTATTCAAATTTGTTCTTGCCTTCCTTGTCTTCCCACCACTCCCTTCTTTCCATGAACCCATACTTCTCTCTGCTCTTTGGACCAAGAATATTTCCATTTGCAGGCAGAATTCAAAGTGTAGGAACAGGCATTTATAAAACGAGACCTTCTCTCGGTGGGGTTAAGGTGGTAAGAAGTATTGGTGGTGGAGCCTAATGTACTATAATACAGCTCTGGTCTTTAGAACACTCTGTATGGGTTAGCTCTGGAGGTGGGAGAAGCTCAATAGGACTCGTATGCTGACTGTAGGCTGATTGAAGCCTAGACCTCTCTAGCTTCTTTCTCCTCCAAATCTAAGCCAGACAAGTTGTTTTCAGAGCCAGAACTGTATATAGGGCCCTGTGGCAGGGTGGACTGACTCCGGAGGCCCCCTGCTGGTGGCCTCGCAGCCCTGCGTCACTCTGCCCCAGAATAAAGCAAAGAGAAGTCCTCCAGGCAGCCTAGAGTGGCTGCAGAGGAACAACCAATCAGAGGGGCTGATGGAACAGCCAATCCGGGGCCAGAAGGGCTCTATATAAGCCAGTTGCTGTGTGGAGCCTGACAAGGGAGGACTGGTGCCTGGCTGGCTAGATGAACATCAGAACCACGGACAGCTCACTGCAGAGCGCTCACCAGGCAGAACCAAGCCCAGGGAAGGCTGCCAAAGAACAGGTGCCTGGCTGGCTGGATAGAATAGCAGCAGGACCATGAAAAGGTCAGTGTGAGCAGGCTGAGACCGTGGGACTGAGCGCAGAACCTGGCCAGACCAGATGACGGTACTGAGATGTGCCTTGCTGGTCTTGTTGCAGACAGCCCATGGAGAGCTGCTGAAAGGACACTAGTAGATGATACCTAGATGGGCCCCGGCTGGGCGTTGAAGGCAGTGCCTCTGGGAAGAAGCCTAAGAGCTACAGCGCCATACCAGGGCCAAGAAAGAACTTGGGACTGTATACCTTGGAAGGGGGGGGACAGTGTATGTGGCTCAGCCAGAGGGCTGTCGCTGAAGATCTGCTGAGAAAACCATCAGCTGGCAGGCGCTCCTGAAAGGTGTGTGTCGCCCGTTGTAAGACCAAAAAACAAAAGCAGGCTCTCACCCAACCGTGCGGGGAGGGCATCCATGAGAGGTGGGTGCCGCCCTGTGAAAAAGAACTGTGTTTGCACCCAACTAGAGAAAGGGGGCGCTAGCGAAAGGCAGGAGCCAACCCCCTTATAGTCCCTTGTCCCACAACCTGTTTGACTATATATGAACATATAAAATAAACAACCACAACAGTGGAAATACATTTTTATTAAATAACTTTCTATATATATATTATAGGTACTGGACATTAGACTATACTTAAAACACATTTAAGTGTTTTTTTTCCCTTCGTACGCTCAAAGAAGAGATGCCACACAGCATAATAATCTGTAAAATAGGCCTTTGAACAATACAAGTTTTCCACAACAAGAATATCCTAGAGATGATAAGACCATTATCATAGAGAATATACCTGCGGGCATTTTCATTTTAGTATAACTACATGATTAGCACTCATTAGCAGATGGGAACACACTACATTAGGAGCTGTAACTTCTGCTGAATTTATGAATAGGTCTAGTAGATAACCAGCTGGTTCCAATGGGAAATTTGGTTTGGGGTTTTATTTTTTTACAATGTTTTATTGTCGATACAAATAAACATTCATAAATTAATATCTGAAGATACAAGGAAAACCAATACCTATTTCACAATTTATGCTAGATTTAGTGTTATGTAATCTGACAAACAACATGTTAAGAAATAGTCCACATTTTCCTTTTTGAAGAAAGTCAGTAGAGGTAGCCACTTGTCCAGAAAACAAGACCAGTCTTTGTTCTTGATTTGTTCCATCAGGAAACAATTCTTGATTTAAGGAATGTACCCAGTTCTGTATCCATCTTAATTCCTAATAGACATATTTATAAAAAAGTTAGCTAATGGTACAAACAATATTTGGAAAGATCATTAAGTGGTCTGCCGAGACCCTCAACAATTTTCAAGTGGTCCGTGAAAAAAAAAAAGTTTGAGAACCACTGAACTAGAGTATATCTTTTAAAAAACATCCCATCTGGATTTAAAAATTTCCAGTGATGGAGAACCCATCAGACCCCTTGGTAAATTATTTCTCACTGTTAAAAATATGCACTATAGTTCTAGTCTGAATTTGTCTCGCTTCAACTGCCAGCCATTGTTGTTTGCTTGTGTCTAGCTTACCAAGTGATCCAGATCATTCTCTGTGAATGACCTATACTCTTCATTATTTATCACTCCCCCAAACTTTGGGTGATCTGTAGACTTTATTGGTAATGATTTTGTTTTCTTTCAGGTCTTTGATAAAGAATATTGAATAGCTTTGAGCCATCAGTTGATCCCTGAAGGACCCCATTAGAAAAATATCCACTTAACAATGATTTCCCATTTACAATGACATATTGAGACCTATCAGCCAGTTTTTAGTCCATTTAATGTGCGCCACGTTGATTTGGTATCATTCTAGTTTCATACTTCAATATCTACTACAGACAATTTTATTAATTAGGAAAAAGAAAATGTTCAGTCTAGTGATGAAATTTGCCAAAACCACAAAATTGGGGGAAGAGGTGAATAAAAGGATTAGTAGTAAAATCCAGTATGACTTGGCTCACGGAGAGACATACGCTTACGTTTCCTTCACGCTCTCCAAATAAATTATTATAATTTTTCTGAACCTTTTCTGGAGCCCTTGCTTAAAGAGAAGGTATGGTCTCCATTGTGGACAAGTAGTCTACTTCAGTGCTTCTCAAAGCCAGTCCGCCGCTTGTTCAGGGAAAGCCCCTGGCTGTCTGGGCTGGTTTGTTTACCTGCTGCGTCCGCAGGTTCTGCCGATCGCGGCTCCCACTGGCTGCGGTTTGCTGCTCCAGGCCAATGGGGGCTGCGGGAAGTGGCGCGGGCTGAGGGATGTGCTGGCCGTCCTTCCCACAGCCCCCATTGGCCTGGAGCGGTGAACCGCGGCCAGTGGGAGCCGCGATCAGCCGAACCTGCGGATGCGGCAGGTAAACAAACCGGCCCGGCCCGCCAGGGTGCTTACCCTGAACAAGTGGCGGACCGGCTTTGAGAAGCACTGGTCTACTTCACTTGAGAGGTGCATTTTTCACAGTCTGTAGGGGTCTAACTCATCCTCATCTTGAGTTGTCTTAACCCATGTCAACTCATGAGAGTATTCACATGGGAAGAGGCTTTACGAGAGTTGGTTGAAAAATGTGTTTCATTTTCCATGAAAATTTTCAAAGTAAATGAAAACTTCAAATTCATTGTTGTACAGAATGTTTTATGTTTTGGGCTTTGGTTTGGCGGTTTTAGTTTTTGTTTGTTGGTTGTTGTTGTAAACCAAAATACTTCATTTTTTGATTAAAACTTGAGAAATTATAATGGAACCAGAAATTTTAATGAGAAAATTTCCATTTTGTCAAAAAGCCAGTTTTTGTCACAAAAAATGTGAATACATTTTTCAACCATCTCTAGATTTTACACTTAACTGGAAGCAGTGGAAATTTTTCCTGTTAAATTTTCATGAAGAACTGATGGGCTTTAGTTAAAAGCTTTAAAAACATGCTCTCACCTGTGTGGTTACCTCTCTTTGCTCATTGCGTGCTACGCTACCTCCATGCAGAGCGTGTACATGAGATGCTACTACAATATGGCACATATTTCCACACAGCTGAAACCTGTGACTCAATAATATCCTGTAATTGCAGCAGCCTGAGTGAGGAGAAACAACAAATAAATCCTAGGGTCCTTTCAGCTATTGAGTCAATCCTTAGAGAATGAAAATGAGCTGAAGGCTCATTTCCAAAAGATCAGTTAAACTGGAGGTTTGAATGCACTGGAACTCCACTAATTACCATATTTGCTTCAGGGATTCTGGAAGGGCAGAAAATTATCCTTAATCATGTAGGCAAGCAGAAAATAGGAAAGACAGATGTTGTTGTACTGACCTCTCATCAGAATCTGATTATCTGTTGTTTGACCTCCTCCATCCATTTGAGGTCATGATTGATGACGTCAGTCTTAGCAATGTATTTTAAAGCAGAATTAATTTCCTTTATACCATTTTGGAATACATCTGAACCAGGACTGAAAACCGAAGTGGTACGCACTGTTATAGAAATCATACTGAGTGTAAAGTGTTTTGGGAGTATATGGGAACTGTGAGTGAGCACCAACTTAATGAAATCTGGTTGAAGCTGATAATCTAAGCAGAGTAAGCCTCACTACTTCCCACTGACGATTATGATATCCTTTGTGGAGAATTGAATTTTGTGTGTTCGAGCGTAAGGAAACAAGCACACTTAAAAAATCAACTGAATTAACAAATAATACTCTGTCAATTTATTTGGAGAAACATAAACTAACTGTAATTATTTTGATAATCTTTAATAGAATGACCAGAAAATGTACTATGGTACATTAGGCAAGGATCAAAAATATTTTTCTTACTGATCTAAGACCAGTAATAAGACAAGTTAGCTGATTCTGAAAGCATTTCCTAGCTCTGTCTGGTTGTGAAATATAGGACCTTAAAGCATGACTGCTACCTAATTTAGCAGTTTTTAAAGTTCTTTTGCTGTGTTATTAAATATCAACCATGCAAAACTTCAGTAGTTTTACAAAACCTAATGTTAATATTTCTAACTTTGCTGAAAGTTCCCTTTCCCAGCAAAAATTGAGAGGCTGTTTAAGTGACCTCTCAGCTATTGCTGACGTTATAAGCAGTTCCTTTTTCCATGTTCAGCAAGAACTACAGTGGCCCAAGTAAGTGGAGAAAATAACCGATTTCATCCATTTTTCCCTATGACCAATTTTTCTCCACCTAACTGGATGGTTGTAGCACTTCCTGAATGTGGGATTGGCAGTGTTTTATGAAAATAGCTACATAGTGCACACAGTAACTGAATTTGAAGTCTTGTGAAAGTGTGTTCACCCGAAAGTCAGTGTATTCCAGCTATTTTCTTCCGTCCCCACAGCATACACTCTTCAATTCCAGCATAATTATTAACACCTGTAGTTAGAGGTAAATGTTTTATACTGTTCAATTCTTAGAAATCCAGTTTTTAAAGTAGCTGAAAGAGACGATGGTAATCAGATGAGATTTTTAATATCTTGCATCTCACAAGCCCTCAGTGCTAAAAACGATTTCCAAGTTTTCCAATGGCACATTATTTCTTGCCTGCAGAGTTCATGAGGGATATGATGTTAAATGGGTTGCTTGTCCCTTGAACCATTTTGGCACCAGTCCAGGACTTAAAATAGCAAGACCTGGACCTCAGATTATATATCCCTACAATAAATTTTTGCAATATAATACATTATATATTACAATATAATAGCACTGTACAGTTAAATCTTTACTATGTGGTATGGGAAAATGAGGGGTTTTGATGCAAATTATTGAATTTATGGATTATTAAAGAGAGAATAAGTGAGGTTCTTCTATATTGTAAATATGCTACAAATAATTAGTACTTCTCCAGGATCCTGCATAGGACCTTCATTGTTGCTGATACAGAGCCTGCTATTAAATTACATTTTTGTAATGGAAGGACTATATCATTTAAACCTGGAGTAAAAATGTTGACTATCTCCTGTAATAATAAAAGTTATGTGGAAGGTCCTGGGGATTTTTTTTCTTTGTTCCAACTGTAGTTTTATAATGTTAATGCATTGGTTGTAACAAGATGTAAGAGTACGTTAAATATCCAGCTCAGTGGATGTATAGGTAATGTGGGATGTCTACTTCTCATTTCATCAGAAGCAGGAACCCTTCTAGATGTGACACTTTGGTAACAATAATCTCCTGGCGTTGGGGGATGGCCCATTCTAGGGAAAAGCGCTCTGTTGTGGGGGACAGCTTTGTATGTTTGGGGTTGGGTTCTGCATAACGTGAAGTATGTTTAGCTGAGGTGCCAGCCTCTGCTAATAATCATAGCTTTCTCAAAGAGCAACCATAAAGCGGAGATAGTGTAATTCTTGTTTTCTTAGCTCAAAAGATTCTGAAAAACAGTAGTGAAAACTGACCAGAGTTTTGTCTGTTTTCACTGTATTGCAGCCTCGCTAAATTGTGAACAGCAGAGACTCTGGAGTTGACGCAGGAAGACAGCACTGCACTGGTTTACATTTAGTTCAACATTTGACTTTTTTTGCAACCATATGTGAGACTTTCTAAATTTTCATTTGGAAAAAAAAAAATCAGCAGAAGTTAATGGTAATCGTCCCCTTTGCATCCCTCCCTCTCCATCCATACACACACATAATGGGAAGTATCCAGTTTGCCGTGGTGGGCAGATGAGTGGAACTTTTAAGCCCTACAAAGCCAAATCCTATAGTCCTTACACATGACTTAGTTCCCTGGGCATTTCACCTGAATAAGGACTGTATAATTTGCTCCATAGAATTTAAATAATACATTTTAGAGTAAATCAAATTCCTAAAAGAAGAGTATCAAGGTATTTAGTCCCCAATATTGGTCTTCTTTGACCACATCTTCAATTGATGTAATGGTGAAACAAGGAAGGAGATGGTAGAAGGATGAAAGATCAGTCAGAGGTGTAAACCAAGTACTCTGTTTTGTTGGCTTTGACAAGCAAAGACTCTCGGGCATACCAACTATTTGGTGACCCAGATCTTCTCTTCTTGCAGTTTAATGAAAGACCAGTCATTAATAGGTGTCAGAGCCATGACTTTGCATGTATAACAAGACCTGTCTGGATTGGGCTGCAGGATCAAGCAGGTACTTAGATGCTGGGTTCAGAATGGCTCGAGAAAGGGTTGGTGAGGAGGAGTGGCTGTGCTTTAGCATCTAGTCTTAGAGGCACGAGGTTAAATGGTCCAAAATTGGACAATGATGTATTCAGGAAATCCATCCAGAGAAAAAAAATCAGCTTCTGGTACCTTAAACAAACCAATAAAGACAATTAAGCGAATAGGAGTATCCATTTAATATGTTCCAGTGTCCTCAAATATAAAATGAAACTGCTAGTTGCAGATTCCAGCTATTTGAATTTGGTGCATGGGAATGTCAGACCACCTGTGTATATCTCTGTTCACCTTTTTAAAGTATACATTGTGTTTGTTTCAGATATAAGATACTCCATAGCTAGACCTGAAAAAAAAAAACAGGGGAGTTGTTTTCTCTGTTTCTGTTATTTATGAAAATAATTAAATGCAGTTTATGAATGTAAAAAGCAAACATGGCCCCCTTAAATACATATTGAGCAAGAAAGCATAGAATGTACTTAAGGGAGAGCATAGCCTTTATTTCTTTTCAAATAGTTCTGTAAATTAAGTACTATTAGCAATATGTATTCCATGTCCCATGTTTAGTGTTTAATGAAAGCTGGAGAAGAAACTTACCTAATTTTAAATTCAAACAAGAATGGGGTTAGGATATGGGATTTGTTGTTATGTTACACACTGATCACCTATTTGTCCATTAGTGCTGAAAGCTAATCCATTGGCTTCTCTTCTTCAGAGATGCCAGCCAGTATTGATCTCTGTTATTTTAGGAGGAACTCATTTGCACTTCTGAGATCTTTTAATAAACATTTACAATCAAAAGATCAATAGTAATGAAGAACTCCATCAGTAGTTGTAATTCTGCCTGTTTCTTCTTTCAGATTCAGATGAATGACCAATATCAGTGCTAATTTACATCTTTAAAATATGTTAACGTATTGCTTTTTCTGCTTTTCTGGTTTGCATAATTTAAAAGCTTCTTTAAGTTCTAGGGGTTCTTAGACAGCTAAGGCACCATCTTGGATTCTCATGTTGTTGTAGAAACAGGATATATTCCAGAGATCATCACCCAGAGGTGAACCTTAAATGCTGATGTTGCTGATCTGAGTTAGTGGCTATGAAGTGATTGATTCCCTGTTTTATAACAAAGACAAATCGCTCATTTCCTGTAAGCAAGTTATTAAATCACTGGTATTTCGCCACATTATAGAGATGTATTTTTTATTGTATTTTTGTATTTGCAACATCTATAATCCATTGTTATGGGCCGCAACAAAATCAGGATTATGATTTTACTGCATCGGAAAAGATCACCAATGTGGGGAGAAACTTTCAATAAAATATGCAGTATGCTTTACAGAAGAAGGATTGGCCCCCCCTGAATTGTGGTGTACAGATTGGCTTTTGTTCTGTACATCCACAAAACATACAACCTTTCCTATCCATTGTCCCTCTCCAAATACAAAACTGCCCCTATTGGTAGACCAATCTGTAGAAATGCTGAGATTGAAATAATTCAAGTTTTAGAGACAGACCTCCATTTTTTTTAGTTCATTTTTGTCTAGAGACCCAATCCCACACTGTAAATTGTATAGCCAAATTATTCCTGAGCTGCATATAGATTCTTCTGGGCAACTGTGTGGGAAAAGAATCAGTCATAAGAAGCAAATAGCCAGTGCGGAGAAGCACAAATTTTATCAGAGGAACATACCATTTGAGATTGGATTTTATTTGGAGCTATCCAAATAAAACTTTCAAACCCTGCCCTTTTTCTGTTGCAGATGGTAACCCTGTACCTCATATAACACTGGGTTCTGGGCAGGTCAGACATGTGTTGGTACCTTCTCATCACTATTACTAATAATTGTTTTGGCACATGAGAAATCTTGATCCTGCTGCTCCTACGGGGAGCACATGTTGGTCAGAGCTTCACCAGCTTGGCCAGGCTCCAGGCCCTTGGAATACTCTCCATTTCTGAGGGTGGAGATGGCTTTTCCTAAGCAATATCTATGAGGTTGCTCATGGCTGTCCACTCTAGAGTGTGAGACTCTGTCTTCAGGAGCCCCTCCCCGCCCCCCATTTCTATTTATAGCAGAGAAATTGCTGAGAAGTGCATAGCTTCAAACAGTTAACAAAAAGAATTCAGGGGCAATGCGCTAAATAAGCAGAGGTCTGGGGACTGCCAAATGTTCTTATTTGGATCATAGGGAATAACAGGTTCTTTTAAAAGAATATCCTAGTTCAGGGCATCAAATGGTTGCATTCTGACTGCTTCTCTGGCTCTGTGGAGTCCATCCCATCCCTTGAGGTCTGTGATCGTCAGATTCTTCTCTTGGAACCCTCATTTCCCATGGCTGTTTCTACTTACGATTGTGGCTTTAAGGTGGGAGACCCATCCAGTGTGCTGAGAGAGAGGAGAGCTGGTCTGTTCCCCTGCCCTGGAGGTGTCATCTTTCCCTCTTTCTAATCAGTGGGAAAGTCAGCATAGGAGTTCTCTACTTTCCCTTGAGGTGATACAGGCTTCTTTCTTTTATTTCTCCTGGGATGAGCATGTGGCTTCTTCCTAAAATCTTTCCCTACTTCTCCACACTGCTCCTCCTCTTGTCCCTCATATCTATCTTGTCCTCCATTTGTTTCTTGTAGTTTATATATCCAACCTGTCTCTTATCTTTTCCAAATTTTGCTCATTTGTGTATTGTCTAATATTGGCTCCCTCATTTATCTGCTGCCATTAGTATAAACACCCTCCTGTTAATCTAAACATTATCCGAATACACCGTTCAAGCCTTTTCCCCCCCTATAAAAATAGTTGACCTGTCTTGAATCTCTGTTTTGTTGAATCTCTTCAGAGCAATCGTTTATTTCCTTTCACTTGTTTCCTTGCACCTTGTAGCTTTTAACATACAAATACCTCACATCAAGTTTTAGAATGTATCTATAGTTGCATATGAATTTCATGTATTTTTTTTAATAAAAATTGATCAAAATAAATTGAAATAATCCCTGGCCGGTCAATTTATGGGATAGAGAATTTATTTATGGCAAATCAATATCTTTATTTTATACTTCTTCATAATTGTTCTGTCTACAAGTTTCCTAAGAAATTATTTCAAGAATGTTGATTTCTGTGCATTCTTCCAATCTAGATAACAGTTGGAGATAAATTAGTAAGTAGCTCTCAGTGCTTACAGATCTTTCAGACTATTTAATGCAATATTGACACAGAAGATAAGCCAACTGCCTCAGAGCTCAGCCTGAGATTGACCATTCACTATGACTCATCTGCTTTAATTAATGTTCTTTCAGTTAGTAGACAGCAGAAGGGAGGACTAATAGGTTAACAAAGCAGAACTGGTACTGCACAACCAAAAAGGGGCTGAGACCTTAGAATTCTCACATAAGAAATCGAGGGAGGAGTATTTGTGATTATATTTCCTTCATTTCCCAAAACACAACTGAAATCCTTTGAGAAATGGAATGATGGAAGTAGGAAGTGATTTAGTTTTATCAGTGTCTAAATCCCAGTTAATATTTGATCTTAAGCACTGAGAAAAGTATACACTAAAAAGTGGAAAACTATAGCTTAGTGAGCAGATTGTAGCTAAATCCAAGGTAAACATCACTTCCACACAGCTCTCACTCGCCTGGACTGGTGCAATGAGAGCTTCTCCCTCTGCTGTAACTAGTGGCTAACTCTGATATATTCTCAATATTAAAGCTAAATTAGGAAGGGGATATGAATACATATGGGAAAATTCCAAATATTAGAGGAAAAGGCCAACTCGAAGTTACTGAATTCAGTTTAACATAGTGTATTTCATACCTTTTATATAAAATATAATTTGAATTAAATAGCAATGGTAAGGAATACCAAATTGAAACTAAATGTGAAGAGGTGTTTACCCAGAAAGAATTGTAAATGGGTGAGATTTACTGCATAAAATCAGTGAGACAGGAAAATTGGGCACAGTCAAAATGTAGATGACAGCTATAAGGAAAGTGAACGGAAGAAGAATGAACTTTAAGGTCTAATGATCTTGTCTTGATCATGAAATATTTTTTTGTTTATATCTGCGGAAGAGATTAGGAAGTCCTCAATAAATATTTTAAAATGGGCACTCCGTTCATTAGCCCAATCCATAAAAAAAAATTATAACTCACTTCCCATTATAATGTGTGTACAGTAAGTATTGTATTTGCATGCCTCTACCTATAAATAAAATTTACTTGAGTGAACTCAGTGGGCAAGATTAAACAATAAAACAAAATAAGGAGAGAGTATATGAGGAAATGCTTCTCTCCACTAAAAAGTGTGTAGTAGACTATAATATATTTACATACAAAATAAGAGGAAATTATATACATCAAAAGGAGCTGTGGTTGCTGAGTATCCCTGGCAACTAACAACCAGACCATTTATTAAAGTGTCTTTGTATGGACTTGGATATCTAACTTTGTGCACCCACATTTGAAAAAATTGACCTAAGTGATGTGCTTGGGTTGGGGGCAATATGGTTTTTTGGATTAGGCACAGGGCTAGGAATCAGAGGAGCTGATTGCTAGTCCTATGTATAGGGCAGAATTGGACGTAAAGCCTCCCATAGCTAGTCATGCACACTAGTCGTTGCCAAGAAAAAGGATTAAAACCAACTTGCAGTTATCACAAGTCAAATAAAACTGGAAAAATGTTCATAAAGTGAACTTCACTTTTTGAACTTTCATGTTTCCTGAATGTGTTTCCTAATTTTTCTTTTGCCTTGTGTTGGCTAGAAATATTCTACCCAGGTGTGTGGCTTGATTCTGCTTCCACCAAAGTCAGTGGCAAAACGCAGAGTGACTGATGGAAAGGGAGCAGGCCCATCTGTGACATTTCAAGAGGATTGGTTTAATTTTGGTGAATTTAATGGGACGATCAAAAATTAGGTTAATTTATTAATAGAAAGCGAGCTTCAATTTTAGCTCTGGAGAGACTAAGATCTCATTACATTTGGAGAATTGTTTTTTATTTTAACTCTTTTAATATGCTATTGGGGGGATACGACGATGCTTCAAAGTTCAGGCAGAATTTGGGAAATAAGTCCTAATGGATCTGAGCTTATTGCAACACAGGAAAGCTCAAAGCTGGTACACCGTTTCTGAGATTTTTCTTTACTTTCTAAAATACAGCTGTTGATCATAGTGTAGGCACTGACTCCATGGGTGCTCTGGGGCTCAAGCACCTAAGGAAAAAAATAGTGGGTGTTTAGCACCCACCAGCCACAGCTGTTCGGCAGCACTGCTGATCAGCTATTCGGTGGCGCTTGTAGGCGCCGACTTCCACTGATCCTGGTGGGTACTTGCCCCCTTCCTGGCCCCGCCCCTGCACTGACCTCGCCCCGCCCCCATTCCACCCCTCCCCCCAAGTCCCCGCCCCTGCCTCTCCTCCCCTGAGCACACCGCATCCCCGCTCCTCCCCCTCCATCATTCCCTCCGTCCTGGAAAGTCCTAAGCACCTCCAAACAGCTGTTTGGCATTGGGAAGCGCTGGGAGGTAGACGGAGGAGTGAGGATGCGGCGTGCTCAGGGGGTGAGGAGGAGGTGGGGCGGGGGGTGAGGGGAGCTTGGCTGCCGGTGGATGCAGAGCACCCACTAATTTTTCCCCTTGGGTGCTCCAGCCCCAGAGCACCCACGGAGTCGGCACCTATGGTGGTACTGCCAATCAGCTGTTTGGTGGCTGGGGAAGGCGCTTGGGGGAGGGTGGAAAGCAGTGAGCGGTGGACGGGCAGGGTCTTGGGGGGGCAGGGTGGGGGCAGAAAGAGTCGGAGGGTGGGGCCTTGGGGAAGGGGTGGTGTTGGGGCGGGGCCTCAGGAAGAGTGGTAGTGGAATATCCTTGGGGAAAAATAAAAGCGTCTGTGGATCATACTTGTGTTCATAATTTCTCCTATTGTGCTTATATCTGCCTATTTTTCAGTCATGTTTTTCTAATTGTTTCATTAATTCTTTTTTAAAATGTTAGTAATATTGGTGCTATAAATATTTAATTTTGTTAACACCTGTAATATTTACTGAAGTGTCACCATTGAGCAGATGCTGATGCACATGTATGTTATAAAATTTACTACATTGTAAAGTTCTGTTTATAAGCTATATTGTGTGTGTTAACCAATGTTTACATTCATGGTAAGAAGCTTGGTGTAATTTTGTGAATATATACAACTAGGTAAGCAATATGTAAGCAATAAAACTGCCTGGATTGAGTTTGCAGTCAGTTATTTAACAAGTTTAATGAGTTTGGTTGTCTCAGGGTATGTCTACACTACAGGATTAATCCGAATTTATATAATTCGAATTTAGGAAACCGATTTTATAAATTCGAATGTATTCGGCCACACTAGGCACCATTAATTCGGTGGTGTGCGTCCAAGCTACCATAGTAGCATCGATTTCCAGAGCGTTGCATTGTGGGTAGCTTTTCCATAGCTATCCCATAGTTCCCGCAGTCTCCACCCCCCTTGGAATTCTGGGTTGAGACCCCAGTGCATGATGGGGCAAAAAACATTGTCGCAGGTAGTTCTGGGTACAGCCTCCCCCTCCCTCCCTGAAAGCAACGGCAGACAACCATTTCGCGCCTTTTTTCCTGAGTGAACTCTGCAGACTCCATTCTGCATCAAGCATGGATCCCGTTGTGCTCCAGAACGCAGTCTTGAACATTATAAACACCTCGCGCTTTCTCGTGGAGTTTATGCTTACACAGGACCAGAAAAAAGAGGCGAGGAGGAGGAGGCGGCGATTGCAGCGCAGCGACCAGCATGATGAGGACATGGACACGGACACAGAATTCTCTGAGACCGCGGGCCCCGGTGCTTTGGAGATTATGATGTTAATGGGCCAGGTTATAGGCTTGGAACGCCGATTCTGGGCCCGGGAAACAAGCACAGACTGGTGGGACCGCATAGTGTTGCAGGTGTGGGACGATTCCCAGTGGCTGAGAAACTTTCGCATGCGTAAGGGCACTTTCATGGAACTTTGTGACTTGCTTTCCCCTGCCCTGAAGCGCCAGAATACCAAGATGAGAGCAGCCCTCACAGTTGAGAAGCGAGTGGCGATAGCCCTGTGGAAGCTTGCAACGCCAGACAGCTACCGGTCAGTCGGGAATCAATTTGGAGTGGGCAAATCTACTGTGGGGGCTGCTGTGATGCAAGTAGCCAAAGCAATCACGGAGGTGCTGCTACGAAAGGTAGTGACTCTGGGAAATGTGCAGGTCATAGTGGATGGCTTTGCTGCAATGGGATTCCCTAACTGTGGTGGGGCAATAGATGGAACCCATATTCCTATCTTGGCACCGGAGCACCAGGGTACCCAGTACATAAACCGCAAGGGGTACTTCTCAATGGTGCTGCAAGCACTTGTGGATCACAAGGGACGTTTCACCAACATCCATGTGGGCTGGCCGGGAAGGGTTCATGACGCTCGCGTCTTCAGGAACACCAATCTGTTTAAACGGCTGCAGCAAGGGACTTACTTTCCGGACCAGAAAATAACCGTGGGGGATGTTGAAATGCCAATTGTTATTCTTGGGGACCCAGCCTACCCCTTAATGCCATGGCTCATGAAGCCATACACAGGCAGCCTGGACAGGAGTCAGGAGTTGTTCAACTACAGGCTGAGCAAGTGCAGAATGGTGGTAGAATGTGCATTTGGCCGTTTAAAAGGTCGCTGGCGATCCTTATTGACTCGCTCAGACCTCAGCCAAACCAATATCCCCATTGTTATTACTGCTTGCTGTGTGCTTCACAATCTCTGTGAGAGCAAGGGGGAGACCTTTATGGCAGGGTGGGAGGCTGAGGCAAATCGCCTGGCTGCTGATTACTCGCAGCCAGACACCAGGGCGATTAGAAGAGCACACGATGAAGCGCTGCGCATTAGGGAAGCTTTGAAAACCAGTTTCATGACTGGCCAGGCTACAGTGTGAAATTTATGTTTGTTTATCCTTCCTGAAAACCCGCCCCCTTTATTGACTCATTCTCTGTAAGGAACCCACCCTCCCCCTTCCCCCAGCTTGCTTTCAAAGGAAATAAAGTCACCATTGTTTAAAAATCATTTATTCTTTATTAATTGATTATAAAAAGAGGGAGAGAACCTGAGTGGGGTTTGGGAGGAGGATCAGCGGGAAGGAAAAGCCCAGTAAAAAAAGGTTAAGAAAATGGCAGCCTTTTGCTTGGGCTGTCCACTGGGGTGGAATGGGAGGGTGTACGGAGCCTCCCCCCCCCCGTGTTCTTAAACGTCTGGGTGAGGAGGCTATGGAACATGGTGAGGAGGTAGGGGGGTTATACAGGGGCTGTAGCGGCACAGAACCTGAGTGGGGTTTGGGAGGAGGATCTGCGGGAAGGAAAAGCCCAGTAAAAAAAGGTTAAAAAAATGGCAGCCTTTTGCTTGGGCTGTCCACTGGGGTGGAATGGGAGGGTGTACGGAGCCTCCCCCCCCGTGTTCTTACACATCTGGGTGTGGAGGCTATGGAACATGGTGAGGAGGTAGGGGGGTTATACAGGGGCTGTAGCGGCACTCTGTTCTCCAGCAGCCGTTCCTGAAGCTCCACCAGACGCCGGAGCATGTCTGTTTGCTCACGCAGCAGCCCCAGCGTTGCTTCCCGACTCCTCTGATCTTCCTGCCGCCACTTCTCATCTCGAGCGTCTCTCCTCTCCTCACGTTGGTCCCTTCTGTCCTCACGTTGGTCCCTCATGTCCTCACGTTGGTCCCTCCTGTCCTCACGGTCACTGGCTTCTTTCCTATACTTGCAAACCGTCTCCTTCCACTCATTCAGATGAGCTCTTTCATTCCTGGTGGATTGCATGATTTCGGAAAACATCTCTTCTCTCGTCTTTTTTTTACGACGCCTTATCTGGGATAGCCTTCGGGAAGGAGGAGGGAGGCTTGAAACATTTGCACCTGCTGGAGGGAGTGAAAAAAGGAGAGAATTTTTTTAAAAGATACATTTTTCAGAACAATGCTTATACTCTTTCACGGTGTATACTATTCACATTACATAGCACATGTGATTTCTGTGCAAGGTCGCATTTTGCCTCTTAATATTGAGTGCCTGTGGCTTTGCTGCTAGAGATCACAGACGCAGGTCCGGGCAACAGAATTCACCTTGCATGCTGCCATGGTAAGCCACTGTCTTTAGGCTTCTGCGCCCTGCTTTCCCACATACCAAGCAAAGCCCGTTGTGCTGCAGTTTTCCTGTTAGCTTGTTTTCTGCTGCTGAAGGTTAACACCCCCCCCCCCCCCATCCAATTCTCTGGGATGAGTGCTTTCTCCCTCCCCCCACCGCGTGGCTGGTATCAGGGAAGATCCCTGCAGGAACCAAACTAACAACACCCCCCCCCCTCCCCCCGCCATGAATTCTCTGGGATGAGTGCTTTCTCCCTCCCCCCACCGCGTGGCTGGTATCAGGGAAGATCCCTGCAGGAACCAAACTAACAACCCCCCCACCCCCACCCGCCATGAATTCTCTGGGATGAGTGCTTTCTCCCTCCCCCCCACCGCGTGGCTGGTATCAGGGAAGATCCCTGCAGGAACCAAACTAACAACACCCCCCCACCACCCGCCATGAATTCTCTGGGATGAGTGCTTTCTCCCTCCCCCCACCGCGTGGCTGGTATCAGGGAAGATCCCTGCTAGCAAAACGCGAAAAGCTCTGGGCCAATCCTCCCCCCCCCCTTTGCACTTGGCTAAATGCAGGGAAGGATTTCTTTTCAGCCACAGGCAAACAGCCCAGTAGGAACGGCCACCTCTGTCCCCTTAATTAAATTCCCTTATTTCAACCAGGTTACCCTAAGCGATATCACTCTCCTGAGGATTACACAGCAAGATAAAGAACGGATGTTGCTTGAATGCCAGCAAACACCGGGACCATACGCTGCCAGGCTCTGTCAGGCAATGATACCAGATTACTTGCTACTAGCATGGCGTGGTCAAGTGTCCTACCATGGAGGACGGAATAAGGCTGCACTGCCCAGAAACCTTGTGGCAAGGCTTTTGGAGTACCTCCAGGAGAGCTTCATGGAGATGTCCCTGGAGGATTTCCGCTCCATCCCCAGACATGTTAACAGACTTTTCCAGTAGCTGTACTGGCTGCGAATGCATCCCAAGTGCTCAGGGCAAATTAATCATTAAAAATGCTTGCTTTTAAACCATGTTTTATATTTTAAAAGGTAAACTCACCTGAGGTCCCTTCCATGGGGTCATGGTCTTGGGTGCTGGCTTGGGAGGCTTGGGAGGGTACTTCAGTCAGGGTGAGAAACAGATCCTGGCTGTTGGGGAGAACGGAGAGCTGGGTGCTCTCTGCCAGCTCGTCCTCCTCCTCCTCCTCTTCCCCTTCCACGGAATCATCAGGTGTACCTGATGAGATTATCCCCAGCTCGGAATCCACAGTCAGAGGTGGGGTAGTGGTGGCGGCCCCCCCTAGAAATGCATTTAGCTCAGCGTAGAAGCGGCATGTCCGCGGCTCTGACCCGGAGCGACCGTTTGCCTCCTTTGCTTTTTGATAGGCTTGTCTGAGCTCCTTGACTTTCACGCGGCACTGATCTGTGTCCCTATTGTGGCCTCTCTCCATCATGCCCTTGGAAATTTTTTCATAAGTTTTGGCATTTCGTCTTTTCGAACGCAGTTCTGCTAGCACTGAATCCTCTCCCCATATAGAGATCAAATCCAGTACCTCCTGTACGGTCCATGCTGGTGCTCTTTTTCGATTATCAGCCTGCATGGTTACCTGTGCTGATGAGCTCTCTGTGGTCACCTGTGCTCTCCACGCCGTGCAAACAGGAAATGAAATTCAAATGTTCCCGGGGCTTTTCCTGTCCACCTGGCCAGTGCATGCGAGTTCAGATTGCTGGCCAGAGCGGTCACAATGGTGCACTGTGGGATAGCTCCTGGAGGCCAATAACATCGAATTGCGGCCACACTAACCTTAATTCGGATTAATAATACCGATTTTGACGCTACTCCTCTCGTCGAGAAGGAGTACAGAAATCGAATTAAAGGGCCCTTTAATTCGAATTAACTGGCTTTGTTGTGTGGACGGGTCAAGCGTTAATTCGAATTAAGGCAGCTAAATCCGAATTAAAGTCGTAGTGTAGACCAGGCCTCAGCTCTGTTTCTTGAGGGAATTTGTGCACAACAAAAAAGCACCACTGAGTCTGGCTCAAGTGTCAACATTTATTTATTTATTTAAAGCTTTAGACTTGACTAGAAGGCACTTCACAATAGCTCAGGACAAGAGACCATTGGTAAAGCTTTTGTTCTTGCATGTACTTACTAGCACTGTGTTTGGCTCTAACAACAGTGCGTACTCTTCCTGAACACCTTTAAAAAGGATTGGACACTCTTAAGTGTCAGATCACTGTCTTCCTCTGCCAATGCTAAATATAATTTTTTCTGCATAAGTGAACTCAATGGAGACCAGTCATGTTAAAACCTATTTGATTTTCATTTACCCAAAAGCTACAATGCTTAAAAAAATATTTAAAAGATCTTTATCGTTCAGCATAAATGGCTAAAAACTTGTTCTTTTAGCTATTACATGACTGAACCAATTGTACAGTTCAGTGAACTGGGATTATCATCTTTGCTTTCTGCTATGTCAGATCTTTCTAAAGTGTAGCAGTTTTAAACATTAAAATTGATTTTTGATTTGTATTAAATTGTATGGATCTCGAAAAACCAATATTGATATAAATCTCTGCAGCACATACTTGTATATCATATTTGTACAGTATGAAAACATTGTTAAAATGGACCAGCAGTCCTTGGCATACTAATGTGAAAGTGGGGAGAACCCTTGAGTGTAACTTTGTTAGTTTTTCAGCATCTGGACTGAAAAAAGCTAGGACTATCATAGAGATGTATTTGTTTCTTGTAGAAACTGTACTACAGGCTGATTCACAAAAGTAGTATATGTTTGGGTTTTTTAATGAAGGAGGTACTCCATTTGTTTGTCAGTGCCGAATATCTACTTTCCCCTGTTCATCTGTATTGTAAGAGGGACAAGTGCATCACTGTTGCATTCTGAAGAATTGTGTCCACTTATACCAATGTGAATTTGGCCTTATATTGGATGTCTTTTAAAGCTCAGTATTTACCTCTCCAAGTATTTATGGTACCCATATACTTAAAATAAGAAGGTACTATGGTCACTACAGGTATCTGGAGCATTAAATACTGTTTTTAATGGCACCCACCATGTGTGTGCTTTAACTTTAAACAAATATGAATAGGACTTTTAGTGGCAAGCCATGGGTTAGAATTATATCTGCTTGAGAAAGTATTTCACAAACAGGGTACCTTGAAGGGCCCCGCTCTATAGTGTGAAATCACAAACATGGAAAGAGCTCGTTGAGGCAAGGGCAATGTCTTAGTAACATGGGGCTAAAACTTCAGACTCTAAAATCCAAGTGGTAGATGTTTCCAGCTCACTAGAGAGCAAGCAGGTGCAGGATTTTCCTCTCGTCTAGACGTAAGATTTCTAGGAGATGCCTCAACTTTTCAGCACTATTCCTCCATCTTAGGATCTAAATCTTGTACTAATCTCCCTGACTAAGCATCCTTTTTGATGCTGTGGTGAGAAGCACCCTTAGATTTTCCGTCTTTTACAGGTGGTCATTCTGGTTGCAATCTCTTTGCCCAAGGAGTTAAGGTCTTATTGGAAAACAGCAGTACTGCATCTCTGATGAGGGCAAAGTTATGTTAAGAGTTAACACAGGCTTTATTTCCAAAATAAACCCAGTTACAAGAATTTTTTTTTCTTCTATCCTTTTTTGCCCACAGGCAAAACACCCTTTAAATAAATAAATAATTTTAAAAAACAAAACAAAGCCAATCAAGCAACCTACAAACCCTCTGAACACACACACCTCTGCCATACTGTTGATGTCAACAGGGCTCTAATAATCAACACTGAACGTGGCACACAGTTTAAAAAAAAACAAAACTCTAGCTTTGCTGATTTAACACTTATCATAAAAAATAAAATAAACAAACAAACAAAAAGGCTGCCAAGGCTTCAATTATTAGGTGGCTAAATTGGTGCTTTTCAGAAGCCTTCAAAAATAGACACTACCTTTTCCCCCCTCAAACGTTTATGCTCATTTATTCAGAGTCATGGCAGCTTCCTGGCTTGGAGGATTATTTGAAACATATAAAGAGACATGTTGGATGGTCTCCTGGTCATGTTTCTATACCTCCTCTAAGTTTGACAAATTAAATGTGCAGGTCTCATCAGTCCCTGCCATTGGAAGGAGGGATCCGTACTATGCTCCCCCAATAAATTATATTGGGGTGGGGAGAGAGGACACATCTGTTTCCTCATTCATCTTTTCTTTTCCCTGGGGGTGACGCACATTGTATATCCCATTTTAATGGATCTGCTGACTTTCCCTGTGAAGAAGAATAAGAACATTTATCTGATTGTCCCTGAACATTTTCCTTTCTTCTAGTAGGAAAGTCTGCAGATTCAACCCACCTGGCACAAGGCTTATAGTTCTGAATGAGGCTTAAATTGTTGCTTTCTCCTTAATTTTCTTTATGGGCACAATGTATATATGTATGCTAGTAGTTGGGGTTAAATTTGAAGTTGTTCTTCAGTAGGGAGTGTTTGTATGACTATCCTGTTCTTGCTAATAACCTATGAAATAAAGTTTGAAGGAATTAGTTCTGTGAAGCAACTTTGGAAGTACTTTGAACTGGCTGGGTCTTCACAGGTGTGGCCATTCCAGCCTGTCTAGATTGACAGGTCTAGTTCTGCATCCAAGGTGCTTGAAGCTATGGTAAAATGCATTGTAATGCATCTGTGGGCTTTCCTGCTAGAAGAAAGGAAATTTGGGGATAAGTTAAAATCTTATTTGCTATTGTCAGAGTGAAAAGCAACATTTGTACTGATATTGGGTAATGTCAAGCAAGCATAGGTAAATATTTGTGAGATCCGTTAAATGTATTGATGAAACCATATTATAGAACAATGACTATGAGTGAATCTTTTTGTTTACTTATAGATATGTAATTAAACTTTTTTCAGAGTGAAAGTGATTCATTCTCTCTCTTTTTCTCTCCCATTTTTGTTTTAATTAAGGTCAAGTTTGGATGCCTTTTGAGTTCTCCTCCTTTCCAGAAGATGAACTGTGAAATTGAATAATGTGGAAAATCCTTCCCCTCTCTTTTTGTATGTGACTTTGAGAAAAGATTGGTATGGTCTTAACAGCACAAGATCATCTCTAGAAATTAGCTGCAACTATGAGTTCAGAGGAGAAGGGTGTATCTCCTGCTCACAAAACATCCACTCCATCACATAAAAGTGCCTCCTCTTCATTGTCATCTCAGAGGGACAGTAAGCAGGTAAGGAAAAGATCCTAGACAACTGACTTTCATCTCTGACTTGTAACATTTGGTGGATTTATTAATTCATTCTTCCTCATGGTAGCAAAGCCTGATGCTCAGCAGTTAAAACTCTTTTGATAATAGAATTGGGCATTTCCAATGGAGGTAAGATATGTCAATGTTTCAGTAAGTTCCTTATTCCTTTTCTGCTGTGACTTGGAAAAGAGATGGATGTGGAAGCTATTTGGGGGAAATAAACTCTAGACCTATGACATAGATGCAGGGTAGTAGGAAGGGGGATAGAATTATGTGGGCATGTTTAAGGAAGAATTCTTCCTAAGTCTTTCTCCTTTAGTTCTGGGAGGCATTTTCCTTAGAGGTGTTAACCTATGAATGCTTAAATGTTTTGCATACTGTGTCTGAATATTTAACTTCAGATCTAACTACAGACATGTGTCATCTGTTCAGTATGGCGTGACTTGCAAGGCAGGGAACAGGGTTCTATTTGAAAAGGTGTATGGTATCATAAACCTTTTGTAGAAACACAAAATTACAGAAATTGTATCTGATTTAGTAGGGATTCAGGTAGAATGCTCCAGATTATATTGTACAATCCCAGTTATGCTGGGCTTCCATTGCTAATATGCTCCCCAGGATCTGTGCAGTTGGAAAGCCTCATCCTGGGTCAACTCCATAGCATTCCACTCATCTTTAGGGCCCTACCAAATTCATGGTCCATTTTGGTCAATTTCATGGTCAGAGGATTTTAAAAATAATAAATGTCACGATTTCAGCTATTTAATTGTAGGGGTCCTGACCCAAAAAGGAGTTGGGGGTGGGGAGGAGTCACAAGGTTATTGTAGGGGAGGTTGCGGTACTGCTACCCTTACTTCTGCACTGCTGCTAGCGGTGGCGCTGCCTTCATCATGATAACTGGTAAAGTACATAAGCCAATTTTTTTTTTAAATGGGTGCTTAAGGTTAGGCTGCTAATTCCATATTTAAGCACATAAATATATAGCATGAAGTTTAAAAATGCTGAGCACGCAGAGGCTCCACTGTGCTGAACGCTTCAAAAGCTGGTCACACATTTAGGTGCCTAAATATGGACGTAGCATCCTGATTTTAAGCACTAATTTTTGAAAATATTGGCCATCATATTTAAAACGCATGATAATGTTATGGGAGAGGAATCCATAGGAGCGCCAATGGCTTGTGAGTGATGAATTTTGACGTGATGCTGAGCTAGCCCATATGATCGCCACTGAAGGTGTTAGTGTACACAAGACAATAAGCACCATGAATGTTGTTCCTATTCTACAAAAACTCAGAAGAGAGAATAAATCACCACATTTTTGTCCTACTGTCCCCATTATGATTGCAGTTTTAATGTATATTTCCAGCTTATTGCATTGCTTGTGTGGTTTTTTCTTTATCTTTCTTGAGAATTAATAAAGAAAAAAATGAGAAAAAGTATATTTCTTGCCATGAGAGGCCTTGGAAATTTGTGCTGCTGCCTTCTTAGACTTTTCATAAGTCATTTTTGGAGGTGGCAGTTGGGTAAATAGCGGTTTCCTCAGTGGGGTAATCTGTGTGGGAATGGAGTGTGATATGATTTCATTGTCACTGTGAGGTTAACATTTGATATTTCTGGACTGTGAATGATTGAAATCCTCTTGTCATAGAATTCCTATCAAAGTCAAACTAGCAATTATGGAACAGTTTTGCAGTAAATTATGGTGCAGGAAACTGAATGAGTGTGAAGACAACTATGACAAATCCTTTCAGAGAGGGTGGAAAATTTCCTGCTGCATAAGTATGCAGGCATTTTAATGTAGGTGGTTTATTTGTGCAACATACATCATCTCAGCGAAGTAGTCGTTAGAAGAAGGCTCTGACATTGCCACTTTGCAGACTCCATAACTAAATAATTGATAAACAGAGTCTACTGCAGCCAGCAGTAAAAGAGAAGCTGGGTTCAAATTTTAATCAACAAGGAGACTTACCATCGTTCAGTTGTAGCTGAACATTGCTAATTCACAGTAATGACCAGGGAACCCATTACAAATTAGGGTCAAAATGTAACATTTAGCCACTCACCAGGGTAGGGTTGTTGTGAAGTCCTACCTAGCAGTCCTTGGGGAGCTCTTCAGGATGATTCAGTGTGCTTCCCTTGGTGCAGTTCTCTATTCTGAGAGCTAGTGCTGGGCTGGGGGTGGGCCACAGCCATGAGCCCTTGTCAACTCTGCTCCCTTTGAGGCACCAGAGCTTCCCAGGGATGCACCAGGAGAGCAGTCTCTGCAGTGTAGTAAACATAAGGACTTCTCTTGGCCCCACAAGTAGGGGAGACTCTTGTCCCCACCACATAATTAACTCTGAAAAGGCTAGTCATAATCTGATGCTCAGCAAGTAAGAAATCAGAGTTTTTAAAAGTAAGAGCAAATATCACAAAGTATGTGCTGTCCATTTGTGACAGTTTTGGGTTAGTTTTAAATGTATGGTAATCATAATGTGTTGTTAAATGTATGATCACATGCTGCAAAAATAAAGATGTCTTTGTACTATAGTCTCTCACTCTAACACTTCAGTATTAAATCCTGGCTGAGAAGACAGGAAGAGGTCAGATTTTTTTTTTGATTTTTTTTTTTTGGCAAGTTATAAAGGATCTGATCTTGCAAACACTTACATACGCAAATAACCTTTCACATGTGAGTAGTTCCATTTAAGTCAATAAGAATACTCACATGAATAAAGTTAGTCTTCTGTGTAATAGTTTGCATGTTCAAGCCCAATATATGGATGTTAGCAGGGTTCTATTGTATTATTTAGAGATAATATGGGCCAAGATTTTCAGAAGTAACTTGTGATTTTGGGTGCCTAACTTGAGACACCTTGAAGGACCTGATTTTCAGAAGGTGAGTCTCAACATTTTTTGATAAACAGGCCCCCTTGAAGTATCTCAGGTGGGCATCCAAAAGCTGAGGCATGAAAAATCACTGGTCACTTTTTGAGAATCGTGGCGTGTATATATATTACATCACACACACAAAAACTATGTTAAAAGAACATTATTAAGGTTGCAAAGTCAAGCACTGAAAAGTTAGGAGATGACAGAATTAAGATTGCCTGTGCATCCTTAGTTCGTCCCTCTCCTGCGTATGCCTTATGAATAGAATTGGTCAGACAATTTATATCGAAACAGTTTTCCATCAGAATATGCTATTTTGATTAAATCTGTTTTTTTTCATGTAATCATACAGATTTTGTTGAAATTTCCCAAGAAAATTATTTTTGAAACAAAACATTTTTCACTGCAGACATATTGTTTCAAAATGTTTTATTTATATATTACTTTTATTCATCTTACTTTTCTTTTACATAGTAGTCAAAATATTCTATTAATTTGTTTTATTTTTATATTTTATTTTTACAATTAAGGGCAGCTGCTATTTAGTACTGATTGAAACATCTTATTATCTAGTTCAGTGTCTCCTGTTTATATTGTAATTAAATAGTTTGACACTTTGAACAAGAACAGAAAATAAGCACTCACTATTGTAATAAATGAGCAGCAGTTTTAATGCCCTAGAAAAAGTAGTCCAAGCTAACATTAAAATATTAATATAAAACACATTTTGAAATAAAAAATTTGTTTTGAAACAAAACGTTAAAATGATTCCAAACTAAAAATTTCCAAAATGATTTATTTTTTTGAAACTTTCATTTCACAGGAAATTTTGAAAATGTTTGTTTATATTCTGATTCAGAAATGAAAACAAATTTTCAGGAAATTTTCATGTTTTGAAAACAGAAATTCAGAGTTTTGACCTGCTCTAATTATGGTAGTCTTTAATTACATGAATCCATACTATTTTTCCCCCCCAAGGACCTCTGCTTCATTCAGTGCACGGGTGCACCTGTTCTGGGAAGGAATCAAGGTTGTGTAGTAAAAGAGGCTAGTGAATGAAGCAGGGGATTGCAGAGATTTCACCTCTAGTATTGCAGACTGGGAACAGGCTGCTTTGTTCAGCTACATAACAGAGATGGAAAACACACACGAACTAAACAGGAAGTAAGGTGGGGTGGAGCATGGCTCCAACCCATACTACTCTGAGTAACTCAGTTAATCCTTTGAGGACCACTTTACCACAGATGGTCTCATAGCTAAGACAGGTGACTTCTGCACACAGAGCAGGTACAGCACAAGCACTGGCAGGCTTCTCCACACTGTCCTGCTTATGTGCCTCAACCCTGTTCTAGGTGTCAAAGGGTATTCCAGGCTGCGTAACTGCTGAAGGCTCTGCTGAAACTGTCTGTAATGTGATTATGCTGCTGGAAATGCCACTGGGCATGGTAATTGAGATGCTGAATATGTGGTGTGGATGCTTATCCACCACAGGCCAGCAATACAGAATTCAGTGTCCAACGTGTTCAGGCTTAGGTTTTGCTGGTGGGAGAAGTGTAGGTTTGGAATGTGCTCTGAATGAGCCCACATGCTGGCTCGTGTTTATTGATTCTCACACATGAGTCTCTGATTGTGTTCTGTATGTTTTAATTTGCTTTCCCCTTCCTTTTCCCTGTGCTTACAGAAAACTAACACTTTATCTAGTTAATAAACATTTACAAAACAAAGAATGTTTGAAAAATAAAGAGAAATGGAAGTTTTAAGGTGAGATCTACAGAAGAAGCAATTTGGTGACCTGGAGGGAAGACAGGTATATCTGACAAATGAATTGTCAGGCTAGAGGGAGGTTACTAGTGGAATTCCTCAGGGACTGGTTTTGGGACCAATCTTATTTAATCTTTTTATTACTGACCTTGGCACAAAAAGTGAGAGTGTGCTAATAAAGTTTGCGGATGACACAAAGCTGGGAGGTATTGCCAATACAGAGAAGGACTGGGATATCATACAGGAAGATCTGGATGACCTTGTAAACTGGAGTAATAGTAATAGGATGAAATTTAATAGTGAAAAGTGCAAGGTCATGCATTTAGGGATTAATAACAAGAATTTCTGTTATAAGCTGGGGTCTCATCAGTTTGAAGTAACAGAGGAGGTGAAGGTCCTCGGGTATTGGTTGATCACAGGATGACTATGAGCCGCCAATGTGATATGGGTGTGAAAAAAGCTAATGCGGTCTTGGGATGCATTAGGCGAGATATTTCCAGTAGAGATAAGGAGGTGTTAGTACCGTTATACAAGGCACTAGTGAGACCTCATCTGGAATACTGTGTGCAGTTCTGGTCTCCCATGTTTAAGAAGGATGAATTCAAACTGGAACAGGTACAGAGAAGGGCTACTCAGTCATCTATCTGCCGTCCTGAACGGGAAAACCGAGAAGTGTGCTGCTTGCCAGGAGCTAGGATTCACGATGTGATGGAGAGACTGCCGAGACTCATCACGCCCTCGGATCGCTTACCCCTTCCTGCTTCTCCACGTGGGCACCAATGATACTGCCAAGAATGACCTTGAGCGGATCACTGCAGACTACCTGGCTCTGGGAAGAAGGATAAAGGAGTTTTAGGCGCAAGTGGTGTTCTCGTCCATCCTCCCTGTGGAAGGAAAAGGCCCAGGTAGAGACCATCAAATCGTGGAAGTCAATGAATGGCTACGCAGGTGGTGTCGGAGAAAAGGCTTTGGATTCTTTGACCATGGGATGGTTTTCCAAGAAGGAGAGCTAGGCAGAGACGGGCTCCACTTAACGAAGAAAGGGAAGAGCATCTTCGCAAGCAGGCCGAATAACCTAGTGAGGAGGGCTTTAAACTAGGTTCACCAGGGGAAGGAGATCAAAGACCTGAGGTAAGTGGGGAAGTGGGATGCCGGGAGGAAGCACGAACAGGAGAGCGCAAGAGGGGAGGACTCCTGCATCATGCTGAGAAATCAAGATGATCAGCGAGTTATCTTAAGTGCCTATAAACAAATGGAAGAAGCCTGGGAAACAAGCAGGGAGAACTGGAAGTCCTGGCACAGTCAAGGAATTATGATGTGATTGGAATAACAGAAACCTGGTGGGATAAATCACATGACTGGAGTACTGTCATGGATGGATATAAACTGTTCAGGAAGGACAGGCAGGGCAGAAAAGGTGGAGGAGTTGCATTGTATGTAAGAGAGCAGTATGACTGCTCAGAACTCCAGTATGAAACTACAGAAAAACCTGAGAGTCTCTGGATTAAGTTTAGAAGTGTGAGTAACAAGGGTGATGTCATGGTGGGAGTCTGCTATAGACCACCAGACCAGGGAGATGAGGTGGACGAGGCTTTCTTCCGGCCACTAACAGAAGTTACTAGATCACAGGCCCTGGTTCTCATGGGGGACTTCAATCACCTCGATATCTGCTGGGAGAGCAATACAGCGATGCACAGACAATCCAGGAAGTTTTTGGAAAGTGTAGGGGACAATTTCCTGGTGCAAGTGCTGGAGAAACCAACTAAGGGCAGAGCTCTTCTTGACCTGCTGCTCACAAACAGGGAAGAATTAGTAGGGAAAGCAAAAGTGGATGGGAACCTGGGAGGCAGTGACCATGAGATGGTCAAGTTCAGGATCCTGACACAAGGAAGAAAGGAGAGTAACAAAATACGGACCCTGGACTTCAGAAAAGCAGACATTGACTCCCCCCGGGAACTGATGAGCAGAATCCCCTGGGAGAATAACATGAGGGGGAAAGGAGTCCAGGAGAGCTGGCTGTATTTTAAAGAATCCTTATTGGGGTTGCAGGAACAAACCATCCCAATGTGTAGAAAGAATAGTAAATACGGCAGGCGACCAGCTTGGCTTAACAGCGAGATCCTTGCTGATCTTAAACACAAAAAAGAAGCTTACAAGAAGTGGAAGATCTGACAAATGACCAGGGAGGAGTATAAAAATATTGCTCAGGCACGCAGGAGTGAAATCAGGAAGGCCAAATCACACTTGGAGTTGCAGCTAGCAAGAGATGTTAAGAGTAACAAGAAGGGTTTCTTCAGGTATGTTAGCAACAAGAAGAAAGTGAAGGAAAGTATGGGCCCCTTACTGAATGAGGGAGGCAACCTAGTGACAGAGGATGTGGAAAAAGCTAATGTACTCAATGCTTTTTTTGCCTCTGTCTTCACGAACAAGGTCAGCTCCCAGACTACTGCATTGGGCAGCACAGCATGGGGAGGAGGTGACCAGCCCTCTGTGGAGAAAGAAGTGGTTCAGGACTATTTAGAAAAGCTGGATGAGCACAAGTTCATGGGGCCGGATGCGCTGCATCCGAGGGTGCTAAAGGAGTTAGCGGATGTGATTGCAGACCCATTGGCCATTATCTTTGAAAACTCATGGCGAACGGGGGAGATCCCAGATGACTGGAAAAAGGCTAATGTAGTGCCCATCTTTAAAAAAAGGAAGAAGGAGGATCTGAGGAACTACAAGCCGGTCAGCCTCACCTCAGTCCCTGGAAAAATCATGGAGCAGGTCCTCAAAGAATCAATTCTGAAGCACTTAGAGGAGAGGAAAGTGATTAGGAACAGTCAGCATGGATTCACCAAGTACAAGTCATGCCTGACTAACCTAATTGCCTTCTACGATGAGATAACTGGCTCTGTGGATGAGGGGAAAGTAGTGGACGTGTTATTCTTTGACTTTAGCAAAGCTTTTGATACGGTCTCCCACAGTATTCTTGCTGGCAACTTAAAGAAGTATGGGCTGGATGAATGGACTATAAGGTGGATAGAAAGCTGGCTAGATTATCGGGCTCAACGGGTAGTGATCAATGGCTCCATGTCTAGTTGGCAGCCGGTATCAAGCGGTCCTAGGGCCGGTTTTGTTCAATATCTTCATTAATGATCTGGAGGATGGCGTGGACTGCACCCTCAGCAAGTTTGCAGATGACACTAAACTGGAAGGAGTGGGAGATACGCTGGAGGGTAGGGATAGGATACAGAGGGACCTAGACAGATTAGAGGATTGGGCCAAAAGAAATCTGATGAGATTCAACAAGGACAAGTGCAGAGTCCTGCATTTAGGACGGAAGAATCCCATGCACTGCTACAGACTAGGGACTGAGTGGCTAGGCAGCAGTTCTGCAGAAAAGGACCTAGGGGTTACAGTGGACGAGAAGCTGGATATGAGTCAACAATGTGCCCTTGTTGCCAAGAAGGCTAACGGCATTTTGGGCTGTATAAGTAGGGGCATTGCCAGCAGATCGAGGGACGTGATCATTCCCCTCTATTTGGCATTGGTGAGGCCTCATCTGGAGTACTGTGTCCAGTTTTGGGCCCCACACTACAAGAAGGATGTGGAAAAATTGGAAAGAGTCCAGCGGAGGGCAACAAAAATGATTAGGGAGCTGGAGCACATGACTTATGAGGAGAGGCTGAGGGAACTGGGATTGTTTAGTCTGCAGAAGAGAAGAATGAGGGGGGATTTGATAGTTGCTTTCAACTACCTGAAAGGGAGTTCCAAAGAGGATGGCTCTAGACTGTTCTCAGTGGTACCAGATGACAGAACAAGGGGTAACAGTCTCAAGTTGCAGTGGGGGAGGTTTAGGTTGGATATTAGGAAAAACTTTTTCACTAGGAGGGTGGTGAAGCACTGGAATGGGTTATCTAGGGAGGTGGTGGAATCTCCTTCCTTAGAGGTTTTTAAGGTCAGGCTTGACGAAGCCCTGACTGAGATGATTTAGTTAGGGATTGGTCCTGCTTTGAGCAGGGGGTTGGACTAGATGACCTCCCGAGGTCCCTTCCAACCCTGATATTCTATGATTCTACTAGGATGATCAAAGGAATGGAAAACCTGACTTATGAAAGGAGACTCAAAGAGCTCGGCTTGTTTAGCCTAACTAAAAGAAGGCTGAGGGGAGATATGATTGCTCTCTATGAATATATCAGAGGGATAAATACCAGGGAGGGAGAGGAATTATTTAAGCTCAGTACCAATGTGGACAAAAGAACAAATGGATATAAACTAGCCATCAGGAAGTTTAGACTTGAAATTAGACGAAGGTTTCTAACCATCAGAGGAGTGAAGTTCTGGAACAGCCTTCCAAGGGGAGCAGTGCGGGCAAAAGACATATCTGGCTTCAAGACTAAGCTTGATAAGTATATGGAGGGGATGGTATAATAGGATAGCCTAATTTTGGCAATTAATTGATCTTTGACTATTACCGGTAAATATGCCCAATGGCCTGTGATGGGATGTTAGATGGGGTGAGATCTGAGTTACTGCAGATAATTCTTCCCTGGGTGTCTGGCTGGTGAGTCTTGCTCACATGCTCAGGGTTTAGCTGATTGCCATATTTGGGGTCCAGAAGGAATTTTACTCCAGGGCAGATTGGCAGATGCTATCATGTCATCCCTCAGTCTTCTCTTCTCCAGACTGAACAAATCCATTTTTTTTCAATCTTCCCTCATAGGTCATGTTTTCTAGACCTTTAATCATTTTTGTTGTTCTTCTCTGGACTTTCTTCAGTTTGTCCACATCTTTCCTGAAATGTGGCACCCAGAACTGGACACAATACTCCAGTAGAGGCCTAATCAGCACGGAGTAGAGCAGAAGAATTACTTCTTGTGTTTTGCTTATGTAACCCTTGTGCCAGGTGGAGCTGGCAGCAACCAGGGCCGGGTTCAATATCTAGGGGTTCCGTTCCATCCATCCAACACAGAACCGGCTTGAGCCCCCACCTAGTAACCTGGGGAAATTACATACCACTCCTGGGTGCCTCTGAGAGGCAATATTTCCCCACTCACAAGCACAGAGTCTGAGTGTAGAAAAGAAACTTTTAATGAAAGGAGGGAAGTCACCCAACCCTAATTAGGGAAAATGCCACAAGCAGGATTCATAATCATAAAACCGTGAGGAGGACACCCACCCCAGAGTGCAGGGGCAGTGTCTTCTGCCTCATGTTCTTGAGTTCTGCAACCAAAAGTTCCTTTTCTGTGCCCTTCTCTGCTCCCTCACTATACCCCACTCACAGTGGTTGTCCTTGGTCATTGAGGACCCAGGGTTCAGATGTGCATCTGTGTGAGTTCACCTCCCACCTGGGGAAGAAGGCACCTTGCTTGCTCCGCCACCACTGCTCACTGCATCCGCCGGCCGACTGTCAGTTACCTTCTGCTGCTACCTGCCTCTCTGCTGTGACCGCTGCACGTCAGTCTCTTAGTGATTGTCAGCTCTTACTGTTCTTCTTCGAGTGCTTGCTCATGTCCATTCCATATTAGGTATGTGTGCTCGCCACATGCACCGGTGCCAGAAGCTTTTCGCTCAGCAGTATCCGTAGGGGACTGGCTCTGGTTCACTCTGGAGTGGCGCCCGTATGGCGCGGTATAAGGGGTGCCGCCAGCTTCCCCCACCCTCAGTTCCTTTTTGCCACCAGTGACGGTGTTGGAACGTCTGCTGCTTTGGCTAGCATTGATTCCTTCTCTGTTCTTGTGAACTTTGAAATCCTGTAAAATAGTTATAAGTAGTCAGTAGTTTTCTTACTTACCCTTAGTAGTAGTTCTCAAACTCTCCATTAGTCCCGAATGGGACCCAGCTGGGGGTTGGGGCGTGCCCCGGTCCCCAGGCTTTAAGCCCTGTGATCAGTGCAAACGGCCTGTGCCCATCAGCAGTCCCCATACCAGCTGCCTAAGGTGCTTAGGCGAGGGGCACATAAGTGACAAGTGCATTATCTGCAAATCCTTCGAACCTAGGCTGAAGAAGGAGCGTGCTATCCGTCTAAGAGCACTCCTAATGGAGTCGGCACTCACTCCAGCACTGGAGCAGTGGTCCGACTCCACATTGAGCACCGTGGGCTCCGTACGCAGTGCTCCCTCGGCACTGTCCACGAGTCAGCACCGGTCTCCCTCCCCAGCTCCTGTCAAGAAGCCAAAAAAGACTTTGAGGGGAAGATCTCCTACCTCCCACAAGGAAAAGGAGAGGGCAGGGGGTGAGCCAAGACCCGTGTCGGGCAACTCAACATTCTCTTTGGGAAGTTGGGCCCCAGCTCAAGTCGAGTGGTGCAGCCCATCCTGTACTTCGCCTGCAACTCCAGATAGCAGTGCAGGCCCCAGCCAGCTTCAGGTGCCGTCGACGCCCGAAGCTCTTAAAGCAGCTCAGAAGATCCTGAAGCTACCGGTGCCGCCCTCACTGGCTCCTGTGGTACCCTGGTCTCAGTGAAAACCCGCGTTGCAACCTATGCGTGTGTCCCCGCCTCAGCGGTACTGTTCCCCATCGAGAGGGACGTCCTGCCAGCATTCGCCCGCCTCCAGCCATCATGCCTCCGAATGGGAGAGGCAGGCTCAGCTTGACTGTGAACCACTGGATTTCCAACCAGTTATGCACCGTCCTTATAGTAGCTCCATCTAGGTTGTATTTCCGTAGTTTGTTGATGAGATGGTCATGCAAGACAATATCAAAAGTCTTACTAAAATCAAAATATACCACATCTACCGCTTCCCCCGACCCATAAGGCTTGTTACCCTGTCAAAGAAAGCTATTAGGTTGGTTTGACATGATTTGTTCTTGACAAAGCCATGCTGACTGCTACTTATCACCTTATTATCTTGTAGGTGTTTGCAAATTGATTGCTTAAGTATTTGCTCCATTATCTTTCTGGGTACTGAAGTTAAGCTGACTGGTCTATAACTCCCTGAAGTATTCTATAGTAGGGAATTACAGTGTAGCCTAAAGCTGAGAGATGAGCAATAGCGGGTCAGCAAGTGAGATGAGGAAGATAAACTGGATATTGTCCAAGCAGAAGTGTTGTTCAGGTTTGAAGTTAGCAATCAAATGTCATGGAGTGAGAACATGGAAAGAGAAGACATGTCATAGTGGAAAGGATGAGGGGGGAAGTATACAAGTCTTCACCAGAAATAAAAGTGATGATTAGAGTATTCAAACCAATAAAAGAGAGTCATAAGGACAGTGGCTTCTTGGTGGAGAATGATATAATGACTGTTATAATTGAAAGCTATACTGAGATGAGAAAAGATCTGTGGTTGGCAAGGAATTAGTTACTAACTACCTGTAGAAAGGCAAAGGCAGACAAAAAACTTTCAAGGCGATTTTACTGGGAGAGTTGGTTTTGAAGTGAGAGGAAACAAATTTCTATGGAATCTTGTTGAATAAAGAGGTTGGAGACAGGATGGTCATTTAGCAAGTGAGGAAGGACCAAGGACTCTTTTTTTCCAGAAGAGAGTAATATCTAGCTTGTGAGATAGGGAGAGGTGTATTGCAGATGGAGTGACTGATGAGAGTGATGATTTAGTCCCCGATCCAGCAAAGGACTTAAACATATGCTTAACCGTAAGCATGTGAGTAATCCCATTGAACATCAAAAGGACTACTGACATGCTTTACTTTAAGCACATGCTTAAGTGATTTGCTCAAATGGGGGAAGAATAGGAAAGCAGATTGCAATTGATATTAGAACAGGGCGGCACATCTCTGTGTAATGAAGATGAGAGAGCTCATAGAGGCACGCGTGAGAGAGGAGAGAGTGCCCAATTATAGGAGGATTAGTGGAGAATGAGGTGTCGGGTCTGAAGGCAGGACTGGATTCACCTGTTTTAATTTCACGCTCCCCATGGCACTTGGGCTCGGGCTGGAGTAAGAAATTACACATTCAAAATAGACATTGTGAGTCATCAGTACCCTGCATGTGGATCAACATGTGACAGTGTTTTTTCACAAGCCATCCAGAGGGTTGTGTAGTAAACTGCTTTCCATATGTCCCAGTGGATAATGAGCTCCAGTTTTTCACAAATGTCTTGCGAGGTGCAACCAAGTACTGTATAAATGAGTTTACATTGCTGATCCACATACCAGGGTGTTGGGAGGTGCATGAGGAGAAACAAGATGTGATTAGAAGTGGAGCAAATTGGTAGAGCTAGCTAGAAAGTGGTAGGTATTGACATATGGGTTGGGGACATAGGGCAACAAATGAATGGTAGAGGGAAGTGATTAGGTTACAGAGAACTGAGTGGCCCAAATGTTTTGTGGGATGATAGTACAACAAGGAAACAAGTGGGGGCTGGCTTGCAGAGAAAAAAATAAAAACTGCTAAGAGAGTAATTGCTGCTGGCAGTGAGGGAGAAGGAAAGAGGAGTTGGAGTTTGTGACCATTGGAGTGGGCAGGAGAGCTGATAGATGTATAACAGGTATGGAATGTTAGCTTATTTGTTACTGATTTTTCTAGTTGCCTTGATGCTCAATAAACTTTTTCTGTGTGGCTATTCTAAGAAATAGTTACTGGATTCACTCTCTCTACCTTCCACATGTTCTTAGGGAACACTATCCCCATCATCTTTGCCATTAATTTGATGGTTGAGTTTCTGTTGTGATTTCTGCTACCTGTTTAGTGAGTCTTTGGCTTCTAATTTGAAATAGTATGTTCCTTGTTTTGTTTTAAAAATGTACTGCATTTTATTTCCCTTCCAGGAGACTTTGGAATAAAAGTTTGTACCAGACTGTGTATATGTCTAGAGTGATATTTTTTTATTATATTGGGATTTGTAAAATTCTTAACTTACTATTCAGTCATAAAAAGAGATGCAGGTATAGAGAACTTTTTTTGTGAATTCATTATAGATTTCTGCCTCATAAGCAGTGGCAATATAAACTGTTTGGTCTACATGTTATTTACCTATTTATAAAGTGTGCCTTAAGAGCAGTGTTTATTACAAGAGATTATAAAGTAGTACAAGGTAATATTTTCTATGTGAAGGGGAGGTCTAAGGTGATTACTGACTGAAATCCTTTAAAAAAATGTATCCCTTCCTTTTTTAAAAAAGATGAGCAGAAACAAGCACATTCACTAATTACTGATAGTTTTGAGAGTCTCAAATGGAAGGTGCTTCTAAGTGCTACGTATTATTATTACAGTGACATAAAGTTCTCTTCCATTTTGTCTACTCTATACTGATAAAGATGAGGCACTGTCAGGGACTCAGGTGTTAAAACAAATAACTTAAATAACAATATGTCACTGAAAAAATAGTGTGTTCATTGAGGGGTTCTGAGGGAACCAAAGAATGAAGTGGCTGAACTGCTAGCAAAACTGAATCTCAAAACAAAATATCTGAATTTGGCCCGCCCACATTTTTAAAATTAATTCATTAATGACTGAATTAGCACATCAAGCAACATTTTTCTTTCATGTATGGGATTTTATTTTTCTTCCCCTCCCTCGTTCGATTCATCAACATTAATGGAGTGAATTACCAGCTCAAGACTATTAAGAAAAGCAACATCCATCCTTTTTATCGTAATGAGCCTGTAATCATCATAAAACTTCCTGTCATATGCCATCATTTAAATTCTCATTCAGTGTTTGCCAGCTTATTTGTTTGCTTTGTTTTGAGTTAAACATGTCAAATCTGGACCACAGAAAAAGAAAATTGTCATCAGAGGATCAAACTCTCTCTTACCTGGAAATCATCCCAAACAAACTATCATTAACACTAAGGGAATGTTCCTTTTGCTGAGGCTAGTTCTTTGCTATAGCTTTTGCTTTACCTAGTTCTGCTGATATTTTTCTCTAAAACATTATCCAGAGGTGCAAGCTCTTACTCCTATTAAAAGTCCATCTGAGAAAAGTACTTTTAAAAGCCAAGTACTCTTTCTCCCTTGAGCCCAGTCACATCACTAGTAAAGTGGCACAAACTAACACATGCTTGACATTTCTATAATACAAGAAGTATTATAGAACATCTCCTGAGGAACAGACGTAGAAACACATACCTGGATATTACTGTTATGCTACAGAAATGTGGCTGGAGACACATTTATCTTGTAGTAAAAAGGTGACAAGGAGAAAATGTTTAGGGGTGGCAGTTTTGCTGCTCAGCACATTGCTATACAAGACCAGCATGTGCTAACAGAAGAAAAAAAGGTTTAAAGAACTTTGCATGTGTTAGCCATAAAGATATTTGGGATTGTTATTCCTTTGTGTGGTGGTTGACGACCCAGATTGTACACAGTGGGTATGGAGACAGAGAATACAGGGTCAATAGAGGCGAATGAGGATATGAATGGGGACAATAGTTTAATCATAGCAAAAAAGAGAGATTGCCAGAGAATAGAAAGGAGTAGGAGTAGGAATAAATTGATGGAGATGCACTTACATTTCTTCCTACTCAACCTTCCCCTGCAATAACTTTCAAGATTCTCTCTCTCTCTCTTTATTCCAACATCAGCAAAAAGAAAGCAGAGGAAAATGGGAATCAGCATAAGAATTGGGAAGCATATCTCAAGGTTGTTCCATTTACAGATATTATTACTGCAGATGAAACAATGCAGATAAACTCAGTTTATATAATATCTCTAATTAAAAGGAAGGTTAGAGCCACTATACCTGCAATTGTATTTATTTCTTCCTGTATTCTTACTGCTCTCCCTCATATGACTGGAATAATATGTGTTTTTTAGATATCTTGAAACTGTTTAAACTCTCCCAGAGGATGAAACCCCTGGTGCTAAGAAAAATCTCCATGGATAACATCCTTGGGTCACTGGATTACACCAACAGTACCAATGATCTCACCACACATTAAGCCGTGTGAGCTGTTGTCTGGCTTGTTGGAAAAGATGTTTGCCCCTTTAGGGGCCAGAGAGCTGCAGAGTGATTTTCTGCTGCAGCTGCATACCAGGTCAATGTAGGGATGCTGAACCATCCCTCCCAGGTAACCAGAAGAAAGGGGGGACTATATAGGTCCATGGCAGTGCAGGAAAAGCACTCTTTTACCTGGATCAGGCAGAGCAGCATCCACCCTCCCACCCATGGAAGCGGTGAAATACGGGTTTTGTCAGGATCTACTGTGGGCGTTGTGTGGGGGCAGGAGGGCGTGGGAAGGAATTTTCCCCTCACCACCAGATTGGCCAAGGTGAAGTGGATTTTTTTCCACCTTCCCCACAATGGATTTGGGTGGGGGCTTAGTTGGGGTGAACATGAAACGGGAGTTAGGCAATGGTGTCACAATTTATTAATGTAAAGGTGGGGAGGATGTCCAGTGCAGGTACTCCATAAGGAAGGGATACAGTGGTCAGATAAAATGGATTGGTAAAGGATTTAAAAGAGATATTCTTTTGAGGAACAGAAACAGGGATTTCAGGACTCCTATGACTGGTATGGCAGGGAGCCAGCCCCCCCCACCCCTTTATAGCCTCCTCTCAACCCTCATTAAAAGGGGTGGGGATGGTGAGGTCCCAGCAGTGGGTTGGCTGGGGACCAGGATGGATAAGGGGGAGGGCTGACAGAACCACATGGATATTATTGAAATGTTTATGGGAATTACCTGCACTGTACACCTTTATTGGCCAGGTTCTCCCAGACATTTAAGAAGAACGTTACAGCCTATTTAAACCACACCCAGAGTCTCCTGCCCTTCTTCCAGCATAGCTGGACAATGCATCAAAGCTAGTAAAACAGGCACCAATTAGCCTTCTGCAGATAAGGGAGAAAATACCTTTCTACTTCATATCTTTCATTTCAGACAATATCTTCCCCACTTCCTGTGTGCAGCTCCCAAGGATTACAGGTTCTATTTTATTCAAACCATTGCCACTGAAGACAGCAGTGCTGTGAAGAGACAGCTACTGACTCTGCTCCATTAATTATCCAGCTGCTGAATCTTGTGTATGTTTCTGAGCTAAATGGAGAATCCCTGAGCCTGTAGGGCAGTGTGAGTGGTAGTTGCTTTGCAGAGCTCTTTCTCTCCCACCCCAAATTAAGTAAATTGAATTAAAATAATTAATTGTGTAAAATAATTAAGCAGCAAAACTGGGAAGAAAACACAATGCCAGACTTGTTCTACTCTGCATTTCCTGCCTCCCTACCCACGAAACATCACTTTGAAAATCAAATCTGTGCCTTCCGTGAATAAGATTAATTAAGCCATCTCCAGTTACGATACTTTTATTGTGTTGGAAATTTTCCTCATCCCTCTGATTTGAAGCAGGTCAGCATAAGAACATGCGGGCATTCACTTTGATGGTGAGGAGATTCTCAGATCATTGAACACCAACACAGAAACAAAGTTTTACAAGATTAAAGGGACCATGTAAAATACGTTTTTCCAGCCTTATTCTCAAGAGCAGATAAGCAGCTTTTCGCTGCATAAAGGTAGGGAAGAAGCAACATAAGTAGGGCCCTACCAAATTCACGGTCCATTTTGGTCAATTTCATGGTCATAGGATTTTTAAAATAATAAATTTCATGATTTCAGCTATTTAAATCTGAAATTTCATGGTGGTGTAATTGTAGGAGTTCTGACCCAAAACGGAGTTGGTGGGGGGTTACAAGGTTATTGTGTGTGGGGTGGGGTTGTGGTACTGCTACCCTTACTTCTGCGCTGCTGCTGATGGCAGCGCTGCCTTCAGAGCTGAGCAGCTGGAGAGCAGCAGCAGCTGCTGGCTGGGAGCCCAGCTCTGAAGGCAGAGCCGCCGCCAGCAGCAGCACAGAAGTAAGGATGGAATGGTATGGTATTGCCACCCCTACTTCTGTGCTGCTGCCTGCAGAGCTGGGCCCTCAGTCAGCAGCTGCCACTCTCTGGCCGCCCAGCTCTGAAGGCAGGAATGCAGAAGTAAGGGTGGCATGGTATGGTATTGCCACCCTTACTTCTGCGCTGCTGCTGGTGGTGGCGCTGCCTTGAGAGCTGGGTGGCCGTCCAACAGCTGCCGCTCTCCAGCTGCCCAGCTCTGAAGTCAGCGCAGAAGTAAGGGTGGCAATACTGTGACCCCACCTACAACAACCTTGTGACCCCCCTGCAACTCCCTTTTGGGTCAGGACCCCCAATTTGAGTAATGCTGCTCTCCCCCATGAAATCTGTATAGTATAAAAGCATACAAAAGACCAGATTTCATGGCGGGAGAGCAGATTTCATGGTCAGTGATGCATTTTTCATGGCCTTGAATTTGGTAGGGCCCTAAATACAAGGATAGACTCTTCACTAGCTCTCATCCTCCTTAGGGACTGTGCTTGTCACGGGCTCACCTTCCCGTTGCTGCACTTTGGAATTTTGAGGGAGGGAGGTGCAGTCATGGGGATGGAGTGGGTTGGGTCTCGTTCAGCTGGAGGTTGTGTGTGCAGTGGAATGGAGTATTTTGAGCCCCCTTTGTGATCACAGATGAGGTAAGTTGTGATAGTCTCATTCTTTCCCAGCTTCGTTTGAAAATTATTCCCGGGATAAAGTGGAGGGAGGGATTGCAGTTAGGGTGAAGGGTTTGGAATGGGAATTGCAGAAAGAGCTCAATTAAACTCCAGGGGTAAAATCTTGGCCCCCATCTTGCCACTGACTTCTACAGGGCCAGGATTTCACCCTAGAACTTCAAGTTAACTGAGAGAAGTTCTGTGGTGTGAGAGGAAGTCCAAGACTGAATGATGGAGAGATTAATTCTTCTTCTCACACCCTCAGGATAAGGTGGGGATGAGGGTCCCAGGCAAATTGATGCTCCTAGAAACACAGATTACTTATTTTTTTTTTGGTTGTACAAATGCTGTTGGTTCAAATTCCGATGACTGTGTTGATCCCTTGTCTTGTTTGGCCTCTTCCTTCCTCATTCTTCACCTTACTTTTTAGTTTATTGTTGCTATCTATTCCTCTAACTGTCTGTATTTTTAATATTTAAATCCAAAATTTAATAACATTTAGGGCCAGAGTGATAGCAAATAAATAAATAAATAAAATTATATTGTCAAGGATGAAGTTTAACAAAGACAAATGCAAAGTGCTCCACTTAGGAAGAAAAAATCAGTTTCACACATACAGAATGGGAAGAGACTGTCTAGGAAGGAGAACGGCAGAAAGGGATCTAGGGGTTATAGTGGACCACAAGCTAAATATGAGTCAACAGTGTGATGCTGTTGCAAAAAAAGCAAACATGATTCTGGGATGTATTAACAGGTGTGTTATGAGCAAGACACGAGAAGTCATTCTTCCGCTCTACTCTGCTCTGGTTAGGCCTCAGCTGGAGGATTGTGTCCAGTTCTGGGCACCGCATTTCAAGAAGGATGTGGAGAAATTGGAAAGGGTCCAGAGAAGAGCAACAAGAATGATTAAAGGTCTTGAGAACATGACCTATGAAGGAAGGCTGAAAGAATTGGGTTTGTTTAGTTTGGAAAAGAGAAGACTGAGAGGGAACATGATAGCAGTTTTCAGGTATTTAAAAGGGTGTCATAAGGAGGAGGGAGAAAACTTGTTCACCTTAGCCTCTAAGGATAGAACAAGAAGCAATGGGTTTAAACTGCAGCAAGGGAGGTCTAGGTTGGACATTAGGAAAAAGTTCCTAACTGTCAGGGTGGTTAAACACTGGAATAGATTGCCTAGGGAGGTTGTGGAATCTCCATCTCTGGAGATATTTAAGAGTAGGTTAGATAAATGTCTATCAGGGATGGTCTAGACAGTATTTGGTCCTGCCATGCGGGCAGGGGACTGGACTCGATGACCTCTCGAGGTCCCTTCCAGTCCTAGAATCTATGAATCTATGAATATCTGTCTTTCAGGCTGTCAGACAATCTGCATAATTTCTAGCTGTAATTTTGAGGAAGCATAACACACAAACATGTTTTCCCTTAATGAAAAGCATTCCATATTAAATAATGGCCCCATGGACTTTATCCCAGCAACACATTGCAAAGTAGAGGTAGTTGTTTTGTGTCAGGATATAATAGTCATGACAGAAAATAACCGTAAAGAAGAGATGTATAGGACAGTTTCTGAAATAACCTAAAGATGGTAATTTTGTTTGAAAAGAGTCAATTTTCTTGTTTCCAAACAAATAATCAAATAAATTAGTCTTCATTAGAGTGTTACTGGCTAATACACGTGCCACTCAACCCAAGTGGATCTATAAAGATGAGGGCTGCAAAAGAATCATTTGAATTAAAAACACATCATGGAAAGTGTTGCTGGAAATCTGGCAGCCAAAGTTCTGCTGGGTTTCTCCATTCTAAATATTGTACAAAAATGAAATTGCAGTTATGCAACATCCTACTACATTGGCTGTTCCAAATGAGCCCTTCTGAACATCTGTGGTGGGCAACGTTCCATCTCAAAATGGAAGGATTCTTGCCTGCCAAACAAAACTGGCAGTTAAGAAAGTAGGAAAATCATCTTGATTATTATAGTCAAGAAAGACAGTTGCTACCTCCTTAAATGATTGGACCCATGTTTTATGGTTTGTTGTTTTAAATCTGATGTCATGTATAAGTGTACGGAATCTCAACAATTTCAGATTTTTCATTAGGGTTCTTTACTGGAGTTTGTAACTCTAAGGTGCTAACCTCCTGTGAGCACATGAGTTTACTCAACATGTGATGTGGGGATTTTTCATTGAACCAGCATTACAAGTACAATGCACAAATGTTTGTCCCAGATTGGTAGCTCAGTTTGAGCACTGGGATTGGACTATATGTCGTAAAGCAGAAGTTTCCCATCTGCAGAGTTCTTGCTGGTGGTCCCCGGAGAGGTGGCTGTCACATGATGCTGCATCTCTTCCTCATTTCTAGCTGCTAAATGACATGAGCAGATGAAAATACATTAACTATTATTTTTTTCATGTGATGAATTGCCACAGGGATGTTTTGTGATTGCAAGTGGAAATGGAGGTAGTCTGTGCTATTCTGAATGGATGGGAGGATGGTCTATACAATTGTAAAAGACAAGAGTGGAGGTCCATGAGACAATCTCTCTATCAAGATCTGACCCACACTGTGAAAAAAATTGAGAACCCAGGTAGTAAAGAGGGGGAAAGGTGATCTTGTGCTTAAGACTTAGACTGGGACTTAGGAAATCTGACTTATGTTTAACTGCCACAGACTCCATGTGTGACCATGGGCAAGTCACTTAATCTTTGGGGACTCAGTTTCCCATTTGGAAATTGGGAAGGGTAGTCCTTAATGTCAAAGGGGTATTATAAGAAGACATTCAATATTTTTTGTGAGGCACAGGGATACTATGATGATGGGGGATGGATAAATTTCTAGATAGGAATTTGGCATGTAAAAAAAAAAATTAAATTATAAATAAAGAACAGTGTTGTGCTTCTAGTAACACAGTATGCAAGAATTTGGTATAGCATAGTGGATACTTTAAACTAAACTTCATAACCACTGATCAGAAATACATACCAAATCTGAATCTATTTCTCTATAAACTGAATGCCAGGCTGTACATGACAGCAATGCTGTATAATGGCAGTTCTAAACCGGTGTTCTTTTGAGCATACTGTACTGTCTTTGGGCCTGATCAAATTCCCACGGAAGTGAGTAGGAGTCCTTCCTTTTACTTTAATGGGAGTTGGACTGGACTATTGTGCTATAGATAAGTATGGCATCTCCAGAATGAAGTGGTCTCTGTTTAAGGAGAAGTAACTTTATCATTAGAGTTCAGAAAACTTTAGATGAAGTTCCATTCTCCTTTGCCACATCAATTGCTGAAGAACAAGAAGAGCCAAGCCACCTTTCTCATGTGTCATGGATGTGAACAAACCAGAAAAGAGTCAAATGACCATCCTTTAATTCAAGTAAATTTCTTGTTTCTTTTAATAGTTTTTAAGTGGATTCTATCAAGTTTAGTAAGACACAGAATGGTTTTTTTTGTAATGGTTTATACAAACCATATAATTCTTTTGTTTATTTCTCTAAAACATAAGGCTTCAGTGCCCCCTAAAATAAATAAAAATTCATGCTGTGACCCAGCTCTCATACAATAACAAGTCACTGTGTGCATGTGAGAGAAATGTAAAAATGATGGGGACGGATTGGATTTAATTTCCAAGTTTCTAATGATCTGTTATTTCAAGTAAATGAATAAATTAGTGGGCTGGAGACAGAAAAGTTTTTAAGTCATTAAAAAGTACCTTTACAGTTAGGGTGACCAGATAGCAAATGTGAAAAATTGGGACAGGGGGTGAAGGGTAATAGGCACATATATAAGAAAAAGTCCTGAATATCGGGACTGTCCCTATAAAATTGGGACATCTGGTCACCCTATTTACAATGTAATTTTCATTATACTAGTTTTCACTGGTGTTTCCACAGTTCAAAGTTTATGCCAGTTTTTCAGTGAATCCAATCTTAGCTTCATTAAGCCACTCCCAGGAGGTGTAAGGTAACCATAGCAACCCCTATATTCCTCACTCTTGGCCCTACATAAGGGGATGGCCGGGCAAAAATGGGTGCACCCAGATCACCCTTGCTAAAAGCTACCTCTGCAACCCCTCCCCAATTGACTTAGTGCTGCCCTGGCACAATGGAGGATCTAGCCCAATGTAATCCAGGAGTTCATAATCCAAATTTGCCCCACCATGAAATATCACATGCTAAATAAGAGTCCAGATAGTGGGGATTACATGCATTTAAGTAGAACTTTGATTTAAATAAATGTACCAACTTTGATTTAAAAATGTAAATACACTTAAAATAGAAATGTAAAGGCAAGAACAAAAATCGTTGCTATGCCAGGAGCTATCTGCACACAAATCCAGCAGTGTGAGCCCCATGTGTTGGGGGAAAGCAGATACAGAGATTTCACCACATACTTCTCTCTTCAGCTGTGTTGCAATTGTGGATAGAGTCTGCAACCCTGCCATAAAAGGCAAGACTGCTCCCACATCTGTTGGTGAGGGAAGAGGGCCAGGGATCTAAAAGATGTCAGGCCAGCCTGTCAATAAAAATATGGCAATAAATGTGAGTGCAAATGGAATCGCTAAAGGTACCGGTATTGTTCAGCTGGAAGAGGAACTGGGAGACTTTTCTTATTGTGTTCACAATAGGACTGAAGACTAAGATAAACAGGATATACCTGAAAATATGATCTCTTCTCTTTCAGGATTCCAAAGAAACTACAGAGACTCCTACCCCCTTTCTGTACTCTTATGACCAAAGATGGTCCTATTCCAATACATACTCTTTCTCCTATTTTTGGATTTTTTTTTTTAAAAGTCATTTATTTAATACGTTACATATTCATAGATGTTTTGGAGGAAGAGTTTTGAGTGGGTTTATATGAACATCTGTGTGTACTTTTTTTTGGTTGTGATCATTGTGAACACAAGGTTATGTGAATAAAAATTTCATTGTACTAAAGCTTCTAGTTATGTTTATGTTTGATCTTGCTGTATGTATTTTTCTATTCCCTGACAGCTTTTGCCCTCATTTATGTCCATGGAATCTGAACCTTCAATGGGTGTAAACAAATTTAACGGAACAAAATGTAACTCTTGTTTTAGTTTGGAGGCAATCTTTCCTAGATGCTTTCCCCTCTTGCAGCATTCCCTTGTAGTAGTAGTTTTTTCACGTGTAAATGAGAGGTGACTACTTATACATGGTAGAAACAAGAATAGAACATTTTATGCAAAAAAGTCAGTACTGTCATGTTCTCGTGGTATTCCTACCAATTTATATGGACAGAAATGGTAAAATCCCACCCTAGAACAAATCACAAGTCTAAACACATTTGCTGCAGGCAAAAATTGGCTTTTCTCTCCGAGCCTCCGAGGGAAAAAAGTGCTTTTTACCTGCAAATATAGGCTTTAATCTTTGCTGGAAAACAGAAAAAAGTTTGACAGAATTGCTAAACGTTTTGCTTTTCAAAAACGTTGGGCAAAATGTGATATTTGTGACATTTGTTTTGTTTTGTAGGGGATGATAATACTTACCCCACAAGGTTGCTGTGAGGACCAGATAGTTCACATGTATACAGAGCCTTAGAGGTGTGGAGTGTTACTGAAGTGCTAAACGTATTAGTAAAAGTTTCCAGCTCAATTTTCTCATCCATTGGTCGGAAAATGCAATACATGTAGTCAAGAACATGTATTCCACTTTGAAGTCTCTATAAATGAGAGCCAGCTGAGGCATCATCTTTCCTCTCCTGGCACTTAACCATTTTCTAGTCATTGCTGGGTAAAACTGCATCTCGTTTAGAAATCAGTAATATTTAATTCCTTCTTGAGAGCATTTCAGAGAAAACTGCATGGTTACACTGAAAGAAAAAAACATGCACAGGAATTGTAATACAGAAATGGATTACTCAGAAAGACAGAAAAATCATGTTTTGCTGTTATGCATGCAAGCATTTGGTACTTATTTTAGCCAGTCAGGGCACTGTGCCATATGTTTACTGTAAACTGTGTAATCCTCCATTGTTCATAATTTAATGTGTTTTTTCAACAGACATGTTTTGTGACTGAACAATGTGTTTTCTTTATTCTTATTTTAGAGTGCTCATGTATTGGAGCGAAATATTTCTTTTGGAAGTGCAGACCCATCTGTAAGCAAACAGTTGCTCGAAACTGAGTCTGTCTCTCTGTCTAAGGTCAGTGTGGGAATGGGATGATCTCTATGTGCCTGCTTTGCATGTTTTTTAAATAAATGCTTTAACTAGTAACTTTGTTGTGGCAGCTTTTGTGGGTGGGCTGTCAATTATGATGCAGTTCCAGTCCTACAGCTTCTGGTTCCCCAAATGAGACTAGAGTAAAGCATACCTTTAGCTGTCAGAGAAGAAAGTTTTTAATAGGGTTTATACTAGCAAAATGAAAGATTTGAATCCGTATAATGTCCTGAAGCACCTAGAAGAAGCATGTTATTAATGAAAACGCAGGATGCTTAGATCTCTCTTTCAGTGGGGTGAAAGAGAGAGACATGGGCAATTTGGGGAAGAGTTGCTTTAAGTATAAGGAAGCTTGTAGTCTGGTGGTAGATTAATGTCATAACAATGGGGGGATAAGAGACTCATTCTGAATCCACGTTTTCCAGGGCAGCAGGGACTAAGATAGCTGTGGAGACAGCACACTCAGTCCCAGGGAAGGGAGAACCTTATTTGGGTTGATTTGCCACAGACCTCTCTGGTTGACTTTGGAGCAGTATTGTTGGGTTCTGGAAAGAGCCATATGCAGAACTTCTCATCTGGATGGGTAGTTGGCAAAGCACAGGGGTACTGAGAGTGTGTATGTGGGTAAAAGGGAAAAACTGAGAGGTGGGGTCTCCTAGTGCATCTTGTGTTTCATCCATTTAGGCCTGAAACTTGAGCTTCCTGGAAGTCAACAGGGTCCATGCAGAGATCTGCCTGCACAAAGTTCAGTGATTATAAGATTCTTATGGCTGGAACCATATCTTCTGTTATGTTATTATGTAAAGTACCTGGCACAAATTCTCCTCTTAACAAACAATACATATTAATTCCATACAAAACAGCTATTTTTTTAAACTGCACTGAAAAGGCAGGGGTGTCGTGGAGAGTAGTGATGTGACCATGTTATTAAAGATCATCTGCACATAGGAAAAGAGTTAAGGTTGCACAGGCAATCTTATCTTTGCCATTTCCTGACTTTGGAATGCTTCACTTTCCAATCTTAATGTTTTTTTAATTTTAAAATGGAATTTGCTAGGTTTTTTTAAAAATATATTTTTTTATCATATGCAACTATTTGCATAAAGCTCACCTGTGCATTCCTTGTATCCTGCTGCTGCTCTGTGCAGGGCTGGTCCATTATGTAACTTATGGTGACACTCTCATGGGACCAAAAATGCAGCTGGGAATCAATGTTAGATAAAGTGTCCCAGCCATATCATAGAATCATAGGACTTGAAGGCACCTCGAGAGGTCATCTAGTCCAGGCCCCTGCACTCATGACAGGACTGAGTATTATCTAGACCATCCCTGACAGGTATTTGTCTAACCTGCTCTTAAAAATCTCCAATGATGGAGATTCCACAACCTCCCTAGGCAATTTATTCCAGTGCTTAACCATCCTGACAGTTAGGAAGTTTTTCCTAATGTCCAACCTAAACCACCCTTGCTGCAATTTAAGCCCATTGCTGCTTGTCCTATCCTCAGAGGTTAACAAGAACAATTTTTCTCCCTCCTCCTTGTAACAACCTTTTATGTACTTGAAAACTGTTATCATGTCCCCTCTCAGTCTTCTCTTTTCCAGACTAAACAAACCCATTTTTTTCAATCTTCCTTCATAGGTCATGTTTTCTGGACCTTTAATCATTTTTGTTGCTCTTCTCTGGACTTTCTCCAATTTGTCCACATCTTTCTTGAAATGCGGTGCCCAGAACTGGACACAATGCTCCAGCTGAGGCCTAATCAGCACAGAGTAGAGCCGAAGAATTACTTCTCGTGTCTTGCTTACAACACTCCTGCTAATACATCCCAGAATGATGGTCGCTTTTTTTTTTTTTTTTTTTTTTTTTGCAACAGTGTTACACTGTTGACTCATATTTAGCATGTGGTCCAATATGACCCTCAGATCCCTTTCCACAGTACTCTTTCATAGGCAGTCATTTCCCATTTTCCCCATATCACCTTTTGATCAGCCCATGCCCCTTTGTCTTGTTCTTCTGGCAGCAGAAAGGGGGAGTGATGGAAGAATCCCTATGCTGACTGTACATCATTGGAGAATCACACGTACACTGGCGTGACTCTCACTGAGTCAAGATGGCTTTAGGATCAGATTATGGTGTTGGTGAAGCACAAAGCAGATAGCTGCACTGCACTGACCCTTTTTATTTGCCAGTCTCTGACCATTTGTTTAAATAAATATATGTATGAGTTCTTGTTGAAAAGTATTTAATGCCAGTGCCACCTTGCAGATCAAAGACTTTTCCCTGCAGCTAAGCTTGTAAAGGAGAAATCAATGAGGTGGGGATCAGTAGACATAAAGATATATAGAGAGATTCTGTACTTACCTCATGGGGCTAATTAGTTTAAATTTCCCCCCTCAAGTGTTAGTATTTCTTATTAGGGAAGACCTTTTGCACATGTAATAAGCTCTTCTACACCAGGGAGAAAGGAATAATCATATTAAAATAAGGTGAAGTCAAAATAAACCTGGTGCTCTTCAAAACTTCTTACAGGCAAGAAGAGAGAACACTGGGAAAATGTGAGTTATGGTTTCTGGAGACAACACTAAATTGTCTATGCACTTGCATGGGCATTTGATGTAGTTATTACTTTATTGTTTAGACGTGTTTCTAGCGACCCCTTTCTCAAATCAAAAATTTTTGTGATCCCCTTATGGTTACTATGAAAGTAAGCATCTGTGGTAAAAATAAGCTTATCTAATATAATTTTTTGTGTGTGTTTCAAGAGGTAGACTGAATACTCAACCTTGAAGGTTGAGGGTGTCCAGGGGTGGGGTGGGAGGGGGAGGATGAGAGTGGGGTTTTCTTTGCTTCAAGTTGTAATACATTTTTCAGTGTCTCCCAACCCCCCAATTGCCTTTTTTGTCCCTCCAGAGGTTGCAACATACCAGTTGAGAAACACTGGTGTGGAGCCATGAGAAATAGTATTGGTGAGCACATTATTATGCAGGAACAAGTAGCTTTTTAAACTGGAGCAGACTTTTGTTGACCAGAGTGGCAGCAAAGGGGTATAAATAAGGGCAAAACTGTTTTGTATAGGCATCTTATACTTTCGTTGTGGTCTTCTTCCCCTTCAACATATTAAGCCATAATTTTGGCTTGAGTCATATAAGTTGTAATTCCTGATGGTTGCTAAGTGTGGAGAAAGTGGACTAAAGAGCCCTCACATGGGCACACGAATTATAGGGGACGTAATGGAGTTATACAGAATAGTCAATCATGTGGAGAAAGTAAATTGGACACTACTACACCTCTACCCCGATATAATGTGACCCGATATAACACGAATTCGGATATAACATGGTAAAGCAGCGCTCCAGGGGGGTGGGGCTGCACGCTCCGGCGGATCAAAGCAAGTTCGATATAACTCGGTTTCACCTACAACGCGGTAAGATTTTTTGGCTCCCGAGGACAGCGTTATATCGGGGTAGAGGTGTATTTAAATTTCTCATAATGCAATGAAGCTGAATGGCAGAAACTGTAAAAGGAAATACATTTTCCTAAAGCACAATTAGCCTCCGGAACTCTGTACCACAAGATACCACTGAGGTCAAGCACTTAGTATGATTCAAAAAATGATTAAACATTTCTATAAAAAACAGAGACCATCCACAGTTACAGTAGAGAGGACTTTTAAAGATCATAAAATTTGGAAGGGATGTAAACTCTCATGCTTCAGGCCAATAACTGACGGGATAGGAAGAATGTCCTCTAGGGTCAAGTTATTCTATAATTTGCCCACTTTTGGAGTTTCTTGTACCTTTTTCTGGAGACTTTTGGCCTTGGCCATTGTCGGAGGGAGGATACTGGACTGGATGGACCACTGGTTTGATCTATTCTATGCAAACATAGTGTTAATATGTACCCATAACTTGGCTATGAGAGTGCCTTGTACAGTTCTTCACACAATCCATTGTTTCTAAGAGAAGGAATAATACCAGGTTGTAAGTAGAGACCACTGGTGAGTCAGGAAGTATAAATATTCTAACATGAAGACTATGCCCCTGACTCCTTCACCATATCTGCTAAGCCCTTCTACATTTCCTGTTAGGGAGGGTGTGTGGAACAATGTCTACAGTTTTAATAGATGGTCAGAGTTGGGACAGTCAGCTGCCATCTTGCATTTCCCCTTCTGCTTGCAAATTTGTTGGTGTGTGCCCACTGTACGCTTACCCCTGCCAGACTTTACCCGATTAATATACAATTAATAAGTATGAAATGCCATTTCTTCTCTTAACACACAGTCCTGCCATACACAGGTATGAATCTGCAACCCAAAGTTCTTGGCTGCTTATAGCGCCAGATTTTTAAAAGAGCACAGCTTCAGTGTAGTTAGCTAGCGCCAGATTTCCAAAAGTGCTCAGAACCCAGTAGTTCCTACTTCTGAAAATCTGCCCACTTATTTTGGTGTCTAAATGGGTGCTGAGCAGTTTTGTGTTCTGAGCACTTGAAACTCTGGGTCACGTAATATGAACAGTTTTGCATCATATATATATTATAAATTTAAAATATTATTTTTATACTTTTCCACCAGGAACCTGACAGCTGGGAAATCATAGAGGGGCTGAAAATAGGCCAGACTAATGTCCAGAAACCAGACAAACATGAAGGTTTCATGCTGAAGAAAAGAAAATGGCCTTTAAAAGGCTGGCACAAGGTAAATGTCTTTTGGGAGGAGCTAGTTAATATCAGTTAATTGTGTGTGTTTAAATCTTTGGTTTGTTAAGCCCATGCATTGTTAAATAATCAAATTGGTTGAGACAGGAGCATGTGACACTCTACTGTTCAGTTACTGGGCATGAGACTTTGATGATAAAAATCACTCTTGCAAGGCTACCTCTTGGCTGAGAAAGGATCATGTGATCATCTGACCTGCACCAAAGAAGGCTTAACACAGCTTAACCCTGAATTTGCAGCACAATCATGGGAAAGAGAGACAAACTTATTCCACACACCGTGCAGCATTTGGGCACTAGTTTGGTATAGATGTCTGCCTGGTATGGCTAGTCTCACCTTTACAGTCAGAGTAAGGACATTTCTGTATAGCAGTGAAATCTTTTCACTGAAGTTGATTATGAGGCAAACCCTACCCCCTCCTCTGCAGGTGTAGTTGGCCCCACATGAAACAATTGGTGTGCAGGTGGGGTATGGTTTGGGGAGGCCACATGAGGAGTGTGCACATGCTGGGCAGGGAGGAACCAAGACCCAAAGGGGCATAGGAGTGCTAGGACTGTGGAGCCGACTCTGTCTCTTAGGGCTGGTCTTCACTATGGGGAGACTGACGCTGCTGCAATCGATGCAGCAGGGATCGATTTAGCGGGTCTAGTGAAGACCCTCTAAACCGACAGCAGAGCACTCTCCGGTTGACCCTGTACTCCAGCAATCTGAGAAGAATAAGGGAAGTCGACGGGAGAGCGTCTCCCGTCGACATAGCGCAGTGAAGTAGCTGAAGTAGCATAACTTAGGTCGATTTGCCCCCGTAGTGAAGACAAGCCCTTAGGCTGGAGTAAGCAGCTCTGAGGCATGGCTGCTTCCACTCCATGGCCTCCCACCACAGGAGCCAGCCTAATTACTCAGTTGTAACAGAGAGGATAGGATTTGAGCAGAGGGCTCACTATTGCTAACATTGCAGTTGGCACATTATCGTGCATTGTAACAATTCGAGTTTTTCATCCTACTTCACTTACAATGAACTTTTACTCTGAGTTCACCATGAGTAGTTTGTTTGCACTATAACTTATGCTTCATTTGGCTGTTCTCTTATCACTGAGAAATAAAAAAAATCTCCTGCTAGTTCCTTCGCTTTGTTGCACCGATTGCCTGCCCACTCCACCCTCTGGTGTTTTTGCTTGCTGGGCTGGTGACTGGGTTCAGCTGTGAGATGGAACTATGAATGCACAACAGCAAGGCCACCCGCCCAAAATCCATTCTTTCCTTTAATTAGTTTGGAGACATTGCTGCCCGTATTTAATTTTATTAGCTCCAAAATTGCTGTTACTGGATTTAGGTCACTATATTTTTGTCAAAACAATTACCATCTTTTTGTTTGAGCAACAAGCCGTGTGCTGTAAGGACTGACCCGCCTCTCTTTGACTTAGAGTAATTTTCCAGTACAAAATACATGTTGCTGAAAGAAACAGAAAGGCCTGCTTTTATGCACAGCTTTTTCTGGAAGAGCATTAACCATGTTTTTGCTAAGCAGTGTGGGCCGTATTCATAGGTGAGTCTAAAATGGTGGGTGTAAGTAATATTTTTCTCCTCCTCCCCACCCACTATATATTGCACTGACTTAGTCTCATTTGTGGTTACCAAAATGTAACTTCCACACATCTGTCCCTTTGAATCCTGAACACCTGTTCACCTTAGGTTTCCCCCCCGCCCCAATAGTGCCTATAAACATAGTATTTAAGTGCTGACACATCATCCTGAATTTGACCTACTGAAAGTAAGGGAGTTTATGTTGGTGTAACTCACATGCTGAGGGACCAGAAGAGAAGAGTTTATCAAGAAAAACAACTAATGGGACGTGTAAGAATGTATATCATAAAGCAAGGCACCTCCTACTTCAATATGCACTAATTTAGGCTCCTTCACACCACGTTATATATATAACAGGGTAACTGGCTCCTTAAATGGAATCAGGCTCAGCTCTCCTGTTCCAATCTAGTTGTGACCTAGTTTGGTGTAATGAGGTGAGCCGGGCTGCCCCTTGGCGTTATAAATGGGAGATAGCACAAAGGTGAGAAAGTCCAGATCCCAGAGTTCAGAGAGGGAGCATTTGGAGTTTGGAACCCAGAGAGGGAGCTCAGACGAAGAGCAGAACTGGGTTGAGAGCTTCAGGGCGGGTGCCCCTGAAGAAAGGTGAGAGTTCCTAGTTGAGGTTTGGAGCCACATCAGGCCAGGGCTGCCCAGAGGATTCAGGGGGCCTGGGGCAAAGCAATTTTGGGGGCCCCTTCCATAAAAAAAGTTGCAATACTATAGAATACTATATTCTCGTGGGGGCCGGGGCCTGGGGCAAATTGCCCCACTTGCCCCCCCCTCTGGGTGGCCCTGCATCAGGCTGGTGAAAGCAGAAGGTGGAGAGGTAGCCGGGGGTGGGGGAGCAGGGGGGTGTGTGTGTGTGTGTGTGTGTGTGAGAGAGAGAGAGAGAGAGAGAGACACCTAGAAACTTGAATATACTGCTTGGACTATGCTGGGGAATTCTGGATTATGACTGTGGTACTTCTGAAATCAATTAACCTTACAAAGTTCTATTTATACTTGGAAAGCTTGCATAGAGTTACTGGGGACTCCAGAAGAAAGGGGAAACTGAGGTAGAAACACCAGTCGTGCTGCGGCCTGCCACTGGAGGACATCCCTGGTGGGGCAGCCTTCTCACTGGGGCTCTAAGTGAATCTAAGGGAGTCTAACCTTGTATCACCTCCAAGGGCCAAATTATCAGCCCCTTGCACATATTGGTGAACAGTTATATTGACTCAAGTGGGTCTACTCACGTGAATATCTGTTTATGGATGTGAATAAGTGGATCACAGTCTGGCCCTGGGTCTTTATCCCATTTTTACAAATCACATACAAATACAATATCCTCAACTTGCATTCAAGGACTGGATTCATTAAACTGTTTTTCAGAGTGCCTACATGATGTGTCGTCTCTGTAAAAAATACAGTGTGCTGAGAGATAGTGAAAAATTCTAAAGACAGTAATTGCAGCACACGGTACATCAGCAATAATATACTAACAGTTTACATTTGCTGTATGTAGCATATTTCATCCTGAAGGGTCTCAAAATGCTTTGGTAACATAAGAGATTCCTTTGTATAATTTGTATATTAGTTTATCCAGCATGCTTTGGCGTGAAATGATGTGGCTGTTTCTCTGCAATATTCAAAACTGCACTACAGTTTAGAATAGGAAATGGGAGGAAAATACTTTTATCCAGTGGAAAGTGTGGGAGAAATGTAGAAAGGCAGAATTACCTGCCACTAACATCTCTACCATTACAAAAAAATTCCAAGGGGTCTTTAATGGCCATAATTTGACTGTATATCTCCTCCAATGAATGTCTCCAGCAACATGGTTCCCCCACATACCAGGATGAGACATTGGTGTCACCTCCTGAGTCACTAGCATCACTTCATGCAGCACTGTCATGAGGTACTTACAGAGGTCTCTGATTCAAGTACTGGCCCTGCCCAGGTTGTTAGATTTAACAAGATCACAACACAAGAGGTTTGTCATTCCTCTCTACTCCAGTTTCCTCAGAGGGCTTGTCTAGACTAAGATAAAAGGTGTATTTTTAAAATTTGTTTTAACATGTTAAAAATACAACTTGCCCTCTCTACACTAGGATTTTTTAAAATGTGTTAGGGCTTCGCTAGATTAGGATCCAAAGGTGTGATGTTAGCACACATTAGTTAACATCTTTTAAAAGTCTAGTGAATAGAAAGCACACTGCCTTCAACACATGCTAAGCTGGTTAAGATAAAGCCCACTGCCTCGTCTATGCTACAGTTTCAGAATGTGTTAGCTAATCCATTCTAACAACACATCTTTTATGATAGTAAAGACAAAACCTCAGAGTAGAGAATATTGTTCTCTGCCCATCCTCCGTCATGGGGGAGAGACATATGGTAGTGGAGTAGTGAGTCTTAGCATGGATCCCTTCCCAGCTGAAGATCAAAGGACCACAAGAGTTAGGTGGTTCTACCTTTTGGTCTAGGAATAGCTTTAGGTTTCCTTTTTCCTGGATGAGGAAGCTAGAAAAGCCATTAATGTGGAATGTGACTAATGTGGGTGGGAAGAAAGCGATGGAGAGCTTGAAGAAACCAGTGACCTTTTTTAAAATGGTAAGTCGGAGTGTCAGCCCTATAGACCTCTCTGGACTAGTCAGAGAGCAGGAAGCTATCTTGGGCTACTGAGCATTCCCAGGGAAATTCCTGAGAGACCTGTCTGTTATGCCTAGAAGATAATTGCTGCCAAAACAAATGAAAGCAAATAGTCAATTCAGTACTGCATTTACAGGCTTCTTTCTGGCTCCAGATTCTAACTGCAAGGTGCAATGGGATAACAAACTTGCTTTCATAGATGTGATTTTACATAGTTAAAATTGTATTTGATCACTAAGAAGAAACTGTATTTTTTTACTGCAGCGCTTTTTTGTCCTGGATAATGGAATGTTGAAGTATTCAAAGTCACCAATTGATGTAAGTAAAACTGAAGGCCATTCTTAAATTTTGATTGAAAGCTTGGCCTGCTATTTGATTAAACCTTGTCGCACTATGGATTCTTAAGGAACATAAACTAGCAGATCATGGCTGGTGGGCTCAAAATGGGTAGTGCTGCTTCCATGGAAGACCTCTGTGTGTGCTCTGCATAGATTTAGGATGTCTGGGGAAGACGCAGGGCTTAGGGACCACTGCTCTTCATGACATAGTCTCTTCACTGACTCACTGGGGCTATCCTGGTGAACTGATGTTGACTGGGTCAGCATTAATTTGCATAGCTTCCCACTTTGCTCAGTGACCTACCCCAAAAGATCAGGCTGAGCTGGTGGCCAGGAACACCTTTGGAGAATGGCTCATGGAGAAGCCAGGGTGGTGGCTGCAGAGGCTTTTGCTTGGATGAACCTAACCTCCAATGAATTCATCACAATATATGAGTTTCCAGGCCTAAAACCGCTCTCCTAAAGGGAGAGTGGCAGGGAAACTCTGTAAGTGCAAACTAGAAGTTTCTAGTACCCTACATGGGAAAGGAAGATGTGGTCCGTTGTTAAATGCATTGCTCATTTATATCTATGCTATAGGGTATCTCTGGATTTATTAAACTACTGATGATCAAATCCAGCTCACCTAATTCATACAAGTGTCCCCATTTAAATCAGTCATGGGCATGAAAAAAATATGTAATTAAGGCTATCAGAATTTGGCCCTCTATCAGTTATTTGCCATAGCAGAGGTATCTAATATGTTTACCATATTTTTGGGTTTACTGTTGTAGCTGATGTACAGTTACAGTATGATGGGTGAAAAAATTAGGGCTACATCTGTGACTATTGTAATGAAACTATTCCCTTACTTTTGTAGCCATGTTTTATTAAGATTCTGCAAATGTATTGTATTGATAATCTTTCTGCATTTAGTCAAGATTGTGTTCTATAGCTTTTTTAAAATGTAATACACTGTGGACTCCCCATTTCTTGTGACTTAACCAAATTTTTCAGACAAAATTCTGCCCTCAGATTCATTGTGCATTTTTGACTGACCGTCTGTTTTCCCATTGGGAGATGCACACATGGACAGAAAGTAGGTTATTAGTCGAGCTCTAGCCCAGAGCAGAACTCTGCCTGTTCTGACTTTTATGAAAGTACAGAATAGATTAATTAAAGAGTCATTTATTTAATGAAGGGCCTTGACTGATCAGCTGGACATAATTTTAACTCTTTAATTTGGTGTCTATTCTGTACAAAATCAAAATGAATCATTCTAAACTTAGTTACACTGTGGTGTGAGTCATCAAGGCTGTTTATTGGACCTGACTCTGGAGTGAATTCTTCTTGGGGAATGGGGCCCTCTTTTTCTCAAAACAAACCTAGTGTGCCATCTGATTTAGTACTGTTTTCTCTTGTTTTACATTAAAATCTTCTCTAAAACAGGAAACAACTACATCAATATTATTTCAGTCAGAGACAATAAAGCATTTGATATTACCAGTCTCTTAACATGTCTTCTGATTTCAGATTCAGAAAGGCAAGGTACATGGAAGCATTGATGTTGGCTTATCAGTTATGTCAATTAAAAAGAAAGCTCGTAGAATAGACCTTGATACAGAAGAGCATATCTACCACCTGAAAGTGAGTAGTATTGCAACAAGTTTTTCTTCTCTTTTCATTCACAAGGGAAATGCTTTAAATAATAGCTATGAAGGATGAAGGAAGCAGGATATCTTTATGAACAGATAACTGACAGTGGCCCTTCTTTTAGGTGAAGTCCCAGGATTCATTTGATGCATGGGTATCAAAACTGCGCCACCACAGATTGTACCGTCAGAATGAGATTGTAAGATCACCAAGGGATGCCAGCTTTCACATATTCCCGTCAGCCTCTACTACAGAGTCTTCACCAGCTGCTAATGTTGCTGTGTTAGATGGAAAGGTATACAGCATCCCTTATATGGAAACTCATCTTGAAGTTAGTGTAATACTTACAGCGGGCTGAGTTCCCTAGTGGACACTGGTGGATTCTGGTTGTAAAGCTGGTGTAATCAGCCATGGAAAAATCACCAAAGTAGGCAACACTGGCCAGCAAGCATCTGTGGGTATGTAGCTAAAAGGTTCATTGATTCAGCACGTCCCTGCTGCAGCCTTCATTAGTGGGTTTCCTATAGAGACCCCATTAGAGCCCTAAGCTTCCCTAAAACAATTTACACTACCCTGAACCAGCAGGGGTTAATTTGGCTCTTTATTGTTTCATAATGTTCTTCTTAGCAAACAATAATTTTTCAAGCTGATGCTCAGGAAGTTCTGTTTTTTTCAAGGGGACCTGTTTGGTATTCCGGTGTGCTGTTCTGAAAAGATACTTCTTAAGGACTGAAAAGTCTGTTTCAAATATATCATTTAAATTCAGATATAGAATTTAATTTCTGATTTAAAAGTTAGTGTGAAGATTAGGTTGATCAGCAAAGCATGGATCAGAACAACATATTTTAAATGTTCTTGTTTTGTTTTAGGTTCCACAAAATAGCTTCCCATGGCAACCCGCCATACCATGTAGTAATAGCCTTCCTGCAACATATACTACTGGCCAAAGTAAAGTAGTAGCATGGTTGCAGGATTCTGAGGAGATGGACAGATGTGCAGAAGGTCAGTCATTCTCTTTCATGTCTTTCTTTATAAGAGAGACTGTTGATATTTTATAAAAATAGTATACAAAAAAGGTTAAGATACTTCTTTATGTTAATATAAAATGGCACATTTAAAATAATAAGCTGGTAACATTTAAACCTGTTCATTGTGGTGGAGTATATTCTTTGTCTTCACATTTCTGGATGTCACATTTTAAATTTTATTTTTGATTGTTAAAAAAAAAATCTGAATAACTATTTTTGGTAAAACAATACCATTCCCCTTTTAGGGCCCAGTCCTGCTTCCATTGTCCGCAGTGGGAGCAGCAGGTGCTCAGCACTACTGAAAATTGGGCCACTTACTTAGAATATCAGGGTTGGAAGGGACCTCAGGAGGTCATCTAGTCCAACTCCCTGCTCAAAGCAGGACCAATCCCCAGGCAGATTTTTGCCCCAGATCCCTAAATGACCCTCTCAAGGATTGAACTCACAACCCTGGGTTTAGCCGGCCAATGCTCAAACCACTGAGCTATCCCTCCCCCACTTAGGTGCCTAAATGGGAATTTAGGTACTTAACTTATATGTATTCAGGCTTTGAAATTTGATCTCATTGTCTGAAAATTACAATGATCAAAACTACTGGAGTAAATTTATTAAGATTCTTCATCTTTAAATACAGGTAAATGGCATACTTCCATTTTTTACTTGTTTCATTCACCTCCATCTCCAAAAATATGAAATATAATAAAATTTGGTAAGAAGACAGGGAATTCACTCTTGTTTTATTATGGTTTGTTGTTCTCGGTCTTATTTTTTTGCCACCAAAATTATTTATTTAAACAGAATCAAATGGCTAGCAAAGTTAGCTGAGTGGAGAATCTAATGGCTGGCAGAATTAAGTATGCAGTGAGTGAAATCAGTGGCAAATAAAGTCGTTTGGCAAAATAATAGGCACTAGGGACCATTTTCCAAATGGTGAAACAGGTTATCAGACTATGAGTAATGTATGTCAGATACCAAATGAAGATACTGAAAGAAAGCAGAATTTGGAGTGATGTGAGAAAACATAAGCCTCAAACCCTGCAAACGCTTACACATATACTTCCTTTTATGCACAAGCACTAGTGTTTGCAGGGTTGGGGTAATAGTTGCAGAGTGCCTAGTGATCCTACTAACTGCTGGGGCAGAGAAGATGGTGGCTTTATGCTGGTGGCAGAAGAAGAGGGTAGAGATCCAACAAGTGGGTCTGAGGGCTAATTGCCTCCTCCTCTGGTGCCTGTCTCTGTCCCTTTTGCAGAAAGATGAGGCTATCAATTGGTACATAATCCTTAATATAGAGTCTGGACTGCATGAAGGAGCAAATTCCAGTCTTGATTTCTTTGTAGTATAGTATAGACAATTGTGCTCTCTGCTGGTTTATGATACCAGAGTAAAAGCTGTCTCTCAGTCAAAGTACTTAATGTATTTTCCTTTTTATATGCATTAGATCTTGCACACTGCCAATCAAACCTCGTGGAACTTAGTAAGCTTCTTCAAAATTTAGAAATTCTACAGAGGACTCAATCGGCACCGAACTTCACAGACATGCAGGTAAATGTATTTGAAAACCTGGTTCGTCGATGCTCTAGTCATTAAATACCTTTGGGTTTGAAACATTTCCTACGTATGGCAAAGGATGTTGCATTTTAAATCAGACTACTTTATGTTGTGGAATTTTAGTACTCCTCTGGTTAACAGGATAATTTAATAATGATTGCACCACATGTATCAACCCCCCTTCCTCCCTCCCACCCACACGCCCAAAAAAACCCACCACGAAAAACATCTTATTGATATAAGGTCTTTTACTAATTTGAGGTAGATGGGATTACTCCTATGTCCTTTGCCAAAAATAGAACGAAAAATATAACTAAATAAAAAAGTATGCTGAGTGCTGTTATCGTGCTGTATATGGTATGTTTAAGTAGCAGTGAAATTTAAGGGGGTGGGAGACCGAAACTGGGAAGGTATCAAGCACCTCCTGAGTAGTGTTGAATGCTATCAGTGCCTGAGCACTCCAGACAAGTGGGAGTTCAGGGTGCTCAGCATCTTACATGATTGACTCAATAATGTGGACAGTCACAAAGAGCTGAGAGGACTGATTCTGTTCCCACCAATCAGAGTGAGTTTGCCGCTGATTTCAGTCAGAGCAGCAGCAGGCCCCAAATCGTGAAGACTTCATTAATTTTTTACTCATTCCTTGCTCATGTAAAACTCCTGTTGACTTCAGTGGGGGTGAAACCCAGGCCCATCTGAACTCAGTGGGGGTGTTTTCTAAAGGTGTTTTGCCATTGAATTTTCTGGGGCCTGGATTTTGCTCTGGGAGTTTTCTCTGAGTAATGACAGTAAAAATGAATAAGAATGCAGGATTTTGCCCTAAATATGTTGTGCTGACAAATAAAATATACTTCGTAATTTTGTTAAATATACAATTAGTTATGGTATAATGTTTGTCTCTAGTGCTTAGTAGTCTTGTTTTAATTATCCTGTGGCTAACTTTGTAGGTAGATCAACAGAGTGAGCACCAGAGTTTCCATTCTGTCCTTACTCTCCTATATATTGATGTTTAACATTATGATTCTTTACTAACTGCTGTCCTATCTGTGTCAACTTAATAGTGCTTTGTTGCTTTTAACTATTTGTGTAATGTAGGCTAACTGTGTAGATATTTCAAAGAAAGACAAGCGGGTCACAAGACGATGGAGAACAAAAAGTGTCAGCAAAGATGCAAAAATACAACTTCAGGTACTGAATTCGTATTATTTGCCTTTCCATTATACTTTCAGGTTAACATGTATATGAAAGCAATTGTATGAAATAATCAGTACATTGAATCCTGATGGTTTGATTTCAAGCCTGAGTTGGTTATTTAAACCCTAGATAAGATAGTGAGAAATATATTGGTTTTACTCTCATTGGTATCAAGACATTGCCAAGTAGAGAAAGGTGGAGGGATTGAGTGCCAGTGTCAGTTAGGATACAAAGTAGGCAATATGTATATAATGCTCAGCATATTAAGTATGTAGCTGCTATGGAGGGCAGTTGATCTGGAGGCACTGAGATAAAAACAGAAAATAAGAATAGAATACACAACAAATGCAGCCCTCTTAGGCCATGTCTGCAGGGAGCTTTACCAGTGGGACTTTCCCCCTCAAAGTTCCCTAGTTGTTGAAAAGACCATTCTGTGAATTCTTAGTTTCCATGACACAAATTTACAAAGAATTCATTATACGAGGGGAGAGCAATGTCCCTTTCCTTGTAGTTGAAGCATAAGGCAATCATAAGAGATGGATTGTGTACTGAAATAAACACTTTACACTGGTATTTTAGTCAGCTCCACAATGCCTTCCTATGTTTTGTGTGAAACAACTGTGAATTTTGGGGCCTATTTGTTGCAATTCTCCAGCAACAGGTAACAAAGACTGTGTTCAGCATTATATATCAATCAAAGTTACTTGTTGTGAATGGCTACATAAATGACTGTGTAAGATATTAATTCCTTATAACAGCTTTTGGTCCATTTAAATACACTGAAAGTAATAAGAGCTTTGCAAATCTTTGCTGTGTCCCCTAGAGTCAATTAAGGAGCTCACTGTGATTCATCTGAAATTGATAGCCTGAAGCATAAAGTTAAATAATAAAATGTAAACGGTTACAGTTTCCCGGCATTAGTGATGTCTGTTCACCAGGTCTTCACTATACTTCATATTCAAAATGGGTGACAGAGCTAAGCATATATTAGTATTAAAAGTCTTCATGAAAGTAGGATTCTGGTTGATTGACATTTCTAACTGCCTCGCTCTCAGAGGATAATTGCTATTTGAGGCCGTATGTTCCCCTGCTGCTGCACAGCACAGAGGCAGCAAAAGTGCAGGAGAAAGGACTTTAAGGTCCCTAAAGGGGGAAGTGGAGCCAACTTGGCATGCTCTTCTCATCCATCACCTCACTCTTGGAGAAGCCCCTGTGCACAAAAATCACTTGGGATCTGTGAGTTCTGGAGTGTGTTGAGAAGCTATAAAGCAGCTACTGAAGGGGTAGCATATAGCCATCAGCAAGACATTTCAGTGGACCATGCTTCCAGGGAGTGGGACATGAGGGAGCAGTGTAGACGGATGTCCTTCTGTATGGAAGCCCTGAGACCTACAGGTATAGATCCACACTTAAAACAGCTCCAATATAAGATGCTGGGAGGGATTTTGTCCCCCGCTCTGGCATCACTGTATAGAGAAGCCCACAAGAGAGCAGAGGAGAATTCCTCCAATGCAGGCTACCATAGTCAACCCTGCGCTAGCCCCCTCACAAGCACAGGGGCATGCTGGGGGAAGAGCCATGGTTGGAAGAGTCCATAGTGCACAATGCTGTGGTCATTCTGGCTTGTGTTGCAAGCCATAGGCAGTATCAGAGAGGCTGTCATAACTTGCAGCCACCTCCCAGTCTGCTTCAGTTATGCTGAGGGCTATTTCTGTCCCAGAATCAAGAGGGCACACAAGTGATTTAAAGCACTGTTGCCTCCATCTCCCTGAAATGTGCTTTCTGTGCTGCATCTCTTGGCTGTCAGCTCAGAATCTGACCCATCCTGTCCTGAAGGCCACACTCTTTGTTCTTAGCATAGCCACATTGTTTCACCCTGGCCTACGCTACAAACTTATGTCAGTATAACTACATGGCTTGGGTGAGCAACGTAATTCTACCGATCTAACCCCCCGTGTAGACAGCACTATGTCGACGGGTGGGCTTCTCCTGTTGACATAGCTACTGCCTCTCGGAGAGATAGAGAACCTACACCGATGGGAGAAGCTCTTCCGTCAGATGGATAGCGTCTTCACTAAGCGCTACAGTGGCGCAGCTACATCGGTGCAACACTATGAGTATTGACAAGCTCTTCATCTTAAGAGGTGATTGCCTCAGAAACCCACAGTTTTTAGGATAGTTTGTTCCTGTTAGGTTTTGCCTTAGGGAGGGGAATAGAACACTTGTGTGGGTCTGTTAATGGGATATTGAGTCTATCCCACAGCCGTAGACAGGATAGACTTTATTATTCATAAGCCTTCTCTAATAGATGGGTGTTTGATCTAGCCTTGAATATTTCCATTATGTGGAATTCCACAGTCTCCTTTGTAGCTTGTTCCATTGCCTAATGATAGAACCATGTGGAAAAGGTCTTATTTTCTTTGTCGTAAAGTTCTAACAACATTTTTTTTTAAAGAAACAGTAATGCTTTTCATCGTAGTCATATACCAGATCCATGAATTTGAGTGGCTTTGTACCTTTGGCTTTGTATCTTGTAATAGTTGGTTGAAAATGTGGATCTAGGATATTTGCATTTAAATTGATACTGCTTCTATAGTGTCAGTGGCAGAGTTGGAATTAGAATTGGGGTCCCAGATTCCTACTCCTGTGCTCATCCCTATAGACAATATGGACACTAACAAAATCTCTTCTAGATTTCTATGTACTGTGCTCTACATCTGTTTTTGTAAATAACATTGCTTTTGTTGTATTCCTACTAATGTATGTTTCTGGAATATTCACTCTAGTTATACACTGAAACACGTTTTTTTCCTGTGATGCAAGTCTTGCTGCTTGCTTTAGTTTCTGTGAATTTGTTTTCACCAATTTATGTCCCAATCTCTCAAAGACTTCTACACATGCTTAACTTCACTCACACAAGTAGTCCCACTGACTACAATGAGCCTGATCTCATGAGTAAAGTTATGCATATGCATGTTTGCAGGATTGACGACCTTTTTTGTTAAATTAACAGCCCAAACCTGCATACATTTACTTCAGAGAATAGCACTTAATCAATGGGTATGCTTCTTGGATAAAGGGCTACATGCCTGAGAAATCATTTTCAGAAACAGGTCGTAGAGTACAAAATGTTCCAAGATTTGTCTAAATGAAATTATCTAACACAAAAGACTGGTTGAGCTACCTTTTGCCGTTCTCTTAATGACACTTTTGTACAGGGAAGCTTGGTTTTTGTATTCTTTTTTCTGTGTTATGAGTAAAACGTCAATTTGTAATTCTCATGAGACGCCAAGGGTTTTCAGAAGAAAAAAAGATTGTGTTTACTAACTGGAGTTCCATTTTTAGTGCTCTTAAGTTGACTTTTTTTTAGTTCAAAATAATAAAATTGCAGGCTTGTTTTACTAATAAAAATTGTTTTAAAGATAGACAAAAATATTTATCTACATTCTCTGTGCTAGGCCATCTTGGAGAGTTAGCTTGTTGTTATGAAGCTCTTAGCATAACAGTAGAACCAAAGCAAAGCAACCCTTCCATCCCCAAAGGCTACTTTGACTCCCCTTCTGATTAACATTACATGTTCTTGTTCACTACTGGGATTTCATACGTTATCTCACGTTGTAATGTATTCTTGAGGCCATATGACATCTGCCATTTACATTTTAGCCTGCATGCAAAAAAACAGCACATTTTCTTTATGAACCACAGTATGTATTCTCACGTAGCTAAATTATAAGAGGATATTTTTGGCAGGACTTTTACAGGATGGGGTTCTGCTATAGAGCAAAATCTCTGTTACAACCAGTACAATCTTTCTTACATTGAAGGAGATTTTTTTTCTAGTGCTGGTGTCACATAAAATGGTGGCTGAGGCAATTACTACTCTGCGGAAGTAAAAATTTGATTAATAGAGTTGTTCCCCTTCCCAGTGTCGTCAATGCTGCAACTAGAATCAACCAGACTGTATAAGAAGCAGCTGTCTTCCCATGCACATCACTTTATAACATACCAGCTGAACTTTACTGGGCTCAAGGAGTGAAGGATTTGAATTAATTCTCAAACCAGGGTGTCCGGTACATATGTATAGCAGTGTTCACAGGCCACCAATCTGGACTGATATTATTCTTTTTGTTTTATTATTTCAAACAATGATTTGGTGCCCAGGCTATATTTTAAATAAATAAAGGTATATAGTTCTAAAAATATCCCAGTGCCTGAAATGGGAGGAGATGTATGGAGAAATGTATGTATATGTATTCTTTTCTTTCACATGGACAATAGGAATTGTACATGAGGAGAAAATACACCTATAGGCAGGAAATCAGATTTTCTAGTCTTATAAAATGTTGAGATTTCTCAAAATGTCATTACTTGAAGGTAAATGTGAAAGGAGAATGTTTTGCGACAGGCATGGAGCTATACTGAAATATATTGAAATATACTGAGTATATTGAAAAATTACTTCCTTGACTCTCTGTCAACAGTATGAATTTTAAAAAGTCATTTAGAGTCAGTTAAAAGTTGAACCTGGGTATAAATCTTTTCAGGATCAGGGATTCAGTAGTGCAAATAAAAAATATGTGACAGGGTATACGAGGCATTTGATGCCCCTTGCTTTGGCGCATCCTGCCCAAAGCCGGTGTCCTTTTGGGGAAAAAGAGAAGCACGTTTAGACCTCCAGGAGCTGTTGAGAGACACCACCCAGGATCACCTGCTTGTGGAACCAATGAGAATTGGTCCTCCAGCAGCTAAAAGGGCCGGAACTGGGTGGAAGCCAATCAGGGCCCAGCAGGCAAGATAAAAAGGTCTGACTGCATCCTCCTCTGGGAGGCAGTTTGGGTAGTTCTGGGACAAGGAGAAAGAATCTCCCCTCCCTTAACCGAAAAAAGCCTAGTCTAGTCAGAGGCCTACCTATGACTGATCCTTTTATGGTTGACTCAGCGGAAGACTGTGATGTTTTACTTTTGTGGAATTTAAAGCCTAGGTGACCATCTTGAATTGGACATCAATTGACTTCAGGGAGCTTGCCTTGTGAGATGCCCCAGTGACTCAAATGAACCTGTGACAGTGTATTTGTTAGAAAAAAAATCATTTTCATTGCTCTTGCTTCACCTGAGGTAATTTAAGTTGTTCTGAAGAGTCACAATAGAACTGAAATGAACTGAAGTTTTGTACTGCATCATTCATGAACATGAAGGAGGAATTAGAGATTGAGGAACTTAGTGGCTGAATAGAGGGAAACTGGACAAATGAACGTGGAGAAGGAAATCAAAGAGAGCAAGAATTGTTCATAGAGAAATGTTTAGATTGACAAACAACCTCTCAAGTATACACTTGCACATTCCATGATTCTGCTGCATAAGCTTCTAGTTTACAAACCATAGTGCACGTACACAAACAGAATTAAATGCTCTCTATAAAATTCATTCAATTGATGGTCAGATGACCCAAAATATTACGTTCTTATTTTGTGTTTTCTGCCATTCCATAGCATCATTTTGTTTTGCTATCCCATAACTGCATTATGACTATGGAAAAAATGTTAATGGAATTTATTTTTCAGCATTAGTGAGTACATGTTAGTCTAACTACTCTGGAGATTATTTTAGCAAAATAACTAGCTATTTAAGCCCCTGGCATACATGCGTGAGAACATGTGAAGTTAGTGAAATTAAAATCCAGTTAAAGACTTTCCCTCTCCCTTCTCTGATCATTTTTCATCTTCCGATGTCCCATCTTCCCTGCCCCTCTCTTTTTCTATTCCCTTCTCTTCTCCCCTTCACTGTCAGGAAGGGCCAGCGCTGAAGGGCCAGTTCAGCACAACACGACGCCGGCAGAGACTAGCAGCAGCTGTGGCTACAACAGTGAGTGGATTTAAAATCAAGGGATAGTTTTAAAGACGGGAAGCTGTACAACTTGAATATGTAATAACAATACTGAGAACATCACCTGCACTTCCTATAGGTGTCCTCATTACCCACTTTTGGGTAGGCCATTTGTGAATGATGAAGTCAACCCTGACACATGAAAATAAATTTCATGAGCTTGAGTCTCGTATCACTTACACTAGGTGTATATCAATGTAACTCCATTGTCTTGAAAGGAATTACTACTTCTTTATACCAGTGTAAGTGATATTAGAATTGGGCCCTGTTCCCTCAGTATTTATGGCATATTCTGTATACATATACAATATAATAACAAAAAGCAACCATAAATTTCAAGGATGTAATCCCATCAAAGGATTCTGAAAACAGCACACACCAAGAAAGCAGAAGTGAGGTGGCTTGTTATTAAGCCCAGCATGAAATTCCCTTGTGTTATGCTGTTGCATATTTTAATAATATAAGGCAAGCTTTTTTCATTTGAAACACTTTTTGTTTACATTCCATAATCCCAAAAAGTCATATTACTACCACTAGTATCTCTGTTTCATTTTGTTAGTCATATGACTGCTTCACAAAATCTGGGGTTGGGAAATGGAAATGAGGTACTAACTGGACAAAGCTCTGGGACCCTCCCACCTCGCAGGATCCTAGAGCCCGGGCTCCAGCCTGAGCCCAGACATTTACACTACAATTAAACAACCAAGCTCTACGAGTCCAAGTCAGCTGGCACGAGTAGACCTACCTTAAGCATGGCAGCTGCTCACCCCAACAGTGGTCTTGACACGGAAGCTGCTGTTTGTGCAGACTGAGGAATACAGCACTGTATCAGTTACCCTCAGGTCACATGTGGAGAGTTCTCTTCCCAACCCTATGGGCTAGGAACGTCTTACCTTTTATAATAAAAGCTTGGATTCTGCAAAAGCTGACAGTACTTGCCTGGGCAGGATGACTATTTGTGCTGCTGAGTGGTTATTTCAAGCCCTGGGTTAAAGTAAATAAAGAAAATATGGATAGATTTGAAGTTATGTTTAACAGAGGTGAGGAAAACTGTAGAGGGATAGGTGGGAGAAGGCAAAGAGAAAAAGTAGAATACATGATAAATACAACAGCAATAACCAAGAACAAATATGTGCCCAGTTATGAGGGGAATTGGAGAGGAAGGTGTAGGATGCTAGTGATGAGAAACATAAGGAAAAGTTTAATCAGTATATCTCACTCTGTTGGGAGGTCAGGTGGATGAAAGATGTGGTTTAACGTGGGGTTTTTTCAGCTGTTGAGAGTAACTTGGAAACTCTGCTGAAGGAAACAGAGTTCATGTCAATCAGCTATTTCCTTATTTCTGACTGCTGTGTAGTGTTCTCTCAAGCAGTCAGCAAAGTGTCTACTTATTTTTCTCATGTAAATGGGTATTTCCTGCAAAGCGTGTGATTATAAATGCCTGTAAAAATGCAAATGTTGATTCTAGGAGACATTTTAAAATGTTATTTACCCAGGAAGCCTAATTTCAGATGCATTATCTGGTTTTCAACAGGGTCCTGTTTTTATATCTAGTTTTTCAGCCTGGCCAGCCGAGGTACGAGGCTCTAGAGTCGGGGTTCTGAACTTGGGGGTCATGAAGAGATCCAGTGAGATTATAGCTACTTTCCCTTTCTTTCTAGTAGATGGGGTGGGTGCCCTGTAACAGAGGGCCACAGAATGGAAAAAGTTGAGAACCACTGCTTTAGGGTGTATTTGCTCAGTCTATGCTGGAACCTAGTATCCAATGTGTGCCTTGTACATTTTTCTAACCTCTAGGTGGCAAAGCCTTTGAGATTAATTTACATTATTTTCTCTGTTGTGAGGATACTAGCATCTGGTGGGCTTGAGTGATTATAGGTTGACAGAATTCTTAGCAAGGAGATTCTGCAAATATGTTCTTTGACCTAAGAAATGAAAGGCTTTGTAAAAGAATCGCAACTGTCTGAATCTATTTGTAAAATAGGGAAGTTCTGGTTGACTGTTGAGCAAAATGGTGTTAGCATAGTACAAAATGGAAGGTTGCTGAATGGATTGTGATAGTGCTGCAGTTTGCTGGAGAAAGGGGATTGTTCTCTGTTCCCTGTTAATAAAGAAATCATTCATTATGTGAGCCTAAAACTAAAATCAGATGAAAAATTGTCTTTGTTTGCATAGTTAAAAATAAGAACATGTGAAAGGAGCTTAGAGGAGAAATTAAATTTGCAATGGACAGGTGTTACAAGACATCTTTGTGTGACTATTTTCCACACAGTAGATACCTGGAAATCTGGGAAGGGTGAGTGAAGGAAGATATGCTGATATAGTGTACTGAGGGGTGAAATGAAATGTGATAAAGTTATCTAAGAGGAGTTGGAGGATTCCACCAGGAAGTCAGAAACATATAATGTATAGTGATTGGGCACAGTTCCCTGAAAAGATCAAAAAAGCTATTCTCCAACCCAGTCAGCTAATCAAGTTAACAAACTAAGGCTCCATCGCTAGTGTTCATGGTAGTTTAACTAATCTGTTGATAAAGTTTATAGTAATATGACTTTTTATATTGCCTGCTGCTCTGTAGGAAGTTTCAGAAAACAATCTATATTTTGGGCCCATTTTTCATATTTGGATACATAAATTACACTCTAGAATGTCGGTTTTCAGCTTCTGCATTTTAAGGAATCTAATCGGTGCTTGAATGCCTAAAATAGATATTTAAGTGTTTAACTCTTATCTAGTGCCAAAATATGATTCTGAATGCCTTAACTTTGACACTCAAGTTTGAAAATTGGGCTCCAGGAGTCAGATGTTTATATATATATATAAAGTGTGTATATAATGTAATACAATGTAAATAAAGTATTCTCTATATATGTGTATATATAGAATTTCATATGCATTATATATGCAACAATATAATACATAAATGTTACATATCTCTACATTGTAGATAAAATACACAAACACATTATATATGTGTGTGTATATATATACACATTTACTATATGTGCAAAAATACAGAGGGAGAAAGAAAAGTGGAAATATATAATAAATTAAAAGAAGCTTATTTGTTCTGTTTGATACAAGACACTTAATATAACTTGGTACAATATCTCTTTTACTAATTTTATAGTAGTTGTGCTTTTTGTTTTTTTGTTAAAAAGAGCTTTCATATACAAAAAGAGCCTACGTGATTGTCTATATTGTATGATCTGCAGATGAATTATAAAGTGAATTTCAGTGAACTGAATAATAATCTCAGGGTTTACCAACACTCTTCAAAGTCTGCAAATAATATTCTCTGCGGGAATATTTAGCCATATTTCCAGGTTGATGGAGAAACTAATACATTTAAAATGTTGGTATTGTGACCACCAAATCTTCTTTATAGAGTACCAAAGGTCAGAATGTAAAGCAACATTAATGGTTTAATTTTCCAGCGCTCTGCCAAATCTTATGAAATGCTATGTTAGTGTAAATGCTATAGTCAGAGCTAAAGTGCACCCCCCCCCATCACTTGTCTATGTTTCCCTGAAGGATTTTAAGAGACCTGGCGAATTTTGTACAACTACTGAAATTTGAGACACCAAAAGATATATATTCTCATAATTTTTTAAGTCTCTCACAGTGAGACTATTGTGTTTTGTTCTGTGTGTGATATTTTTATTCAATGTATTCCGTGGAAGGTGGATACAGTCCTATACAGTAGCTATTTTCGTTGTTGAATCTCCCTGTAGGTCCCTTTCAGTGCTACAATGTCACCGGTTCGCCTGCACTCATCCAACCCCAATCTTTGTGTAGACATCGAATTTCAGACTCCCCCAAGCCAGGTAGCTGACCCCTTGGAATGCTCCATGGAGTACATCAAACTTCAAGAAGAGTTTTGCCTCATGGCACAGAAAGGTAACTAAAAATGTACAATCTGCATCTTACAAAAACTGCTATTTTTACATTTACACTGTTCATGGTCAGAACTTTTGTCTGGATCAAATATAAATTGTATGAGAATCTTTTATCCATATCTGTTTCAGATTAAGATCATATAGGTTTCTTTTTTAAAATATTTTCTATGCATCAGGTACATGTATAGGGATAGGTGAATCCTATGTCAGTGGAGATTTTGTGAACCTCCTGAACCATTACGGGGGCTTGCAAAACTTGGCTGAATTTGCACACATTTTTTTCCTTTTTATAGAAACCAGTGTTTTTTTTCCCTAGGATAAATGAAATTCCACTGTCTCTAATGATCTTGTACAACTTTATGCATGACACACCAATGGAAGTTATAAAAGGTCCTGCTTGTACAAGAATGGATTTCAGAAATTTTACACTGTATCACCAATGAATGACTGGCCTGTAGGCTGAAAATTTAGGTTTTTAAAAAGGGTTTTAAAATAGTGTAATATAAAATGAAGGAGTCATACATAAGCCACACCAGCATGTGCAGGAATTGATGCACTTCTCAGGTGGCTGAAAGATCTTGCCTCATATTTCATACCTAAGCCATTTACTAATAGCTTACTAATGCACATACTGTTGTGACTATTATCATACATGCACTGTGGCCATTTCTCTGTCTTTTGTGTAATACTATATAATTTACAATGTTTTTTAGTGTTATTTATTTTTGCTTTTTGCCTCTGTCTACAGAGTTCACACGCAATGCTGAATGGGTTAAGATTGAATGATGGTCAAAGTGCATCAAAGAACAGGTTGTTAGAGATTCAGACAGCAACAAATATCACTGTTTTGGGGGCATTCCACTTTTGGAGACATTTTAATGAAAATCAGGAATGGGATGAATTAAGCTTGTTTGAAAACCAGATCTATTTATCTCTATGGAAAAAATGAGCAGGATTGCAGTGTGCCTTGCTCACCTTTTCTAGGGCGTCTACTTAGTTCTCCTTGTAGAATCTTTATTACTGGTGATAAAGTAGAAAGAATAATCTGATTTTATTATTTATTATTTGTATTATTGTAGCACTTAGGAGCCCCAGTCACAGACCAGGACTACGTGCTGAACTAACATAGAACAAAAAAGTCCCTGCCCCAAACAGCTTACAATCTAAGTAGAAGACAAAAGACAACAGATGGCTACAACTAGATTGGGGCTGGGGTGGGGGGGGGGAAGGTACAAGGAAACAATGAGACAATATTGGTTAGCATGATAGACTGTGGTCTCAGCACATTAGCAGCCTATTGATTTGTCAAGTTTCATAGGCTTCTTGGCAGAGGAGGATAAAGAGTTAGTTTTGTGGATATTTACAAGGAGCTTTTGGGAGGGGCAGAATGGGAGAAAAGCACAAAGGTGCTTGTTTGAAAATTTCCCACATAAAATTTGCAGGGCCAGCAGTTAGGGGAAAAAAAATCTTTTAGTTATAAGCTGAGAAAATAAGAACTGGAGGCCGTTGAGAAGGAGGAAATACTGAACTGGCTAAAGTCCGCTTTACACACACTTTTCTGATCATAAGTACACTCTATATTTTTGTTTTGAAATGTTCTTTTTCCGTTGTCTACACACTATGTAGCAAGTATTTATTGACATCTGTACCCTCCGGGCTGCATCACTCTAGTGGTACACAGTCTATAGTATATCTTCTAGACATATCACTTTGCTGATGTCCCAGAAACAATAGATTCAATGGGAAATTAGCTAAATAATAATCTTTCTTTAAAAGCTTAATGTAATTTGTAACATGACTAAAGATCTCAATCACCTTGTGTCTTGGTTGACTTTCCGTATCTATTGAAATTATATTTTTTCCTTTAGTGGGGCCATAAAAATGTCTACAGTCGTGTGTGTGTGTGTGTGTGTGTGTGTGTGTGTGTGTTTGCACGCTTATGTATAATAACTTGTGTGTGTATATAATATAAGAACACAAGTAGGTTTGAATAATCTTTTTTCCCCCCCAATATTAGTGGAAGTTATTTCCATTTGACTAGCCTCCTTGCTGGTTCCAAGATTTAATGTATTGTATTTTAAGATGAACTTTAAACAGTCATGCATTATCATTTTTCATTAGTTTCTTAGTGAAAATAGCTTCCATAAATAGTCCAAACTAGTGCTTCTTCAGTGGGCTCATTGTGAGGATACTGCCTTTGGTTCCTCGAGTTTCCTCTTAGGTAATAGTTAAATAAGAAGTCTCATTTATTCTAGAATTAACTAGGAGTAAAGCATAAAATGTAACGATCCTATTGCTTACAATTTAATGTCTTTGAACAAGCAGTTCCCCTTAAATACGCCTAAAAGTAAGGGCTCACATGAATACATACAAAATAATATTATATGTATGGCTTTAACTAAATGCATATTAATATTCAAGTAGAAATTCTTCTTATATTCCTGATTACTTTATAATTTTAAGTCATGTCAAACTTGAAATATTAATGCTTTAAAGGATTTCTCACACAACATTATGAAACCAACAGCCTCTATATTGATTTTCCTGATCTGTGACACAAACACCAGTAGGAAACAAAATTTAGTACCTTTTGAAATGTATTTGTCTCCGAGATGGACTACAGTTATCTTAAACAACAGGTTAGGACACGAAATGAAAAAATACGTTGAAACTAAAGCAGGGATTTAGGTAAACAAAATGTAATTACCTAGTTTGAAATTTGATCAGAATACATGGGTTAACAGCTGTACTCTGGCAACAAGTGTCATAATCACAAGTGGTCTGGACCTTGGCTGCATGTCTCAAATAAAAGCTGGCACATCTCCCCCTGTAACCCTAAAACCATATTGAAACAATGATTTAACTCTGATTCACAGGGAAGAATCACTGCAGGTCAAGCTCTGGGGGAAAGATTCTGATTCTTAACCATTAAACATTTAAGGATGGTTACTAACATGTGGCTATACAATAACCCTCAGAGAGCATTAACTCTCTCATTCCAGGAGTCATTTTGTGGCTTTGTTGGCTTGTTAAACAATTAAAGTCACATTTTACATTTCTTGTATTTATTTTAACCACAGCTGTCAAAAGTGTGACCCAAGAGCAGATGTGGTCTGGTTGATGCTGAAATCCAGCCCACACCTCTGTGAAATTCATTGAGAGCCAGGCTGCCATAGTTGCTTTGACAGTGCTGACAAGTGATGCAGAGTCTAGAGTGCTGTTGCTGCTGGATTTGATGCAGTGGAGGTAGATGATTCAGAGTTTGTAGGGTGGGAATTGGAGGCAAATTGAAAAATATGAAGTAGTGTTGCCAACTCTCATGATTTCATCACAAGTCTCACAATATTTGGTAGTTTCCTTAAAGCCCCAGTTCCTGAAGTCACCTCATTGTATGAGAATCCCAGCTTTCATTTAAAAAAAGAAGAGAGGAGGTAAGTTTCTAGGCCCTTATGACTGGAGAAAAACTTGAAAACATGATCCCTAAATGTTGAGAGGCAGAAGGCCTGTTTTAAAAATCTCATGATTTTTAAGATGGCCTCATGGTTTTTGAAGAGCTGAGTTGTGATTTCTGACTGCTTGTGATCGGCAGTACTGTGATAGTCAATGGTATTGATGTAGGGATGCCACTATGTATCATGGTAGCTGCACAGGTATTACTTGGAAGAAACCTGAGATTTGGAAAAAAAAAAAACAGACTCATGGAATCATAGAAGATTAGGGTTGTAAGAGACCTCAAGAGGTCATCTAGTCCAACCCCCTGCTCAAAGCAGGACCAACCCCATCTAAATCATCCCAGTCAGGGCTTTGTCAAGCCGGGCCTTAAAAACCTCTAAGATTCCACCACCTCCCTAGGTAACCCATTCCAGTGCTTCACCACCCTCCTAGTGAAATAGTTTTTCCTAATATCCAATTTAGACCTCCCCCAGTGCAACTTGAGACCATTGCTCCTTGTTTTGTCATCTGCCACCACTGAGAACATCCTAGCTCCATCCTCCTGGGAACCCCCCATTAGCTAGTTGAAGGCTGCTATGAAATCCCCTCTTACTCTTCTCTTCTGCAGACTAAATAAGCCCAGTTCCCTTAGCCTCTCCTCATAAGTCATGTGCCCCAGCCCCGTAATCATTTTCATTGCCCTGCTCTGGACTCTCTCCAATTTATCCACATGCTTTCTGTAATGAGGGCCCCAAAACTGGACTCAGTACTCCAGATGTGGCCTCACCAGTGCCAAATAGATGGGAATAATCACTTCCCTCAATCTGCTGGCAACGCTCCTACTAATGCAGCCCAATATGCCATTAGCCTTCTTGGCAACAAGGGCACACTGTTGATTTCATATCCAGCTTCTCGTCCACTGTAATCCTCAGGTCCACTTCTGAAGAACTGCCACTTAGCCAGTCAGTCCCCAGCCGGTAGCAGTGCATGGGATTCTTCTGTCCTAAGTGCAGGACTCTGCACTTGTCCTTGTTGAACCTCAGAGTTCTTTTGGCCCAATCCTCCAATTTGTCTAGGTCACGCTGGCCCCTATCCCTTCCCTCCAGCGTATCTACCTCCACCTTAGTGTCATCCGTGAACTTGCTGAGGGTGCAATCCATCCCATCATCCAAATCATTAATGAAGATAAAACCGGCCCCAGGACAGACCCCGGGGCACTCTGCTTGATAACGGCTGCCAACTAGATATTGAGCCATTGATCACTACCTGTTGAGCCCGACTAGCTAGCCAGCTTTCTATTCACGCTCTATTCCATTCATCCAATCCATGCTTCTTTAACTTGCTGGCAAGAATACTGTGGGAAACTGTATCAAAAGCTTTGCTGAAGTCAAGGTATATCACGTCCACCACTTTCCCCATATCCACAGAGCCAGTTATCTCATCATAGAAGGCAATCAGATTGGTCAGGCATGACTTGCTCTTAGTGAATCCATGTTGACTGGTCCTGATCACCTTCCTCTCCTCCAAGTGCTTCAAAATGGATTAGTTGAGGACCTGCTCCATGATGTTTCCAGGGACTGAGGTGTGGCTGACCAGTCTATAGTTCCCCGGATTCTCCTCCTTCCCTTTTTAAAAGATGGGCACTATATTTGCCTTTTTCCAGTTGTCCGGGACTCCCCTGATCGCCCTGAGTTTTCAAAGATAATGGCCAATGGCTCTGCAATCTCATCAGCCAACTCCGTCAGCACCCTCGGATGCATTAGATCTGGCCCCATAGACTTGTGCATGTCCAGCTTTTCTAAATAGTCCTTAACCTGTTCTTTCACCACTGAGGGCTGCTCACCTCCTCCCCATACTGTGCTGCCCAGTGCAGCAGTCTGGGAGCTGACCTTGTCTGTGAAGGCCGAGACAAAAAAAGCATTGAGTTCTTCAGCATTTTCCACATCATCTGTCACTAGGTTGCCTCCCCCATTCAGTAAGGGTCCCACACGTTCCCTGACCACCTTCTTGTTGCTAACATACTTGTAGAAACCCTTCTTGTTACCCTTCACATCCCTTGCAAGATGCAACTCCAATTGTGCTTTGGCCTTCCTGATTACACCCATGCATGCTTGAGCAATATTTTTATACTCCTACCTTGTCATCTGTCCAAGTTTCCACTTCTTCTAAGCTTCCTTTTTGTGTTTAAGCTCACCGAAGATTTCTCTGTTAAGCCAAGATGGTCACCTGCCATATTTGCTGTTCTTTCTGCACATCGGGATGGCTTGTTCCTGCGCTCTCAGTAAGGCTTCTTTAAAATACAGCCAGCTCTCCTGGACTCCTTTCTGTGGTGGTTTGTGAGTCACTTTGTTACCCACTGCCTCCAGCAAGAGGAAGACTTGCTTGAGTTTAATTTGGTGTTAGCTCACTGACACCACTAGCCTGTTAGCCACCCAAACAAACAATCTCCTCTGGACTCTGCCACTCCTGTGTTTGATTTGCAGGTTAACAATAGGTACATCTTGGTCCCTCAGTCCCCTGGGACCATCCCCCTGTACTGGCCAGCCCCTTATCTACTGTGTACACTCAGTAATACCAGATCCGCTGTCCACAAAGGAACAGTGCACACACCAGCTTGTATGATTAAACTCAGGATCAGCTCCTTGTGTAATGCCAAAGAACTCAGATATATTTATAGTGAAGATAACAAATTTATTATCAAAGATTTGAGATTCAAGAGATAATGAGTAAGGATTATGAAAACAAAGATTACATATAAATCAAAATCATAACACAATTTCTAGAGACTAAACTTAACAGACTAACCTGTCTATAGAAGTTTATCTCACCCAAATATCCTTTGCCGTGTTTCCAACCAGGGTATGTTGTGATCCCATTTTCATGAATGTAATCGCATTGCCCAGTTATTTCCTAGGTGCAGGCTCAAGGGATGTCACCCTTACCTTCTCCTTATATCTCCAGAAGTTCATTGTCTGTAACTCAGAGTCAGGATGACCCAAGTAGCTTATTCTTGTGTGTGCTGCCTCCCTGTTAATTTCACACACATCCTTCCCTAATGCATTGATTTCCTTTGTAAATGACTCTCCATTGTGTTAACTTACAATGTTTAATTTACATGCCAGAGAGACAGGTGAATAACCATCTTTTGTCTGACAGAAAACCTGTTTGCCAACTCTGCCTTGATACAGACCTTAGGAGCATGTTTTCAGTAAATGTGTATGTGTACATACATTTCACAATGATATTAATGACCAGTGTGACCCTGGCTTTCACTTGAGATCTCACATGATCTTAAAATGAACTTGGCAAACTGGAGAAATGGTCTGAACTAAAGAAGATAAAATTCAATAAGGACAAATGCAACGTGCTACACTTAAGAAGGAATAAACAATTGCACAAATACAAAATGGGAAATGACTGCAGAGAAAGGAGTACTGGGGGTTATAGAGGATCACAAACTAAATATAAGTCAACAATGTAATACCGTTGCAAATAAAGCAAATATCATTCTGGGATGTATTAGCAGGAGTGTTCTAAGCAAGACATGAGAAGTAATTCTTCAGCACTGATCAGGCCTCAGCTGGAGTTCTGTGGCCAGTTCTGTGCACCACACTTTGGGAAAGATGTGGACAAATTGGCAAAAGTCCAGAAGAGAACAAAAAAAAAATTACTGGTTTAGAAAACACGACCTATGAGGGAAGATTGAAAAAAAATTGGGTTTGTTTCGTCTGGAGAAGAGAAGACTGAGGGGAGGGGGACATGATAGCAGTCATCAAGTATGTAAAAAGTTGTTATAAAAAGGAGGGTAATTGTGACCGGGTCGGCACATGCCTCTTGTGAGCACCCCCTTTCTTTGGCCGATATGCCTGCAATTAGTCTTTTTCATGGGGCGGCACCCACCCCTCACAGGCGGCCCCCCGTTGGTTGGATGTGAGCCTGCTTTTGGTTTTAGTTCTTACATTGGGGTGGCACCCGCCTCTCGTGAGTATCCCCCTCCCCCAGCTGATGGTTCTCTTGGAGAGTCTTCAGTGACTGAGCCCTGCAGCTGAACTGCATATGCTGTCCCCCTTTCCGGGGTATACAGTCCAAGTTCTTATCTTGGCCCTGGTGTGAGGCCGTAGCTCTAAGGCTTCTCCCAGAGGCACTGCCTTCTTCAACCACCCAGCCAGGGCCCATCTCAGTACCCGCAGCTGGTGGTGTTTCAGCAGGCCTCCCTGGGCTCAGTCTTCAACCAGACCAGCGGAGCCCATCTCGGTACCCTTGCTGGTCTGCACAGGTTCTGTGCTCAGTCCCACTGGGCTTCAGCCTGCACATACTGACCTGCTGGTCCTGCTGCTCTTCCCGCCAGCCAGGCACCCAGTCTTCAGCAACCTTCCCTGGGCTTCAGTCCTGTCTGCAGTACTGCTGCTCTTCCAGCCAGCTAGTCAGTCACCCAGTCTTCACTCTTCAAGCTCTACACAGCAACTGAAGGCGCTGCTCTGCTGCTTGCCTTTTATCTGGCTCTTCTGGACCCTTATTTGTCGCTCCAGCAGCCCCTCTGATTGGGCGTTCTTCTGCAGCCACTCTAGGCTACCTGGAGGACTTCTCACTGCTCTATTCTGGGACAGGATGATGCATGGCATCAAGGCCTCCAGCAGGGGGCCTCCAGACCTAGTCCACCTTGCCACAGTAATAAATTGTTCTCCTTAACTACTGAGGGCAGGAAGAGAAGTAATGGGCTTAAATTGCAGCAAGGGAGATTTATGTTAGACCTTAGGAAAAACTTCCTAAGTGTAAGGGTTGCTAAGCCCTAGAACAAATTACATAGGGAGGTTGTGGAATCTCCATCTAACCTGTTCTTAGAAATCTCCAATGCGGAACACCTGTCAGGAATGATTTATATAATACCTGGTCCTGCCTCAGTGCCGGGGACTGGACTAGATGACCTATCAAGGTCCCTTCCAGTCCTAAATTTCTGTGATTCTATGATATTCTTTGGTAAACCAGAATGTACCTACCAGGATCAGGATATTCTTATAACCCCCTTGCCAGTTGGCATTGGGGGAGTTCTTAGGGTCACACAAGCAATTAAATTAAAGGCCTGATCCAGCATCCATTGAGATCAATGCAGAGATTCCCATTGACTTCAATAGGAATTGGATTGGGCCCCAGCATAACTGAAAACATTTTACTAGATAAATCATTAAGTCGGGGATGGCTGGTTTATCGTGTTGGCAAGCTCATGGGACCAGCAATAGGCAAAGGTGTGTGTGAATTATTCCCCTAAAAGAAGAGTATGTTTGAAATGCATGGGCAGGGGGGGAGTGCAGGGAAAGGGAGGGAGACTTGAGACTTGAAATAGGTTGAACTCATTTTACACAAAAAATGTGTCCCAAGCAACTGAACTTTGTACTTTCACACCAAGGACCATAATTGATTAACTTGATGCATCTGATATAAAATGTACATTTTGAACTGAGAATACATGCATTTTTAGGCAATTCTGTTTTAATATGCAATGACTTGTGTTTAATTTGATCATGAAATGATAAGTGTATTTATAAATACCAGATTAAATTTATTGCTGACATAAGTGAGAATATTGAATTCAGTGGAATTGTCTCTATTTATGAGGCAGAGAATTTGGCCTTCCATATGTAACACCCACATTTTGGGTCACATTTTTCAGACTTGTCATAAAAATTTGAGATGAACAAAGCTAAGATTTAAGATCAAGAGCTTTCTATCTGAATGGGAATAAACATTTAGAAATCTATAAGATTTATTTTAAAGAGAGATAATAATGTCTATACTTACAGAAATATGGAGAGGTACAAGTGTTTAATGAAGGGAAACACTTTCATGGAGAGAAGGAAAGGGAGCTTTTTAAGCTCACACAGGAGCAGTTAGCATTGCATTTTATTCTGTCTTCAAGAATTTGAATAGGAAGCAGTGATCATTTCAGTGATTCATGTCTAATTAGTAAGGTTTCAGTAGTCACTTTGTATTTTTTGATTCTATACTGCAAATCTAGGGGGCAATAATTAAAAAACCCTATAAAAATTGGGGAGAGGTAAGGGATGAGAGGCAGAATTTTCTTGAAAAAAGGTTTTTATTCCTTAATGTTTCATAATTCTAAAAAAGAAACAGCATTTTAAAGAAAAAAACATAGCGGCATACGTTTTATGTATGGAAAAGGTCAAAGTTTATTTTCCTTCATCCTGTGTGTTTCTTTGTTGAAATTGTCAAACTGTTATTCAGAAAAGTTTCCCATACATTAATGTTCCATTTCTGAGCACATGGGCTGATTATTTCAAATGTTGCATATACTTAATGAAAAAGAAACTGTTTTATTTTAAAGGGTTTTTTGGAAAACACCAGCGTGTTTCTAATAGCAAGGAATGCACAGCTATTTAGCAATGATCAGAAGTGTTTATTTTTCCTAGTGATGGGTTTCTTTTTGTTTGTTTGTTTGTTTTTGAAGGAAGGCTTTAAATAATTGGATTTGAAATAATCACAATGTAACACCATGCGGTGATGTTTATGCAGCAGTGACACATGAGCTGCAAACAGTCTTACACAACTTACGTTGTATGGGCTCTGTGTACTGTAATGTTGGCTAATACATAAAATGGGAAAAACATACTACCCACTGCTTCCCTCCACAGTGTTAGATCATCAAAGGTTCTGTTTCAAGATCAAAGTAATCCTCTTTATTAATGCAGTATTAAATCATTGCAGAACATAAATGCAGAACTGACATATATACTACACTGGTTGAAGAGAAAAATTAAGGAACAGGGTGATTTGCTTTACAAAAGGGGAAAAAAATAGCTTTAGGCCCAAATATTCAAAAGAACATGCGCACTTTTACACATACCCAACTTGCATATGCACAACCACCAATATGTGCACGTAAGACAAGTATATGTGCACACTCACATTGTGTGTGCGTGCCAATCTCAACTGATGCATGTGTGCAATCTACTTGGGCACCAACTCTTGAAAATTTGGGCCTTAGTTTCTTATTTCTGTAAATTTGGGGTGGGAGGGGAGGTGTCACAACCTTTATTATTGATTACAAGCAAGGTGTAGTACTGTGTCTCAGGAAATATTTGTTTTTTCTTTCCCCCAGTTCATTCTCTTTTGAAGTCTGCCTTTAACAGCATAGCTATTGAGAAGGAGAAGCTTAAGCAGATGGTTTCAGAACAGGACATTGCAGGCCACAATTCACAAATAACACGCCTCAGACAATCACTTTCTCAGGTATGCCCTTGCTTTGATTTCAAGCACATGTGGAATTCTATGACTTGCCAGATGCCTGTTGTCTATACTGTATTTGCCATTTCCAGAGATGACATGGAAAACGCCAAATCTTGCAGCCAAATATTTTCTCATTAAAAATTAAATAACACAATGTGATAGTGGTAAATTCAAACCTGCTTCTCTACCCTTGGCTTTTTGTTGCAAATGTGTTAGAGAGCAGGAGCAATCTGAATGGGTCCCAAGAAAACTGAGAAATGTAGATGTGAAAGATTAAGTGTCTCTTATATCCTTGTGTGTGTTCATTGTGTTTCGTGTCCGAGATAGATCTGAGGTATGAAATATTTTATATGAAAATCTTAGATATATTTCTTAAAACCACTGACAGCACATTCAAGGTTATTTTTTTATTCAGTTTTCCTACATTAATTTAAAACTGATGAACCAACATTCACAGATACATTCCATAAATCCATTACTTCAATTGCAAAAATGATTATGGGCAAAAAAGTGAGTAATTTACATGTATGAGCATGTAATCCAAGGATTAGATTTCTTGCCATTCCTACCCTCCCACAAACCAATGTTAATGAAGTTTAATTGCAGTATATTCAATGTGTAACTTTAAGGTGGGATTTCCAAAAGCATTTAGTGTTGGCCATATTGTGCTCCCACTGATGTCAAAGGGAGTTTTACCATTGACTTCAGCGGGAGCAGAGTTTGGCCAGTGCTGAGTGCTTTTGAAAATCTTTCAGGAAAAGCCAGTCAGGATAATAGGCTCTTTAATAAGTATCTTAATTCTAAAAATGTAATCTGAAAACCAGGTTCAGTTTATGTAATACAGGAATAAGAAAGTATACGTTAAATCAGTTCAGTCTGACTTACTTCCTCAGCTTGCAAAATAATCCCACTTCTGGAATTCATGGGTCAAGAAAGAGGTGCCTAGTTTTTCAAGGGTAATCAGGGCCTAGGGTATTCTTCTAATACCTTCACTCTGAAGAAACATGGACTAGCGGGGAACACTAAGCATGTAAGAAATAGCAAAGAACATGCAAGTTTAAATGCAAACTGTAATTTACCCAAGTTTACATGTACTTTCCTAAACTGTTATCTTTCTACTATAAGATTTGCAGTGTTACGTAGATATAAAGATAACAGGACAGGAGAAGGGTACAATTTTTTGGGCACATAGTAAATTTGCCGAAAAATGCCATTTCAGGGTTATCAAAACTATTTGTCATTTCAGGTAGGATTTGGTGAACAGTTTTGGCCGAATAAAGAAATGAGCGGAATTTTTTTTTTTTTTTAAGTGAAAATGGTTCGTGCTGACATTTTCTAAATGAACCATTTTGTTTCAAAATGTTGTTTAGACTCAACATTTTGTTTTGAAATTGTATCTATTTTTGTTTTGGTGAGGGGAAAATATTCAGTTTCAGTTCTAAACAAACCAAATTTTTTTTTTCAGATTTTTTTTTTTTTTTTGGTTTGGCCCTTGACTTAAAAAAATCAATTATTTGCTCAGCTCTAATAAGGAATATTTCTCTTCTGGGTCACTGATACAAATCCAACCCAGATCAGTAGTGACTTATAGCTGTTTGCTGTGAAATGGGTTGATGGCCTCTCATTCTAGTTCATAGAATCCGGGTGTCCTCTTAACAAAAGTCATTGTGACAATGGGAAATCCTGGTTGATGGTCTCAGTGGAGAGGAAATGGAAATTGAGCTAATTTCCCTTCCCTAGTGGTGATACTTCCAGTTCAGGTTTATGTGATGGGGAAACTCAAACAGTGTAATACCTGTTTTACTGATAAATGAAGGACTTCAGTCGTTAGACCTCTCACTCTAGCAGCTGTCGCAAACACTAAATCCAGATAAATTTTAAAAGAAGCAGAAGAAAAAGAATTTGACATTCATAGTTTCTCTCCCGCACTTACACTTTTTTATTATCCACATCCCATGTATATTTATAAATAAAGCTCAAGAGAGCTGATTTTTTCCATGCCCAGTTCTAGTCTTAGTAATGAGTCCCTGGATATGTACAGATCAGCTCTGAGGCAACTGGTGAGTCATGTTGGGGATGGGTTGGGAGATGAGAGGAAGCAGTACATAATGTGCTTTAGTCTTCTTGAGTGTACCGCTGTTGTGCATGTATATTTCTATACTTATATGCAGTATGCACTTTGGCTAACCTAGAGCTGGTTGAATCTTACAGACAAACAAACAAAAAAGAAAAGTTAATAAATACCATGGGTTTGAGTTAATTGAATTCCTTTGTTATTAGTTTATTCATGAGGCTTTGAATGCACACGGTGTCTTGAAATGAACACATGCATTCAAATATACCAGTTGGATCTGAATAGATGTGTTTGCATGCACACGTTCATTTCAGTACTGCCGACCCGGAGGCATACCCTCTCACATCCTGCGACTGTTTATGTTTCTTCTGTCTTTCCCTTCAGCATGAGAGGGTGAAAAGGACGGGGGTATAGAATGTATGGTTGAGTTTGGGCATGTGCTGTGCAGATACCAGGGTGAGAAAGAAAAAGGAGGCATAGTTATAGGGAAAAGGGGTGAAGAACTCCCTATGTGTATCCTATTGTCAGGAAACAGTTAAGATTGGAAAGTTACTGCTAACACAAATTACTGTTATTCTCTAGACCCTTCTTACTTCGGCATCTAGCCCCCTGCAGATTCCTGTGACTATTCTTCACACAGACTCTTGAAGTGACCACTAAAGAGCACCCCATCTCTGGGTAGGGAGTAGGTGAGCAAGATACCCTTGCTCAGGGATCCTATCCTATGGAGGACGGCATGGGGAGAGGTGGTATAGGGAAGGAGGTATAATACTGCCAGGTAATGAGCAGAAAGAGCTATCCCCCTCATTCAGGGATCCCATTGTTTTAATTTTCTGAGAGACTTCATCTGTCTGGGTGGGGATGGTTACTGATGTGTCTAGCTTAAAAAAACAAAAAAACCCTCCCACATATATACGATTTACAACGAGCCATGTTGATTTGTCTAGCTGTATGTTTGTGCAGCTGAAGTCAAATTTAGCATTCTCCTACTGAAGTCTCCAACCTTCCATCAGATACAGTATGCAGGAAAGGAAAAAGAGTTTTTTACGAAGGTAATAAAATTCATATTCTGTTAGACCCAATAGAATTGAATGGCTCCAAAGAGGAACTGTATCAGGAGTGTGTTTTACCAACAAAAGTGCTGGTGTAGATAAAGCATAAGGCTTTTGATACTGTCTCGCATGACCCTTCTCTTAAATAAACTAGGGAAATGCAACCTAGATGGAACTACTATAAGGTGGGTGAGTAACTGGTTGGAAAACCGTTCCCAAAGAGTAGTGGTGGTTCACACAGGAAGGGCATATCAAGTGGGGTCCCGCAGCGATCACGTCTGGGTCCAGTTCTGTTCAATAACTTCATCAATGATTTAGATAATGGCACAGAGAGTACACTTATAAAGTTTGCAAACAATACCAAGTTGGGAGGAGTTGCAAGTGCTTTGGAGGATAGGATTAAAGTTCAAAATGATCTGGACACACTGGAGGAATGGTCTGAAGTAAATAGGATGAAATTCAATAAGGACAAATGCAAAGTACTCCACTTAGGAAGGAACAATCAGTTGCATATGTACAAAATGGGAGATGACTGCCTAGGAAGTAGTACCGCGGAAAAGGATGTGGGGGTCATAGTGGATTAGAAGCTAAATATGAGTCAACAGTGTAACACTGTTGCAAAAAAAGGAAACATTCTTCTGGGATGTATTTGCAGGAGTGTTGTAAGCAAGACGTAAGAAGTAATTCTTCCGCTCTCTTCCATGCTGATTAGGCCTCAACTGGAGTATTGTGTTAAGTTCTGGGCACCACATTTCAGGAAAGATGTGGACAAATTGGAGAAAGTCTAGAGAAGAGCAACAAAAATGATTAAAGGTTTAGAAGGCATGACCTGTGAGGGAAGATTGAAAAAATTGGGCTTGTTTAGTCTGGAGATGAGAAGACTGAGGGAGGATATGATAACAGTTTTCAAATACATAAAAGATTGTTACAAGGAGGAAGGAGAAAAATTGTTCTCTATAACCGCTGAGCATAGGACAAGAAGCAATGGGTTTAAATTGCAGCAAAGGCAGTTTAGGTTGGACATTAGGAAAAACTTCCTAACTGTCAGGGTGGCTAAGTACTGGAATAAATTGCCTAGGGAAGTTGTGGAATCTCTGTAATTGGAGATTTTTAAGAGCAGGTTAGACAAACACCTGTCAGGGCGCAGGCCGAGGGATGTGCTGGCCGCCCTTCCCGCAGCCCCCATTGGCCTGGAGCGGTGAACCACGACCAATGGGAGCCGCAGTCGGACGAACCTGCGGACACGGCAGGTAAACAAACCAGCCCGGCCCGCCAGGGGCTTTCCCTGAACAAGCGGCGGACTGGCTTTGAGAACCACTGGTCTAGATAATACTTAGTCCTGCCTTGAGTGCAGGGGACTGGACTAGAAGACCTCTCGAGGTCCCTTCCAGTCCTATGATTCTATGATACAGATTAATTGTTTCAAATGGATCAGTTTTATCAGTCTGCATTCAGCATATACTCATATATAGACTCTAGCTTGGGCTATGTCAGTGTAAATAAGAGACAGTCTGAAAAGTAGACACTGTAAATCTAGAATGTCTAATTTTCAGATATTAATTCTTTGTCTATTAAAATTTTTCAGAAAAATGCCCAAATACCTAGTTTACATAATTTAACAACAAGGATACATTTGATTTACTTTACGTGAGACTGTTTAGGGATAAAAATAGTGAAAGATGTGAAGCTAATAATACTGTTGTTTAAATCAACAATTCTGACATGGGTCAGAAGATGCAAATAGCTACTGTCAGAACACTCTTTAATATCATTAACAGGTACTTGATTGTGATACTGATTTACAGATTCATTGCCACGTTGCAAAACTATTGTCATGAGGGCAAAGATTCTTTTCATATATATTGGGAGGATCCTAGAATATTGTTCATCCAAAGAATCCTAGATGATAAATTCACTCCAACCTGAGGTTGGTTCTCTTTAGACAGTTTGCCAAGAAGACTGGCGTTAAATGACCCATCACTCGAGTTTTTAGAACAGGACTTCATTGTGTGTGAGTATGGGATTAACCCTGAGACAGACATGGCAGTTTCTTTGTTTGAGAGCAGTGTTTCAAAGCAGTCTGGCAGGAGGTTTTGAATGCAGAGCTGGCCTTTGTATGAAACCCAAATGAGACTAGATATTTGAAAACTTTGCTACTGTTTTTGCTTTTTGATTAATTTTTGTTTAAGATAGTAATGTATTACTGAAATGTACATGTAAGTAAAATACTCAGAGAAACTCTTTCCTGGTCTATCTCTTTAGTCACTTTCTTCCCTACGTAGGAAAGCTCCTCCACCATAACCAGAATTACATTCACAACAACTACCTCTGTTCCCCATCTTTTTATGGCCCCATCTGCCTGCTCCAAAATAACCCATACACAAATCCACTAACCCAAACTGAGTGTTCTATAACCTGAAAAGACAGAAGTCAGAGACTCTGTGAAGTCCACTAGTGACTTTGCTGTTGTGGATCTATTTAATGTACTCAAATACTACGGTGATGAGCAGTTGTACAAAACTAAGATAGACAGACAGAAGCATCTAGGGTGACCAGACAGCAAATGTGAAAAATCGGGACAAGGGGTGGTGGGTAATTGGAGCCTATATAAGAAAAAGACCCCAAAATCGGGACTGTCCCGATAAAATCGGGACATCCGGTCACCCTAGAAGCAGCCCAGGCTAGATAACTGTTCTTCACTTCTGTGGAGCTTGGATAATGCACATTTCTTCAGTGCATTTTTATATGCCATATTTCAACATGGAGGAAATTTATATAGATTTCTAAAAGAGTCATTTTCCAGATAACTGTATCTTTAGATAGTCTCTCATGATCCGAAATTGTCACCAGAAATAATCAAAATCAGCAGTTAAAAATTAGAGTATCCCCCTCAGTGTTAATTTCAGTATGCATTATCCTCTAAGCTCCAAACAATGCACATATACTCCCTAGCACTGACAGCAACAGTGTTGCAAGCTACTGTTAACTCAAATTTTCACTCAGCCCATTGATCACATTTCCAAAACTGCAACAATTATAGTTTGAAACAGATTAAATAATACACTTGGCGAGTTAGAGAAAGCCAAGGGTTTTTCTTTTTCAAAAATTGTATGGGCAGTTTTAAATACTGTAGTAAAAGTAAAAATGGCAAATATTATTTAAGAAATAAACATTGAAGTTTCAACTTTCCAAATAACCAGCACCTCCCAAACTGAGAATTGGTGCACATCTGTTCCCCTTGCCAGGACACTCACCAGATGACTTCTCAGAGGGTAGTTGGTGTCTAGAGATGAGGTCTGATGGCGTGGTGGAATAAACATGGGTTCTCAACCTGGGGGTCATGTCTACCCTACTCTTCCTATATTGCTAAATGAAAATGTGGGTCTTGGCTAGATCCTGCTAGATGAGAGAGGGTTATGAACCAAAAGAATTAGAGAAAAGGGACAGAGATGAGAGATGCACCATTTCTCAGGGACAATGGAGTAGACTATCTTACACCTGAAATTCCTGACAGCTAGCTAGCATTGGAAAAAACAAACAAGTTCAGTTAAAATACATGGCATTTTTTTTAATAAAGTGAAATTTACTTTAAAATGGTGCTCAGTCCCGAGCTTGTCCCATTGACTGCAATGCAGAATGAGTTCCATCCTGTCCTCATTTCTCTTACTCCCTGACTGCTAGTAAGAAAATTGCAGCCATCATGGAACAAGATCAGCGAGAGCCGCAGCCATAGCAGAGGTTGAAAATGTTCTCTCTTTTGTTAACGATAATGCTAGTTCAAAATAATGAATTTTATTTGACTTTGCTGCAGATCTGAGTAGTGTTCAGTTTGGGCAGAGGGAAGGAAGGAGAGAGAACTGGAGTTTTCTTTTAAATAAATGTTGTGTCTCGGGGAGAGAGAAAGTAAGCAGTGCTGGCAGTGGAGAAAAGATACATGATGATTTTTCATCCGAGATTAGACATGAGATGCAGGAGCTGAGGAGGATGAGGCTTGTGCAACAACACTGGAGTATGTCAAAGGGGTTAAAGATGACGAGGTTAGTACTAGAGAAGGGAGGGAAGTGGGAGAAGAGCAGTGAGAGTCAAGGAATTTGCGGAAGCTTGGAATGTCTGTTTAGAACAATGAAGGCAGTTTTGAACTGGATCCTGAAATAAATGAGTAGCCAGTGGAGATGTTCAGGGCTGTGGTTGTACTTTTGGTGTATGACAGAAGATGGGTGGCAGCAATCTGTGCATACTGGTGTGTAGAGAGCTGGGGGTTGGGAAGGCCATGGACAAGGGAGTTTATAGTAAAGGTGAGAGGAGATAAAGGCAGGCAGAGGGAACAGCCAGGAGCAAATGAATCTACTGTCACTGTGATACTGTGGAACAACTGCTACTGTATGAAGGGGGAAATGCATATGAACACTTTTTATTCAGTGCAAGGATTGTATTTTGGCCATCCAGCATATATTATAAATAGAACTATACAAATAATTGATTTTTTCAGTTTCGTGGCCGAACCAAAAACTCAAAAAATAGATTAGTTTCAGGTAGACCCAAAACAACAAATTTGTTATTTTCTCAGTGAAAAGAAAAACTGACAAAAAAGATCAGTTTGGGTCAACTGAAATGTTTAGTTTGACACAAAATGTTTAATTTCATTTTTGGTTTTTAAATCATTTAAAAAAATTAAATTTAGGCAAATTTTGAAACAACAAATCAAAATGTTTCATTTTCACATGATAGAAATGCGATTTTTTTACTTTTTCTCTTGACTGAAACTGTTTGCTGAGTTTGACACAAAAAGTTTTGGTTGCCCCCAAACTGTATATTTTGGTGAATTAAATATTTGCCTGAAAAATTTCACCCAGCTCTAACTGTAAAACATTGTGATTTGAACATGGAGAGCTGTTTTTTCTAAAGTGATGTTTAATGCAGTGCATGGGTGGCGGGTAATGGAGGCTGGGAGAGGTAAGCCTCCCCCAAACCTTCGCTAATGCTCCCCACTGCAGCCCTGGGGCCAGGCCATGTCAGGGCTCAGAACTCCTCTGGGCAGCCTGGGCTCAGGACTCTGCCCTGGCCGGCCGTGGCTTGGGGCTCCTCCAGACTGCTCCGGGCGCCGAGCAGGCGGGGGAGACTGCAGGTGGAAGGGGTGGGGAGGGGCCCCACTTGCTCTGGCCCAGGGCCCCCAAACCCCTAATCCGCCTCTGCCTATTTGTAATATTTTCCTTTGTCTTGATTAGTAGCAGCTTAACAGAATGCCTCCAACAAAAAACAAAACAAGAACAGCCACACATCAGATACAACTAATTACTTTAAAAATCAGGAATAAAAGAATTCTGTTACTACACTAGCGAAATTCTATTGACCCTTCTGTCACTGTGCTTATTGCAAAACTCTGTTGACTTCAATAGGGGAAGGATTTGGAAACTAGAGAACAGTGCAGATTCCTACATCAGATGAGCTGAGATCAGACAACAAAAATAATAATATTGCCCCTTTTGCGCCACTAAAGACTCACAACTAATCGCCCCCTTTGAGTATGTCTACACGGCAATTAAAAACCTGTGCCTGGCCCATGCCAGCTGGCTCAGGCTCAGGCTAAGGAAGGGGATGTTTAATAGCGATGTAGACCAGTGATTTTTCAACCACTTTTCATTTGCAGACCCCTAAAAAATTTTGAATGGAGGTGCTGGACCCCTTTGGAAATCTATTGTCTGGGTATATATAGTTGAATTAGTTTTCAGTCTACGTTTTTGTGGACCCCTTAGGCATAGTGGGGGTCCGTGGACCACATATTGAGAATCGCTAGACATTTGGGCTCGGGCTCAGGTTGAAGCCTGGACTTTAGGTCCCTGTGAGGTGGGAGGTTCCCTGAGCCCAAATGTCTACACTGAAATCAAACAGCCCCTGAGCCTGAGTCAGCTGGCATGGGCCAGCTGTGGGTGTCTAATTGCACTTTATCCGTAAGGGGCTGTTTAATTGTGGTGTAGACATTCGGGCTTGGGCTGGTGTCCGGGCTCTAGGACCCTGCGAGGTGGGAGGGTCCCAGAGCTTGATAGCAACTAAATAGCCCCTTAGCTGGATCCCTGTCAGCTGGCATGTGTAGACAATTGCAGTGTAAACATAAACATATGACTTCTTGGTCTTGTCTCCATGCCTTTTCTGTGTCATTGTCTTCTCCTGGAACATTTTCCTGACCCCCCTCAAGTCCCTCCTAAAGCACACAACTACCAAGAGACCTGTACAACCTAATGCTCTCTTCAGAATGTGTTAACAAAATAGACAATAGGAAATGAAAATAGAAAGAAAACTTGAAATAAAAAATTGTGGAATTACAATATATGAATTAACTTTATTGCTACTTCCTGTTGCATCCCATCTCCCCATCCTATGTCTATATAGAGTGTGAACCATTTGGAGCAAGAATCTTGTCTGTGTATTTATCTGTAAAGACCTTGTTCGCCCTGGGCTGTGAATAAGTTGACACTAATGTTTCTGTGTATGCATTGTATGTTTCCCTTAATGTGAGTATTTTGAAAATCACCTCATGAGCCAATTGTTCTGTTTTTGCATTAGGGTTAGCTGTTTCCTTTGATTTGCTCTTCATGCTGGCAGCCCAAGCTCAGTACCTGCCTCACAGCTGTAACACAAGTGGTGCCTCTTTTGGCATGTGGGAAGGAGGGGGTATCCCTTTAGTAATCTGATGCAGCTTCATTCTTCCTTGCTCTTTTCACACCCCTTTTTCAGAATATGCATAACCCACTGGTATATCTCCCAAACACTTTGAACTACACAAAGAACGAAGCTGGTCAGAATACCATTGCTGTGTTATGGAAGAACATCACTCTCCTTAACGTGAAAATTGCTAAAATCAAAGGGAAAAAAATAGCAATATGAATCACATACCTGATGGCCAGAAAGGGTGTAAAAATGCAGCTAAAGAGATTCTGTAATTTATTAGGACACTTCTGGGAAGTATGTAGTTCAGCTGCTGTTTTTTTGCTCTGTTTTATGCTTGCTTTTTAATTTGAAATTAAATGTGCAATTTTTATTTTAAGGCTCTCAACCAGAATGCTGAACTAAGGAGTCGCTTGAACAGAATACATTCTGAGTCTGTTATTTGTGATCAGGTTGTCAGTGTAAATATTATCCCTAGTCCTGATGAGGTAAGACTTTGGCCTTTAATGGAATTAGTGTACAATCGAACCTAGCTAATTCTCACTAATAACTGAGACCTTGTGCAATGTACTGAATTTTGCAAATTGGCATGCAAGTGAACAAGCACATTTATATATAAAAAGCAAGGAGGATATATTCTGGAATATCTTTCATGAAAGCAGTGAACTTTCAGCAATGTGAGGTCTCGCTGGAGAACTCTGCTGTTAAACCTCTGCTGAGAAAGGGAGAGACCTCACTGATTTCGAGTATAAATTATTGCATATGGATTAGTGAAGTGGGAATTAGTGAGATTCTATTGTATTTTTATGTAACCAGATGAGTACCTGAGAATGACTGTATCTTGGTTGCTTGCAGTATATCAGGGCCCAGTCCTGCAAATGCTTATGGGGCATGGTGCTTATTACTGTAGATGGTCATAAGAACATAAGAACGGCCATAGGGAGTCAGACCAGTGGTCCATTTAGCCCAATATCCTGTCTTCCAACAGGGGCCAATGTCAAGTGCTTCAGAGGGAATGAACAGAACAGGGCAATCATTGGGGGATCCACTCCCTGTCATCCATTCCCAGCTTCTGGCAGTCATAAGCTAGTGATACTCGAGCATGAGGTTGCATCCCTGACCATCTTGGCTAATAGCTGTTGATGGAGCTATCCTCCATGAACTTACTAGTTCTTGTTTGAACCCCTGTATAATTTCAGCCTTCGCAACCTCCTCAGGCACTGAATTCCACAGATTGACTGTGCATTGTGTGAAGTAGTACTTCCTTTTGTTTGTGTTAAACCTGCTGCCTATTAATTTCATTGAATGACCCCTAGTTCTTGTGTTATGTGAAGGAGTAAACAACACTTCCTTATTTACTTTCTCCACACCATTCACGATTTTATAGATCTCTATTATATTCCCTCTTAGTCGTCTCTTTTCCAAACTGAAAAGTTCCATTCTTTTTAATCTTTCCTCATACAGAAGCAGTTCCATACCCTCAAACATTTTTGTTGCCCTTCTTTGTACCTTTTCCAATTCTAGTATATCTTTTTTGAGGTGTGATGACCAGAACTGCACACAGTATTCAAAGTGTGGGTATACCATGGATTCATATGGTGGTATTATGATATTTTCAGGCTTATCATCCATCCGTTTTCTAGTGGTTCCTAACATTGTTAGTTTTTTTGACTGTTGCTGTATGTTGAGTGGATATTTGCAGAGAACTATCCATGACTCCAAGATCTCTTTCTTGAGTGGCAACAGCTAATTTAGACTCCATCATTTTGTATGTATAGCTGGGATTATGTTTTCCAGTGTGCATTACTTTGCATTTATCACAGTGAAGTCAAGGGGATCACAGAACAAAGTAAGCACTATGCTGGCAGTAAGTGTTTGCCAGATCTTGTCCTTACTGCCTCTCTATCCTCAGTCAACAAAAAATACCCTCTATTGAGTATTTGTGTGAATGGCAGTTCAGTTTACTTCACAAGAAGAATAGATCTGAATTTGGGTATCTATGATTATATATCAAAAATTACAAATTAATGTTGTGTGTCTATCGTTGTCTGTGTTGGTATTTCACCAGTATGTTTTCCATCCGGCATTTCCATTCAGAAACTTGTTTTTTAGATGCGTCAAGCCATTTCAATTAAGGTACCATTTGTCTCCTAATTATTTTCCCAACAAGAAAGAATAGTGTAAATCTATGTTAAGTTATTTGTGTGTTTGATTTTGGAAAGTCCAAAATACAATTTGATTGGAATCCAGCGTTGTGGAATCTATAGATGGAGGATCACGTGTCCAACAATGGAAAGGCACAACGGTCTGGAGTTAGAGCCTTAACACAGACTTTGCTTTAATTCTTTTTATTTTGTTTTTGTTGGTTAACATTAATGTTACTTAGTTATTACTTTTCAATATATACACATATATTTTGGCATAAATGTGTCTTGACTATTGGAGCTCATAGAGTTGGACCTGTTTCACCAAGTCTGAATTTGACTCCTCTTCATCACTCTGCAATGTATGTGCAATGTGGGTATATTTTTCAATCAGGCTAATATGTGGCCTCCCTGTTTGCACCTGCATTTTTGTACCCCAAAAATGAATTATATGCAAAAATTTGAGCAGCTGCCCCTCCAGCTATTCAAATTATTGCAGCAATTCATTGCCCAGGTGACATTTGTTCCTGGTGAAGGCAGGCTATGCTTCTGAGAATGCACTCCACAGTATTTTTTTAAATCAAGTTTAGAAAGAAGTATTCACATTTTGTCATATTTATAAACATTTAATACTTTGTTTAATTTGATTTCTTCAGCACTTATACTTGGCTCTGGTGCATTATACTAATTAGAGGGGGAAAAGTACAGTCTGCACAAAATTTTAAAACTTTAATGGCCTTCTTATATAAATAACAACAATAAACTAGTCCCCTCTGATGATTATGATCAGTCAAACACCATAAAGCATCAACAAGCTCACAAAAGCCCCATCACTTAAACACTCATTTCCCCAAACATCAGTGGTGAAAAAATGGTGTTTAACCTATACTTTTTATATTTATAATTAACTATTGTACAAATTGAGACAACTTTATAAAATAGTGTTACAGTATTAGTAGCTTGTGTAGACTAACATGTCAACAAAATTTTTTTCAGGGTTTCTGTGCTGAGGTTAGTAAGGAGTGCACCTGTACTCCGAACAGGAATTGTTTCATTGGGTCCCATATGTATTGTATCTAAGCAGCTTCTGTACTGCATCAAATGCACACAATTAAAAAGTAAATACACCTCTACCTCGCTATAACGCTGTCCTCGGGAGCCAAAAAATCTTACCGCGTTATAGGTGAAACCGCGTTATATCGAACTTGCTTTGATCTGCCGGAGTGTGCAGCCCCGCCCCACCGAGCACTGCTTTACCACGTTATATTCGAATTCGTGTTATATCGGCTCGCGTTATATCGGGGTAGAGGTGTATATATTTTTCTAACTGCCAGCCCTGGAAGCTCTGCCTGGAAGCTGAGTGTTAAGCTGGCCCTTTTCTTGTTCAGGTATCATCATCATTAATTATAACTTGTGTTCATGTACCTCCTTTTCCCAGATGCCATAGAGGCTGCTCTGTAGGTCTGAGAACCATCACACAAGGACGAGATGATAATTTTTGTGCAGTCTCGCCACACTGTGGAAACCTCCTTTAAGGGAGTATTTTGGGGGGCAGCTGGTTGTGGAGGAAGCCTGGGCTAGATGGCACCAATGGAGCCACAATGCTAGAGATTTGGGAGAGCGATAGAAGGAGCGGGAAGGGCTTGCGTGGAGTCACAGGGCCTCTGTATGCTGGCTCTGGTCTTCTGCAGAGTCTCCACTATGTATCTTAGCAAGTATCTGGGGAGTGTGGGAGAGAATCCTCTATTCATTCCACAGTGGAGCAATCCCCGCTCCTCTCTCCACCCCAATGGTATGATATAGGGAAAACCTCTCTGAATTTTTTTCTCCCTCTCTCTGGGTTGTCCCGTGGAAAGAGTAGTCTATCCTGTAGTGTACAATTATATTGATTCAAGCCATACCAACTCATTCTCCTTAGCTGTATTGGCTCTTTGGTGCTAATATCAATAATCATTTATTGTTATCTGAAGTAATCCCAATATGACTCAGAGTACACACAGGGAACTGCTGTATGGAGTAAGAAGTTGCAGTAATCACTTTTCTGAACGTACCCATGTTTCAAGAGGTTATTTTGTCACTACTGGAATTAAGAGGGGCATTAATTTGAAAATAATAATTAAAAATAATCCCCCAGCCTTTTAAGCCATTTTTTGTTTTGATTGTAGCAAGGCTAGTTCCCATGCTGGTTAATGAAAAATGTCTCCACCCAAACATCTCTGGAGCTCATGATTGAAATGCTTTAGCACTATACAACAGAAGTCCACAAAGCTGTTGCTCGGGGTACAGAATCCAGATCCATGATTATATACACTACTGAAGCTTATTTACTTCTGCTTCTGAATAGGGATCCAATGAAGGACTATATCTTATTTTTTATGGATGTGTAATTATTGAGAGGACTACATTTTTTGTAATATTTCAAGTCTCGTTTATTAATTGTACACAAGTTTCTATGGAAATGTTGGCCCAGATATGTACTTCAAATAAGTGTTTCACGTGGATAATTTTTCCTACGCTGCATCTCTTACCTTGTATGCACAGTTTTGCTGTATTAGAAATAGCATTTTACATCCTTATGTTTGTTTTGTTTGCAGACTGGTGAACAAATCCATGTTAATCTCCCATTGTCTCAGCAAGTTTCTAATGAGAGCAGGCTCTCTATGTCCGAATCTGTCTCTGAATTCTTTGATGCACAGGAAGTGCTTTTGTCGGCAAGCTCATCAGAAAATGAGGTAGGCCATGGCAGTGTGTCATGTGCTGTTTGTCAATAATCTTAATAACCATGGGATCAGATAGTATAAAACAACAATTACCGAATGAAACTTTGACCCTAATTAGGAAATGTTCTGTAGGTAGCAATGACAAGTAAACCTGAGACTCTTAAATGTTCCATGGAGAGCCACAGCAATTAGAATTATTGTGTAGAAGTGCAGTGTATTTGGTATATATCCTTGCTAGCCAATGTAAATCTCTATATAAGGGTAAGATGGAAGGGATCCATAATGTGTGTCTGTGGGTGGCCACTAATCTGGATGAAACCATCTGAATTTTAAAAAAAAATTATGCAAAGTCACTGTCTGTGACTGGTAGTATCTGGAAAACTGGGCAAGGGGGTTGTTCAAACTGCAAACTAAAGCAGACAGGAATAGTTCAGGCCACAGAATAATGCTGCCATCCCTAACTCTCCTGGGTTGTTCCAGATGTTTACATAGCGTTTGGAATGGTGTGCTGAGGATTTGCACTGCAGAATTCTCCCATGCTTGCGTGAGTGGCATGTGGAACTTCCTTTTATTTTTTCTTCTGTTTGTGCTATATAGTGTCTCTAAATCCCCTACTGTGGTTTTTGTGGATAATCATGTACTTTTAACTATGGCTTTTTAAAAGTGCTATTGTAGAATTTCTAAATGGAATCACTTCATCTTTCCAAATAGCATCCCTGTTGATAAAGTTTGCATCCACATTCTTTAAGCGCTACAACAATCCTCTTCTCTCCAGTCCCCTGTTGTTTCCTTGCCTGCTGTTAAGTTGCATTGCACTTGTACACCTTTTCAGGCTTCACTTTCCTAACCCTACACTACACCACACAAGGAAAAGTGATTTCACATTTCAGGGGAGAGAGCAACATCCTGTTGTTACATAGCCACTGCCTGATGTGAAAGGATTGGGAGCAAGTGGCAGATTTCTTGCCCTGAACACCCACACTCCCTAGGAGAGCAGTAGCGTCTTTGCAGGGTGCTGATTCCTCAGATTTCTCAAGACTACCAACTAGCTGAGAGAGTGAATTCCCCAACTGGATGTTTCCATAGTTGGTACCTTGAAATTAAAATAAAAAAACCAATAATTTCAATCCATTTAAAACATATAAAAACACTGTTGCCCCTTAGGATGCATAGACAAATAAGACCTTCAAATTGTTTTCTGAAACCAGCAGCTGCAGGTTCTACTTCAACCTCAGTCAGAGCATCTGCTGTGAGGAGCCTTAAATGTTAACATGACACAGACTAAAGCACCCCTGAAGAGAGACACAGGACACTTAAAACTCTTTTGTATTCTACTACCCACTGCCATATGTAAGGCTGGAAGTAGCTCAGAGTAAAAGCATCTTTTAATAAAAGAAGAAAATAGCTAGTTTCTCCACTGAAGGCAATTTGAGTGCCAGCTGAAATAACTTCATAGCTTCACAGTGGAGATCCCACAGCTCCACCAGGTGAAACATAGTCTAGGCTGCTGTCAGATTTAGCAAAGGGAACAAATCTCTAAAGATTGTAAGTATGCAAAGGCCTCCAGTGTTTTTGTTATTTATCTCAAGTGAGCTGCTGGGTGCTTAGCTCTTTGGAAAATCTGCCCTTAATTTAAAAAAAAAGACTCTTCTTTAACTGTATTATTGGACTTGCCATCAAAATAAATAGTTTATTTTAACCCCTTTTGGAGACAGGAAAAACCATAATTTTCTTCCTTACGCTGCCTAATCTCAAGGCCCTGGATTGCAGTAAGTGTTTTCAGTCCCCAAGGGCTAGAATCTATAACCTAAGCTGCTCACAGGAGGTTCCTCCAGAAACCATCCCCCAGCTAATGTAATTGTTTTCAGCACTTTGAGATCTACAGATGAAGAGCGCTATAAAAGAGCTAGGTTTTATTATTATTACAGTTATTGTTTTAAACTGAAAATCTTTTAATTTTATAATTAGAATAAACCTGTCCAAGGAGAACAAATTAATGTGCAATGCTTGGGAGCTTCCTGCTTCACTGAGCACCTTGCCTGTGCTGCTGTCACCTAATACTAAACCACCTTGTTGTTGTACTGCATCCATTGTGATGGTAGGCAGGAAAACCGATTCTTACATCGCTCACCCCAGTGAGGAGCTCTTTTAGTTAATATCTGCTGACCAATCTATACAGAGAGAGGCGAGGAACCAGGGAATGCCTGACAAAATCAGTTCATTTATTCAAGGGGAAAATATTAATGAAATAACAAAATAGCCAATTTTTCCCCCTTCTCTCATTTGCGTGTGCGCACATGCACACACACGCCCCCATGATTAATTTTGAGGAACAGAAAGTGACTGGGAGGATGCTTAAAAAGTATTTGTTCCTGTTCTACAATAAATACCATTCTGCATATGCTCTTGTCATAGAGCAGTATTAGGTATTTTACAAGTTCAGGCCTGGCCAGTTTATTTGGGTTTGGCAGTACCCAATAAGGGGCATCATGCCAGGGAAGAAGTTGGATCATTGGCTAATTGGAAGTGAGACCTACCCAGGAATGGTGGGAAGAGCCAGTCCCAAACCTCCCCTCTACCTCCCTTGCAAAGAACCTCTTCCCCCCTGTTCTTCTGCCCTACCTCTCTATTTCCTGGTGACAAGCCCTGTCCCCTAACTCATGGACGTAAGAAGCAGGAGGTAGATAGCTCTGAGTAGTGTGAGCAACTGTAGCGTGGGGGAGCTCCTGGCACAGAGCCCATAGCAGCTCCATCCCAATGGTCAGGCTGGTGGGAGAGGTCAGTTCTGTGTCGAATGGAATCTCTGCCTGGGCAGTGGGCACTTTCAGCACCTGTGCTAAGAGGGGGATGGCCTTTACTAGCAGGTAACCAGGGAGGACTTAGGAAGATGACTGGGGACAGGGAGTGGGAGAGAGAAAGAAGATGAGTTTCGTACATTCCCATCTTTTCTTAGAACATTACATTCATGTTAAGGGTTAAACTCCTCTCTTGTGTTGTGGCATTCTGCAGATGCCACAACTATATTGCAGACAAGTGGGTGATGCTGCTTTAACTTAAAAAAGTCAAGTTCTGCACTGGGCTGAGCCATGTGTGTTTATTGGGAAGAGGGGGTATGGAGCCTATTACTTCCAATTTCCCCCTGAAACAAGTGGACAGAATCTCTATTACAGCTGTTCAGGAGAACACCACGGGTAGGACCTGGCCTCTGTCCTGACTGTGCACCCAAGGGAATACGTGCTACTATCTAGAATATCTAGCATGGTTAGGCCCCCTGCTGAATAGCACATATGCTGTGTCTTGCACTGGCAGGATGGCTCTTTTATTAGCGACATGCTGGCACTTTCTATTCCCCCAGCCCATGAGTCAATGAGGGCAGGATTTCATAATTATCTAGTGTCAGTTTCTCTCTAGCACAACAGTCTTTTAAAATAGAGGAGATAAAATTTTAGTCTTCATGCGGCGGTTGGTGCGTAAGTTACAGTGTGCCATATGTGCTCAGATAAATTTGAGAAGCTAATTCCTTCCTTCCTTCCCACTTTCTCTCTGGAGCTAGCAATGTGGGGGATTACAAAGGAACACAGAACAGATGCTGATTTACTTCTCCTGTTTTATTCTTGACAAATCTGAATTACTGTTAGGATTTTTGGAGATATTAAAAAGTTAAGCATCATAAGGTATTTTGGGTGATGAAAAATGAGTGTCTTCTTAAATGACACTTAACAAATATGGGTCCAAAAAGAATGCTTCATATCCAAGAGCATAATTTTGTTTTGGTTAGCTTGCTGTATGCCACAGAATAATGTAATTACATTTTCTCTGTGTGTATTAAAGCTTTAAAAATATTGCTTGTTCAGTTTGGTAGGATTTTTTTAACCATTTCTCCCTTACCTTGGAGGGCCACGGGGGCAATATTAAAAATACCTTGACTAATTCTTTAAATTTTTTTAGTCTATTTAGAACACAGTAATGAAGCGATCTTGTACAATTGCCAAGTTTTCCCTCCAGCTTTTCGGCATTATTGGCTTACTCATGGCAGAGTGTGCCAATGTACTGTACCTTTCACCAGGAAAACTCTCAATTATTTGGCACAGGATGCTACAAGAACAATGTGACCAGGGTTCTCCATCTGGAGAATAGAATCTTTAATTCAATTTCTAGATCTATCAGGTGTACAATGTATTGTTACCATCTCCCTCTGGATCAGCTACATAGACCTGAACATATTTCAGCATATTTTAGAACATTTAAGCTTTGATTATCTTAAGTCACACTAATAATATATGTCTGACAATCATTATTTGCAGTTTTCATGCATTGTGTAGTATTTTGGAATTTTCAACTTTTTAGAAAAAGAAAATTTTGTTTGGAAAGGCCAACACAGAAGTTTTTAAAAAATAATTATTTGCAAAATAACCTAACACTGATACCAGCTGAATGGCAAACGCAGCTTCAAAATCAGGAATTACTGTTTATATAACTTTGCTGTTCCTTGAGCTGTGATTTATTTTATGTTCTACAGGATAGAAATATGCTAATTAAAGAGAGCTTATCAGGCAGGTTAAGCCTAAAATGTGGTATAAATAACTGTTTGTTAAAAAACCTAACCTCAGTAATAAAGAATGAGTGCGAGTGTGTGTGAGACAAGGTGGATGAGGTAATATCTTTTATTGGACCAACTTCTGTTTGTGAGAGAGACAAGCTTTTGAGCCACACAGAACTCTTCTTCAAAGTGTGTGTGTATGTGTATATGGAACTATACACTATGTGGTATGTGGTAATTCTACTTGCTGTGACACTGGATCAGCCTGTACACACAATACGATACATCTCAAGTGGCCTGGTCCAGAGAGCAAACCTTGATGCTCCTTTTCCATTTGACCTTTGAAAGCTGACTGGCTTTCTAATGTCTCCCTAATGGCACATGTCCTGAGCCCCCCATTGTTCAGCTAAATGTTTCAGTCCCCAGATTACAATGGCACTGGGTTCTACAGTACAGTGTACTAGACAGGAAAACTGAAAGCAGAAAATTAACCCCGGGGCTTGGTTACGTATAAAGTGGAAACTCAGCCATTCTGAAGCAGTATGGGAAAAGCTGTGCTGCATCACTGCTAAGTGATCCATCATGCAATTCCATTGTCTGCAGATAACAAACACTTTCCTGCCAAGCCAGCAAGGCATTTCATGAGTTAGCAGGTGGAAAGGAGGAGCTACTAGCCTCATATTTACAAGTGCATGCAGGGCACAGACATATTTCTACCCTGAACCATACTTTGATTATTGTTATGAAATGCTTTGAAATGCCTACTTGCAATATAAGTTAGGAAGATTGATTCTAATCTTTAAGGACCAGACAGCATTTTGTGATGCCTGCATGATAAACTAATGAGATTGTGAGACACGTTTTTTAGAATTGCATGTATAAAATTACATTTGCAGGTTTTTTTTGCATGCCCAATTACTGTGATTGCAAACTCCAGGTGAGATGTCTGTACCATGCATTCAGATATATATGTATGTGCCCAGTGTAGAGATCTAACTAGCTATTTGCATATGCAGTTACCACACTTGTGCACCCAGTCTTGCCCTGTATGACTGAATAGCTATGCATTTGAATGTATCATAATAGATATTATCGTACTATGTACAACTATACTGTGCTCTATTGCCAAGTACAGCTGTGTATTGTACTGAGCACTGCACTGCACAGCAGAAAAAATTGCTTCTATTTTATTTTTAAAAAATGCTCAAAACTAAATGAAATGTTATGTTTCAAGCCAAACAAAACATTTAGTTCAACCAGAATACATTTTTGGACTTTTCAATTCACCAAAAGCTTCAAAAAAATTTTGTTTTGAGTCTGCCCAGAAGTAATTTTTTTGTTTTTGGAACTGCCAGGAAACCAAAAAAATCAGTCATTCACATAGCTCTAATTATAACAGAAGTAAAGCATTTAGAATATATTAACTTGGCAGCATCCCTTTGTCACTACCATAGGCAGACTTCCTGCTTCAGTACAGTAGCAGTAAAACAGTCGTTTTGGGTTGTGCTATGACATTTAAGTGTGAGCAGGAAATACAACAGTCTCACAGCAGCAGCTTTGGTGACTTAAAATGGAAGGAAATAAAATAGGTCAAATTATTGTAAAAACTGGCTTGAACTCCTGATTTGAAATTCCTTCATCTGTTGGAGTGATGTTAGCAATAGGTCAGTTTAAAATGAGAGAAGTAATACTTGTGTTCATTTTTATTTTTCATTGTACAATACCTACCTGTGCAAAAAAACTCAGCAAATGTATTACATTTACTTACACACACACACACACACACACACACACACACACACACACACACACACACACACACACACACTAAGTGAACAGGTTGCTCCATAACCTGAAAGTCAACAGATTTAGACTCTGATGAATGAACAGGGAAAGCAAATTCCAGAGCTTGAAGGCTGTGTATTGCGAAAGCCGTATCTCCAATCCTGGTATTTAAAAATAAGGGCCTGTTAGCAAAAGAGTCCCAGCTGACCTCAGGTGTCGAGGTAGAACATAGGGAGAAAGACACGTCAGTAGATGAAGATGGACTGTATTAGCATTTTTGCTCTTTTATGGCCTGATCCAACTCCCGCTGAAGCTAAGGACTCCTGTTCTATGTAGGTGCTTATACCACACTTATCACTGTAGTATCTGAGCTCCTTCCACTACTGCATTAAGCAACGTGACTAACCTCTATTAAGTGTTGTTTGTTCTCTTATCCTCTACCTAGGGGGAGACTTCAACAGGAATGGGCGTGGACACACTAAGGGTGAACAAATTCTAAGAGTCATAAGTGAAATAAGTTTGAAGGTCTTTGTTTGGCTCCATAACACTTAATTAAGGAAAATTCAGTGAGCATAAAATTTCTCTTGGTGCTACTAGATGATTGGTTCTTTGCACATGCAAACCTGGTAGATCTAATTTTAGCTCTGCCAGGCTAAATGTGGTTCCTTTGAATGTTTGTTTTGCTTAATTTATTTGTGTTTTTATTGTATAATTGGTTTCCTGGATTTCATTTACTAATTTTAAAATTTTTCTTCTTTAGGCTTCTGATGATGAATCCTATATCAGTGATGTGAGTGATAACATATCTGAGGACAACACCAGTGTTGCAGACAACGTTTTCCGACAAAGTATACACCATACTTTTTAAAAACTTTAGAAAATTACATTTGTTTTCAGATCATGAGCCAAATTTACTGCTAGTGTAATCAGGAACAATTCAGCTGAAATCAATGAAATTGCACCTGCAATGCAATTCCACTGGTGAATTTGGTCCCATGAATGAATTTTGTTATGTTTTTAAAGGGGAGATTTCAATACAATAATATTTTCTTTCCCCCCCACCCAGTTCTTAATGGTGAGCTAGCAGGAGGTGCATTCAGGAATGGACGTCGGACTTGTCTCCCAGCTCCCTGTCCTGATACCAGTAATATCAATCTGTGGAATATTTTGAGAAATAATATTGGCAAAGATCTCTCCAAAGTCTCCATGCCAGTTGAGCTAAATGAACCTCTTAATACTTTACAACACCTTTGTGAAGAATTGGAATACAGTGAACTCCTGGACAAAGCTGCTGAAACTGATGATCCATACGAACGCATGGTAATAAATTTGGTACAGCACAACTTTGTGTATGCGAAAGCTTAGATTTTTCTCATCTTCCCCAAGGGCTCGTTTGTGAATCCTGCAGAGTGTTGCATTTTGTCATTCCCCTGGTTCATTGTATATGTGAGACTGCCAAGAGAAACTGCGAGACTTTTGGAACCGTAATTCCATCAGCATCCAGATGATGCTGATCTCATTAGAGGCGCCATCTTTCTGAGTTGTGGTGGGGGGCTCGACCCACGTTCCGCCCCAGGCCCTGCACCCACTCCGCCACTTTCCCTAAGCCCCCATCACAGTCCCGCCTCTTCTCAGCTGTGCCCCCGCCCCGCCCTGTTCCGCCCCCTTCCTCCAAGCACAGCCCACCCTTGCTTCTCCGCCTCCCACCCCAGTGCCTCCTGCACACTGCTGAACAACTGATCAGTGGTGGATGGGAGGCGCTGGGAAGGAGGGGAAGGAGCTGATCGGCAGCTCACACCGGCGGACAGGAGGCTATGGCGGGAGAGGATGGAGCTGATTGGAGGGGCTGCCGGTGGGTGCTGAGCACTCACTATTTTTTTTTAGTGGGTGCTCCAGCCCTGGAACACCCACGGCGTCAGCACCTATTCATCTGCAGTCTTTTGGCTTTCTGATTTCTGGATAAAAAGAGGCTGAAATGACAATCACTGGTTGAGGCTCAGTCCAATGAGGTAGTGAGAGAAAACACCTGAACTAGTTGATGGGGGTTGCCTGCTTCCTCTGTTTGAAAGCTTGTGTCTGCACAGGCGCCGTCTTCCTCCAGGCCCCGGGGGTGCTCAACACCCCCACTCCACCCCAGGCGTTGCCCCCACCGACTCCTTTGCCCCGAGCCCCCACCTGCTCCGCCCTAGGCGGCCGCCCACCTCTTCTTCCCCCTGCTCCATCCCTGCCCCGCCTCTTCCCGCCCAGTTCTACCCCTGAGTGCGACCCGTCCCCACTCCTCCTCCAGTGCCTCCTGCACACTGCGGAACAGCTCATCGCTGCGGGTGGGAGGCGCTGGGGAGGGGGGCGGTGCTGGCTGCCAGTGGTGCTAAGCACCCACTAATTTTTTTCCGTGGATGCTCTATCCCAGGGCTCCATGCTCTGCTCAAAGTCCCACATCTTTTCAGGGTGCAATTCCAGCTATTAGTTATGATATGATAACCCTGAATGATCTAGTACCTGGCTGGATTAGGCATTTCTCCCTACTCCAACCCCATTTCCTATCATTACAGTTCATCTAGGGATTGGTCTCAGCCCCTAGGATTGAATAAATGGGGATTGGTGGCCATAGGATTTCATTTAAAAGTCCTTGGCTATACAGTTTTCTTCCTTGGTTTATCAGTGTTTAGTGTGTACATCATTTGTATAAGATATTTTCCTGAGCTTGAGTGACAGCTAAGTAGTTTGCTGTTGTACAATAGGCAATGGTGATTATATGTTTGTCTTAGTTTGCTTGCCCATTGTGGACATCACTTACATTTATAGTCTATAGAGAGTGTCTATAAGTATTATTAAGTTTATACCTCACTGAAAGTCTCACTAATGACTGGGAAGCACATTGTGAATTTTGCAAATTAGTGAGTAAACACCCAAACACAATAAAAAGCTTGGGGATATTATATCTGCATACTTGTACATTTATTTAGTTAGTGTAGTTTCTTATTAAGGGTACCCACACACAAATGTTAACTGTGAGTGAAGGTTGTTAGACTGCATAGGCCACCAAGGCAAACTGTAAAAAGCAAGGAAATAAGCAGTGATGTCATTCAACACCCCATCCACACTTTCTTCATCGGTTCGCATTCTTGCCCTCAGCTACCTCTCATTCTTCAAGGTGCTAAAGATGATGGATCTGTGCCAGTGAGTGCTGCATCCTGCTTGGGGCTTGGGGGCAGAACTGGAGGAAAGGAGATTGCGACTGGGAGCCAGTGGGCAGGGGTAACGTAGGTGTGGGAGTGATGGGAGGCCGGGGAAGGGGAGAGACAGATTGGATGAAGAGTCAAGTAGGATTGGATGGGCTAGCAGCCTGGCGGGGCAGGATGAGACTGGAAGAGGCTAGGATAGGGAGTACAGATGCGGGAGACTGGGACTGACTGGGTAAGAGGACTGGGACTGGAATGAGAAGCCTGAAGAATGGAGGGTGGGATTGGTTAGGAGAAGAGAATGGGACTGGGACAGTGAGCCAGGGGGCAGGGGGAAGAGACATGACTAGGGCAGGGATAGGCTGGAAGGATAGGGCCAGAAGGGGTCATGCTTGGGGGAAATGGGCAGATTAGAGCACATTCCCCTCCTGAGTCTAGAATGGAACCCAAGATTCCTGAGTCCTCTGCTGTCAGCAAATATCCATGAAACCAACTGGGAAAGTGTCACATCGCCCTCTAGTGTGCTGGTCCATTCAGAGAATGACAACCAGTTGCGGCTATCATTTACTCAATTAGCTCAAGTGACAGAGTGTTCTGCGATGGATCTAAAGGTTCCAAACCTGCTGATGAATCATGTGGGTGTCGCTGTGATGCTACATGATGGAATTTCTGTTTTTGCGGTTTGTTTTTTTAAAAACCTAGGAAATTACACACAAAAAACCTATGATGAAAGAACATTAAGATTGCAAAGTCATGCCCAAGTTAGGAAATAACAAAATTAAGGTTGTCTATCCTCTTGGACACAAGGGGTGAATTGTGGGAAGGCATTGGAGGCCTTTCAGCACACAGGTGATTTAGCCTGAGACCTTACTACAAAGTGGGAGGGTTATCAGCCCAAGTGAAAGAAGCATCCAGGTTCTAGGCTATGCCCCTATTGGGACACCTATCCTGGGTTTAAAGCACAACTAAACTTGGGTGAGAGGGTTTTGTGTGTGGCCAGGAGGTGGATTAGGATCAAAGCCTTCACTGTACACTGAATAAGGCAGGGATCCTGAGGAAAAAAAATAGTATGTGATCATGTAATTAAAGACTATATCATAACACATGCATACAAGAAAGCCAAATTAAAGATGCACAGTTCATGATAAACAAAGTGGCTTGGTCTGAGAATGAACACCATCAGGTAGAAGGTGTCATCTCAGAAGAAAGTTAACAGAAGATGATGATGGCCATAAAGGAAAACAAATAGTGTCACAGAAACAAAAATCCAATTCTTATTGGTCTCCATTGGAATTCTGATCTTATACTTATATATTCAGGAGGAGGGATAGCTCAGTAGTTTGAGCATTGGCCTGCCAAACCCAGGCACAAATGGGAAGGGCAGTCCTGGACCAATTGCAACTCCCCAATCCTGCACCATCTGGCCCTAGCCTAAGTTACTGCTGCTGAGCAATAGCTCTATTTTAGGCCACTGGTATAAGGTCCCTCAGGGTATGTCTGTACTTTGCAATAAAACACTTATAGCTGGCCCATGTCAGCTGACTCTGGCTCACAGGGCTCGGGCTGTGGGGCTATAAAATTGCGGTATACCTGTTCAGACTCAGGGACTCTCCTGCATTGCAGGGTCCCAGAGCCCAGGCTCCAACCCGAGCCCTAACGTCTACACTGCAGTTTTATAGCCTTGCAACCTGAGCCCTGCCAACACAAGTCAGCTGACATGGGCCCAGGGGCGGCTCTATGTTTTTTGCCGCCCCAAGCACGGCAGTCAGGTGGCCTTTGGTGGCACGCCTGCGGGAGGTCCACTGCTCACGCGGATTCGGCGGCATGTCTGTGGGTGATCTGCCGGTCCCGCGGCTTTGGCGTGCCCGCCGCTGAATTGCTGCCGAAGCCGCGGGACCGGCGGACCTCCCGCAGGCATGCTGCCGAAGGCTGCCTGACTGCCGCCCTCACAGTGACTGGCAGGCCACCCCCCGCAGCTTGCCGCCCCAGGCATGCGCTTGCTGCGCTGGTGCCTGGAGCCGCCCCTGCACGGGCCAGCGGCAGGTGTTTTATTTCAGTGTAGACATACCCTTAGAGACTCCATGCCAGTAGAGAACAAGGCATACTTTGCTGCATCCCTGAGATGCCCCTTCCTCTCTCTACACTGGGGTGGGGGGGACATCTGGTGAAGGAGGCAGCTCCACCACCTCTGCCAGCTTTATGCCAGCGGAGAGTGAGAGGAATTCTCTTCTAGTCAGTTATGGCTAAAATACGACCATTTGGAGACAAAATTTAATCTGAATTTAAAGGAAGAAACAAAGGGATCAGTACAACTTCAACTGTGAAGTCATCATTACCAATGCCTCTATAATGGCACTTCAAAGCAAATAGTAAATGTTCTGTAGTATATTTTGTAAACGTAATACATTCTTAATATTGTGAGACTTCAGCTAATACAAACTCTGCCATTAAATCTCTGCTGAGGAATGGTGAAAGATCATCAATTTTTGTTTGTGAATTATGGGCTGTGTAGATCCTATTGTATTGTTTTATGTTTTCTGTGTGCCCACAGGCTATGGTGATGTGCAGCCCAAAGGTTTGTGTATTATTCAGATACATAAATAACCAGATGCTGCAGGCTTTCCTTTCCATTAATTACTTTGCAGGACATTGATAAGTTTTCTATTACTATGTAGCCCTTCAAATAGTGAATGAATAAAGGGGCAATTAAGTGTTTTTAAATGATAAATGTATTCACACTGCTGCCCACACAATTGACAATGATGAGGGAGCACACTGAGGAATCTTTAGCTGTTTTTCTGTGTTTTAACAGGTTCTCATAGCTGCCTTTGCAGCTTCAGGGTATGCCTCCACTTACTACAGAGCAGGAAGCAAGCCATTCAATCCAGTGCTTGGTGAGACTTATGAATGTATTAGGGAAGACAAAGGATTCCGATTTTTCTCAGAGCAGGTAAAACCTGTTTCTATGTAAATCTTCATTTCTTTGGACAGCAGAGTGACTTTAATTTTTCTTTATAGTTAAGATCTTGTATTCCCACTAGAGCAAAGAGAGTTTGAAGTGAAAGTTATTAAATCCAGAAAAAAATGTATAATAAACTAAAATGATTTATATAAAATATATCCTTTAATGTAGGAGGCAGTAAAAATAAAGTGTACTTCATGTTAAACATGCTGAAGCTTTTTTTGTTTGTTTTATTGTAATATACATAACTGAATAGTTTTTAGCTTGAGGTACCTGTCAGTTACACTGATTTTTAAAAATTAAAGACTTCTTTTGTGTTAAACAACTCCTCGCCACCGTAATTTTTTTTTTCAGGTTAGCCACCATCCACCCATTTCTGCCTGTCACTGTGAATCAAAGAATTTTGTGTTTTGGCAAGGTATATATTTTAATTCAAAAGCCTAAAGATAAAGTTTTTAATCAAATAAAAAGTTTATGATCTCAAAATTATTATAATTAGGGATGTAGCTCTCTGGAATTTATTTAATAGATTAGTTTAGTATAGTTATTATATTAAGTTATTTCTGGCTGTTGCTTTAAAGTGTTTCAATTTTAAACTGTAAGGAATGAGCCGATGCAGTATTTTATCATCCATGCCAGAGTGACTTGCATTATGTTTATTTGTTCTGCTGTCTTTATTTAAAAGCTTTATACAGAACACACTGTTATCTGTTAGGAGACAAGGGATACATTAGTCTCTCTGATATAAGGTTGTCCCTCCGGAATAACCTTTTTTCTGTCTTCAAAGCAGGTTAATGTTCTGTTCAAAAGATCATCTGTATGCCATTTAGTGGCATAGATCTCTGAAAGTATAATATTTTGGTCTTTTGTAATTTTCTAATATTTCACTCTATCATTTAGATATCAGATGGAAAAATAAGTTCTGGGGGAAATCAATGGAAATCCTGCCAATTGGAACACTGAATGTGACTTTTCCAAAGTAAGTTACTGTCTTGTTTCCTTTGGCTATGTTTTTTTGTTTGTTTTTTAAATCTAGGAAGATGCTCTTCTTTCTGAGGGCTGGATGGATTGTGGTGGGGGAGTAGAGATCCCACATGATTAGCAGCTGACAGGATGTGAGCTCCCTGCTCCGATCTCCCATTACAGGATGAGGTACTGAAGCATTGCTGGAGCCTGAAGGCTCAGTCAGGCGCTTGGAGGGAAAACCAGGGAACTCTCTAAAAGCATCTCACTGGTAGAGGAGAATAGGTGCATGTGAGGAGGCACTAACTCCATACCCAGTCGTTGGAATGCTGGGCTGCCCAGAGCAAATCTGTTCAACACTGTCAGCAGTAGGGTTCTCAAGGGTGCTAATGCTGGGCTCATCTGAACCAGGATTAACACAACGGGGAAATGTTTCAAAATCTTCTGTTGTGTAGACAGGGCCATATGGCTTCCTTCAAATGTAGCCCTCAGGGAGGGGAGAGAGGATTTGGTCACAGAGGTAGAGCGGTGTGTGGCCTCCCAAACCCTCAAAGCCTGGGAATCTGCAGATCTTAGATCTCAGGTGCACTCCGCCCTTTGGCAGTACAGCTTCCGCAGGGAATCTTTCTTACATTTTCCTCCATCTTGTCACAAAGTTGAAGCTAATACCATAAGAACAACATTGCATTCTGCATATATCTATTGGCCTGGCTATCTGACAGGTTCAGAGGGGAGCATGCCATGTATAGCATCGGCTCTCTGGCTCTATTTCTCCCCACTCCCCAGGACTGGGGAAGCTCTGACTGCATGGAGTTGCCAGGGGACAATATGCCACTGAGTTACTGCTCCCCACTTCCTTTCTATTCATTCTATTTCAGACCTATTTTACTTTTATTAGTTCCCATTGCTTCTGAGAGAAATACATGATAACCGGGACCCCAGTCCACCACAGCATTGTAGATCATGTTGAACTTTGTCTAATCCTACTGAAGTCGCTGATCAGGGCCAAAGTGTTCAGCACTACTGGGATTGAGACTTTAATACAGGACTTTAGTGGTTCATAGGGCCTCTCGTGGGCCTCTATAATGGGGTGAATTTCACCCATATAGAATAATTTAGGATTAATGATGGGGAATAATAGTTACTATGGAAGCCACACTTTTAATGAGCCAGACTACTGATTCAAACATTTTTGAGGGATTTCATTATTTTGTATATGTGATTATGTGGCTGGATTTCACTTTTTGTCAGCAATATTGAAATTTAATTTACATTACCAGTTATATACTAACTTTATTCCCAGGTATGGAGATTACTACGTGTGGAACAAAGTCACCACCTGCATACACAACATCCTTAGTGGAAGGAGGTGGATAGAGCATTATGGAGAAATAACGATCAGAAACACAAAAAGCAGTGTTTGTATTTGTAAGCTCACATTTGTCAAGGTAATTTATGATTTGTCATGCAATGGTAATATATGACAAAAAGTAAGCAGAACTATTTTCTTAGCCTAGACCTGGCTACAGTTTTCTCAGTCTTCTGCTGTTCCCCTAAATTCCTTCTTCCCTGTTCTGTATCATCACCACTATCTTATCAGGTAAGAAGCCCAATAACAAAACTCCATCTAAGTTTTGATCTGAGATGTCTGCCAGTGTTAACATGTCTCTGTTATTGCTGGACCAGCCCATTTGATGTCAGTTTGTTTCTGTGCCCATTTGATGTCAGCAGCACTGACAATAAATTACTGTTTTTTAATTTTAAAATGCAGATGGCCAAATTCTGTTCTATTAAGCCAGTAAAAACCAGGAGGAACTCTGTCCTTCAGAACAGTTACTCTGGATTTAGACTTGTCTAACCATGATCAGAATTTGGTCCTAAGTTTCTTATCTATTTAGAATAATGGTGTTCTGCTTCATTGTATTTATATATCCTGGTGATAGTTCTGTATAAAAACAGTAATATGGATCTGCTAGAGCTGAATTTTTTTGTAAAAACAATTAAAATAATGAGTTTATCATCACTGGTGTTGCTACATACACTTCAATGTCAAAAGGCCCACCTCAGTTGCTGCAGTGATGCATTATAGCTTGTCTCAGGTGAAGACGTAGTGCTTCGGAACCGGACTGTTTTAAGGTAAAAGGGAAGGGAATAGAGATGCCTGAGAAAAGGAAGACATAGAAGAGAATGAGAGAAAGCAAATACAGGGTGCTGTGGGATGAAAGTAGCTCCCCTCCAGGATCTGGGCAAAGAATTCTCCAATCTTTAGAGTGGCAGTGTCAGCAGCTTAGGCATCTGGGAAGAGAAAAAATATACATCTGATTTTTTAACTTTAAGGAGGGGGGTCTGTTTCTACTACAGAATGGTGTAGGAATCTGACTGGTGAAGAGGCTATATATTACCAGTGTGCACAGATAATTAAATGAGCTTGAACCCCAGACTGCTATTTTCATCAGAAAATACTGCTATGTTCAGTAAACATATACATGTCAACGCACCCAGTATTCCAATTTTCTTCGTTTTAAATTGCAACCATTATGGGGATTGGCAGTAGATTGAGGTGGGACAAAAGAGAACTTTGATGCAGAATCTGGAACCACCCATCAGTGGCAGATAAGAAGCATTTGCAATATGTATAGATTCTTATGCAGAAACATTCTGTTATGTTATTACTTAATCCTTCCTGGAGTGCTGGAAACTGGACTAGATGACCTATTGAGGTCCCTTCTAGTCCTACACTTCTATGATTCTATGATTCTGTTGTTTTCCTATCTATAAAATATTGTGAACCAAACATTTTTCATTGTAATCCACTTGTATACCTGAACATATACAAGGAAACTTTTCCCTAGTTAGTTTTAGAGATGGACACAATGGCTCAGCATATTATGTTGTTCCAGAATGTTCCAGGCTGCCATTTTCTGTTTTGTGTTTTAATGTAAGTAATATTCAGTTGGACTAAATTCTAATTCCTGAAGTGTCAACAATGTGCCTGGTGCTGTAAAAAGATACCTAATGATGGAGTCACAGCCCATTAAGACTTTATAATCTAAACAGGGTAGACATCTGCTAGGCAAACTAATTCTGTATAGATTTGCTGAGATAATTTTTGTAGCAGAATTGCAAAGATGTCACATCCTTATGCATGTCTTCAATTTCAAGAAATTAATAGCCTCTAATTTTTCTTTGTTGGGGATCTGGCTGCAGTTGACTTTTACATGTCGCAATATTTAGAAGTATGTAGTGGGATATTGTGATATACAGTGTGACAAGGAAATCAACTTTGTTCACTTTCTTCACTTTGGTACATTTTCAGGTGAATTATTGGAATTCAAATGTAAATGAAGTCCAAGGGGTTGTCATGGACCAAGAAGGAAAGGTGGTGCATCGCCTCTTTGGAAAGTGGCATGAAGGGTTATACTGTGGGGTTGCACCTTCAGCAAAATGTATATGGAGGCCAGGTAAGAAAATTCTGGTCAACTGAAATCCTTCAGGTGGCTTTAGTCTCACTAAAAGCTGCTGTTAGCTACCCATTTTAAATACAAATTGAGAAACAAAATATACAGCTAGATAAATAACGAGGAATTGGCACAGCAGCTATCGGTATCTTTTATTATTGAATGTAAAAGTATCTAAAAAGTGTGTGTGCTCCATCTCATGAGTCATTTTTTAGATTTCGCTCCAAATCTGAGGCTAAAATTTGGTCATAGGTATTTAGCATGTTGGGAACATAATCTGAGGAAATAAAGGAAATAATTGGATTTTGGAGTAAGGAAAATGTAAATGTTAGCCTTATCCTCCTCTCATACTTGTGCAGATCAGGGTATCTCCATTGGATTAAACAGAATTACATTGGTGTAAAACCAGTATAAGTGAAAGGAGAAACAGGTTGGTTGTGTCAATCCCTTATTGCCCTAATGGTCTGGTTTTCAAATATAGTGAGCACTTGCAGTTCCCATTGACTTATGTTTCTTAAAAATTGCTTACTTACTTAAAGAGACAATGTGGGTTCAAACCACCATTACCATGCACCTCCTTACTCTAGAGCAAAGTGGGTGTGTAGCCGTGCCTTTGGGGGTCACAACTGAGAATACCAAATTCAGGACAAACTGCTGAGAAATAGGGCAGATACACCCCAAAACTGCTGGTTATTTTCCCTTAAGATATACCAAACCAGCAATAAAAGTAAACTTCTGTTTCACCACACTGGCTAACAAGAAGTCAAAACAGCAGTTTCCTTAGGCATTCCAGTCCTTGTATCACCACCAAAAACACTAGACTTAATGCTGAGTGGTTCCTTGCAACCAGTTTCATCAAATGAAAGGTTCTTCCAATCCCAAAGGACCAGCCACACACCCTAGTCAATATATAACTCAGATCTTACCCAATAAACACGCTGATTTTAGTATCTAAAATCTAAAGGTTTATTCATAAAAAGAAAGAAAGGTGAGAGTTAAAATTGGTTAAAGGAATCAAATACGTATAGTAATTGCAAAATTCTTGGTTCAGGCTTGTAGCGGTGATGGAATAAACTGCTGGCTTAATTAAAGTCTCTGGTTGCTTCCAAATCATTGGAAGGACCTCTGTCCCTTGGTTAGAATGCTCCCATTAGTATAAGTTCATAGTTCAGAGGTTTGAGCAGGAAAGAGGCTGGAGCAGGAAAGAGGCAAAATGGAGATGTTTCCAGGGCCTTTTATAGCTTCTGCCATGTGGAGGGAAATCCATTGTTTCAAACGAGGAATGGTGTCCCTAGCCTCTATTTGTCAGAGGGTAGAGATGGATGGCAGGAGAGAGATCACTTGATCATTACCTGTTAGGTTCACTCCCTCTGAGGCACCTGGCATTGGCCACTGTTGGCAGACAGCATACTGGGCTGGATGGATCTTTGGTCTGACCCAGTATGGCCATTCTTATGTTCTTAACAAAGCCCTTAGCACATCTAGTGGAAAATTGGATAAAAGGTGGAGTTTGGAGTCACTTGGGCAAGTCACATGTGCCTGCATAATTTCGCTTAGTCATAGCAGGAAAGTCCATTGAGTATAGATAGGTATCTCCCATGGTCCATTGTGAGTTAAGTGTTCCTTGTTGAGCCACTTAATTTGAATAGTCCCTTCAAGATGTGCAAGCTAAATACCTTGTGGGTGTTACCCCAGGACCAAAAATATGAGAAATCCAGGTATAGAGCCAATACGCATAACTTGAAATACAAAAATGATACATGCATAAAGATAGCATAATCATTTCAGCGAATCATAACCTTTCCATAGGCATCTTAAATGCCACATTTTGTACAAGATTTGTTGCAATTATATAAGAGTGATGGCAGCAATGATCTACATGGTCATCTTTTATCAGAGAACATCACAGGGTATGTAACAGTCCCTGTTCTAATTTGATGGCATTTTACACCCACTTTGCACTGGTGGAGAGGAGATATAGGGAAATGGTGAATCACGCCCTATGAACCTGTTTAGGTACCAACATTTGGAGGGAGACCCAATACATTTGCTTTTGTGGAGACTGGTTTATTTTTAACTTGAAAGAAGAAATATTTCAGATATTTCCTAAAAGCAAAGAAAGATTTTAAAAGTCTTGATCTGTTATGTAAATAACTCTACTGTGTAATAAGGTACCATTAATATTAAATGAAAGATATTTTACCTAGAAAATAATATTTGATACATTTTAAAATTATATCAAATAAAGGAATTAGAATGTATAAATATTTTATTGGCTGTTATAGCTTTATAAATTCATTGGGCTCTATGTATGTGTTTATAAAAATAGTAAAATAAGCATTTTCTTTCTCAAATATGTTTATACAGGCTCCATGCCAACCCACTATGAACGTTATTATGGCTTTACAAGGTTTGCTATTGAACTCAATGAGTTAGATCCTGTATTGAAAGATATTCTTCCAACAACAGATGCACGATTCAGGCCAGATCAGAGGCAAGAAAGCTCATTTATATGTTTAATATTTATGATTGTTTTATGGCAGAGTTTGAACCCCAGCATTGAATTTTGCCCAGATCTGCACTATAATATGTGCTATGCCTTAGATTCTGCTAGAAAAGAAAATATTAAATATTACGGTAAGCCAAAATCTTGGCTTATCCAGCTCAGGAAAGGGAAACATAGAGATCCTGGTGCTATGGGAATTCTTCTGGCAGAGGCAGAATTCCAGAAATTTCCAGCAAATACATGCTCTGGCATGTCCTTTCCTACTCCCATGAACAGAAGCAACGTTTGCCCATTGGTAGTACTTGCTGTTGGCAGTATCATATGATAGCTGGAGAGATGCACATGCCTTTCTATAGCTCATGCATGTGTAGATGGTGAGCCAGCATATCAGCGATTCTTGTTTCTTAGCATTCTCTTGCATGCTAGGGAAGGATCCTATCCTGTTGTTTGTGCAGAGAGTAGGAGGCTTGCTCTGAGGAGCTGAAAACGTAAACAAGACTAAGAAATTATATTTCAGACTCCGAAGTATAAATTAAATAATTTTACTATTTCTTTTTTAATGGGCTCTGGCCTTAAAGCAGGTGCATAGAACTCAGTAGCTCTTTTCAAGGACAAAGAGCTTTTCAAGGCTGCTGGCCTTGTTTTCTGGGACGAATGTTTTTCTGGCAATGTTGTTACAGAATATGCTTTTACAGAAGATGAGATTGTATATTTACTAAAAGATCCATTGTTATCTGTATAGACTTTTGGAAGAAGGAAATGTAGAAGCAGCAGCCACAGAAAAGCAAAGAATAGAGGAACTCCAGAGAAGTAGAAGGCGGAACATGGAGGAGAACAACATTGAATACAAACCAAAATTTTTTAAGTGAGTAAAGTGATTTCAGTAATAAGTCTATAATTTGTTTTCTGTGCAGCCTCAACATAAGAGGACAACGCAGAGGGCATCTGCCTCTTAAATAGGCAGGCCCAGAGTAGTGTAATAAAGAAGTGAAAAGATGGAAACAATCCAGTTTCAAGAAATATTTTCAGAGTGCTGACTCCTGTCTGAGGCAATTTTAACATATTTTTAAATGAATTGAATACTGACTAACCAAACTAGGAAGCCAACGTTCCCTGTTAGTCCACAAGAGAAGTAAAACGTGGGCAATAGCCTTACAAATTTTCTTCATATCACCCTGCCAATGTGCCTCAAGCTTAATAGTGGAGAAGGAAATTCCAAAGGGAATGTGTCAACTCATTTTTGTCCTAAATTTAGCTGTGTATTTAAAAAAAAAAAAAAAAAAAGTGGTGGTGGAAAGAAGGTTTAAAATGACTTGAACAGAATTTTTAAGGTAGTTTTTCAAATTGTAATTACTCTGGTTTTTGTTTTGTTTTTGTGGGGAAAGGTAGTGTGGTTTTTTTGTTTGTTTTAATTAAAACATTCCCTTAACTGGTGAAACTGATTGGCATAATTTTATTGTAGAAAATGAGTAAAATGCAGAAAGGAAACAAACAGCATAAATGGTGGAAGTAAATTAGGCTCCCAGCTTGCAATCTGGTCTACATAGTTGGACCCATACACACATGCAGAGTCCATTGAAGTCAATAGGGCTTCACATGGGTGCAGGGTTGTATGAATCAGATGGTAGAATTGGATCCTTAGAAGTTCTAAAATGCCTTCACTTTTAACACCGGTTATGAAATTGTTTTATTTTTAAATCTCTGATGTTTATGCTGTATCCTTTTAAAATAGTAAATCAAACCTTTATTAAGACCATTTTCATCTGGGTTTGTTTTGTCTTTTTTTTTTTTTTGCTTTTGCAGAAAAGTTATCGATGCCAATCAAAGAGAGAGCTGGGTTTCTAATGACACCTATTGGGAACTGCGAAAGGATCCTGGCTTTAGTAAAGTAGAAACTCCCATACTCTGGTAAACTGAGAATGTAGATCTAGTAAACATATCACTCTCTGAAGAAAAAAATAATAACTATGCACAATATGTTTCTTATAGCTAAGTGTGGTTTGTGGGTCTACAGAAAACCTACCATTCGCTTTTATATTCATCTTTATAATGGACTTTCGAAAGTGCATTAGACCCAGGTCCCTGACCACTTTTGGATCCTTTTTATTTTGCAGCAGCCATTTAAAAATAACCTTCAAAGTTTCATGTATTAAAAATGCAAAACAAAGGAAGCAGATTCATTATCCAAAGTTGCTCGGAAGAGGTTGTAATACATAAAACTGCAACTGGTGCTTAAAACAGACATTGAGAGTAACAACAAACAAACAAAATGAAAGAAAAAAAAACATTTTGTTTTAACTTATTTTGTTAGACTGTTGTAATAGAAGAGTTTTTATCATTTCCAGCTTGAGGCTAGTCCTTTAGTGTGATGTGCTTGGACTGGCCTTGTCAAAAAGACACAATGCTTTTCTGGAAGCTGTTCCCATTCATATGCCATTGTTCATGCCTTAAACAAAACATGAAGATATCCAATAAGTCATTTTAAAATATGTATTCTTAGGCTTGTGTGAGCAGCAGATTTTATTCATATTCTAAATATTGGCGATCATGTATTATTAAAAATAAAATCCACCTAAATGGATGAGAAGGGAAAGTGACCTGCTGTACATGCTTTAGCTTTGCGAAGCTGGTTGTGTAATCAAACAGGAAAACTAGCTAACTTTGTGACAGTTTTGGTAAATGCATCTGGGTTGCTAGTCAGAAAATTCATATCCAACATGCCTAATGCTGTGATGTATTTATCATATGTGCCACTGATTTGACATAGCCTCACATTTTCTCACATTTCCCCATAACTGTTTATACAATTAGAATTCCTTGTAGCTTTGCAACAGTGTTAGAAACACAGAAAGATTTCATAAGAGGTTTTCTCTCCAGAAGCAGGATAGCACTATAAACATAACAGGCACTTTCTATCATGCACACTGTATGCTTTACTGGTCTGTTTGTCTGTGCCCACTCCCAACTTGAATTTCTTAGCTGAATTTGTTTGGGGGAGGAGTAGAGGCACTCATGCATGCTGGGTTAATGGCTTTTTGTTGTCAAAATAGCTTTTATGCAAAATTAATTTTTAGTTTTTCATAAAATGATTTTGATTAAGAAACAGGACTCTTAAATGTTTTTATGCCACAGTTACATGTCTATGGAAGGAGGCTGGGCACTTTCTATCTGAAAAAATGACTGAAATGCATAACTGCAGAGGGCAAATATTATTAAAGAAAGTTTTATTAGATAAAAAATTGTATTCCATACTATAGGATCTAGTCTTCTATTAATGCATCTGGTGTTTAAGTAAATTACATTTACCTGTATACATCTTCTGAATGCCCTGATGACACTTCTGTGTGTACACGTCTCACATCTGTACACATGTCTCAAATCTTTTTGCATATACATGTTATATTTACTTTTTCTGCAGCTCAGCATTTCCCACAATTCTGGACATCTGGGCTTCTCTCCTCTCTCTGCAGCTTTGTGGAGGCAGATCAGTGTTTTGGTGCCTCATGCTCTGGACAGGATCCCTCTGCTCCTTCTTACCACCAGATTCTCTGCCTCCATGGCAGCAGATGGTGTTGGTTTCTCTTGCTCTCACCCTTACCTTTCAATTTGAGTTGTTTCTGCCCAGTTTTGGGGCAGTGGGGAGCAGTGTTCTCCTGCCCCCCCTTCCTCCTCCTTCCTGGGCCAGTTACATCTTCAGTAGTTTAACCCTCTCTGAGCATCCACTGCAGCGTTTCCCTGTTGGCTCTTCTGCCACTCTGTAAGCATGGCAGAACAACAAGAAAACACAGGGTTAAAGCCAAGCAGTGCTCTGTTTGTAAGGCAGCCTTCCCAGGCTCGGCAGACAGTGAGTTATGCCCAGCCTGCACCCAGCCAACCAACCCTAATTTCAATAGGGCCGAGGGATACTAATCAAAAAGCTAGGTGGGGTCTTCTTCCCACCAAGGCAACTGTGGCTTCAACTGAGGAAAAATGTACCAGAACCCCCAGTGCAGAGCAGGGAGAAGCTCTAAAAGCAAGGAGGACCCTGACCACTTGACTCAGGGATAAGTAACAGAAGACTCTTGCAGAACAAAGAGGAGACGCTTGCAGGGCCACCAGTCCCTCCATCCAGTTCTTAAAGTGGATCCTGAGCACCTTGGGGAAAGAAGCAGGGCCCTTCCTCCCAAGCTAACCAGGAAGGGTTGGACAAGAATTCCCTCTTCCCCCCGGGAAATGGTACCCAATAGGGGAGGATTATGAGGAAGACCTCTTGAGATGGCTTCAGACCCTGAGAAATGTAAGCCACAAAAGGCCTCACCAAAGCCGCAGCAGAGCTTCAACGCTCCCACAGTGCACTAAAAAGGTTAAAAAGTCATGAAAGGGAAAGAAAAAGGACAAAAAATCCAGTAGATATGAGTCCTTTGACTCCTCTTCCTCCTCCCTCAGCCCCTTCTCCAGTGAGGAAGGCAAGCTGTCTGACTCTGAATCTGAACAGTGTGGGCAACAGTTTTTAGCTTGAGGAATGTCAAGCTATATGTAACAAGATTCAAATCCAGCCTGTTCAGCTCACCTCAGCTGAGTTTGGGGTATGGATGAGGGTCAAACCCAGAGAAGAAAGAGGTGATGGAGGCTTGAGAGAAGCAGCTGGAGGAGGTGTAAGAGGTAATATCAGCATAATCATAACCAGCAAATTACAACCTTTCCATAGAAACCTTACTTGACCTCCTTTGTACAAGGTTTGGTACAACTATAGGACCTTGGTTGCAACAATGATCTATACGGTCACAGTTCATGTCAATAACATCACAAGCAGGTCCCGGTGGATGCCCGGTTTCTTTGGGTGAGGATACTTCGCACAGAGATGGAGTATGCTCTGTCTATCTCCAAACTCCATCCAAAAACCAAGCTGTGAGGTGAAGAGGGCCAGGTTTGGGACGTCGGAGTTGGCCCCGGTCCTGCGTGAGGAGATCTGGGAGTGTGTGGAGGCGGAGTGGTGTTCGGGTGGAGAGGTTCAGGAGGTCCATGAACCAAAACTGGCAGGGCCAAAACAGGGCTCAATCCCGGCAAATCTTGCGTAGGATTTGTGGGAGGAGGATATGGGAGGAAAGGTGGAGTGGAGAGAATCCATCCAGGGAGGAGAAGGGCATCGCCCTGCGAGTCCTCCCCCACAGCTCCCCTGGAACAGTAAAGCGGAAGTTTGTGATTCTCACGAGTGGCGGAGAGATCCCATTGCAGTGTGCCCCACTTGTGGGAAAGGTACCATAGGATGTTGTCGTGCAGTTCCCACTCATGGTTCAGGCAGAGAATCCTACTGAGCGCATTGGTGGGTGCCAGGGAGATACATAGCCTGGAGCGTGACCTGATGTTTGATGCCCTAGTTCGAGAGATGGATGGACTCTGAACAGAGGGAGTGAGTTCTGGCGCCGCCTGTTTGTTGATGTAGACCACCACTGCAATGTTGTCAGAGAGCATTTGGATGTGTTTGGCCTGTATGTGGGGAAGAAATGTCTGGTAGGTGAGATAGACTGCCTGCAGTTCTATGAGATTTACATGCATCCTTGCTTCTCGAGGCATCCAGATGCCCTGCGCAGAGTGGCTGCCTAGAGAGCACCCCCACCCATGAGGGAGGCATCTGTTGTGAGCATGGCTTGTGGTGTGGGTAGCTTGAAGGGAGTACTGACCAGCAGGTGGGTAGAGTCGGTCCACCAGATAAAGGACAGCAGTGCCAGCTGGGGAATCAGGATCTTGCTGTCCAGGTGGTCACATTGTGGTCTGTAGACAGAGAGGAGCCAAGCTGAAGGCAACGCATGTGAAGACAGGCATGTGGCATGACCGAGGTGCACACTGTCAGATGTCCAAGAAGGGGGAGGCAGCAGTGGATAGTGATGCGGGGGTTGCAGCGCAGGCCAGCAGTTTGATTCACGATGGTGATGAAGTGGTCCGCCGGAAGGAAGGCCCATGCTACAATGGAGTCGAGCCATGCCCCAATAAAGTCGATCGTCTGGGTAGGGATAAGAACTGACTTCTCCTTGTTGAAGCAGACCCTGAGAGATGGATGGAGAGTGAGGATGGCGGAGAGTAGGCAGGGGTGGGAGAGTGCAACAAGGATCCATTCATCCAGGTAAGGGAAACCAGAGTAGCCGATACTGCACATCTGTGTTGCTATGACAGCGAAGACTTTGGTGAATATATGTGGAGCCATTGCTGTGCCGAAAGGCAGGACATGGAATTGGTAGGGGCTGTGCCCCAGTGTGAAGCGGAGGAACTTTCAATGGGCTGGGTGAATATCGATGTGGAAATAGGCATCCTTCATGTTGAGAGCCACCAACCAGACCACCAAGGAGTTGGGTGTGGGTGAGTAAAGAGAAACTCCATGCCTTTGGTGGGGACGAAGTACCATCTCTCTGCCCTCTTCGGGGCGGGGGCACAGGAGGCAGAGGTATGTCATACCATCTGAGCCGGTTGCAGGATAGCCTTGTTAATGGGGAGAGCCATCCATGAGGGTCCCTGGGGTTGGAGGATGTCCAGCTTTTGGTGCTGGGTGTCCTGGATCTCCTCCAATGGGAGTGCAAGTGTAATAGCTCCTGATATTGGCGGTGGTCATCTGGTGGGGACAGAGAGGTCGGAATGAGCGCCTCATCTGGGAAGGAACAGGCCACTGTGAGAACTGGCAGTACCAGTTCCATCTCTCCTTCCTCCTTCTCATACACAGAGGGTGCCGGAGGGCACACTGGGGACAGCTGATACAAAGCCACAGACAAGGCAGGGCATGCTTGGCAGCCGGGGCGAGTGAGGAGGTCTGTGCCATGACTCTGAATTCTGTTGGGGGGCCGGCGAGAATGAAGCCCTCGAACTTGGAGGATGGTTCTGGCAATGGTGGTGCCATTGGTACCAGAGGGTTGAGGTGGGGAAAAGGGATGCACCACTCCAGCAGCAGCAATAATGGTTCGTCTGCCAGGCAGGACGGAGATGGTCAGTGGTCCAGGAAGCAGGGAAGAACCAGGGTACAAGAGCAGCAGTTCTTCAGTAGACATCAGCGGGTTAAGGCGGCTAGGAATACGAGGAGTTGCATGGGATGATCCCGAGCGTCCAGGCGGCATCGGAGGTACAGGCAGTAGGCGTGCAGGTGCCAGTGCAGTAATCAGAGCCGGCGCTTGTACCATCGGCTTCCACAGGTGCTTGTCCTTACCCCTGAGCCGGGGGAGCTTGGGAGCTGGAACAGCCGGGTCGACATGTGACTTCTTGCCCGAGCTGGCACTGCTTGGGGAGGCAATGCTGCATTTTTGGGCAGTCCTGGACAGGGATCTGCCCTTATGCCCTTGACCCTGTTTCTTCTGCTCATGGCTGGCTTGTCTGGCGTTCTCGGTACCATTGGGATCTGTGCCTGAGAGAGGCTCGGTGTAGCGCTGTTTGTCTGTGACAGGCGGTGCATCGGCGGTTTCGCTGGTCTGATATGGGAACACGCCCACGGGCGCATGGTCTCCTCCATGAGGAACTCCTGAAGTCAAAGTTCTTGGGCTTCCTGCATCCGTGGCAGGAAGGATTTACAGATTGCACATTGGTTGGCGATGTGGGCCGCCCTGAGCAGTACAGCCCTGGTGAAAATGAGTGCGGGCAGGAGGCACAGTTCTTGAAGTCTGGATTCTGGGGCATTGTCCCATTTGGGGTTCCCTCCGCCTCTGGGGGCAAAGAAAGAAAACGACACCAAGTATCTATGAACTGGAAGCTACAACCGGAGGCGGATTAAGCTTTATTGGGGCCCTGGGCACAAAGAACATTTGGGTCCTCCACACCACATTAAAAACACGAATGTATCAAAATGCATTAATACAAAGACTCCATCCAGTGTTTACACACTGCATTAATAATAAAGTAAGTCATATCCCAATTCAGTATGCCTAAATTAACTGCTCAATTTTTCTACATAGAAAATGAATATGGTAAAATATATGTAAAATAACTCAAAATGAAATAATGTAAACATTTTAGTGATCTTGTAGACTCTTATTTAAGAACTATTAACACCTGTGAATGTCCTCCCCATTATTATAGTAGCAATGGAACATTAAAACATTTTTTTACATTGCGCACAGTGCTAAACTATAAGAAAAACATACAGGCCAAACCAATAGTCTCTAATACAAGTTCACCAATATCTTATCTTAATTAAATTGAACAACACACTATACATGTCAATTGTTTATCAGGCCTGAAACATTAAACAACAAAATACTATATTTATTTGAGTAATTATTTAAACAAACCCTCTGTAATCCATTTATTATTTCACATTTTCAGATTGATTATTTTTTGATTTAGTATGCATGCCCTTAAAGTTTCACATTCCTTTTAAAGAGATGGCATTTTGTTATTATTTTGATTCTGTGACTTTTATCCCATCAAAGATCCCTTTTATCACCATCTATTAAACTGAGAGAAGCTTAGCAAACTAATTACAGGCAGACTTTGCATGTCATTCCCAGGAACATCTTTATATAGCAGTGGAAAAAATGTGCTACACTTAATATACTGTAAATGTCTCTCTTTTATATGCCCATTAAATTTACATTTTAATAATACTATCACATTATGTATCCAAAAATACAAATAAATAAAACATGATATAAGATATGTCTTACCTTTTAAATGATCGTTTACTTCCGAGTTTTGAGGGAAGAAAAATCATGTATAATGTCATCACAGTCCATTTGTCAAACCAGTTCTGACTCAACTGCCATTAGAGATAATGCATTCAGATCCTTTTAGTGCATTGTTGATCTCAGTTCATTTTTTATCCTTGCCATCTTTGAAAATGTACATTCTCCTTCACAATTTGTAACTGGTAGGGTCAGGAAAATTCTGAGAGCAACATTCACATTAGGGAATGTCGACTGAATGTTGCTTTGCCTTAAAACTTTCATTTGTACAAAGAATTTGAACTGTATGAGTTCATTGGGAAAATTTTGTTCCAAGTCATTGGGGTAAACTGCAGCAAGTTCAGCTGCACACTTGTGAATGTCAGAAATGTCCAGCAAGTTGTTTTCAAATAGTACTCCAAAGTGGTTGTTCAACAACCTATAGGCAGGCATCCAGTTGGCGATGAAGACAAGTTTAATAACTGATCGATTACAACAGAAAAAGTCTCAGTGTGAAACTTTTGACTTCCCTCAAATAAAACCTCAGGTTCTCCCCAGTCATCTGCTAACTGTTTTTGTTTCTGAGAATGAGTCAGATCACTTGGATATTTCTGTGAAAGAGTCTTGCATGTGTTTTTAGCAGCATTTTCAAAATTCTCAAATTCTTCTCGTAGAGAAGCCACAAATGATTCTAGTGATTGCAGTAACTGAACTACTGCATTCAGTCGCTTTTCTGTAACTGCAAGCTGGTCATTTTAAACCCTTTTAAGAACAGTGTCCCAAAGTTATGCCATTGTGATCATGGAACGCGAGTCCATGCTTACTTAAGAACTTAATAACCGCTACAACATGCTTAAGGACATCTCTCCAGTACTGACATTCTGCCTGAAACTGCTGAGCTAGGCCCACATCAACTGTACCTGTTGCCTTTGCATGCCGTAGCCATGCCAGCATACAATTTCAGTGGTCCAAGCTTTTCTCATGTTCAGAAAAACGTTCAGGGTGTTTCCAATCACTCAATCATTCGATAAAGGCATGTGTTTTGATTGAAAGAAGTTTGCAGGCAAAGCAGTAAACATTTCCAGTGAGTAAATAAGCCAGTCTCACATAACAGATTCACTGTTGTGCAGCCGACAAGAGAATAGATCTTCAGACAGCCAACATGTCTTCTGTCCAATCACCCGAGCAGAAGCAGAGAATTTTTTTAATGTTTTTGTTTTGACAAGAAGCAGCTGAACCCATAGCAATCCAAAAAACTCCTGAAACTTTCATCAATGTTATTCCACAATGCAAGATCGTTGCTAAATTCATCTGCTTGTATTGCATTTGTCTCACCAGTATAACTCAGACCTGGCTTGCCTGCCTCCGGCAGGTCCTGATCTATAGTTTTCTCCTCTTGAAGGCCAAGGCTACCACTGCCAGCAGTAGTGTCCGCCAAAGCAACCTTGTCCTCTTTATCCGCTGTTTCTCCTTTCTCTCTCTCTCTCCTTGAAGTATTGATTTATTGTCGGTATCTTTTGTAGCAAAGCAACTTCTTTAACCTCCTTTGCTTGTTTCAGCTTTCTCTTAGCACTCCTCCTTAAGTGACACCGATCCATACTGTGGGTTTCATAAACAAATACAGTGGTGGTAAGATTCTTTTTTACTGTCTGTCATTTCTAACGGAAACTGTTGGCATCTGACCAATCATGCAGCAAATCATTTGCATATTGCAACAGGAGTGTCTCAAAGTTTGTTGAGAAGTAACTGAAAAAGAATCATACATATTACAGTACATTTAAAAGCAAAAACCCTGGAAAAATATTTTAGCTTATGTACTTAAAATTCAAAAACAGCTAAAAAGAAACAAATTTTTAAGCACCGAAAAATAGAAGCCCTTTGAATACGGTATAGATACCCCACAATATATTTAAATATATTTACTTACAGTGCCTGAGTTGTAATATGATACTTGATTTACAACAACAAACTACACAAAAAAGGGGAAAAAACCCAGGAAAGCAACAAGAAAAAAATCACTAATTAGATTCTGGATTATAGCAGTATTGATGGATCTATTATAAAGATTTTTCTGGGGGCCCCCAAATTGGCTGGGCCCCCGGGCTTGAGCCCCGTGGGCCTTTGTGTTAATCCACCACTGAGTACAACTAGATAACACTATGAACAACTATATACAAATATCTACAAGTAGCAAACAGATAAGAAATCACTCTCTCACGAAGCTGAGAGTGCGAATGGACGGGGTTCTGACTCTAGCCATGCGGCAGTAAGAGGGAAGTGAAACGGTGTCGAACTGCACGGCCTGTTGTAGCCTCAGCTGCAAACATGAGGTTGACGTACAATGCATGCACAGGTCAATGGACGCTGCTACAGAATCTTTTGGCTCCAGCGCATGGCTGACATGCACACCCACATTTGGAATCCATGTAGGGACCAGCACTCAAAGAAGAAGGTATATTACCTTGTTTTTTCCTCAGTTAATGCTTCTGCTTTACTGAAGAAATGTATGCCATAGTAACTAGCTAGTAATGAACTCCACTTACTGCCATGCTAGCAGCAGTAAAATATTGATGCATAAAGAATATGAAGTTTAAATTATGATGAATTTCCAGTAAGAAACACTGCTGATGAAGCCTTGATAAGAGTTTACATTAGGGCTTGGAGGACTAGTTCCAAAGAAAATATTGAACCATCCAGAAATACTGCCTTCCTTTCTCTTCTGTCTTAGCTGTTCATGATTTTTTTTCTCACCTACCCATCTTTCCCCTTACCTCACTATTATCCTAGTCTGTACTTCAGGCCATATGTCTGCCTGAATAAATTGTTCCCCTTCCCACACACCTATTCTGCTAGCCCCCCTACCTCCTCTCCATCCTTAAATGCTCATCTAGTTTTCATGCTACTAGTAGTGCCTTCAGTGTTTTGTAATACTGTGATACTGTGATCTTGGGGTCCATAGTGTTTGCCTGAAGTGCTTCAGAATACAATCCATGCCAGAGAAAAGCAGTGTAGAGTCTAGGATCACATTAGCAGCTGACAGCAAGATTTACATCAAGGGCAAAGATAACAGGGAAGTCTAAAATGGTAGAGGAAAGAGAAGCTGGTTAAGGGGAAATTGAGAATGAACAGGTCATAGAGACAATGAGAATAAGCCCTATAGCAATGTAATGGGGTTTGATGGGGTCCAGTTTGTAAAGAGTAAATTAAAGGTATAAGTAGGATGTTTGGGTCTGGCCTGAGACTTTTTACAGCAGCTGGAGATGAGCAAGAATCTCAGTACATTCAGCTTCTCTCAAAAAGTTCAGATAAACACCCGGATATTATAGTGCTCATCCAAATCTTTCTGAATCTGAGAATCTGTTGAGGTCTTTGGGTCCCTCAGAAGGCTGTGATCTCTCCTTATTGTAGACACTAGAAATGTAAAGGAGAGTCTCAGCTTTCATTTTAAAAGTCTGTTTCAAATGAAACTATAAAACTAGGTAAACTGATCACTAAGGTGAAAGGATCAAACAATAGGTTCCACTTCTGCAGCAGAAGACTAAGGAGACCAAACAAAACACACACATACACACACTTTTTATGTCATGTAAAATGCATCCTTTATATCTGAGGCATATCTCAAAGAACCACCTGGCTCACCCTACCCATAATCTGGAAATTAGCATTGTGCACAGTGGGTTGACAGTGATGGATAGGAATTCATTGTGTTGTGGTTGGAGAGGCTTAGCAAAATTAAAATTTGCAGGTGTGATCAAAAAATGCTCAGGCTGTTTCTGGCTTGAGGTTTGCTCATCACTAATTAGAATGTCAATGAGAATTTCAAAAGAGCCTTAAAGAGAGAAAATATAACTTTACCATGTAGAAAGTAAAAACAACTGGGAAACTTGGATTCTGATCCTCGGGGTGCTGAGGCTTCAGTGGGAGTTGAAGGCACTCAACACTACTCAGGATGGGGTTCTTTCATTTATACGTCAATGTAATAGTCCCTCTTTTAGCATTTTGTTTTCCTATGAGTGCTTGAGATGTAAGCTATTTGTCTAGGTGGTTTTGATGAAGAATAGTTTTTTATCTTGTTGTCATTCACATATTATTTTTACTTTAAAAGAAAGAAGTGTGGAGTAATGGTGAACTGTTCATTGTTGCAAGATTGCATATTCCATCTATTTATATAACCTCTCTTTAATCTCATTGTGCTAACATAATCCCAGTCACCTCAGTAGCATTACACCATGGAGGAATTTGGCCCATAGTGTCCAAAATAGTAATGAACCGTTTTTTGTCACTTTACTTAAATACTGTCATATTAATCACTTGGGCATATAATGCCCCCAGTCTGTGTATGCAGCTTCCACTGACATCGGTCTGAGTTGAGTGTGTATAACCGATAGCATGATTAGCAGGAACAGAAGTTTTGTGTGTTCAGTACCTTTGAAAATCAGATTTTAATTTAAGTGCATAACTTCAGGCACCAAGTCTCAATTTTTCATTAATGCCATTCTTCGTGAGGCAAAGTTAAATTTTATGAACCCTACAGGTTCTATCACTGACCTAATTTTGTTTAATTATAACCACTATATAATTCACCAAAAGAAAAAATAATTTAAAAAAATTAGCACAAAACCAGTGTATGGCATACTAAAATCTCTCTGATTCCCATTAATAATAGGGACACTCATTGCAAATTACCGAATGTTAGGAATGAGCAAGGAGATGAACGCACAGTTAAAAAAAAAAAAAGGCCCCAAGAATAATGCATCACAAAATATTCTTTTTTTATTTTGACAGTTGTCATTGATCAGAATTCTTAATGTGCTATAGAATAGTTTGTTAAAATAAGGAATTTTTAATAATACAAGACGTCTCTACAGAATCTGCTATTAAATCTTTGCTGAGGAGTGAGAATAGCACACTGTATTTTGTGTGACTACTAAAGTGTATAGACCAGCAGAGGGCAGATTTGTGAAGTCCTACTAAAACTACTAAAAATTTTTAAAATAATTTATAGCAGCCCATTTTTTAGTAATGGACACCACAAATGTAAAGAACTTCCTTCCTGCAATCTGTCCTTGGGCACAACTCTCCTTTGATTTAGTTTGTGTTGTCTGAAAAAGGACTGTAAGATCAGTCTACAAAACAGGCTTGCCTCATTACGTGGTCAAGGCCCCAGTCCTATGAATACACAAGTAACTTTAGGGCTTGTCTATACTGTGCCGTAGGGCAGTCTACAGAGATATGAACTGCAGCACGCACCAAAATGTTGCACTCTAGCTGCCTGATGTGGATGCTGCTGGTGTGAACTAAAAGGTACCTAGTTTGTATTTATGTAGTTTTCTTCAAACAGGACTATGTTAGTGTGAACTAGATACCATTTAGTTTGCCCCAGCAGCATCCACATTGGGCAGCTAGAGCACAACATTCTGGTGCGCGTGGCAGCTCATGCCTTGGTAGTCCATACTGCAGTGTAGAGATAGCCTTACCTATGTGAGCAGTACTATTGACTTTGAATATTAATGAATTAAAGATAGCAGACAAATCCTGCCTGCTTGTCTTTGTTATGAGGTACATCTCTACTCTGCAGCTGGGAGCATCCCTCCCAGCCCGGTTAGACAGATACGTGCTTACTCCGCTAGAGCCAATGAACTAAAAATAGTAGCATGGACGTTGTGGCACAGGCTAGCCATCTGAGCTTGGACCCAAGGGGACAGGCACACTTGTACTCAGTCACTTAGCCTGTGCCACTATTGTTAGCACGCTAGTTCAAACACAACTAGCGTGTATCTGTCTATGTTCCCATGTATCTGGGCACGTTCCCAGCTGCCATTTAGACATACTCTGATGACTTAATTAGACAATTATAAATGCTTCCTTGGTTTGTAGGTTTTATTTTTGAAATAATTGGAAAGTGATTTTAAAAATATGAAGGCATTTTATCAACTCAGTAGAAATAGTTGATTTTTAAAAACATTAAGATGTTTTAAATTATCGTGGCCTGCACTACAAAGAGGTATCCATCCCATTCACATGATTTTTTTTTAATTGCATCTCACGTACAATCCACAATCCTTGTGTTTTAATTTCCACAGTGGGACATTGTACTTACATTAACATTTTGCAAATGTACCTTAGTTTGTTCTGTGCTCTGATGTTGAGTATATAGGCTTTCTGTTTATATCCAAACAGTAATTTCTCTTAAATACATAGTTTTTGCAGCATTTCTTTCTGTTGTCCCATCTATTTTTAACAAGACGGCAGCTTTTTCTGCATAGGTATTTTGCTGTGAGATGCAATTTGAACATGAATTGATTTGAACATGAGTTAATTTCTTACAATATCATTGTGCTAAAAACTCACAAACCCACCCATTCTGGTTTTAGGCATATGTAAAACATATGAAAAAACTAGTTAATTCATATTTGGCTTTAATCTAAAAGCAGCCTCTTTCCAGTTTCTTATCCCTTTCATCTCAAAAATAATGTTATCTATTTATTTCAGTTTTGAACCCTTCCAATATTAGGCTCTGAATGGACAGGGATGTACTTTTAGGTCATTTTGATGGTTTTTATTTGAGTGTGACAAATTAAGCATATGTAAAATATGCAGTATTTATGAATGATTAATAAAGGTTTAGCAGACACTGCAATGAACTTCCTACTGAATGCGGTATGTCATGGATTCAAATCATGCAGAGCTTAGTTGCACATTACCTGCTACAGCAATCTGCCAAAATCAGTAGATCCCAATTATGTATTTCTGCAGAAGTGTCTATGATGTAAATTCTCCTATGTTACATTTCCAGATTGGAAAGTTCAATTCTTCTCTCCCTTGAGCCTCTTCCTTCTTCTGTGAGTCTGTACTTTGGGGAGAATCTCAAGAAGATCAAGTTTGTATAATTTATTTCCTCACAAAAACGCTTTTAAAATCATTTGAAGTCATTGAGCCATAGTGTCCCCATCAGGGCAGGGAACTACATGAGTCTGCATTCCATTTGTATCCTAAACATTCTGTGATGGGAAGGCTCTTCCTTTCCAGATATTCCTGTGGAAGTACTATAGGATTTTCTCTTTCTCAGTCCAGCCAGGGTCTTGTGGAATCTGTAATGGCCAGTGCAGGTCAGGTTGCTAGGGGTTCTCCTAAAGGCTGCTGCCTCTGGAAGCTCCCTTCGGGAGATATCAAAGCATGGAGAGTGAAAGCAAGTAAGTTTTAAATATAATTTTACCCTCAAAAGTTCCCTGCATTTGGGAGACAGACAGATGTGTCTACTAATGGGTTTGGTTTTTGTTTGTTTTGTTTTGTTTTTTGGGGGGTGGGTTAGAAATTCCCACCATTGGTATTGCCAGTGTAGCTCCAGTTGATAGTAACGGTAGAAGTACACATGTAGGCAAGGTTTCCATGGCCCCTGGTTTTTAAGAACTATATTTTGTAACCCTGCTCAGAGCATATGTAAACGTTACTTTGTTTAAAAGAGCAGTGGCTGCAGTAGTAGCTTTGTCTACATTAGGGTTCCCACCATTGCTACCAATGGTGGAACTGCACTGGTGGTAGTAAAGGGGGTGGAAACTTTACATAAAACCTCCCTAGGATACATAGAGAAGGACTGTGTGTGTGTACGTTCACGCTAACAGGAAAGATCAGAAGTAATTAGGGAAAGGTTGTCCCACTATTTGCAAAAAAAAATTACCAGATATCTTAGAAATTTGTTGTATCTTATAAAGCTACAGTACAAATCCATTTTCTTTATCTATGAATAGCCACTAAAGAAAATAGATTAAATTCAGTTTGTCTTACTCTTGAACTAGTAGTGCTGAAAAAATAATATTAGGTGTTTTCCTGTTGTCGGTCATGAAATAGTGTCACAGCTGTGCAATACTTGAATTAATTCCCTTGTGCATATTATAACGCTGGTTAAATAGTGGTGATCAGGGAAATAGTTGCTGCTAATTTGTTCGTTCACCTGCTCCAATTTTGTATGTTTACATAGCATAAAATAATTTCACCTACTGCTTTGCTGAGCCTAGTTACTGGGCTGCTTTTCCCCTACTCTGGATCAGACAGGAGACGTATGTGTTTATTGATGGGATTAGCTTCACCACCACCACCTGATATGGGAAACAGAATGCGTGGGATTTCTGCTGGTGTCAGCTGTGAAGGCTTATCACTCTTTCATGGCTTGGCACTAGCCTCCATATGGGGTGCATGTGTGGGTGAGGAAGGGCTTTAGTCTCTTTAAAATGGGTATGAAGGTATTAATCTCTTTGTCTCTAGGTTTCCACTCCTCCTCCTCTTCCCTTGCAGAGACACTTTAAAACCACTCACTGCCTTTATTTGGCAACCACAATGAACACTCGTGGGGAGTTCATTGGTGTCCACCCAAATGGAGAATGCTTTCTGAGTCTGTTTGAAAACAACTTTGATTCCAATCAGTTTTAGAGTGCCTGAGAGGCAAAAATAATTTAAAGCAAAGTTTAACATAGCCTGGCTCCAATGATGCCAAGTCCCCTGGGGGCAGGAGATAAAGTAGAGGGATGTGTTTTTAAGACATGAATGTGCATTCATCTGAAAATGCAGGGGCTCTGCAAAAGTTAATTCAGTCTTTAAAAATGTTCATGTTTCAAAAATAATCACTGTGTCTGTGGAAGGACAGTTCTGAACTATGTGTGGGGCAGCACAGAGGAGCGGGAGTGAAGAGAGATTCATTAACTGACACAAAACTTTCTCCATTTTCAATTGGCTCTTTACAAAAACTTTTCCTTCACCCACCACTGTTTTTTCCAGGGCTCGCCTTGTTTCCTATTGATCCAGACAGGTGCAGAAACTCTATCTGTGACCTGCTAATACACTGTAATTTGTGGCATGGAAGATTGTGAATCTTCTGTAGTTAATATTATTCGTAGGTGAGTAGTTTCACTAAATTCTTCAGACCAGACTGGCTATTTAACTGAGAAGTAATATAAATTGCCAGAGGTTTCGGCAACCTAGTAGATTCACTGTGAAGTAATTCCAGAAAGGTGTCTAATGCCTTAAGTACAACTGTGTTCAGTTGTGTTTGTATACGTGGGCGTTTTAGTATACAAATGTCAATATGTGCCATATCTTAAATATGCACTATGGATAGTGCATTCTGTGAAGCTTTTTTACAGAAAAGCATGTAGCTTACTTGTCCTAACAAAGGTTTTAATTATACCTGAGAATGTCTATTGTGCCACCTCAAAACAGGAATTGTGCCTCTTTAATGAATGTTGTACACAGGCATGTTACATTTGTAAGAATATAGGCATTTCAGTAAATTCAAACAAATGACCTATTTAATGCAGTTTGATTTTTTTTTAATTATGCACTGTATTGTAAGCGATCGACTTACAAAACTAACACATCTCTTATTCTTTAAAACAGAGAATGAAAAGCAGGTTTAGATAGACGTTAGCCCTAATGTAATTTGTATCTTCCTGTGTATTTCATCAAGCTGCAGAACTACTTTATGTAACCATACTTAAAAGGACAATTTTGATATGAAATGTAGTGAGTTTCAAAAAGGGAGTTAAAGGTAGTTGTAGGGGCTTCATCTGCCTCTGTCTCTCTGCCAGTTTTTGTGGTTTTATAATCACATCCTCCTGTTTTTAAAAATGTTTGGGCTTCCCTTTAATCTGTGACAGAACCACTCAAAAACCAGGAGAAACCTACTAAAAAGAGGAGACAGTGAAACTGACTATATACAGTGCTATCAATTTCAAATTAAGTGGGGAAAAAAGAGGATACTTTTCTTTAATCTTTTATTATAATTAATTGAGGTATTACTTACAGCAGTAGATAAACAAGTTTCATCCAGAATGTGATTAAGTTAACAGTGTCCCTTTATTTTCCATTGATCATTTCCAGCATGAAAAACTAGAGGAGTAGGTAAAATCATCTCCGGATGATGTACTTTTATTATACAATAAAAAAAAAAAGACATGAAACAGGATTTGGCCAATTGAGTATTTGCAATGTGTGCAACGAGAGTGGTTTCATTTTCCCAGATAAGGAAACAGAGGAAGTCCTAATGTGAAGTCTGAAGTATGTGGTATTCTGTCTGATCATTAAGGCTACGATTTAGTCATGGGTATTTTTAGTAAAAGTCATGGACAGGTCACGGGCAATAAACAAAAATTCATGGCCCTTGACCTATCCATGACTTATAGTAAAAATACCTGTGTCTAAATCTTGGAGGGGGGGTGCCCGGGGCCAGCAGCACAAGCTGCTGGGGACCAATGCTGCTCCAGTTGGCTGCCCAGGGACTACTGCCGGGGATGGCTGACTGGGGTCATGGACCGTGGATGCTCCAGGGGCTGCCCAAGCAGCGGCTGGTATGGCTGTCCAGGGGGGTTGCTCCAGCAGCGGTTGGTGTGGTCGTCCCTGGGGCCACCTGAGCCAGACTTACGCACATGCTTAACTTTATGGGACTACTCACAGTGTTTAGTTAAACATGTACGTAAGTCTGTTCAGGATCGGGCTTTACATTTTTTCAGTAAATACTGTTCTTCAAAATGTAAGGACACAACATTGACATTGATAACCGTTCAAAATAAGGTGACCATAAGCTTCACAATACTTCATTTTTAATCCTCATGCACTGAAAAAAGTAAACCCTGCATGTGTCTTCTCTTGTGCCACCTTTGATATAGCTAAAATCTTGAGCCTGCAATTTGTTTTGTGCAGCTGGATCTCTGGCCCTGTTGAGAGCCCTGTTGACTTCAGTGAGATTCCATGGCAGTGGATGTGTTTACCTGCATGAATCAGCTTTCAGGTTTGGGGCCTAAAGTGGATATTTACACTCCAGTTGTGCAAACAGTTATGCGTGTGCTTTATTTTATACACGAGTAGTCTCAGTGAAGTCAAAGGGTCTACTCAGATGCGTGAAGTGCAGCAGTATCAGACCCTTGTGCTGTCCTCTCACCTTTGATGCTGTGTTGCATTTATGAAAATCACTCTGGAACTCGTGATGCTTTAGGAAACATTTAACTTTCCCTCACAGTAAATTTCAATTAAGACAGAATTTTCTTTTGGAGGGAGTTTTTGGAAAATTAAATAAATTATTGCCTTTATCAGTTCAGATTTCACCTTTCCAAGCCTGACTATAAGACCATGTACAATCCCTATCTCTACCCTCACCAACTTTTCCCGAGGACCCCACTACCACAGAGTGGTTACTAGTGCTGTACGCCGGTGAAACAAGGAGACTCTGCTTAGCATTCTCCAGTAATATTTGTTGAATTGCTAACATGGGGCGGCTTATTTCACAACTCATTGAGAGGCATGTTCCTCACCTCAGTCAAGGAACACCTCATAAACTAGAGAAAGTGCCTGCCCTCTCTTCTTTTAGACTCTAGCATGTATAGTTACTTTTGCGGTATATACAGCTCTTTCTGGCTGACTTCAAAGACTGAAGCCAGGGAAAGAGCTGTCAGAGACAACAGACCCTAAAGTAAGGGAGTGGTGTAAGTTCCCTGCCTTACACTGGTGCAGTATATCTATGTTGGGAGTTTGCACTAGTGTAGCTACCTGGTGTAAGCACATTGGTGCAAAAATCCCTTTTGCAGACCAGCTGTTAGACTCTCCACATCTGCTGCAATAAATAACAGAAGCTCACAAAGTCCTAGAGGTTCAGTAAGTTATCTTGACTGTCAAAAGAAACCTCTGTTGTTCAATTCGCTCTGGAGGTGGGTAGGGGGATATTATAACTGAGGGCATTTAAGTCTAAAATGAAGAATTTCAAAGTGATGAGGTATATAGTATGCCCTGTATCCTTATCACCAGACTCATCTGAAGGGACGTCTTACAGCTTTTGTTAGGAAATGAAAGTGAAGTTGGCTATTCTGTAGTTTACATTGTGCTCTAAAACGTAACAAAGGTACCATCTACTTCCTTCAGGCTGAGCCTGATTTACCTGCATATTCTGTTATAACACACAGATGTAAGTTCTATTTTGAGGAAACATGATGCTCTTTTACCTGTTGCAATGTAATTGGATAATGCATGTATAAATGACTTGTTTAGCCTGCCAATGAATGTTGCTAATGCCTTACCACAAAAAAAAAAGCATATTTTTTGTTTTTATTTTTCCTCAGAAGCAAATCCAAACAATGCTAGATTTGGGAAACTGTTTACTGAAAAGCATTTTCTAATAGATCTCTGAAGAAGTGCAATTGTATAATTATTATTGTTCAGTGCATACAGTTCATTGTCTCTTCATCACTCTGTACACTGCTGCTATTAGTGCTTGTTCTAATAAATCTCAATGTACACTGTTTAAGCTGCTGTAACTTCTGTGGTTTGATTTGTTAGTTCAAGATCGTTTGAGTATGATTCATAAAACCAAAAATCCTACACATATCTTTACACAGTTGTGTGAATTTATTGCTGAATGCTGGCGTGCAGTTTGGAGGATACATTGTACAGATGGTTATACACCAGATTAAAAAATAATTCATTTTTAGAGTTACGGAGTTGTGACAGGCATAACAGCCCTTTCCCCAGGAGCACTGTTCTTGATGACTTCCGAGTCTGTACTAACTTTTCCCACTGCAGAATAACCTTCATATAGGAACTCTATCCCCAGCATGGCCTTTCTGAGGCTTGCACTTTCAATTTGGCAGAGTCAAACAACTGCAGCCTAAAGTAGCTGATTCGCAGTTGGCAATTGTTGGCTATATCTTTTTGTTACAGTTGATAAGTACCTGTTTGTGTATCGTCCCCCTCCCCCAGTTGTCTTTTTTATGGATAAGGGGATTCTCAGAGCATGTGTCACAAGTTTTATGGGAGGATGTAGGAAAGTTGGCATAAAAACATATTAGCTTTTGGCTTAGTTCTGCAGAAGTAATCAAATGTACAGAATGGAATTGACCCATTACACTTAATTTTGGAATTGCACAATCCTTAAAAATTGATCTAATTTTTAATAATGTAATTAAAACCGAGTCATAGTTTGTAGAAAACAAAGAATTTGTTCCAGAGGAGGATTTAAGATATTTGAGTGTTTCTTGGCATTGAGCAATGTACAGGAGTTCAAGCAGGTTTCTGGCGTGCTGCCCAGATGGAAACACCAGAGAATGACAGTTGCTTTTCCCAAGCTTGGCAATGCTGTTGCTATGCTGCAGAGCACATATCTAAGCTCATCCAAATATAGGCCTCATGGTTGTTGGTGTACGGAGAGTCTGTTCTCTGTTAAATCAATTACTTCAGTGGAGTTACTCAAGAAGTACAGTGGTTTAGCTGAGATCCCAGAATCTGGGCCTGAACGTCTTATAGCAAAATGTATCCCAACTCAGTGACCACTACTCAGCAAAAGTGTGCATAAGCTAAGTGTAAAAAGTCACCTGTCATGTAGATTTAATTGACTGGATTTGGGGACTGGATTAGGGCAAGGAAGGACCTTGAAGCAGTGCCATTAAGCTGCCTCTGTACTCTTGTAACATGATACCTAATTCAGCATCAGGGCTACTTACTACCTAAGCATGGAAGTTAATTTTATTTTTAAAATGTAACGATGGCGCCTCCTTTAACCACAGACATAGGCACTGTGGTGCGATGAAGCAAGACAGGGCAGGGAAAGAATGGCAGGTTTCATCCCAAGCCATCTGCAGTAGCTGCCCGCAGGAAACGGTTAGATGTTATAACGCGGATTGCATACTTGCAATGTGTTCTGGTACACAGGAATTTTTCGATTGCTTGGGAGAGTAACCCAACACACCCAGACAAGGATTTGTACCTTAGATCCCTGTTACTTTTGTAATGTTTGTTTAATTTTGTAAACTTTAAAAGTAGCCATCATAGTCATAGTATACACTTAACCATTGTCAGTACTATGTGCTCCTGCAAAAATATTCATCTATAGCTTTCTTTTCCTTCAAGCGAGTACACAGTATTTTTCACACTCCATTAGCTAGACATTGTCAAACATCCTAGAACCTTTAAATCTCTTAGCAATGCTAGGTCACTGGAATGCCATGCTGTGATGCTAACTCTTCAACAAAGCTGAAATTAGTTCCTTATTCCCCAGTTTCTCATTTGTGGTACCAGCTCTTTATTCGTGGTTCCCAGTTTCTTATTCAAAGGCCAAAATTATTTAAAAATACATCAATATAAGATTTTTTTTTTTGAAATTTCATCAAATTAATGGATTGAATGTGATAAACATGTAAATTACTAATTATTAATTAAATAATCAAATAAGGAGCTGGGGTTTGATTGACTGTATGTGACAAAATAAATTTCGAGTCACCCTAAGTGACATGGCCCCACAACCATCAGACTGTTCTGAAGGAGCTGACACATGCCATTCACTGACCGAAAGCCTCGTTCTTGAGTAGCATACTGCCACCTGTTACGCGCCCACCACTTTTCCATGCTGTACATAGAATTTGAATAAGGAACCGGGATGTGACAGACTGTACATGACAAAATTAGTCTTGGGTCACCCCAAGTGACACATCCCCATGACCGCTAGACTGTTCTGAAGGAGCTGGGACATGCCACTCACTGACCCGAAGTTTTGCTCTAGAGCAATACGCTGCCGCATGTCATACATCTACCCCATTTCCATATTGTACATTGGGCTTGAATAAGGAACGGTTCAGATTGTATGTGACAAAATGTGTCTGGTCAACCTAAATGAATGTCCCCATGACCTTCAGATTTTTCTGAGGAGCTGGAACATGCCAGTCGTTGACCCAAAGCTTTGTTCCTGCTCAATGTACTCTGAGATATGACATCCCTACCCCACTTCTACATTGTACATATTGCTTGAATTAGGAGCTGGGATTTGACAAAATGTAAGTGACAAAATGTCTCTGGTCACCCCATGTGATATATCCCTGTGACTGTCAGGCTGTTCTGAAGGAGCTTGAATAAGTCACTCCCTGACCCAAAGCTTTGTTCCTGTGCAATATGCTGCCAAATATCACATTCCCACCACACTTCCATATTGTACATGGAGTTTGATTAAGGAGCTGGAGTTTGACTGGCTGACAAAATATATATGAGGTCCCCCAAGTGATATGTCTCTTGTCATTTTGTCATGAAGAGCTGAGGATATTCCACTCCCAGAGGTGAACCCGTCTCTAGAGGAATGGAACAGAAAGCTACAGGAGCCATAACTGATGGGTGTCCTTGTGGTTTCAAATCAGCAGCAGCCAAGGAGGGTTCTTTAATCATTCTAAACAAGCAAACAGTCATCACTAGGGACTCCGTATTAAGAAGAATGAACAGAGAAGGGACACAAGGACAATAGGATAGTGTGCTGTCTTCCTGAAGTGAAGATATGAGATGTAACGGCAGGATTAGGCAGGCTTGGCAACTCTCCACTGATAACTACACACATTGGAACCAATGATACAGCATCATGTGAAACTACATATAGAAGACCTCAGGCATCTTTGAACACAATGGAAGAAAAGGAAAATCTAAACGATCTTCCTGGGACCTTACTGGCCCAATGAGCAGCAGAAGGCCGAAAATATTGGAGGTGAACGGTTAGCTCTACAAGTCTTGAAGATTCTGTTTTTGTGAAATACTGGGCCACATTCCAGTGGGAGAGGGGGCTGTACAAATGGGATGGTCTGCATCTCACAGGTATGGGAACAACCTTCTCAGTTGGAGACTAGCTGTAGCAGCTAGGAGGGCATTAAACTACCATAACTGGGAAGGGTGTTAAGGAGGCAGATTTGCTATCAAGCTCAAGATGTCATGAACTAATTGAACTAATGTGGCAAAAAACGCAAAGAGAAGACATTTTTCAGTTGCTTCTATACCAATGCTAGGAGACTGAGTAACGATAAGAGAAATTAGAAATTCTCATTGCTAAGAATTGTTTTTATATAATTGCCATTCTGAAACAACATGGGACAATTCACGTGACTGGTTACAAATTGTTTAGGAAGAACAGTATGTGTAAAAGTTGTGAGAGTGGTGGCTCTCTACATTAAAGACACCATTATCTGTTTTAGAGTTAATGATAACTCAGACCCACAGGAACTTGAATGCGTATGGATCAATGTGCTAACAATACTAAGGATGGGGTCTGGTGGGAGTTGTGATATTTGGCAGCATATTGCATGGGAACAAAGCTTTGGGTCTTGGAGTGACTTATTACAGCACTTTCAGAACAGTCTGATGGACACCGGGATGTGTCACTTGGGGTGACCAGAGACACATTTTCTCATGTCCAGTCAGTCAAAATTTAGTTCCGTATGCAGTCACCATTTACAAAAAAGGAAATGAGATGGGGACATGACATTTGGCAGCATAGTGTGCAGGAACGAAGCTTTGGGTTGGTGAATGCCATGTCCTGGCTCCTTCAGAACAGTCTGACAGTCACAGAGACAGGCCATTTTGGGTGATCCGAAACTTACTTTGTCTTGTACAGCCAGTCAAATCCCAGTTCCTAATTCAAATGCTACGTACAATATGGAAGTGGGGTAGGGTGTCATATCTCACAGTATATTGTGCTGGAACTAAGCTTCGGGTCAGTGAGTGGCATGGCTCAGCTGCCGCAGAACAGTTTTATGGTCACAATCCGAGACACATTTTGTCATGCGCAGTCAGTCAAAACCCAGTTTCTTATTCAAACTCTATGTATAATATGGAAAATGGTGGTGGCGTAACGGGTGGTAACATGCTGCTCAGGAACACAGCTTCAGGTTGGTGAATGGCTTGTGTCAGCTCCTTCAGAACAATCCATCAATTGTTGGGACAGGTCAGTTGGGGTGACCCAGAACTTATTTTGTCATGTACAGCCAGTGAAAGTCTACTGCCTTATTCAAATACTATGTACAATGTGGAAGTGGAGAGGGGGTGTGAATATGGTAGCATATTGTACAACAATAAAGCTTTGTGTCAGCCAGTTATATGTCCCCGCTCCTTCCGAACAGTCTGTCACACATTTTGTCTTGTGCGGTCAGTGAAAACCCAGCTTTACAAAAAGGAAGTAGAGTGGGGGTGCAATATTTGGTGGCATATTGCACAGAAACGAAGTTACAGGTTGGCGAGTGGCACGTTCCAGCTCCTCGCAGAATAGTTTGATCACTGGGACGTATCAAATGGGGTGACCCGAAACTTATTTGGTCACATACAGTCAGTTAAATCTTAGCTCCTTATTTATTTAATTAGTAAATAATCATTACAATTTTTATCACATTCAAGCAAATTAAGTGGATGAAATTTCAAAAAAATTTAATCTTACATTGATGTATTTTTAAATAATATTTTGGCCTTTGAATAAGGAACTGGGAGCCATGAATAAGGAGCTGGTCCCACAAATAAGAAACCGGTAATAAGGAACCAACTTCAGCCTCGTAACTCTTCAGGTGTATTTATCCACAGTGGCTGCCATTGTGCAACTGGTACAAGACAGACTAAGCAACTGGATCCAAGCTCTAATCTTTGATTTCAAGGTAATTTGCTTGAAAGAGTGTACTTTTGGAGTTTGCACCAGGTAGGTGGTTGCAGCTTTATTTCTTCCACAGATTGTGCCTTCTTTAATTCCTAAGATTTCACTTAGTGCAGGATGCCATATTCTGTGCACACCTATTCTAAATTAATCTTTTAAATCTTGGTCAGTGAAGAAGTACCCATATATATCAGTATTGTAAAGACACTACACAAAGCATTAAGAATTGCATTTGGGTAACTGAAATGCCAGCTGCGTGAGTTGTTTAGTATAACTCAGGGTACGTCTTCACTACCCGCCATATCGGTGGGTAGAAATCGATTTATCCGGGATCGATATATCGCGTCTCGTTAAGACGCGATATATGGATCCCCGAACACGCTCATCGTCGACTCCGGAACTCCACCAGAGCGAGCGACGGTAGCGCAGTCGACGGGGGAGCCGCGGCCGTCGATCCCGCGCCATCTGGACCCCAGGTAATTCGATCCAAGATACTTCGCGTAGCTGAAGTTGCGTACGTTGGATCGATCCCCCCCCCGAGTGTAGACCAGCCCTTAGAAGAACAGACTTGAACAAGACTTGCTGTGATGACACATACAAGATTAAGTTCTCTCTTCTTCTCAAGCCCTTCCTTGATCTTAGTTAGTGCATAATAAACGGGTTGCATCACCATTAGTAACAAGTATCTTTTTGACCTATTCCTACAGTATGAGTGAGTTTATAGATTGAGACAGTTGTCAGTATAATTGCCTGTGTCTGGAAACTGTAAAACTTCTAGCCAAAATGGTTGGGTATTCTGAGATTAATGGAAACTGAGCATAAACGTCACCCAAAAACTCTTTGGAAAAACTACAGTCTAGCAGGGGAAGTATCACATGGTTTATATTTTGAACTGAATGTGGACAGTCTGTTTTACTCAAAGTCTACTAAAAATCTCTATATTTTTGATCTTTAAAAATAATCTGTAATTTATACTGTGCTTTCTATCTCTGAATGCTTTAAAATGTTGATTACATGATATTTATAGAGTGCACTAAGTGTAGTAGCAATTAACAGACAAGAAGACAAGTCCCATATCCTGAGTGTTGTATGTTTATATAAAGGGTAGATTTATACAGTATTTATAATGGATTAATAGACGTTATAAGCATGTTACAGAGATGAATAATGTGTTATAGATGACTTCTACAGATGAGCTTAAAACTAAGCTGTTAATTAGCCTGTTATAAGCAACCGTTTGGACTAGCAAAACATCTATTAATTTATTAACCTGTTATAAACTGATTATAAATTATTCCTTAATATAAAGTGACCATGTTGTGTATAGCTATGTAATCACTCCTCAGCTATTCATAGATGTGCACTTCTGGGGTGGAAGGCAGCAGCTCTTTAGCAGAACAGCAAAACTATTTAGAACAGAAAATGATGCCTATCCTATCTGACTGAAACTACAGAGGCAATTTTAAGTAGGTCAAATGTAGTTATCCAAGATAGAACTTGGTTAGGACACTAGCACTAACCTCTCTATTCTTACAAAAATTGTGATGAACCTTCAATGACCACTGGATATTAGGACATCTGGTTTACATCTCATCAGGGCCAGCTCCAGCATTTCTGCCGCCCCAAGCAAAAAAAAAAAAAAAAAGCCGCGATCGCGATCGGTGGCGGCAATTGGAAAAAAAAAAAAAAAGCCGCAATCGCGATCGGCAGCAGCAGTTCAGTGGCAGGTCCTTCGCTCCTAGAGGGAGTGAGGGACCTGCCGCCCCCGAATTGCCGCAGGTGCCGCCCCTCTCCCTTGGCCGCCCCAAGCACCTGCTTGTTAAGCTGGTGCCTGGAGCCGGCCCTGCATCTCATCCAAAAATCTTCACACTCAGTGCATCCCATACACTGGTTCAGTACTTTCTGATAGGCAGGAGTGTTATTCCGGGTATAGCACCACAGCTTTCCAAAGAAGTTTCCCTTCCAGTTGCAGACCAAGTCAAACCATATTATGTTATCAAAATCTGAAGAACTTGCAGTCCAAGGTACTATGATGTAGACAACACTGCAGGCACTTTTTGTGCTTCTTCAGGCCTGAATGTTGGTAAGGTCACTAATTCACAGCTGTATCTCGTCTGCTTCTGAGATCTTAATAATGGTCATAGCATCAATCACTTGTCCCAAGTGTACAAATAAAACTGTGATTACCAAGACAGACTAGAAGACATAACTCTTCAGTATGAATATTATGGATTTGTCTACAAAGCTATTGCCTATAGCCTCTTCCAAATTAGAAAAATCCGTAATCTCAAAGGTGGGGACAAGACCCAAAACAGGTTGGAAACCAAGTTACAAATGGAGATACCTTTTGATCAGAAGGAACAAAATTACTTAAAACTACACTAGATAATTAAAACGTACAAACTTAGACTACTAACCTCATTCAGCAAAAGAAAAAAAATCAGATCTAGAGTTAATTCCAATGAGTGATCAGAGTGAATGTGCACCATGAGATACAAGGAATACCCGTGACCTCCCACTCCTGAGGAGTACTATAGTATCCCCGGTTGCTACAAATACAGAGGCCCTATTGAAAGAGAAGTATTAATAAATTGCTCCTCCAGCTTCCTTCACAACTGATAAAATGCCTAAATTCCACTGCTTCACCAGTTTTCTTGTGTAGGATTTTAACACCAACACAGGAGAGAAAAACCTTTTTAAAAATAGGATTATTATAGTAAAGACAAGCATTGGCAGGAGGATTCAAGTACCTGAAAATACTTTTTTTTTTAACTGATCATATCATAGGTTCATGGATATCCCTGTAAGTCTTCCTGAAATAGTCAATAGGGGAGAGGCTGGCATCAATGACAGAGGTCATGTAGAACAAGGACACACTTCACTCTTCTTCATCTCTGGCATTTAAGTGGAACCAGGTCTTGAAATAAGCTGCAAACCACAGACAACAGAATGATCCAGAAAACATATCTCTTCATGATTAATGAGCCACTGCTGTCACTGTGCTGATAGAATTACTAATATGATATTCTGTGGTTGGAACGTGCTTCAATGCCCTTACATTCCCTGTGCCTAAGTAGGAAAAGCCATGAAACTATCTAATGGAAAAACAAAGGTTTGAGCTCTAGTGTAGTTATGTTAGGTACTGAATTTGCTCTTTGGATTTCCTACCACAGGAAAGTGGACACCTGATCTAAAAATGTTTTAGTCTGTGGGAGGAACTGGGAATTCAGAACAAAGATGCTCATCGGCCCAGGTCCTCAAAGGCAACACTCTGATGCGGAAACTATAGAACCCGAACCACCAAAAAAGAAAATCAACCTTCTTCTGGTGGCATCTAACTCAGATGATGAAAATGAACATGTCAGTCTGCACTGCTTTGTATTGTTATCAAGCAGAACTGGTCATCAGCACGGACGCGTGTCTGGTGGTTGAAGCATGAAGGACATATGAATCTTTAGCGCATCTGGCACGTAAATATCTTGCAATGCCGGCTACAACAGTGCCATGTGAATGCCCGTTCTTACTTTCAGGTGACATTGTAAACAAGAATAGGGCAGCATTATTTCCTGTAAATGTAAACAAACTTGTTTATCTTAGCAATTGGCTGAACAAGAAGTAGGACTGAGTGGACTTGTAGGCTCTAAAGTTTTACATTGTTTTGTTTTTGAATTCAGTTATTTTTTTGTACATAATTCTATGTCATGATAAAGATTGCACTACAGTACTTGTATTAGGTGAATTGAAAAATACTATTTTTTACAGTGCAAATATTTGTAATAAAAAATAAATATAAAGTGAGCAATGTACATTTTGTATTCTGTGTTGTAATTGAAATCAGTATTTGAAGATGTAGAAAACATCCAAAAATATTTAAATAAATGGTATTCTATTATTGTTTAACAGTGTGATTAATTGTGCGATTAATCATTTTTTTATCGCACAATTAATCACGATTAATTTTTTTTAATCGCTTGACAACCCTAATTTGAACACATAAATGGCTTATTCCTTACACAGCTATGGATATACCTAGAACTCTGCACCCTTATATAGATTTATATTTACTGTAAATCCCATACTGCAAATAGTTGTATCTAATTTTCAAACCTGTAACTTTTCAGACCTTTATTTTCAAATATGACAACACACAATCATAAATGAGATGTATATGTAAGTCACATTTGACCTTTTGAGGTTTCTAAAAGGTTTTGAGGTTTGAGCTGCTAAAAAATATTTTAGTGTAGTTTGACAGAGTGAACTGTCACATGGAGGGAACAAAACTTGGTAGCTGTAGGTGGTCCAGCTGGATCCAATCAACCATAATCCTTTCAGAGGCTACTGGGAATGGGAGGGGTCTGTGGCTTATACAAGGTAGACCCAGCTAGAGTGGGAGTGTGTGTGTATTTTTTGCTTCCTGAAGGATGGCTTCATTAAAGCTGGATGTGTGGAGCCTGATAAGGAGCCCAGGAAGGTTAGAGCGGAGCCTTGGAGCAGAGTATTGGAGAATGATAGACCCTTGGAAAGGAAGGTACTGTACCAAGGAAAGTTTGGGTACAGGCTGGGCCTGCCTCCCTTTAAAGACTTGAATGTTGGGGTTCCTGACAGGGGAAAAAGGGTCTTAACTGCACTTGAGAAACATGGAACATGCAGCACTTTTGGAATCTGGGACTAAAAGTAAAATGAGTGTTAAACTTTGGTAAAAATAAATACCAATACACCTGTGTTTTAGGTACTACTACATTCTCTGGCTTCCTTCCCTCTCCTATCCCTTCCCCCTCCCCATTTCTGTGATGGTCAAGTCACCCTAGGCCAGCAGCCAATAATCTGGTGATAGGTAGCTAAATGCTTAGTTGTAACAATCTGTAAATGATTTAGTTCTTTAGTGCAGATGGGCTTTTACTGTCCTGACATTAATCTGATGGAAACAATTTTGCTTTATACTTTTTTTAAGCATATACAGGAGGCATCAAGATTTACACAACTGCTTTTAAAATGAAAAGGTCTTTACATGTTTTGTGAATTTAAATACAAACATGCAATGTTTCAATCCTCTCCCTTGAGGTAGCTGCTACTGTCTGTTACTGATAAATACTGTGTAGCTAGTGCCCTCATCTGGCCATTCAAAATACTGCATACAAAATTAAGGCAAGTATTGAGGAAAAATGACTAAGGCCATTTCACACAATTTTGCCAGTGCCAGATCTATTAATGTAATCTATTATCATTATAAAAACTTATACTAGGAAACACCTCAAGCTAGTAGTATTTTCAGTTCTGTGTGGATGCCCTCTGAATAGGGAATGCATATAAACTGCCACCAGAATACTCTCATTGGTGGTCTGATTTTTTTTCTTTTTTCTTTCAATGTTAATGATCTTGCTGGAGGAAGCAAGTATGGAAGTAGAGGGGAGCTAATGGTGCAACTTGTTTTCCCTCCCCACCAATCCAATAGATACCCCTATTCCACAGGCGAGAGACATGGAAGGAGGGGTGGGAGGTGGCTGAGCTCTGCCAGATAACCTACACCCATAAGCCAAAGAGCAAACCAAGCAATTAACTTGCATAGACTCCTCCATACAATGCAATCTCCCTCCCCTGAAATATTTATAATAAAGCTGTAGCTTTTCATATACGGATTGCTGTGTAACACTCACGTTGTAACACAGGACATCTTGGCACAAGACTCACCCTCTTCTGCCTAAATATTATTACATGAGATGTTCAGCAAATGCAGGATCACAATCTGTTCTGAGACCCATGCAATACATAACAGCAAAGATGTTAGAAAAGCTCTAACAAACTCTTGTTTCCTTGCTTTATAAGCCTAAAAAGTGTATTGTATCAGCAAGCATTAATTTCCAGCCAGAATACCTGAAATAAATGTATATATTTTTCAAATGAAATCTTTCAACCAAATTAGATTGCTATTTGCTTCAATTAAAAACCAGTTTATTCATAAACAGGAAAATGTATTAAAAATTTAGGCTTTTAAGTATAGCTTTTCTGAATGGCTAAAATACAAGGCATCTATTCCCTCTCCTTGTACTGAATAGCTGCATTCTGATTGCCTATCACTCTACTGTTACAACTAGTTACATCTGCATTTATTGGTGTAACAAATATATTCCCCAAATACTGGACTGTTAACATGTACCCCTAGGGCTACCAACTATTTATTGGCACAAAACTGAACACCCTAGCCCCGCCTCTTCCCTGAGGGTCCACCCCCGCTCACTGCTCTCCCCCACCCTCACTCACTTTCACTGGGCTGGGGCAAGGAGTTGGGATGTGGGAGAGGGCTCTAAATGGGTGAGGGCTCTGGGGTGGGGCCAGAAATGAGGGGTGCAGGAGGGGGCTCCAGAATATGGGAGGGGGCTGCAGGTTGCGGTGTGGGCGGGATGAGGGCTCTGGGCTGGGGGTGCTGGCTCTGGGCTCGTGACGGGAATGAGGGGTTTGGGGTGCAGGAGGGGGCTCAGGGCTGGGGCAGGAGGTTGGAGCTCAGGGTTGGGATGTGGGCTTACCTCCGGCAGCTCCTAGTCAGTGGCGCAGCAGAGGGCCTAAGGCAGGCTTCCTGCTTGTCCTGGGACACCGCACTGCGCCCTGGAAGCAGCCAGCAGGTCCAGCTCCTAGGTGGAAGGGGGGGGGGGCAGGAGTCTCCGTGGGACATGCTGCTCTTGCCCACAGGCACTGCCCCCCAGCAACCACTGGCCAAGTGCAGAGCTGGTGCTCAGGGTGGGGTCAGCGCACAGAGCCCCATGTCCCCCCCCAAACACCCCCCGCCTACGAGCTGGATCTGCTGGACGCAATGCCCCAGGACAGGTAGGGACTAGCCTGTCTTGGCTCCGCAGCACTGCCAACCGGACTTTTGACGGTCCAGTCGGTGGTGCTGACTGGAGCTGCCAGGGTCCCTTTTCAACCAGGTGTTCCGGTCGAAAACTGGACACCTGGTCACCCTGTGTATCCAACTTCTTGGAATGTGTGACTGAACTAGTAAAATAAGATGAGAAATACCAGTTACAGGAGTTAACCTTAATTTATTAAAGAACAGCTAATGACATTTATAGATATCTTTATTAAAAGAGGGCAGTGATGTTTCTGTAGCCATTACATTGCTTTCAAGTTCCAATCTCAGATAATGGGTTTAAAAGGCCACCATTCACACACAATAAAAATAAAATAAAATGGGAACATTCATAAAACACCATGCCCATCTTTTATAGCTCAGTGGTTTGAGCATTGGCCTGCTAAACCCAGGCTTGTGAGTTCAATCCTTGAGGGGGCCATTTGGGGATTTAGTTGGGGATTGGTCCTGCTTTGAGCAGGTGGTTGGACTAGATGACCTCCTGAGATCCCTTCCAACCCTGATATTCTATGATACCAAAGCATATAATCAAAAACATTTCCATTGGGCTATAAACAGCAACAGAATATGCTCTTCAAAGGGCTGCCCCCGCAAAGAACAGACCATCCCCAACTCCCACTGAAAACTATGGTGTTTAGGGGGTACTCAGGACACTGTAGGATTGGTCTTCCTATAGCTACCATCTTTGATGTCTGTGTTCTCGAACTCTGGTATCAAATTTATAATTCTCCCTACAGGTTTTCCATAAGGGAGCATTTATGCTTCAGTAAGTATGCAAGCAGTAATTTAATGTCCTCACTGCTTTACAATACTGAGAGCTAAATACAGTAAACCAATCCAAAATGAAAACCTTATGACTGACTCAATTCAAAGCAATGCATAATTAAAATGGTGTTTGTGGAGTGACTTAAAAATAGCCCAAAATTAATTTGAACTACATATATGGGAAAGCATCCAACTTTGGAAATATCTTTTAAGTTAAATCTTTATCAAAAGATTTTTTTCTATTTCTAGTTTATTTTCTTCCAGCCATGATCTTTAAATACTGTAATGCATTGTGAGCAGCATCGTTGTGAGCACTGCCCCAAGAAATCCCAGTACCATGGCAAACTGTGACTGGATTGGTTGAGAGTTCAGCAAGACATTGGTACTGTCCATTCACGCTCAGCTCTTCTGAAATTATATAAGCAAAAAACGATTAGCTCAACATTATGCCTTGTATAAGTTACTGCACAAGTTCCCTTGTTACCCCCAAATTTTTCCAAGTGATGTGTATTAAAATCACGAATACAACCACACTGACTTTTAGTCACTTATTACACAGAATTAATTTCCAAAACACTTATGGATGGAAAGTTTATGAAGGATAAGGACAGAATGTTGACTATACTTTTGAATGATCCATCCAGTTCTTTCTATTCCTGCTGTGCAGCATGTATAGTTATTTTGGTAATAATGTTGGAAAGAATGATTGGAAATATTATCAACTATGCAGGTGTCAAACTAACTTTTAGAATAGCAGTTGTGCTAGATACTTGTAAATTAGTTACTAGATATCACTAAAATGTGAACTAAGATTTTAATCAATCTTACCCTGCATTATCAAAGCTAACACTTTTGTACCATCATAATTTCTTATTAATCAGGACATCTCTATTTGGAGGGTTAAGAATAGTATGTGCATTGCCAAGAGTCAGTATAGTCCAGACTGCATATACAGTACTTTTTTCATCTTAATGCAATAAAAAATGAGTGGTATTAACTACCATACAAGATTGTATCTGCTTTTTCTAGTTGCAAGGTTGTGTCACAGCTCAAGTGGTGGTAACACAAGGGAGGAGGGGAACATGAGATTTAAAGAGAGAAATAAGAATCAGAACACGAGAATGGAAGGGAAAATTTACAATTCCAGCTAGATTGACCAAACTTCTGAAATCATAGTAAGTGGGGACGTGGAAGTCTTTGGCTCTTATGTTCATAGCCATAAATAGGGCTCGCTGTTTGTCACTGAGGTCACGGAAGTCATGGATTCCGTGATTTTCCGCGATCTCCGTGACTTCTGTGGGGGCCAGTGTGGCTGACCCCCAAACATGTGGCTCCGGGGCCAGCTGGTCAGGTGGCCCCAGGGACAGCCACCCCAGTTGCTGCTGGAGTGGCCCCACAGCCAGCTGCACCAGCTGCTGCAGCACCGGCCACTGCTCAGGTGGCCCCCAAGCAGCTAGCCCCGGGGACTGCCCAAGTAGCAGCCGGAGCGGCTGGCCCCAGAGACCGCCTGAGCAGCGGTCCCTGGGTGGCTGGTGCAGCTGCTGCTGGCAGCCCCTGGTGGTAGCCCCAGGCGGCCTGAGCAGCTGCTTCCCTGGGCAGCCCCCGGCAGCGGCACCCTGGCAGCCAGTGCAGCTGCTGCTGGAGGCGGTGCCCAGCCAGTCGCTACAGCCGCTTCCCTGGGTGGCCCCTGGCAGTGGTGCCTGGGCAGCCAGAATAGCCGCTTCCCCGGGCAGCCCCAGGTAGCGGTGCCCGGGCAGCCGGTGCAGTTACTGCCCCTCCAGATGCCCCCTGCCCCTGCAGCAGTCCTGGTGCCCCCCAGCAGTGACCCCCTTAAGATTTAGTCACGGGTATTTTTAGTAAAAATCATGGACAGGTCACGGGCCCGTGAATTTTTGACCTGTCCATGACTATTTACTAAAAATACCCGTGACTACATTGTAGCCTTAGCCATAAATAATGGCTAAAATTTAGGCTTGGATGCCTCTGTAGTTATAATAATTTAGGCTCCAATCAGACTCCATGTGGGCAAACCATGACTTCAGTGGAGCTGCATGTGAGTGCAGCCTCCACCCACATATATCAATTGCAGGTTTAGAGCCTTAAGGCAAAGTTTTCCTTATGCTGTATGAGCAGAGCTCCCATTTAACATCACTGCATGTTTTGCTTAAGTGTGGATCAGAGAGGAGGAATGTATCATTCATGTATTACAATACTAACACACCAAAAGTCATACCTATATTCAAATATGTTATAACAAAACCTTGTTCTTCTGCAACTTCTCCAAGCAGTTGGACATAGTCTGTATTAGGAATACTGAGTGGACTTCTCTTCAGCAAGGTAATTTTTTCTTCTGATGAGTTCCTTAAGGCATCCCATGTGCATCCTAAATTATTTCCCACTTCATTTCCCTGAAAACATTTGAAGAGGGTTCAGATTTGTTTTTACATATTAATAAAATGCTGTTCAACAAAAATATCATGCAATATTCACTTTTATCTGCAAAAACACAGAAAATGCAAACTTCCACACAGCACCTTTATATAGTGTCTCAGTGAGTTCCAGCTTTTCTGTTCAACTGCCCCAGTGATGGAATGGTGCCTGGCTGCCCACTACCCTATTCCTTATGCTATGCTTTGGCCTGATTACAACTCTCTTACTTTCTGCCTGTGTTCTCCCTGTCTCTCATTCTTTATTTTTAATTTCCCCCCCATATTTGCTCCTCTTCTCCTCACAACCACAGTTGGTGCCTTCTCCCTCTTTTCATCCAACCTCAATTCTCCACTCCTTTTAAACTGGTCTGGCCCTGTGTTCTATGCCTCTTGCATGGCTGCTTCCTCCACAGTGTCTGTTACAAGAGAGTGTGCAGACAATACTGTTGAATGAAGTGATGTGTATTGCTGCTTGGGGAAAGCAAAGCATATGCAGCTGCCAGCAGTGGCTGCCTGATGGCCTCTTTGATACCCTAGATATGCCATGCAAATTTAGTGTGAACAAACCTAGTATATCCCAGAAGGTATACTTTAATAGGCCATCATGTCTTGTATTTTTATTATGTTTCCCAATCACTTAATTAGGCAAATACTTATATTTCACCAGCATGCGTTGTCTGTGTCGAGGTATTATACTTTATTATTGTAGTAAGCAAACAGATTCTAAAACACTAATCAATTATTTTACTTTTTGCACTTTATTCCCCCTCTCCCACTTTTTCAGATCCCTGCTCCCAGAACTCCCTTATGTTACTGGTCAAATAAAAATTATCCCCGTTTGATACCCTCATTTGACATTATGACAAAGGATATCTACATATAACAAAGCTCTTTTCCTCCCTCCTCTGTGTTCCATTCCTTCCCTATGTTTTATTTAAATAGGAGGATGGGTTATTTGAAGCCAATTAATAAGAATAGCACAGAGAAAAATCCTACTTTTAATGGTGTCTGTCCTTATATAGTCTCTTTCACCAATGTCATACTAATAATCTGATGCAAATTTGGATGATAGCCCAGAGCTTTTGGGTCCATCTAGAAATAGGAACATGGTATAAAACTTTGTGATAATGAAAATGTCTGACCATATTTTGTTAGTTTTGTCATTGAATTGTCTGACAGGATTTATGGCACTTATGCTGCTCTGCCCATTACTTACTAAGGAAATATTGATGCTATCTGGAGGGAAACTGTGGAATTTGGCAAGTAATTTTTCAGCAGCATTTCGCTTTGCTAGTTTCTTAGATGTCCCAGTCCCTGCATAAAGAAACAAAACCAAAGAGTATTAACAAGAGAAAAATGCACTGAGGTGAACTTAGTGGCTCAGAGGACTGATAATTCATCTGTAGGTTGCTGGTTCAAATTTACCACAAACAGTAAGAAATAAGTTGTTACTATCTGACTGCTGTTTGAAGGCTTATGTGAAATAAACTGACTTCAATCCTGTTGCTAGTGGACTAGCATTGGGGGCACATTGCTGCAACACTGAGTTCCTGAATTACTACAGCTTGTTGATTATTCAATCTGTAGATAAGCAGAATTTGGTCTTTAGATGTGTTTGGGTTCCACAAATAGTTTCATTATTATAAAACATTTAAAATAATATCTTGACACAAACACTCTTGCAGCTTACTCTTACTCACATTTTCCTTCTTTTGAAAGAATTGTAATACAACTGAAAGGTACTTCGTTAAAAGAACTGAAGCCTTCTATTTGTACTCAGAACAAGCAGAAGATGTGAAATTGTGCAAGTTCTCACATTGTTCTTCCAGAATAACTCAGTTCTAAACTGAATGGATCACCTCCTGTAGTGAAAGAACACTTCAGTCTATAAGTCCAGTTAATCCTGGGATACTCTGCTAAGACTGCCAATATTGGTGCTAGTTAATAATTGCAATGGTAATGGTTTTGTGATGGAGGACACCTGTTCACTAAGAACTAGACTAAAATCAACTCACTTCATGTAGACCACCAAAGAGACATCAGATAGCAACATTTTAATCATTAGCCACCTGTTTTGGGGTTAAATGGGTGACCCAAATCATTGAGCAATCCACCTGACTTGAATTCAACCTGCAAGTCTCCCTGTAAATGCAATATTGTTAACCACTGGTGGTTACAGGTATTCAGAGTTCCTAGAGAATTTGTCTGATCTAGTCTTATGAAGTACACTAAGGAAAAAGGGTTTGGAATGTATTTTATAGTGATTTAAAGAGCGGGATTCTCCCGTAGACTCCATTACAAGTAAGTAAACCTCCAATTTCTCAGCTGTACGAAAACACATTAAGCATTTAAAAACTTAGGGCCAGATGGTTATTTGCCTCTATCATTACTACTGAGCTTCAAAGCTGGAGGTTAATACCTGTTCTGAGGAGGAAGATTTAGGACTCGTCTACACTACCCGCCGGGTCGGCAGGCAGCGATCGATCCAGAGGGGGTTGATTTATCACGTCTAGTATAGATGCAATAAATCGACCGCTGAGCGCTCTCCCATTGACTCCGGTACTCCACCAGAACGAGACGTGCAAGCGGAGTTGATGGGAGAGAGTCAGCTGTTGACTTACCGCAGTGAAGACACCGCGGTAAGTAGATCTAAGTACGTTGATTTCAGCTACGCTATTCACGTAGCTGAAGTTGCATATCTTAGATCTACCCCGCGCGGTAGTGTAGACAAGCCCACCGTGTCTTGCACTAAGTATTTCAAACTGCTGCTTCTCCTCACCAATCCCTTTCCATAACTTCTCAAAACCTAAATTCTAGATCAGAATGTCACTAAGCACAACCAGGGAGTCCTCCCCTCCACCAAAAAATTCCAAAACAATCTAATATGAGGATGGGTTATTTGCAGCTAACCAAATGCTGATCACTAGGTTAGAAAGGCTGGTCAAGAATCACTTTTGTGCAAATTCTATACTTGTAACTCTAGAGTTTACAAGGGAGTAAGTGCCAATGCAAAATTTTTGCAGGTTATCCAACATACACAATGCATGAATGTCATTCATCAAATACTTGTTTAAATAAAACTACTGTGTATTTGCATAGTCTGTTGCTAACGTCAAATGGAATATTTTACTTCAGTACACGGTGGAGGTATCATTCAACAACTTTTATTGCATTGAGAAATGTTTTAGATGCAACATTTAAATAGCTTGATTAAAAGTCTTATGTGCAAACGCTATTTAGGATATCTGTGCAATGTATTCGCACATTCTCTTGCCAATTTTGAGGTAATAGGACAGAACTGTCATTCAGAATATCACTTATCCTAATATTTAAAAGCACTGCAAGTCTGCATTTTAAAATTTAACACCATAACTTCCAGCATTTTCAAGTTAAATAATGGAACACTTTTTTAAATGGTCTCTTCCTTAATGTTAGGAAACAGAAAATGTATCCTCACTGTCCAAACGCTAATAGCAAATATTTTAAGTGTGCCAATGATGCATTTTGTATGTCATGAATCTGCTTTAAAAAAGAACCAAAAAAGGTACAATATTAAGATTTTTAAATAAAGGGGGGAGGGCGGGGGGGAGAGAAACACTCACAATTCATTGGAGACTGCTATGGAAACTGACCACATTCTAAATTTGCTACATTTTGTGTTGATTTAAAAAAAAATATATATATATACCAGTTTCTACAAATGTTTCTATTCTGCAAGTCATTGTAAACTCCCGCTTGTGAGGAGGCCCCGACTCATGCGCAAGTGAATATTCTGGAAGTCTCCATCCCTTCTGAACAGCCAGTTCCTAAAGAAACAGAGGTTAGACCTGACTAATAAAAAAGATTCTGCTTTGGTCTGTCTCTAAACATCCCTTTCAAACAGCTACCATCTTTGCTTAGCAAAACTCATTGGTCCATTTTTTAAAACACATTTACCACCATAACACTGAAAATATTTCAATAATAGCTTGAAGAGCACAATATATTGATGTGGGAAAACACAAGGATATAAGTTACCTAAAATGACACATTTACCAGAAGTCAAAGTAGAGATGGGGACAAACAGAAAAAACTGTTCTGGTATTTGCAAATACTAGTAGCACATGTAAAAGCCCTCCAAACACTAGTAAGTTACATTTTAAAGAGCTGTGTTAGCCTAAAACCCTATCTAAAAATGAAAGGCCATAGGGTGGTTTTGTAGGGTGTTGATCCTGAGCCCTCACTCTTCAGGCTGGCAGGGTTTGGAGTGCCATGTAAGAGAGAGGGACCTGGTCCTGTTCAGAAAAGTTAAAAACCAGCTTCAATCTCAGCTGTTTAGTCAAACTTGAAACTTTAAGCCTTGAATAAGTGCCAATTCCTCCTTTAATTGTTCTGAGCTATTAAATTCAATTCTTTTGATTTTTCATATTTTTAATATGACTATCCAAATTATAGTACCGACTGGCAAGGCCAGCCTGCTTAAAACAGAGAATCAATTAACAAAACTAGTGACAGTGAACATATCACATCATGCAATACTGTACCCACAGCATTAAAATAAAAACATAGTAGAAAAAACACAATCCTATTCTTGTTGTCAAGTATCAGAGGGGTACCATAACAACTCTAACTCAGGAACCAACCCATGCAACAAACCTCGATGCCAACTCTGCCCACATATCTACACCAGCAACACCATCACAGGACCTAACCAGATCAGCTACAACATCACCGGCTCATTCACCTGCATGTCCACCAATGTTGTATATGCCAGCAATGCCCCTCTGCTATGTACATTGGCCAAACTGGACAGTCACTACGCAAGAGGATAAATGGACACAAGTCAGATATCAGGAATGGCAATATACAAAAACCTGTAGGAGAACACTTCAACCTCCCTGGCCACACAATAGCAGATGTAAAGGTAGCCATCTTACAGCAAAAAAACTTCAGGACCAGACTCCAAAGAGAAACTGCTGAGCTCCAGTTCATTTGCAAATTTGACACCATCAAATCAGGATTAAACAAAGACTGTGAATGGCTATCCAACTACAGAAGCAGTTTCTCCTCCCTTGGTGTTCACACCTCAACTGCTAGCAGAGCACCTCACCCTCCCTGATTGAACTAACCTCGTTATCTCCATACTGATTTATACCTGCCTCTGGAGATTTCCATTACTTGCATCTGAAGAAGTGAGGTTCTTACCCACGAAAGCTTATGCTCCCAATACTTCTGTTAGTCTTAAAGGTGCCATAGGACCCTCTGTTGCTATTCTTGTTGTGAGTTTTTCTTTTTGACCTCGTAGTGAGTCATGCCTTTCAACTAAAGTTTCTATCTTCTATTTCTTGAAGAGCAGAATGGTACATACACTCTCACATCCCTTTCATCTCCTTTAAAATATTCAGTTTAAGAGAGAGAAACACCTTGACTAGATTTATTTAAGTTTTTAAAAGCAATGGTCAAGAAATGTGGCTTCAAGGACTTATTCATTAATGAAAACTGTTGTTAAGGGAAGTCTTAAGCTAAGCTTTCTGTACCATCTACCTTAAATATGTCTCTGGAAAAAAATTAAACAAGAAGCAGCCAAATCTCATGTCCAGCAAGAGATTTTCAGTTTTTGATTCTTACTTACAACTAGTCATTTGTGAACCATGAGATTCTTCAGAGCCATGCAAGTAAACTTAGGTCAAAACACTGCAAATAGTTTCCTTTAATATGAAGCCCCCTCAAAGTCAATGGGACTACTTGTGCTTAAAGCACATGCAAAACTGTCTTCAGGGTTGGGTGTCTGGGCTCAATCCACAAGGTACTGAGCACTCTAGCCCCAATCCAGCAAGGCATATGTGGCTGAGTGCTTCCCTGGATTGGAGGCAGAGTGCACAGCACTTTGTGTTTAGACCTCAAGGGTTCATCCTACAGTGTTAAACTTTAGCACTTAATGCATATGTGTATTAACTGCGATACTAAATGTTTCATATGAAAATGTCAAACAAAGCAGACATGAAACATTATTTAAAGGGGCAGATTTCTGTACATAATATTCTGTTCCTCTTCTTCCATAAACACTCTAAATTTCAGAAATACAGAACACCTTAAATTCATCAAAACACATTAAAAATAATCCTCTAAATATGTTGTCTACGGGTCTCCAATTTCAACCAGCTTTGTGAACATTTTAAAGAAAATCTTATAGCATAGGAAGCCAAATTGTCATGTCTGTTCACACCATGGTTTAATTTTGACAGTATTAACTGGACTTAAACATAATTATAATAGTAAAGTTAGTTGCATACACATTTCATATTCTCACTACAGCTGGCTATCTACATGCTTTCCCCGCAGTGAACACAATTAGTGTTTGCTCTTTTCTGACCTGTACTACTTGCTCTGGGCTGTCTATGCTGCCTTCTGTAACTAAAAAAAAAAAAGTAAGAAAGATATGTTCAAAAAGTAGCTGCTAGTTTAGTGTAAATAATGCCTGACAAGTCTAAGAACAAGAATAGATTTTAAATTCAGGCTTATCCAATATTCATTTTTTTTAAGGAATATTTTACACACAGCTGAACTATATGGCATGATGGTCTTAAAATGCAAAAAAGTTACATCTTACCTGTAATGTACCTATAGGATTGGTTTGATTTTGTGGTTGCTTTGGAGAATCTGGAACTATGGAGTCTGGCACTGAAAGACTAAAATAGTTTAACTTTTTTTTTTTTTTTAAACTGACAACTTTAAGTTAAAACTGCTGAAGAGGGACATAAATTAGGCACTAATCCATTAATAACCTAGGGCCTCAGTCCTCAAAACTCTAATGCATACACTTAATTTTACACATGTGAGTAGTCCCATTAAAATCTTTGCATGATTAGTGTCCAAGGCTAAATCCCCATCTTCTCAGGTGTGGAAAACACTATATCGTAATTATTTGAGATTTAAAATTTTAGAGCCAGACACACCTGATATTAATGTGTCCCCTGGCAACTTGTGAATATTTATTTTTAAACATGTCTCTTTCTCTCCTCCATGGCAGGGGTGGGGGGCAGAGGTGGGGAATCACACAAACAGCAGATTGACCGGTTATACAGAGAAAATAGTAAAAACTGAATATATAGGAGGTGCCTTCAATTATTATTATACTATAATCATGTAAATTTGTTAAAGAATGTTTTTGGATGAAAAGCCACCTGTATAACAGCTTCACATTACACAGTACACCATCTTGCAACAGAAGTAGCATCTGAAAAAAAGACATTAGTCCCATTTCATCTTAGACAGTTTCACTAGGAAAAGAATGAAATACAAGAATCCAGATTACAGAAAAAGTAACTTTATAATGTTTGAGAGAGTGTCAGTTTTTAGAATTAAATTAGAAAAAACTTTCCTCAAAAAGAAACGGAAGTCTTCCAACTGCTGAACTGATAGTTTGGGGTTTTTGGGGGGCGGGATTGGTGTTCAGAGCTTCTTTTAATGCCATATTTAGATCGGCAGTGACATTTTGTGCAGTACAATACAGCCACACCTAACTCACCCAATACTTGGATTTCCTTTCAAAACGTTCAAGGCAGCTTCTGCAGCTCTGTGTTTTGCAATCTTCTTGCTATGACCTTCACCTGTATTAAAACAGACAATCTGATATCCCTAAAGCATGACAACATGTGACTAATGACGACCTTGTTAAATTGTTATAACAGCCCTGTCTGGAATCTCTATAGCATTATGTTATGCAGCCCCACCCCGACATGCTCCCTCTTGCCCTTACATTGGGGTTTGAGATGGGGTCCTCAGAAGGCAGGCTTGGGTGGCTTTCTCTATAGTGCCTTTGCTGAGGGAATCTACGGTGGGTTATATAGTAGCAGAGGAAGACATGGGGAGGGTGGGGGCATAAAGAGCAGAATTCTATATAACCAAAATAGAACACTCCTCCAGAATCTGGAATTTAACCCAGAAGTCCTGAGTCTCTGTATCCCTCTGTTGTCAGCAAATACATAGCTCTGAAAACCACTGGCACAGTGTTTTTCATCTCCCCCTAGTGGTAGTCCACGGAGAATAACAGCATACAGTATTACTATCAGTTGCTGCATTACCTCAAGTACTGTAGTCTGAACCCTGCTGATGATCTATGTTATAGAATGTCTTAAGTCTTAAAAAAAAACAACAACACACACCTCATCTATGACATCCCTAGAAACTATACTTAAACTTTAAGGTTGCAAAGTCAAGTATGCAAAAGTCAGGAAACACCAGGCTTAAGGTAGCTTGTGCATCCTTAATTCAGCGATCATGTGCATATGCATTATCATATGCACATGATCACACTTTTTCCCCACGCCCCCACAGAAACCCTGCCTCATTCAGTGCACTGCATGGATCTGCATGGGGGATGAATTAGGGCTGTGTAATAATGGAGGCTGTTCATAGCAGAAGCTGGAAAGTGCGTACCTATTGTGATTGTTGGGAGATGGCAGACCTAAGCCTGCCCTCAGCTAAAGGCCCTGCCCCTTAGCCGGCGGCGGGAGAAACCAGTGAACCTGGGACCCAAGTGAATACTGGGGACAACAAATGAAAAAACAGGGATGGGAGTGAAGGTCAAAGGGTGAAAATCAGGGAACTGGATGGGGACACTGAGAAGATAACCCCAGACAGTGCCCACTGCTCCTCAAAGGCATCTAAGGAATCAGTGGACACTGCGCCCAGAGCAGTGGCTCTCAACCTTTCCAGACTACTGTATCCCTTTCAGGAGTCTGATTTGTCTTGTGTACCCCAAGTGTCACCTCACTTAAACACTACTTGCTTACAAAAATCAGACATCAAAATACAAAAGTGTCACAGCACACTATTACTGAAAAATTGCTAGTGCTTTTTACGTAGCCTGTTGTAAAACTAGGCAAATATCTAGATGAGTTGATGTACCCCCTGGAAGACCTCTGTGTACCCCAGGTTTAGAACCACTGGCCCAGAGGAACTCTGCCTGGAGATATGACTTCGCAAGGGATTGGAAATAGGCCCTACAGTTGCAGAGCCCTGCCCAGCTTCTTCCTCCTGGTATGATGGATGGCAGTATTGCCAGCACCAGGAGGTTGATGAGGTTTTGCAACTTTGCGGGGCCATGGATGGGGTGTGCAAGGATCAGGAGGTGTGAGGAAAAGTGCAGCCAGAACCTCTGTAACAGGTTCTGGAGGAGCCAGGAGAGGGGCTGCAAACTGACGCACTGTACATAGGTGTGTGCCAGGATCTCCCACTCACTGCAGACAGGACAGGTGTTGGGGGAGTTCATGAACTGCACCAGCTACATGCCCATGCTTATGGCTTCATGGAGGAGCCACCAACTGATATCCCTGGTGGGCCATGAACCAGAATGGAATATATTCTGGACCACTAGGTTACCTCCCCTCCTCAGGTGGCAGCAGGTCCCACCACTTAGTGTCGGGGAGGTGGGCTGGGGGGGAGACACAAGGGCGATGAAGTGGATAGTATGAAACACAAGTGCGTACAGATGTTTCCTTGGTGGTTTGGAGGTGATACAGATGGATGTCATTCAGCCAGCTCAGGCTGGGTGTTGGGGGTGGCTGGGAGGCTCATGGGGCAGGGGTCCAATGTCTAATTCTGGAGGGCCAGTGGTGAGCAGTGGGTGGAGAGCACCTACCTACAGGACCCATTCCAGGAAAGAGAGAGAGAAGTGGGAGGCAAGGCTGCCCTCACCTCCTGGAGTATATGACTGAGGACACACAGGGTAGACAACCCCTGGCTGGCTGAGCACACTGGGGTCCACTCAGTCCCTCTGATGATAGTCTAGGTGGTCTCTCATTCTGGTGGCACCAACCTCCTGGAAATTGTGTAGTGAATGAAGCAGGGGACTGCAAGAAGAGAGAGGATGTTCTCCTGGTTATTCATGTTGAATGCCATCCCAGAGAACTAGATTCTATTCCTGCCTCTCACACTATTCCTTCAGGCTGCTGGGCAAGTCACTTAAACTAAAATTTTCCGAAGGGAGCCACTAATTGTATGTTCCTCATTTTTGAGTGCTCAACCTGAGACTCCTGGGGGTGGATCTGCAGAAGTGCTGAGCACTCACAACTGAAGTCAATAGGGACTGTGCTTTGAATATACAAAGTGTCAAAAATGCTAAGTGCTCTGAAATATCAGGCCTTAGACATCTCAAGTTGAGCATCCAAAATTAGTGGACACACTTGTAATCTTGACCTTAAACTTTTTGTGCCTCAGTTCTGCTATCTAAGAAATGAGGATAATATGACTACCTAATTTCATATGAGTGTTCTGAAGATCAATTCATTGTCTGAGAAGCATTCAGTTACCTTGGCAAAAGCATGATAGAAACACCCAAGAAGAAACTAACAACTTCTTATTTGGTGCATGGCTTAAATGGTATGTATTTAAGATCTGGGGTCACACATTGACAAGGCTACAGATAAATAATGAATAACTATGCTTTCACTGAAGTAGCTATCATATGGAAATATATACTAGAGCATGTAATTTTCATAATGGCTGTGTACAAGGGGGCCAAATCATGGATGCATAGGCAACTTTAATTCTGGAATTTCCTTGGCTTTTGAGTGCTTGACTTTACAACCATAATGTTCTTTTAATGTAATTTTTTTTTTGCATGTAATAATTCTATACTTAGTGCACTATCATGAAGACAATAGATGTAGTTTATTCCAAACAGATTAATTTAAAATTAGGGCTGTCAAGCGACTAAAAAATTGCAATTAATCGGGCAATTTAAAAATTAATCACAATCACGCAATTAAACAATAGAATACCATTTATTTAAATATTTTTGGATGTTTTCTACATTTTCAAATATATTGATTTCAATCACAACACAGAATACAAAGCATACAGTGCTCACTTTATATTTTTTTGATTATAAGTGTTTGCACTGTAAAAAGACAAGAGATAGTATTTTTCAATTCACCTAATACAAGTATTGTAATGCAATCTCTTTATCATGAAAGTTGAACTTATAGAATTATGTACAAAAGTACTGCATTCAAAAATAAAACAATGTAAAATTTTAGAGCTTGCAAGTCCACTCAGTCCTACTTCTTGTTCAGCCAATTGCTCAGACAAACAAGTTTGTTTACATTTGCAGGAGATAATGCTGCCCACTTCTTGTTTACAATGTCACTTGAAAGTCAAAACAGGTGTTCTCATGGCACTGTTGTAGCCGGTGTCGCAAGATATTTACGTGCCAGATGCACATGCTTCAACCACCATTCCACAGGACATGTGTCCATGTTGATGACGGGTTCTGCTTGAAAACCATCCAAGGCAGTGCGGACCAATGCATGTTCATTTTCATTATCTATGCCACTAGCAGAAGGTTGATTTTCTTTTTTGGTGGTTCGGGTTCTGTAGTTTCCGCATCGGAGTGTTGCTCTTTTAAGACTTCTGAAAGCATGCTCCCTACCTAATCCCTCTCAGATTTTGGAAGGCACTTCAGATTCTTAAATCTTGGGTCGAGTGCTGTAGCTCTCTTTGGAAATCTCACATTGGTACCTTCTTTGCATTTTGTGACATCTGCAGTGAAAGTGTTCTTAAAATGAACAACATGTGCTGGGTCATCATCTGAGATTGCTATACCATGAAATATATGGCAGAATGTGGGTAAAACAGAGCAGGGGACATACAATTCTCCCCCAAGGAGTTCAGTCACAAATTTAATTAACACTTTTTTTTTTTTTTTAAACACGTGTCACCAGTATGGAAGCATGTTCTCTGGAATGGTGGCCGAAGCATGAAGGGGCATACGAATGATTAGCATATCCGGCACGTAAATACCTTGCAATGCTGACTACAAAAGTGCCATGCAAATGCCTGTTGTCACTTTCTGGTGACATTGTAAATAAGAAGAGGGCAACATTATCTCCTGTGAATGTAAACAAACTTGTTTGTCTTAGCGATAGGCTGAACAAGAAGTAGGACTGAGTGGACTTGTAGCCTCTGAAGTTTTACATTGTTTTGTTTTTGAGTAACAAAAAAAAAAAAATCTACATTTGAAAGTTGCACTTTCAGGACAAAGATTGCACTACAGTACTTGGATGAGGTGAACTGAAAAATACTATTTCTTCTGCTGATCATTTTTACAGTGCAAATATTTGTAATCAAAATATACACTTTGATTTCAATTACAACACAGAATACAAGATATATATGAAAATGTAGAAAAACATCCAAAATATTTAATAAATGTCAATTGGTAGTCTCTTGTTTAACAGTGCAATTAAAACTGCGATGAATCGCTATTAATTTTTTTAATCGGGATTCATTTTTTTTAGTTAATCGCATGAGTTAACTGCGATTAATCGACAGCCCTGTTTAGGTTAGGTTTTCCAGAATCCTCAAGCTAGCAGGCAGCTCTTGGAGATTTTCCCTTCAGCCAGTGAACATTCTTACCTAGCCAAGGTAATATTTATCTTTGCCTTTTTACTGAACTTTCTGAAAATATCAAATCAGAATTAACAGCCTAAAACTGCACTGTTTTAATGTTTAGTTTAGTCACATGTGAATCTCAAAGTTTAAAAGCTTGCTTTTTAGGCAAAGCTGTTAAAGTTTGGCAAGTACTGGAAGGAGCAAAAGCAAAGCATATTAACCTATTAAATAAATGAAATGGCCAAATTGTAACTTTTTGTTGTTGTTGTTTTCCACTGGAAAATACACATTGGAAATAATTAAAGATTTTTTTTTTCTTAAACCACTGCCAACAACCATACCAAAGGGTAGCAACATTACAGACCTGTGCCTGTTATTTCACCTACTGTGACTTTAAAGGTGAAACTTGGAAGATGTACTTGTCCTTCAGCCTTCTCAAACTTGTACTCAGGAGTGATACCAGCCTTCGTGCCATATTCATGTAACAACTGAATTGGTGTTTTCCCTGGTTTGGCAACAATCATTTCCTCCAAGCTGCAAAGAAAAGAATAAGATTTCCCGATGAATAATTTACAAAAGAAAATAATTTAGATGGGAAAACTGTATTTAAAGCTGGTCAAAAAAATCTGAATCTTATGATTTTTTTCACTGAAACTTTGAAGAAATAATTTTACTACTTGGCTTTTGTGGCACTTTTCATCCATAGATCTCAAAGCACTTTACAAAAAAGGACAAGCATTGTTACATTGGGATGGGGAGACCAAGTTATAGGGAAGCAAAGTACTTGTCCAAGGTCCCATGGTAGACCAGGATAGAACCCAAGTTTACTGAGTCCCAGTTCACTAGGCCAATATTATCTCCCAAATTTCCATTTTTTTTTTAAACCAGCTCTAGCTACTGTAAAAGGATAAAATTACCAACCCTCCCCCCCCCCCCAAAATCTGGATGAGGAAAAAATAGTTTAACGAATTTTCAGTGTGTAGGGCCTTGCATCCATTCATATATGTGAAGTTTATTTTGCAGCATAGGAGGAAACAAGAACAGAGATGTAGGTAGGTGGAAAAGCTATTCAGAGGTCTGAGCTTAAACTTGTTTCAAAATGCCCAATAAGAGGCTCTAGGGATGGGCACATCAAAACTAGAACAGCAAGAAAGGAAGAGTATTTTAGCTGCAGCAGAGAAAGGGAAAAGATTGCAGTGGTTCTCAAACTTTTTGTATTTACAACCCCTTTCACACAGCAAGCCTCTGAGTTTCTTTATAAATTAAAAACACATTTTTTTTATTTAACACTATTTTAAAGTGATATTTGTTAATATCACTTTTCACAGCAGACTTACTAGTGCACTTCACAGCGGACTTGATAGCTAGCTGGGAGGCATATACTTGCAGCCCCCACATAACAACCTTGCAACCCCTGAGGGGTCACGACCCCCAGTTTGAGAACTTCTGTGATTAGAGGAAAAACAGGTAGCTCAGACAGTCACAACATGATCAAGCTAAGCTAAACTAAGGCATGTCTGTATTTAGCATTTGGGAAAGAGACCAGAAAAGTTAATTTACAAATCATTGTGGAGGAAAAACCAACAGGATTTGGCAAAAGCTTTTGGCACAAAGAGGGGACAGAGTTAGAGGGATATGTTGAAAACAAAAAAAACCTGCAGTTTCTCAGATTTACAAGACTTTCCTATCCTAATACCCAATAGGACAACAAGTATTTAAACCCACACACATGTATGATTTTTTTGCATCAGGAGGACCTACATGCATTTGCATGCTATTCAGAACTATCAGCTCTACATTGTAAAGCAAATTTAGTGCACAAAGAGTACCAGACTGACAAATCAGGAGACTAGTCACAGCACTATTATAGTATCAGTAGTGACTGCAAAATTCTCTACAAAGTGCCATCCTATGTACCTCAGCCCTCTTCTAAAGAGGCTGCCTAAAATGAGAAGAACACACAGACTTCGTGACGATTCAACATGCTGAAAGTGCCAACAAGAATGTCATTTTGTTTCATTTTGTAATATGGACACCTATCAACAAAAAACAGATGGACTCCAGTTAGTTTACATAGGTCTCTGAATGAATTTTGGTTGCTACTGAACCGAACTGGATTCAAATCACTGGCCTCCTTGTGAAAGGCTCTCATTACCTGTGTTTCAAGACAGCTTGTCATCGTCCATTCAAGTTATGAAAAATCAAACTGATCTTACTAAATGATGAAAGAAAAATTATTTTATGCTGAAAGCCTGCACTGACAATTAAGGGGGGAGGGAAAGTGGTTTTCAGCTGGAAGCTGCATGCTATGAAACCAGAATGCAAGTTAGATAACAAACACTTAAAATACAGGATCATTCTTAAACACAGCAATAAAGAATCAGTTATATAATGTGATAGAAAACAAATGGCAGATTGTTGTAGGCAACTGTTCTATTGGCAGATAGGAATAGGGGAAACAAAATATTTGCAAAATAACATTATATTACAAGTAATTAACACTTTCTTCTGATCACCAAGACAACTGGGAGTGGCATCAGTTACAACATGCACAAGTGGTTGGATACCGAAAGCATTTATTAATTCTCCACAGCAAAGAAACAATCATTGTTGAGGAGGATCTGAAGGTGACAGGTCCATAGTAGATTGAGCTTGCACCCATCTCAAAACTTATCAAGTTCAAAAGTTAACAGTATCTGGATAGCTGTTCTCCATCAAAAGCTGGGCTATTTCAGGAACTGGTGTTTTAGGCCAGGACTATTCACAGGCTTAAAGTCAAACACATGAGTTTGTAGGATCATGGTATACAAACACTCTCCTTGTCTGGCTTGGAACATGGCCTAGACTTCTTTTCCCCCTCCCTACATTATTTATTTTGCTCCACCACTAGGATGACAGAACATTATGCTGCTGGAAGTATCATGAAACTAGTTCCTGAGCATTTGTCAAAATGTACCATGGCACTGTTTGAAAGATGGGCTGTTGGGGACCTAAATACTTCTGAGGATCAGGATCTTTCTTGCCAGGGGGGTGATTACTGTCGCTGTACCTATAAGTCCACCACTTCTGGTTTGAACTGGACAGGGTGCATGAAGGACTGGGCCATGTTTAACAGCTGTCACATTCTACCATGAAGGTGGCTCCTTTTCAGGGATGCTGAGTCCTGCTTACAACGGCTAACAGCGTTACCTTTACACTGACATGACTGAGAGGGATCTTCAACGGAGAGCTGAGTTTAAGGGCTATTGAGCCTGCCTCTGACTGCATCACTCTCAGTCCGAGGGTAAGGGACTGAGCCTCAGCGGCTGGCTGGCGGCGGGCGCAGGCTGGTGCAGCATCTACACTTGCAACCCCGGTGGCTGAGCTGAGAGCAGGCGGGGGTAAAGGCCCCGCGCCGGGTCAGAGCCCGGGACGAAACCAGGCCGAAGGGCGGGACGCAGCTGGCCGCTCTCTGGGGCCGACAGGACTCACGCTGGGCAACCCGCGGGCAGAGGCGGGCTCTGCGGGGGGCCTGGGGCTCACACAGAGACCAGCGTTTTCCCCGCTCGCTGCGCTGCGAACTGGGGCAGCTGGGCCGCAGCGACAATGAGCGGGGGCACGAGCCCGGCCGGTGCCACCCCCGCAGGCAGCAGTTGGCCGCGGCCGCTCGCGCACCTCTGGTGAGTGGGGAGCGGGAGAGGTTTCCCTGATTACCCACAATGCCCCACTGCGCCCTGACCTGCGGGGCTTGTCCGGCGCCTCCGGGCTCTGCTGGGTCGCGGCCGGGAAGGTCTCCTGAGACATGGCCGGGCCGGCCGCCTCCGCCTCCCAGCGAAGCGCGTCCCCTAGTGGCGTGCTGTGGGGGCGGGGCCGCGCCGGGAGAGCGGGGCGGCGCTACCTGCCGTTCCTGCTCGGCAAAGCCCCCGCTTCCTGTCGCTGCGGGGCCCGGCACCTTCCCGGAGAACGACAGTCCTTCCTGCCCTCCGCGGAGCGCACCCTGTGGGGGCGGAGGAGATGGGCCCGGCCTCGCTCAGCGCACCCTGTATGGCCTGGCCTGGCCAGTGATGCACAAACCCTCCCCCCTCAGGAATCCCGGTGGGGAGAGTAATACCCGCCCCCTCCCCCCCAACACACCCATGGGGCAGAGAGGGAAGCCCTATATTCCCCCTCCGTCAACCCCAGCATAGGCCACTCCCCACTCATGTATATGAACACTCTTAAAGCCCAGCAAAATCCCATGTGCCCCTCTGTGGTGGAGTACACCCCAGTGTTTACCCTAGGGCTGCTAGTTTTGGTTGGATGTATTCCTGGAGATTTCATCACATGACATAATCTTTAATTCTTGGAGACTCCAGGCTAATCCTGGAGGGTTGGCAACCCTAATTTACCCCCTACATACCATTGTAGTAATCTTTATACAAAATATATCTTGTAAGCTATCACTTGAAAATCCATAACTTGCTGTTTAGTAATGGCCTGGTGAACTGTGTATGGCAACATTGTATGGGAAGTTTCCCTCATGTGGTTGCTATTAACCCAGGTTCCAAACCCCACAGTCCTGCCCAAACAGATATTGGCAAATAGGTCTGTCCTAAACAGAGGACTGTGTGCTTGCTTTAATTTGTGTTTAAGCAGTGAACAGAGTCATCAAGCAGGAAGGGAAGATGAAGTTCAAACAGGTGAAAAAACCATCAGGGAATATTTTTCCTGGTAGACTCTTTATCTCCTGGGTCAGCTGGAAATATGTTTCAAGAGGGGAACTGAAACTATAAAAAGGAGGGGCAAACACCCAAAGGCACCCCTCTCTGTCTCTGTCCCTGCCCTTTGCATTCACTGCACCTGAGGAAACAAAGGCAGCAGCTATTGGATACTCTAGGGCAGGTGTCCTGACCTAAAGAGTTTAGTCAGTGTAAGACTCCTGAACGCATGTGGTAAGAAAACTTTTTGCTTTGAAGCTAATGTAGTTTGTTAAGTTAGGCACTAGTAAGCATTTTACGTTTATTTTTCTTGTAACCATTTTTTACTTTTATGGCTCATTTCTTGTACTCACTTAAAAGCTATCTCTTTGTTGTTAATAAACTTTTTATATCTAATCCAATGTGCTCAGGTTGAAATGTCTGGGTAACTCCATTTATGGTAACAAGTTATATGCATATTATTCCCATAAAGGAATAATGGACTCAGTATAGTTGTACTGTCCAAGGGGGACGGGACTGCGCAGTATAGGACATATGTTTCTGGGGGGAAATCTGGGACGGGTACATGTGGGGGTCAACCTGCAGCATAACTAAGGCTGATAAGAGCCAAAGTGTGGCTGGCTGGCTGCAGCACACATACAGACATAGCTGGGAGTGATTTACATGCTGGTAACTGTGAGCAGTCCAGGTTGAGGCTACAGCAGCAAGGCATTGTAAAAGGCACCCCAGGTTACAGGGTAGGGGTGACATAGCTACTCATTAGCCTGGATTGTATCCTGCTATGTCACACCCTCCTACCAAATGCTGACACACCCCAGCAACCTTCCTCCCCTGCCCCACAGACACACACCACCGTCCACGAAGGAACAAACTGCTAAATTCCTCTCCCCCCTCCCAAGCTCACAGAACAAAATCCACACATAATCATGTGGGGAAAGGCAATAAAACACAAGAATATCCTTTCTGATACAGAAAATTTTTATTAAAGTTAATGTTTAAAATGAAATATACACGAGTTAAGAGGCAAGGTACTGTACATCTGGGGTCAGGCTTGGGTTATGGGGGGTTACAGGTATCGTTTGCAAGGATGAGAATATACATACATCTCGCATAACCTGCATAGACCCAGATTGGGGTGCAAGGGTTTTTAAAGTGTCAGTGGATAAGTGGGCTCGGGTACGCCACCCATGGAATGAATAAGGAGTCCAACTCAGTATCGGTGTAGCAGATAAGTACATGGGTGGGGCGCGTCCCTTGGTCCTTCAGGGAAGGAAGTGGGTTATTTCCCTGGTCAGCGGTCTCGGTTACTCAATGCGGTATTGACGGTGTCCTGTGATATGTTCCGTATAAATGTCTCTGGACCACCTGATGGTGTCGGACACCAGGAGCTGTCTCATGAGCCGGGTGTAGCGTCGACCAACTCCGCACGCTCTCAGAACCGGCTCGTTGTGGGGGTCCCACGAGCCCAGGGCTCCCACGATCAGGGCGTGTATCTGGACCTCGTAGCCCTGGGCTCTCAAGGTCTCGGCCAGCCAGGTGTACTTTGACGCCTTCCGTGCTCGGGCCTCGTGGAGGGCCGGTGACCGGTTTTCAAAAGGCACCGTGACGTCTACGATGAGGACCTTCTTCTTTTCTGCGTCCGTTCGATGATGTCAGGTCACAGTCTGCTGTCTGTCCCGGGGATGGCGGAGTCGAGGGTGATCTTCCCCAGGGACTGCAATTACACATGTACCAAGCCCTCCTGACCCAAAAGCACCAACCAGCCAGAAAAGACAGTAAACATCAGCAAAGCAGAAGTGAGACCACAACACACAGAGCAAAGTCTCTCCCCAGGGTGAGAAAAGCAGAGATTAACATACTGTAAAATCCCCTAACTTTGAGTAAAGTCGTATCTACACATCAACTAAGGAAAAAATTTAGAAAGGCTCGCACAATCTGAAGTTTATTTCTTCAGGGCTGAGCTCTTTAATAGAGTTATTATGCAAGCACTACTGAAAGGATCTTCCTCCCGGCCTCCAATTGTGTAGCTCAGCAGGCCTGCTCAGGTGAATTCCCATTGGTAAAACACTTTGGGATCCAGCTGGATAACAGGCTCATTAAACAGAAATTATATCATTGTCTTTGCAATCACAACAAAAAAAGATGACTGCAGAATTTAGTAATCTTTTGATTCTAAAGCAATCATCTTACGTATTTTCAAATAATGGCATTATACTACTAAAGATTGAGCAATCATCTCTGTATCATTTTACACAGTTAATTTATTATTCATTGTACTGGATGAGATGGCAGAACAGAAGGAAGTTGGAAAACAATACACTAGAAGCTGGGTGGTGATGACCCTACTGATTCTCTTCTCCAAGTAAAATGTAACTAGGCTTTAAACAAAGGAGCTAGACTTTAAGTTTTGCCATATGATCATTCAATTACTAAAATATTTTAACATGGGTATGAGGGTTGGAAGCTGCAGTTGATACAGGGTTTTTTATTATTATTAATGCCATACTATGTTTGCTGCTGCTACCAAAAACTTTGTTAAGCAGGTTGGTGATGGTGGGAGATTAGTCCCTGTTCCTAGCCTCAGTGAAGCTGACAAATACCAACCTCTGAGTCTTGTTATTAAGAAGAGAAAATGTTTTCTTTCAAAAAAATCTAAATTTGCTTCGACACCTTTCACCCTAAAAGACATTCTTCAGGGAGAGAAAGAAATTTCAGCTGGTAAGTTTTTCTGTTCTTCTTTAAGGCCTGAAATATTAAGGTTTTGCAGTAAACATAGACCTGGTGTTATATTTAATTAGTATTTGTAATATGATAATTATCTTCATTAGCCATGCAATTAATGAGAAATGAAAAAATAAATTATAAAAATAGTCAAACTTCTATTTAAAAAACTGCACAAATATGTTTACTAAATGGCTAAAATTCTGGAATAATTTTCAGGAATCCATTTTATTAACAAATCTTGATTATTTTTGTGTACTAATAAATAGCAAGTATAATTCAGCCGTGTGTATTTAAAAAGTATTATCATAAAAGATTCCTGGTAAATATGTTAGCATATGTTATTTATGAGTTATTTAAAGTTCCATTGTACTATATATACGTTTTCAAGGCACATCTCCATGAAGCGTCACTGTTGAATAGAAATAATGGGCTCCAATCCTGCAACTGATTCATGTGACTGACCTCTTGTACCAGCTAAATGGGGATCTGTTCAAGCACAAGGGTCTGCCCATGCAGATCTGATTGAAGAATTGGGCCATAGTAATTTGTTTTTATAATTTAGTCAAATATTTCAGTAGTGTAACTACCTCTAGATATGTATAATTCGAATAAATCTTAAGGAGACTCTGTCTTAAGTAGGAGGTTCAAAATTTAAACTATAGGTCCAGATCCACAAAAGTGGTGTGATGCTGAATGTCACAATGCCTAGCTTTTATAGGTGTTTAGAAAATCATTGGAACTACCTGGGATCCACATAGCCTGAGTTAGGTGCCTAAACTCCCTATACAATGAATGTCACAAGATAGGCACTTTAAGAATGCGATCCACTAGATGGGGAGCTGCCTAAGCTAGCCAGTAGGAAAGACTGACAAGAGCTGTGTGACTTAAGCTGTTATTAAGACAGATGGCTAATTCCGAGCTGCAGAGAAGTGTCTATCTCTATGTGTGTTCCACAACCGGGAACCCCTCTCCTAGCGTCAGGTGGCTTAGATGCCTAAGCTGTTTCTTGTAAGGGGCAGTTAGGTAATTACCTCACTCCACACAGAAAGAAGTGGTGCCCACCTGATAACTTTAGCCCTCTGGTTAGAACACTCATTTGGGATGGGGGAGATCCAGATTCAGTTCCTCCTGTTGCGGAGAGAAGATTTGAACAGAGACTCTCTCTTGTGTCAGGAGAGCTCTCTAACCGCTGAACCATGGGGCTCGCTCTCTCACTTTCTTCAGTTGAAGCTGTTCCACTGTGTACAAATAATTAAAGGGTCATTGGAGCATGGGGACTGGACCCTGGGTCTCCCCAGCCCAGATGGATTCCCTAACCAACAGGCTATGGAGTCATTCTTTCTCGCTCTGGCCCAATGACTCTTTAATGCAGTGAGTGCACTTGAAAGCAGAAAAATCCACTAAGGAAAAACATTTCTATTTCAAGACTACACAGAGACTTGACACACAAATAGGGTCAAATTCTTCTAGCCTTGCACCTATGAGAAATTCAGTAAGATTACTTGTGTAAGTAAAAGTTGCAAAAGATTTCTTGTAAAATCTAGTTTTAAAAAGATCAAACAAACAAACAAAACATCTTAGCAGTGTCCTTTCAATAGGGGTTACATCTCATGAGGACAATGTGCTTTAATTTGTAATTGAATTTCTACTTTTTGGATGACAAAGGTACTGGAAAATGTGACAAGCCACTTAGCATTATGAGAGAAAAATATTATACACTCAAAAGCTTTAAAATTCACTTTATGAAAAGTCTGTAACTTCCTTTGTTAATAAAAGACTTCAGTTGTGCTATATTGTCAGCCGGTATCTTCTAATTTTTTCCACAAGTAGAACAGAAATATATTGTGAATCACAAGGAAAATATTAACTAAAAATGCCTATTAAGTTAGAATAGAGTTCAAGCAAAAATGGATTCTTTAGTTCATACCAAGATCTGCGTACATGCAAAATTTCAAGAAAGTCAGATGACTTACTATGTGTTTTGCTACTTCTCCAGAAGAAATTATAAAAGTAGACAATGAAATCAATGGATGCTGCATCTTATCATGTGACAGGTGTATTAACCTTTTCTAACTGACTCCTTTTAGGTGATGGGGGCCAGGAAATTAAGCCAGGTATGCTACTAGTAGTCATGTGTGTCACACATGTATTACAGAAATGAAAAACAAATTCAGCTAAATTGCCACTATAAATATAACTAGAAACTCAGCACTTATTAAAATGATTTTTATATGGGACTCTTCAGCAATGAGGATTGTGTTTAAAAATAAAATAAAAATCAGAGGGCATAAACCACCCTTATACCAAACAGAGGCCCTATGTACCACCACAGCCACTCTTAATGTCAGGAGAATGGCGATGTGGTCTAGTATAGGGCATTACACTGGGTGTTAAGAGTTTAAATTCTGTTCCTGGATTTGCCATTGATGTACTATGTGATCTGGGACAAGTCACTTCATTTGTGCTTCAGTTTCTCCACTAATAAATTGGGGATAACGCTTACTCACCTGTGTAAAGAGCTCTGATATCTGTGGATGAAAGGATACTTTATAAGAATTCCAATAAGTATGATTTTTGTCTGAGACCCTTCTGCTGCTCTGAATTTCACCCCACAAGAATAAAGTTTGTGTTTGATATTTTCAGAGTGATACTCCCATTCTTTAGTTTAAGTTTGGTCCTGTAAAATTAGTAACAGTTTTGCGCTATGCCGGACTTGGTTTGAATCACTACTATAATTCTCAGCCATTAATGTCTGTGTATTTAGGTTTTATTCTGTTTCTAACCTAATGGACTTCTATTTTATTTTCTGTATATGGGCATGAGACTTTCCCCCCCCAAAATACAGCAAGTATCCTCTTTTCCTCAGGTGTTTCATCCTATCAGCTGTTGAATTATGAAGACAAATCAGATGTTTCACTCTATGGTAGACGAGGAAATCAGATAATGAGTGACGTTGGGGTCAACATTGCTGGATCAGATTCTATTGCAGTAAAAGCTTCATTTGGTATAGTGACCAAACATGAGGTTGAAGTACCAACATTACTTAAAGAACTTACTACTAGGTTAGTACTATAATTTTTATATACTTGGCCCAAGTGATTCGATGGTTAGATTATGTGAGATTACATTGAAATCCAGTGTGATTCGGGTTTTTTTGGTTAGGCTTTGAGAACTGTAAACCAACTAATAAGATTTGCTGTATGATCATTTAATAAGAACATAAGAATGGCCATACGGGTCAGACCAATGATCCATCCAGCCCAGTATTCTGTCTTCCGACGGTGGCCAGTGCCAGATGCTTCAGAGGGAATGAACAGAACAGGGTAATTATCGATTGATCCGTCCCCTGTCATCCAGTCCCAGCTACTGGCAGCCAGAGGTTTAGGGATTCCCAGAACATGGGGTTGTGTCCCTGAATATCTTGGTTAGATGAGCCTGTCCTCCATGAACGTACCTAATTCTTTTTTTGAATCCAGTTATACTTTTGGCCTTCACAACATTGAGTTTCACAGGTTGACTGTGTGTTGTGTGAAGAAGTACTTCCTTTTGTTTGTTTTAAACCTGCTGCCTATTAATTTCATTGGGTGACCCCTTGTTCTTGTGTTATGTGAAGGGGTAAATAACATTTCCCTATTCACTTTTTCCATAATGTTCATGATTTTATAGACCTCTATCATATTCCCCCACTTAGTTGTCTCTTTTCCAAGCTGAACAGTCCCAGTCTTTTTTAATCTCTCCTGCTATGAAAACTCTTTCATACCCCTAAGCATTTTTGTTGCTCTTCTCTATACCTTCTCAAATTCTATTTGATGGTGACCAGAACTGCATGTAGTACTGAAGGCATGGGCATACATTGGATTTATATAGTAGCATCATGATATTTTCTGTCTTGTCTATTCCTTTCCCAATGGTTCCTATCATTCTGTTAGCTTTTTTAACTGCTGCTGCACATTGGAAGGATGTGTTTAGAGAACTACCCACAATGACTCCAAAATCACTTTCTTGAGTGGTAACAGGTAATTTAGACCCAATCACTTTTATGTATCCATTGCTTTGCACTTATCAACACTGAATTTCATCTGCCATTTTGTTGTACAGTCACCCAGTTCAGTGAGATCCCTTTGTAATGTTTTGCAGTCAGCTTTGCACTTAACTATCTTGAGTAATTTTGTTATCATCTGCAAATTTTACTACCTCACTGTTCACCACCTTTTCCAGATCACTTATGAATATATTAAATAGATTTATAAGGCCAGAAGGGACCATTGGTGATCATGTACACTGACTTCCTGCATAATGCAGGCCAGAAGACTTGCATGAATTATATCCTGTTTGAACTAGAGCATATCTTTTTAGAAAAACATCCAATCTCAATTTCAAAGTTTCCAGTGATACAGAATTCACCATATCCCTTGGTAACTGGTTCTAATGGTTAATTACCCCCACTGTTTTTTTAAGTGCTTTATTTTGAGCCTGAATTTGTATCTCTTCGGCTTCCAGACATTGGATCTTGCTATGTCTTTGTCTGTTAGACTGAAGAGCCCTCTTGCAAATTTCTGTTCCCCCATGTAGGTACTTATAGTCTGTGAGCAAGTCATCCCATAAATTTCTCTTTGATAAACTAAATAAATTGAGTTCCTTGGGTCTATTACTATAAATCATGTTTTCCAGTCCTCTGATGGTTCTTGTGACTCTTCTCTTAACCCTCTCTAATTTTTCAACATCCTTCTTGAAGTGTAGACACAGAATGGGACACAGTATTCCAACAGTGGTTGCACAAGTGCCAAATACAGAGGTAATATAAACTCCCTACTCGTATTCAAGATTCACCTGTTTATTCTTCCATGGTTCACATTAGACCTTTTGGCCACAGTGTCACACTGCCGGGAGTTCATGTTCAGCTGATTATCCACCTTGACCCCCAAGTCTTTTTCAGAGTCATCGTTTCCCAGAATGAAGTCCCTGGTCCTGTAAGTATGGCCACACATTCTTTATTTGTAGATGTATGACTTTATGTTTGGTTGTATTTAAAGGCCTATTGTTTGCTTGCAACTAGCTTACCATGTGATACAGATCACTTTGTGTCAGTGACCTATCCTATTCAGTGTTTATCATTCCCCCAATCTCTTCAGCAAACATTTATCAGTAATGATTTTATGTTTTCTTCCAAGTCATTGATAAAAATGTTAAATAGCGTAGGACCAGGAACCTCACTAGAAACACACCTGCTTGATGATGATCCCCTGTTTACAATTACATGTTGAGACTTATCACTTAACCAGTTTTAATCCATTTAATGTGTGTTATTATGAATTTGATTTGTTCTAGTTTTCTAAACAAAATGTCCGTGGTACCAAGCAGAGGTGATGTGGGGGGAGGGCACGTGGAGTTATATGCCCCCCTGCCAGATTATTGCCAGGGTTTGGTGACCCTGCTTGGTCACATGGTGTGGCTGGGTCCCCTCCCTGCACAGCAGCTGCTGGAGCATGCAAGCTGGGAGCTGCTGCCATGATGGGAGAGGCAGCAGTAAACAGCTGGGAGCTGCAGGGAGGAGCTGCTGAGGGTAAGAGGAGAGGCATGCCTGGGGGGCCATGACTCAAGCTCTTTGGGGGGGTGAACCTTTAAATTGTGCCCTTTCCCCCCCCCCTACTTTCAGCAGGTACTAGTCGACCTGGTACCAAGTCAATTGCTTTACAGAAATCAAAGTATATTACATCAATGCTATTACCTTATCAACCAAACTTGTAATCTCAAAAAAGATATCCAGTTAATTTGACAAGATGTGTTTTCCATAAATCCTTGTTAATTGGCACTAATTATATTACTCTCCATTAATCCTTTATTAATCAAGTGCCATATCAGCTGTTCTTTTTAGTGCCCAGGTCAATCCATCTATAATAACCCAGGTCTTCCTGTTTACCTTTTTAAAATATTGGCACATTAGCGTTTTTCCAGTCCTTTGGAACTTCCTTATGTTCCAGGACTAATTGAAAATCAATTTTAATGGTCCCAATAGCTCTTCAGCCAACTCTTTTAAACTCTTGGATGCAAGCTAGCCAAGCCTGCTGATTTTAAAAATGTCTAACTTTATTAGCTGCTGTTTAATTTGTTAATTATCTGTGGATTTTTTTTCTCCTTTAATTTTAGAAAAATTAACTTTGATCACTGCCTAGTCCGACAATCAAGAGAAAGTAGGAAAGAGGTTCTGTGTGTGGTCATGGAAAGTATTAGAACAACACGGCAATGCTCATTATCTGTGCATGCTGGTATGCGTGGGGAAACAATGAGGGTAAATATAGACTTCTTTAACTAATAAAATGGATAGTAGGGACTTGTATTCTTATTGTAAGGACCTGTGACCAGATTTTAATTGCATTTACACTGGTGTAAATCCAGAGCGATTCCAATGTAAGTCAATGGAATTGTACTGATGTAAATTAAATTAAACTCTGACCCTCTCTCTGTTTTTCAGATCTAGAGAAAACTATGCCAGAATAGGATATTGGGGTAAAATCTTGGTTCCACTGATGTCAATAGCAAAACTTGTATTGACTTCATTGGGGCCAGGATTTCATCCCACTCTATTAATTTAATATTGGAATAGGCCATATACCATAATTATGCTATGTGTGTGATGCTCTCCATATTGCCATTTTTTTATTTTAATAAACTATAATTAAAAACATTACTAGGAGAACTTGGTTGTCAGACTTGTACACTTTTTCATATTTTAAAATGACCAGTCTTATGGGTAACAAGTACTGTTGTTTTGCTCACACAGGGCCTTATTTTTTTTTTTAAATACATGAAAAACTATTCATGTATATGAAGCTTTTGTGGTATTTTATATAGGGGAGCATCTTACATTGGTTTTTTTACATAAATATAAATGCAGATTCTACAATTAGAAAACTTGGTTGCAAGCCAGATTCTGCATGAGGCAGAAGGGGACAGATCACTTAAAAAGAATGGAGAAAGAAGGAATTAGCTAGTTCTAATTTAATTTCCCCAGTCATGCAATTTACCATTTATTAATAGCTAATGGAAGCCAATACAGTGTTATTTATAGTTATATAGGACTAGGGTGGTAAGATGGCCTTGTTTGCAGTGATTAGGTACAGTCTTGTTCTAGTGAAATCCCAGTCAGTTCTAGTGAAATTTGTCCCAGATTCCTTAGAACTGGCTTTGTAGCCATTCTGTAAGCTACCAGGGCATGGGCAGCCTACCTTGTGGATGGAGGAGGACCTTGCCAGGTGGTTGTGGTGGCAATTCAGGTGATAAGTGAAGATCCAGGGATCAGGCACCAGTCTAAGGATGAAGCTAGAGTCAGAATCAAGGGGCCAAACTGAAGCTGAGAACTGGAGTCAGAATCTTAAGACAAAGGATAAGCTGGAATTGTAGTCAGGGACATAGCAAAGAGTTGGAACTAGAAGTTAGAAACCAGAATGGAACAGGGAGACTGGGGATGAAGCAGGTATAGGCTGGAGCTGGAGCAAGAAGGGGCTGGGAAGCAGGGCAGGGCTTGGCGCCTGGACTGCAGCAGGTGAGAGCAGAGTAAGCACGGCTGTGGGTGTGATATGCATTGAGCAGCCACCATGTGGTGGCTGCAAGGTTCAAGTAGCAAACCGTTGGCTCCTCTGCCCAATCAGGCAGTGCAACTGTTTGGAAGGGGCTCATTGGGCCTATCTGAACTTGCTGGGTTGCCTAGCGACCAGGCTGGGAGCCAGCTGTGTCCCTGACACATCCATCATAATAACAGTAATAATAATACATGTGTCCTCTCCCTTCCCAGTCCCTGCTGTTGGGTTAATTGAGTCTGAATGTACTGCTTCTAAAAGATGCTAATTCCTCGTTTAAAAATGGACCAGCTACAGTGCTATAGATGAGAAGGTGCAATCTGGAATGAAATTATTAAATTAAAAGGCAAATTCCATAAGAAAACAGCTGGCAGACAGAAAGGTGGAAGATTAGTGCTTAGGATCAGCACAACTAAGTTTGAGAGCTGATTTTGATAGTGTTTGGATAGTGTGATATTTACAGTTACAGACGCTCCCCAGGTTACGCAAGACCCGATTTACGCAAATTCGCACTTACGGAAAAAGTTCCATAAGCCAGAAATAGGATTTTCAAGTTGCGGAATTTTTTTTTTAACGTATGGGTATACATTTCCGACTTATGCAAAATTCGAGTTACACAAGGCTTTCCGGAATGCAACGATTGGGTAAGTCGGGGGGTGTCTGTACTTCTTTAAATTTGATTTGAAGACATTTTGATGTCAGTCTTACCTACTCACTTTCAGTTGGCACCAACTGCACTCTTCTTCACTCCCATACAAAGAAAATCATTGCCTAGGTGAAAAATATGATCCAAATTTCCTCCTGATTCCAGAAAGGGAGAACAGGGAAAAGAAGGGGGTGAAAAGGAAAACAAGGTGAAAAAATAGAAAGCAAAACTAGAAAAAATACACAGAGAAGAAAAGAGATGAGAAGTGAAAAACAAAATGAACAAAGACATAGGTCAGGTTGAAGATACAGAAAACAGTTGAGATAAATCAAAAGTGGAATGGGATGTGGTGTGTATGTGTGTGTGTGTTGAATTAAGATTTTATATGCTTTATGGCATATAGTCCCAGACCATATAATATTTGAAGAATGGCAACACAAGATATTGGCTCTGTCATTGCTGTTTCATCCAAACATGAGGGAGGCCCACTCTGACTCCTCCAAAGAGGAGCTGCTATTGGGAGGACAGAAGCAGGCCTCTTAGATCCTTATCCAAAATCCAGTGAAGTCTATGGGACTCTTTCCATTAACTTCAGTGGGCTTTGGATTGGATTCTTAGCTTCCCCTCAAATAGAAACTGTGACTGACTTGTCAAAATAGGAGATATGATGATTGGACCTGGTTGCAGGAAGTCAGAAAGCAAAGGCTTGTTGGGAGTCTGGGTGACTGGAAGGATAAAGCTATGATATTGTTAGTCGTACACAGAGAGCAGGGATCTCAGAAAGTTTGGATAATTAGGTTTGCATATCATTAGGTTTGGATAATTAGGTTTGCATAATCCTGCAAGTCCTTTGAGTTATGCTTATCACTAATTTATGTATCGGATATACTGCCTAATTTTCTATGGCCAGTTGATACTTTCTCTCTCTATCAAACATTACTGAAGTGCAGAAAAGAAAGGATGACATTAGTATACTGATCAGAACTGGGAAAATTTCTTTGGAGGAGGAGTTTGATCTTCAACTTCAAAAGAGTCTTTCCATTGCTGAAATTTTCATACTATATTTTAAAGCTATTACTCTTAATTTTCATTTCTGTTCAAAACATTTTTTTGTAAATATTTTTTGCTTAATGAAATAAAATTTCCCTTTTTTAAATCATAGTTTCATATTATTGAGGACCAAAATCACAAGGGACGAGACAAAGCTATTGTTTTTCCAGCTCACACAACTATTGCATTTAGTGTATTTGAACTTTATATTCACTTGGATGGTAATTTTGGTAAGTAATTTTTTTGTGTTATTATTATAATTGCTAATATAGTAATTTGATTCTTTAAAACATTGTTCTTAAACTGAGACTTGACATGTGTCAGCTCCAATCCTATAAATATTTATGCACATACTTAACTTTATACATGTCAGTTGTCTGACCTCATCAGAGCCTTAGCTTTAATCCACAATTAGTTCTTGCTAGGATAAATATAAAAGGCATTAAAGGGTCTGATTTATCCTGGAAATGCTTTCACAGAATTAACTATATCAGATATTTAAATGTAAGTTTTTGAAAAATGAAATCACACTGTTAGCAATGAAACATTAAAAAATACATCTGCATATCAGTGTATGCCTTTGCTGGTTTGTAAGAAACTGAATATCTTAGGGCCATCTGATCCATTTCTCCATAAAAGAAGAATGTGGCATGGCAGGCCCCTCTAAAAAAGGCATGTCTGTGAAATTGATAAACAAAAATATTTCTCCTGCCTGGAGCTTCTATTTCAGTTTGCCCCAAACCAATGAAACACAGTCAGAGACTAGTCAGACACGGTCACCTCCAAATCTTTACAAAGTTTAAAAAAAACACGGTTACACAAAACAAAGTGGATTGACCTGCCTAATACTCTCCCAGTCTGTGGAAAGGATATGGTTTTATAAATTCCCCTCATTTCCCAGTGTGCTTTATCCCAGCCCAGGACTACAATTAGATGGGAACCTTCAGTCAGTCAAAGTATGGGGTAATAATAACCCATAATATAGTTTTAGGGCTTGATCCTGCACTCATTAAAGTTAATGGCAAAACTCCCATTGACTTCAGAAGTGCAGGATCAGGCTTTTAGTGACCATATAATTTAGATTGTATTTAAAAAATATAACCAAAAAGATAAGAATTACCTCATGGAATATTATCTATCTCCATATATGCATGTAACACTACTCACTTGTTAGAGGTTCTGATTGGGGCCCCAGATGCTTTGCAACACATTGGAGATACATTCTATGACAAAGGCACTCTGAAGTTTGAAGCATAGTGACACATTTACATTTCTGTGACAACCTTATGTGCATTAAAAAAACCAAAGTAGTTATTGAATTAACTATGAAAAAAGATAATACAAGCAGTACAGAATCCCTCTGATATTCATTTTAATATTAAATTAAACACATAAATCCTAATTTTGGAATTATTTTCCATTTTACTTTGTCATTGCACAGTGGGGATAGGTGCACTAATTAGATGTTTTTACTAAAATGACCAATGAAATAGCAAAATTGATATTTAAATTTTTATCATTAAGGTGCAGAGGTAATCCCCAATACAGATGAATGAGAGCTGTTAGTATATCTCTTTAAAGTTCTTTGTAAATTTATTAAGACAATATGGCATCAGTTTACTTCAAAGCCTTTTCTTTACAACCTTAGAGGCTAAAAAAATTAAGAATTTTATTTTTGTTTAATTTAAAAGTTTTACAGCTGATTATGTGGTGAATCACAGAAAACCATTCACAATTGCAGATTTTCCATTTTTGGTTTCAAATGGGTGTGTGACTCTGCTTTTACTCCAAACGTGAGGCAGTCTGTTAATGGAATGCTGACTGCCTTAGACATTTAACCTAGCCAGGAAACCATAAGGAAATGCCTAATGTGAAGGTCACTATAAACCATCTAAATTAATAAATGAAGTAGTTACTACTTTATCTCATCTTGTTCTCTCTCTGTTTCATCTCATTTTTTGTGCTAACACTGTGTACATGTTGTTTTACACCATCTTTCCTAGGAATTAAAGACCAGTAGAATGACTAATAGGAAAGCTGTATTTAATTTTAAGCATTCTCTTAGCTTTATAATACTGTACATGTTATATAACAGAAAACATTTTGTACTAAGCTGTGTTTCGAAATTGTATAGCTTTTGAATTTCATCGTTCCGAAGGTTCTACTTTTTCCTTTAATACAGAGTTCTGTGTCACTCCAGTTTCAAAAGGAGGATTTGAAAAAGAGCAATCTGGATCATTTTCATTGAACAAATTAAGGAGGAATCTGTTCCACCGAAGTATGATGTTTGATATTTATGTCCAAATACACTAATCAAATGGATTAAGTGCATGTTTTTTTTCTTTGACTTAGTAGGAAAGGTCAGAAATTCAAAAGCATCTAATCAAGATAGAATTACACTTTAAAATTTGCACCAAGATAATAGCTATTTTGGCTATGATCAGATCTATTCAAAATAATTGTAAAGATTTTAAGATATTAATGGAGAGAGTCTGGTTTTAAATAATTATATTTTTAATTAATATGAATATATTATTTTGTTTATCATGAAAACTTCTAATTGTTTTCTTAAAATAAATTATATTGGTGATCATAAATACTAATTGTACAACTACAATATCTTAGTATGTAAATTTGTTCTATATTTTTACAATTTAGAAAGTATTGCATAGTCGATATCAAAGGATGATACATAAAGTTAAGATAAAGTTGAGGTTGTAAATGTTATATATTTATTAATTTAAAATACTAGAAAATCCTCAGTAGGGCGTAATCTTCAATTGACAGGGAATTGGCCTGTATCTACATATAGATTTTCTTTCTTATCTTCAAATAACATGAAAACATTTTAACCATGTTGTATGTTGGGTACAATTAAATACTGGATATTTACCATCCCTGGTAGTAAAATTTACTGTAGTATGAGCCTGATCCTGGACCACTGAGGTCAAGTGGAATTTTGCTACTTACTTCAGTGAATGAAGGATAAGGCTCCATTTTCAGTATTTCTTATTCTAAGAATGGGAAAAACCACAAATACAAGAATAAAGATAAATGTTGTGGTGCAGTAAACATCTGCTTCTAATGGTGCCCTTTGTGTAGGAGCCTTTACTCCACTTTTACCCCTCCCCCTCTGGCAGGGCTGCTGTCAGGGTCGGCTCTGGCTTTTTTGCCGCCCCAGGCAAAAAAGCCTCCGGCCGCCCCCCCCCCTGCGCCGGGGGGGAGGGCGGCGAGCCCCGGCGGGGGCTCCGCTCTCCCCCCGGCGGCCGGGGGGAGGGCAACCGGAGCCCTGGGAGGAGGGCGGCGATCCCCGGCGGGGGCTCCGCTCTCACCCCGGCGGCCGGGGGGAGGGCAACCGGAGCCCTGGGAGGAGGGCGGCGAGCCCCGGCGGGGGCTCCGCTCTCACCCCGGCAGCCGGGGGAAGGGCGCCGGTGGGGGAGGGCGGCCGGAGCCCTGGGAGGAGGGCGGCGAGCCCCGGCGGGGGCTCCACTCTCCCCCCGGCGGCCGGAGCGCGTGCCGCCCCCCTCCAGGTGCCGCCCCAAGCACAAGCTTGGTGGGCTGGTGCCTGGAGCCGGCCCTGGCCGCTGTACGCCCCCTCCCCCCGCCCTGTTCTCTGGCAGGGCTGCTGTACAGATCCCAGGCAGGAGGACTCAGGAGAAGTAGGTAAATGGAAGGGCTGGGGGTCAGGCTGCGGGTAGTACAGCAGTCATGCCGGAGGAGCTGCCGGCGTGGAGCTGCCCGGCAGCCCCGCGTTATTCTGCTGCTTTCACCGCTGTGGTTCTGGAAAGCCCTGATCTCCTGGGAACCGCAGCTGCGAAAGGAGCAGAACGTAGGGCTGCTGGGCGACCCCACGTCAGCAGCTCATCTGGTGCGGCTGTACCGCTCCCAGTCCGGCTCCCAGCCCTTCCACACAGCTGTGTCTCCTGAGTCCTCCTGCCTGGGGTCTGTACAGCAGAAGTCTCCAGTGCAGCGGGAGGAGGACAGAGCTCCCCGCTGCACCACCACCCCAGTAATGTGGGATGGATGTGGATCATGGGGAAGGGATGGGGAGAGCGCGGGGGCCCCGGGCTGGAGGCAGGGTGGGGAGGGGAGTAGTAGTCATGTGGGGAGGTCACCTGCCCCCCTGCTTTGTGTCCCTCCCATGAGTGCAGCGTACTGGCAAGAAATGATTTCTACTTGCACCACTGCCCCTCCCTGATCTTGGGGGCTGCTGGAGGCCAAACCAACCTGTACTGCAAGTTTAAGTAGCCTCAGTGCTGCTCTAACCTGCACCAGTGGATAACAGTCTCCAAGGAATCACTCTGCTGGTCAAGTTGTTTGGAGTGCTTCATACTCTTGGCCTGGAACATCGCCTCTGCATAGGGAGCCAGGAATAGCTGCTGTAGGGGATGGCTGTGCCCGCCTTATAACAACACAGGATTTACCTATTCTAGGGAAGTCCTTTCCTGCTGTCTTAAGACAGCTTTCAGTCCCGTTTGCCCCACATTGGTGCAAAGGGGATTTAAGAGAGGCTGAAGATCTGGCTCACGGTATGAAAGTCAGGAAATTAGCATGTTAAACTCATATTTCAAAAAGTATAAACATCAGTCTGGAAATACTAAGTTCAGATTTCAGTACTCTAACTTTGTGTTTTTTCATTGCTTATACACTGCTTATTGATGTAACAACTCCATTAGTTATAAAATGGAGAGTCCCATGTTGGGTATATGTATTAAAAGAGTATAGGCCAATACTTTCAACCTTTGGTGCCTAAAATTAGGTTCTTATTTATACATCTAAATAAAAATGGCTTGATTTCCAAAGGTGCTGGGTACCTGCAGCTCCCATTCATAATGGAAATTACTTCACTTCTTTTTAGATACTGATGACAAATTTAGATTTGAGAATGTGGTAATAGTCTTTTTTTGTTGTACTATAATATCTGCATTCACCTTTCTGGCCTGTATCAGGTACAAGAGTTATCTCAAACCTGTCTTGTTAGGGTGTTTAGAGTATTCAAGATCTGAGGCATGTATGCTCATGTTGGAAGTGGAAGAAAATGATCCCTGGTCTGTTGGAGTGTGCTGACTGACCACTATTGGGAGGATAGAGTGATTTCAGTCCTATTCCTAAAGAGATTCTAAATCCTGCAGATGTACACAAACACTTTTTTTGCATGCTGGAATATTTATAAAAATACAAAGGCTACTGGGGTCTGATGGGAGGTCTCTGCTCCTGGAGAGTTTATCAGTGAGCCTGCATATCATTGTAAATAGTGTCCTGAATTCCATAAACAGCTCAGAAATATACCCACCAAATTTTCCAAAACTAATTAGGTGCTGGCCCTCCTGGAGGACACCAGAATTAAACTATGTTTGGAATTTATGATGTCCATTTCTTTTTCCTGCCCTCCTCTCCCGTCCCACCCCCCAAAAAAGTGAGAGAAACATTTCAAATGTGAATTATCACCAACTTTTCAAATGCTCAAAATGTTCATGAGATGTAGGGTTGTTATTTCACCAGTGACAACATTGTCCTCTGGCAGACGATATCTGTAAGAAATTTCTGCCTCCCCTTTGAAGTAAAAGTGTCAAAATTAGGGTTTCAATGGAAAACCTAGTTACAACCATAAAATGGTGTCTCTAATATGGCTTCATAATTCAGTACTTATTTCCATCAGTGGATTAATAGTATGATGTGTCCTGGTGTGTTCATAGTGTGATGACAAATCATTGCTATTTTGTGTGCATTCTTTTTCAGATAAAAGGGTAATGGATATCATTGCTAATTCAGATGCTTACTTGGAGGACCTTTTTACAGACTATTATGAAAAAGCTGCAAGCATGACTGATATCTCTACAAGCTATCTCAGAGAAGGGTCTCATATCCGGGTTAATTTACTTAATAACAACATCCCAAAAGGTCCTTGTGCCCTTTGTGGAATGGGAAATTCTAAAAGAGAGACAGTTTATGGATGCCTAGAGTGTTCTTTTAATGGACAAAAGTATGTACGACTGCATGCTGTGCCTTGCTTTGATGTCTGGCACAAGAGAGTGAGATAAATGATCTATGAATGTGACTATTGTTATAGACTTCAGTGTAACTGTGCCACAACATTTCCAAAATTGTTGAATATTGAGTTAAGTTCAACAGACATTAAAAGTGCAAAATATTTGGTTATGCTATTTCCTTTTTTATTGTAAAGTGATTCTTTTATTTTACAATAAAGATAATTATATTACCTAGTTCAGAAATACCCCATATACATTTTCTTCAAAAAAATTGCTACTTTTCTTCTTTGGGGCACTTTCTCATTTTATCATTCATGGTAAGTAATATATACATGTTGAAATTGAATTCCAGAGTAGCAATCAGAATAGAGTTTGGAATTTACTATAAAAGCTGCTTATGCACATTTGGTCTGTCAAGATGTTATATATTGCCTTAACTACACCAGAGTATGATGGTAAAATGAGAAAACGTGTTAATAATTTAGTGCTATCATGAATGTTTAATTGAAGTATCAGATTAAAAGCACATTTAAAAACTAGCTCAGTTAAGGTTTCATTTACAAGAGGGAAGAGTTAAAAGGATTGTAACTGGTGATTATGGATTCCATTTTAGGCTGTGAATTCCCCATATGTCTATTCTGATTATATTTGTAGGGACCACAAACAAGTCTACAGTTTGCACTTGGCTAACTCAAATCTGACTTTTTTTTTTTAAGCCTTCAGACTTGCTGCTGATTTTAGTGGCTTTCATATTTGGAAAAAACAAACAAAATTATATTGCATTGCAAAACTAGTGTACTGAATCCCACCTATTACATCTCAGGTCTAGTAGCTGTAGAGCCCAATATCACAAATTAAAAAGTTGTATGCAGTCAAATTGTAGCCGTTGCAATCCCAGGATATTGGATACTTCTGTGATACTGGGAGTTCCTTTCCGAGACTTGAAGACGAGCTCTGTGTGGCTCAAAAGCTTGTCTCTCTCTATCCACAGAAGTTGGTTCAATTAAAAAAAAAAAAAAAAAAGTTTGCATAGTGGGGAATGCATGCAGCAGAGGGCACTGCAGTGTAGAATATTGAAATTGGCAGTGCTAGGCCCGTCTGCCAGACCTGCTTGGCTCTTTTGATACTGCAATTTTAAAGTAAGAATTTTAATCTCTCTCCTAACTCCCTCTATCTTAAGTAGAAGCTGTGTATATGTGGCAGCCTTTCTGCTTCATTCTTGTGCTGCTAGTTTCAGCATGCACATGCTTTAGTGGAAGCTTACAATTAATGTGTAGTGTAATGATTACACATTCAAATAAAACACAATGATGCTTGTCTCTTTAGACCTTAAATGCTGTCAAATTGACATTTTTGCATTTCTGTGTATGTCTGGCTGTAGATAAGGTGGTAGCTTTTGAATGCCACACCTACTCAATTCCAAAATTTTAGGAATTGGTCTAGGCAGCAGTGGCTGGAATCCTACAGATTTTGAAGAAAATCAGAAACCAAAAGGGGGGAAAGTAGGGACCCAAGGAGCCAGTGCTGTCAATTTAGGATAGTTATAAGTTTTAGCACCTCTGCAATTGTCTACAGATCAAGCAACTGGCTGATGCCATCTATTAATGCTTTCCAGCATAACAGTACCACCCCCTACCTCCCCTCTACCTAAAGAGTTTAACATGTTGACACAGTGAGTGACTTATCTCCTAGACAAATAATGATAGGGGGAATGGGGTGTGTGCACATCACAGCTGGCATGAGGGCAGGGAGACACACAATCCTTGGTATGGGGGCAAAATTGGGGATGCTGGTAGGAGAAAAGGGGGCACACACAACCCCTAGCATGTGGTAAGGAGACTAGGAGCACCCAGTGCTATTGCCAATGGGGGGGGGGGGGGGGGAGGAGAAAGCTCCCAGAGCCTCTGATATGTGGCACCTGCCATAGAGGGTGCACACACAACCCCTGGCAGAGGAGAAATTGGGGAAAGCTGCAGGGAGTCCCTCAACTAGAGAAGGATGGGAGGGTGGCATGCAGGGGGTAGAATAGAGGAATACAGTGAACCCCTTGGGTGCACAAGAAGTTTGTCCTACAGAAGCTATAAAGGGCGTGACCCCCCATAGTAATAAATTAATGCTACAAAGCATTAAGTTGCATCTGTATGCTGGTTTGTCCAGAAGTGCTTGCACAATCCTGACACAGATTCCTCTTGCCAGCAGCATAATTAAACATGACTGGACAATTTTCATTTAAACAACATTTTGACAATAAAATGTGACATCATTACAAAAATCTTAGCATAAGTATTTCAAGTAGGACAGTGGGTGTAAAGAAGTGGGTGTAAAGAAGGCATAGATTAGTTTGGTATGACTGAACCACATGGTTCACACCTGTTAAGACTACCTGTGCATCTGGCATTACAGATATTTTTTTAGTAGCATTTATATATTTATAGCAAGTACATTTCAGCTCATAATTGTTAATTCTATCACCAACCTGTTGAATCTAACAGGCTTTTTGGGGGGAGGGGTGGCTGAAGGGGCTAAGAACCATATTAAAATCATTTATAAGACCATATACTAGTCTGATACTTTTGTTACAAAGGTCTCTAAAATACCTTTCCACACTACTTGAGGAAATTGAGCTAGAAGTCTGCAGAGAATAACCATGTTTAAATACCACGGTCGGTCTCATTTTAGTGTGGTCAGAGCCTAGCTTCCCCGACAAACACTACTCAACTCCCATGTCAACAGACCTCATATTTTGTCTAATTTTCTTTATTGTATGTTTTCATGATCTTTCTCGACCTTGATGGGGGTTCTGTGTTCCAGGGAATCCTGTTTTCCACTTGGTTCTGTTGCTCTTTTGTTTCAGCAGTGACATTGAAACCACACCTTTATTCTGAGTGCGCTAATATCAGGATTCTAATTGTATCTGACAAAAGAAGAGTCACCTGATTAGTGCTCTGCTTTAGTCAAGCAGAGATGCTAATTTCAGCTAAATCATGTCCAACAAAATCACAAAATTTTATACCTGAAATAAGGATTGTGCAAGACAGACTATGACTTTTTATAATTTTATTTCTTTTGTAAAATATATCACAGTCTATTACTGAAATGTTACTGGAAAGATTTTTAACACTCATCTTAAAAGGTATAAAAATTTACCATTACAAAAAAAATGTAAAACATCGTGTGACAAAATGAAAGTTCTTTTTAGAGATTCTTTAAATCTAAGGTACAGAAAGCAGTCAGGAGATTTTAGAAATAATTTGCTATAGTTCATCATGCTGATAGACATTGTACTCCCTTGCAGATATGAAGCCATCTCCGTCATGGTCATTCTTCTTAAATATATCGGCTAAAATAGAACCGTGAACTGATGCATCACGTTTTTTACCATCTCTTTCAAATTCCTGCTTCAAATAATGGCTTAGCTAAAAGAAAAAAATTAAAACATTATACTAAACATAGCTCAGAGTTCATTTTTGTAAGCTCATCGTGATAAATACTAGCATATAGGCATTCATATCACAAATATAAAATGACATCAGCTAAAAGCTCCAACACTTGAAACTCCAGAGCAAAAGTACACTAAAAGGAGCAAAACATTAGGAACTCTATAACAAAAATAATGTACTGAAATGGTTATCTCCCTATCGTCTCAATATAAGGTAACAGTGCATAGTAAAAATCTTCAACGAATAGACACATTTGAAGATATTTTCAATAGAAAACTGAGCTTGAGTGAAATTAGTTGATGTCTGACTAGTTCGTAGTGGGCAAATATCTCTATCATGAAACCATAATTGATACTCTTGCTGGCTGTTGCAGCAGATAGGACAAGAATATAGTGGGTGTAGAGTCTGAATTAACCTCTTAAATGTACTAATGGACCCTACACATGTCAATACACTCATTCCTCAAAAGGGGAGACTTTAGACACTGCGTGAGAGTGAAACAAACGTTACATCCTTGTAAATCTGGGACGTAGCCCTGCATATAGCAAAGTAATAAGTAAAAGATGGAATCAGAGGCAGCTCATATAGGGATAATGCATGCTTTGGTTTATTGGTAGTGGTATATATATATGTGATCTATTCCAAGTCAGTTGACTCATGTTACCTCATCTCGAGAGAGTTTCTTGTCACTGTCCATGTCTATTTGAGTAAATGCTTCAACACTACGTGGTCCCTTAGTCACTGCATACAGTTCAATCTCAAAGATCAATGTTGCATTAGGTGGAATCTTGCCTTGTGCTAAGAATATAAAAAAAAACATTGTAGCAGTCACATTGGTCAAAGTTCATACTACTGGTACATACATTCATACAGCAGTATTTCTATTATCTATTAGGAATGGGTTAATAGTGTAATTTTCCAACTTGTGTGATACCTAAATAATAATCTGACCCCGGGCTTTAAATATTACACTATTAAGCCCATCTTTGGGACTCCTTCCTACCTCATTCTTGACCCAGAGCAATCCTCTCCCGCACAGAACCCAGGACAACTCTCCTTACCTTTGTCTTCAGGGAGATATTGCCTAGTGGCCTGTTCTTTGGGTTTTGCAGCTACATGGGCCCCTCCCTATACATCAGGTGTGCCCAAACCCAATAGTAAAGACCCCCATACTGCAACCACAGCAAATTCTCTTGGCCACTGCTGTGCAAGCTGTAGAAAGCTGAGGGAGAGTCACCTTAGGATTTTTTTAGCTCCCAAGGTCTCTAAGCTCATCTCACTATTAGAAGGTACAGGTGTTGGATATGAGTGTTTCCTGCTTTTCCTCTTTCTACACAATTGGAGGAGGCAGCCTCCAGCTCTCTTAGAAGACGTTAATGGATTTGGGGGATGGCAGCAGGCAGACCCCCATAAACACTGAAATGCATGATGAGAGAGGCGACCAGCTAGCCCACAGCAGAGTGCAGGGGAAATAGGGGGTCTTAGCCACCAGGAAGCCCACAGAAAACATCAAAGGTAATGGATTCAGGGGTCTTTTTCAGAGAAGGAGGTTGCTGGCAAAAGGGAAATGAGATGGGGTTCCATTGGCAATCCTGATATTCAGAGGCGAATGTTTTCAGGCACTACTTACAACCATTCTATTTCTCTGAAACAAAATTAATATGTGGAAAGATATTATTCACATTGTTCATCCCACCTGTCCAGACATTTAAATAAAAATTTTAAAATATACCTCAAACTATTAAAAATTCTTAGGAAGCCTTGCATTAAGAGAAGTTTTGAAACACAATAGTATATACAAATGTGCCTTACAACACTTCTTTTGAAGTCTGACAATTCCACATGCCAGGCTAAAGTAATGTGTTTTTACTTTGTAATTTAAAAGTGACAGTCTGGTTTGAAAGGATTGTAGTAATGATGCAATGTTTACACACACTCCTTTGTTTGAAATGGAGACAAGCAGGCAATAAAAGCAGCCAAGTTCTGCTAAAACATTTTGATATACCTGCATCTACTATTAAGGGATTTACAAATAATAAAATATAATTTGAAATATTCAACTAATTAGGAGAGAGGCTAGCGACACAGGCTGAAGTATTCAGAATCCAAGCCATCTGATCAACAAAGGAAAAATGGGCTATAGGAATGATCTGCTCAGTCCCAGAAGACAGAATGAAGGTAGGTTCTAATATTTCTGTGTCAAAGCATCTTCTGGTATCAAAGATGTAGAGGAAATATTAAATACAAAGATGGGTTACTGTATCATGGTAGACAAATAACAAGAGTGGATCAATAAGGTCTAAAAAGTCAGCCCAAAACATGCATTTGACAAACCATGCAACATGCAGTTAATGTTTAAACACACAGCTGGATCCTAATTATATGCTGGTTCACCTAAAGCTAGTATGTAGGCTAGTCTATCATCAGAATTTATTTTTGAGTTTCTACATATCCTATTAGATCTGAAGATTAAAATGTAAATCAGCTTTCTTTAACAGTGGTGGGCAAACAAACTGGTATTTCTTATTTGAGATACCTATAATGAATAAAACGGTATTGAGAGGTTTCAATTTTGAATACAAAACGTGTTTTGTTAAACTGTTTCAATTGTGTAAATGTCTGAAATATATACCATATATTTGAAACAAGTTTATCTAACATTTATTAATATAAGCTAACTAGGCAGACTTTGGTGCAAGTAATTTTAAGAATTATACATACCAGAGACAAAGACATGTAAAGACCTAAAGAGCCACATGCAGCCTGACTAAGTCAAGATTAGACAGTCATCTTCCCCAGCATGCAGGAATACGCTAAGACAGAGGACAACCATGTTGCAGGAAAAAGTCTTTCTTCAAGCACTGCCTAGAACAAACAGTTACATCTAAAGTTAGATTTTAACAATGCACTTTTTATTTGATATCAATGACTTTTCTTGTTGCTACAAGGCAAGATTTGTTCATTTCTTGTTATGGTTAATGAGACAAATTCATTCTTGGTGTAACTCTACAGCCTTCAATGGAATTACATGAAGGATGAAGTTGGCTCATGGAATTTTGACATGAACAAATGATCAAACTATGATCACAGAACAGCAGCAGCATGTTTAGTCAATGCCCCATGTTCCCAGACAAAGCTGGATTACAAAGAACTAAAATATGATATTGTCTATTCAGCTGAAATGTTTCACGATAAGATTTTAAGTCTTGAATCAGCCCATTAGTCTCCTATATTGCATACCTAAATGTCATGCATTCAGATTAGGTTTCCTGTGCTCCATTCAGTGGGGTATTGGTGACTGCAACAATTATTATGCTGAGTTATGAAACTTCTCATTCAATTAGTCCCAAGACAGTTTTCAAACAAATAATGTTTCATCAACTTAATTCAGTGGTATGTAGTGAATCTCATATTGTTTTGACTGGGTGAAAATAAAAACAATTTTATTAAAAGGCAAATCTGGCAGTACCTTAATCTTAGAAATTAAACATGAATGTAATGCAACAGGAATAAGGATGCACATAAATAGGAGGAAATAATAATAATTCGTATACTATTTAACAATTAATTATAATATTTAATAATATTAAATAATAAAAGGCCTTTCTTGTAACCTCAAAAACAGATAATTAAATCCCCTAAATTCCTATAAAACAATAGTTTTCTGAAAATCTTATTTTTTTTCTTCTGGCTGTCAGTGAACCATATTTATTTTCTCCCACAAAAGAAAGTTCTCCTTGTAAAGTTGTATCTAAAGACCACTTAAAAATAACTATCAATTTACCCCTCCTGTTTGTCTGCTACAATCCTAAATGAACTTTTGCAAAAATTCTTATATTTGGCTCTTCTGACTGCAAAAAGAGATATTAGAGGCTCTGGAAATCAAACAGGAATATAATTATAAGCACTGAAGTTATGACCTCCCCTTGCTCTCCAAGTGCTCTTTGCTGTTAGCATAGAACTCCTCATTCATGTGAAATAAGCCACCCGTGAAAGCAGCACTGCAGTTGCTTGCAGAGTTAATGTAAGTGCTGTCACTGCACTTGCTAGAGGGTGAAACTAACTGTCTTGTGGTGCTGGAAATTAAAGAGCTGTAAGCATGTTGTGTATGGAGTGCTGGGTTGAAGATCTGATTCCTTTTGATAGCTTTTCAGTTGTGGTTTTTGTTTTCAAAAAATAAGTCATGTATTATTTAGATTGTAAGCAAATTGGATCAGGGACTGGCAGCACAATGGAGCCTCAATCCTGAGAGGGTACTCTGGATGCTACAATAATACAAATAATAGCAACGAAAGGTGATCTCTCTCTGTCACATGGTAGGTGCCGTTAGTAGTTGTGGTGCTCCTATCAGAGAAGTTCCTTTCTAGCAAAAGAGAGAGCTTGTTAGCATGGACCTGTAATTACAGGTCCAATTCTGCCAATACTTACTCATGTGAGTTGGCCTTATTCACATGAACAATCCCATTACATTCCTTGGAACTATGTTTGTGGGTAAGAACTCGTATGAATAAGAGTTAGCAGGATCAGGCCCTGTAATTGCAGCCATCAAATAAACCCTCAATCAAAAAAGCTTGAATGATCAATACGCAAGTAAATTATTTACAACACTGTTGTCTGTCATTTATCTGAAAACATAAAGACAAGAAAAAACAGATATGAATTTTAATTTTTTTTACCATAGCCTTCCTTTCCATACGCTAATGATGGTGGAATTGTCACTTTCCGTTTTTCTCCAGGGCACATATTTGTCATAGCAATATCTAATCCTTTTATGACTTGGCCAACACCCAGAACAAACCACTTTGGGTGACCTTCATTTTGTGTCCGACTACAAAAACAATAAAAAGCTTTTAGAGAGTAGACAGCAACAAAGTCAGTGTTCAAATATTTTTAAAAAAATCACTTTAACATTTAAATACAGTACTATCTTTGGAAAGTGTGACATTATTTAGATACATTTTTTAAGAAGTCACAGTAAAGTGTACATTAAAAAGTAAACAACTGCCCATTTTTATTTATATTGAAGTATTAACATTTTTTCTGGTATAATTGGTTAAAAATCCTAAATTGCATACACAGAAAAGCTCCCATTGACTTGTTAAAGAACAAGTAAAAATTGAGTGTGAAAATTGCACCTTTCTGCAGAAAGTACAAGAGGGGCACTGGGCGAGGAAAACTCTAGTAATTTCCCTTAGCAGAGTTTCTCCAAATCACGCAACTGGGGGGAGAATGTCTTCTCTCCCCTCTTCTCCTCCCCCTGAAAACAAATACTGTACACAGAATAAGCTGCAAAACAGTGGATTACAGAAGATATGCAGGATGACAGGCCATCCATCTGGTGGCTTTATTCCTCAACACTAGAGCTGACCAATCCTTCAGCTCCTAGACAATATGTCTCCATTGGAGCCACACTGCCAAGTGTTCCCCTAGCATGCAACGCCTCCCCTCTCACCTATTAAATCAAAGATCTGATGTGAAAAGAACATTGTTAAAACTGCAAAACCAAGCACGCAAACAAGCACTGCCAATAACTTGCAGTTTCAAGAATTACCTAGATCTCCAGTAAAACCTATCAACACTACCCTATTTCAACCAGTAGTGGGCTTCCACGGGCATCATATTTTGTCCTAAACTGAGCATACTGCTTCCACACTGGTCTCAGGGAAAGAAAGGCCAAGATCAGGAAAACTTTAATATCCTTTAAGTTTCGATTTTTGGATGAATTAATATATCTGTTGGATCCAAAACTGTAAACGTTATTATTTTTAACATACTTCAAACTTATTTCACAGCAATAATGGTTAAGTAAAAGGTTGCTCCTTTTATTTATTGAAGAATACAAACTAATGCATTGATCAGGCAAAGACTTATGCATATGTGTACCTTGACACGCTGTGAGCAAAGTTGCTCATGTGCATTGTGCCTAGTCTACACAAGAAAACTACACTATTTATGGCACTCTTAAATTGAAATAAGAGTGTCTACATAAGAGGGTGCCACTGATTTAACAAAATCAATTTCTAACAAAATTTAGTTAAATGAATACAATTTTCTGCAAGGCCTGAGTCTTTGCAAGATTGGGGCTTAATTTGGCCTAAATATTATATAATGATATTTACAGCATTTGTGGTTTGAAAGTATAGCTCTAGATATACATTTATATAATTCTAAACCTCACTGTAATTTTGGGCACTGCATACAAGTTGTTTTCCTTTTGAACAGATTCAGTATTGTCAATTCTGCTTTAACACAGATTTAAAAAGAAACAAAAGGCTAAATGTTTGCCTATTTTTTATTTGCAGAGGAGAGGCAAATCTGGTGAAGAAGAATGGTATAAATAGCACAGTTATTTACCTGCAATAAAACTTGGATCCATCACCGGCCAGGTAGCCATCATAATGTGCATTAAGCAGATCCCCCTTCTTGCTCTTTGGCTTGCATTCTTTGGGCACATGTAAAACTTCTATTTTAACTTCCTCTGCAGTGGCATCCTCTTTCTTTTGTCCGTGCGTGTGGATCGTAAGAAGACAAAAAGCCTGTAAGAAAAAAACGAATCTGACTCCGAAAGTCATGCTTGCTAAACTCGCAGGCTTGTTCTGACTCAGGTTCTTAGTGCAGCCTCAGAGTAAGGGACACCCGCCCCCCACCCAGGCTGCGTGGCATTGTTCGACGTCAGGCTGACACTAATTGGGGCGTGTACATCGTATCCTCCAAGATGCTGCGTTGCTGCGGCCTGTGGGCTCGGCCAGGGCGCTACGCCCCGCCCACTTGCTCCTCCCCCCTTGACAATTTTTGATTGCCTGAGGTCTGCAAAGTCCGTGCTCGGTGCGGGGTTGTCAGTCTCGTGCGCTTGCGGGGGATTCTGTCCGGGACTGACTCCTTCCCTTGAGACCGCTTCCCTCCCAGGCAGTGTTTCAAGTGTCCCCTGGGGAAGCGGGATGCATTACCACCTCCCGGGAGGCGGGGACTTTACAGGGTGGGCTTGTTACCGTTTCTCCGCTGGTGCTGGGGGGATTTCGCGGGCTGTATTACAAAGGGTCTCGCAGTCCCTTGGGGCGGGGGGGTTTGCTCTGTGTGTGTGCGCACCCCCCACCCCCCAGGAGTTGGCGGTATCTGCACCGTCTCTCCCGCAGGGCGGGGGGGATTTGGGGGGTGCGCGTTTCCACTTCTGCTGTCGCAGCATTTTCCTTCATGTGCCTTGGCCCAGCTTCGCTTTCACTCCCCTCATCCGCAGGGGGCCGAAACTTTAAGCGCGGCCACCAGTGTCACTGCGGGGGGGGGAGGTGGGAGGCTTCTGCTGAGAACGTGGCTGTCCCGCGGGCCGCGTGTGTCTGGCCAGGGCAGGGTAGGTTCGCCCGGAGTCACGGCACGGGTACGCTGGCAGGCTTAGCCGGCCCCTTTCCTGCAGGAAGTAAATGAAACGTCCGGGTCAATGGCAGCAAACACGACGGCGGGGGGGGGCGCAGAGGCAGCCGAGGAGCGGGGCGGGCAGAGCCTGCGGGGAGCTGGATACCTGCGGTTCCCCCCTCCCCGGACCGCCATGTGCATAGGACATGAGGCACTCTGCCGCTCCTGCTGCCCCTGTGCATAGCCCGCTGCGGGCAGCATCTGCTGGGCCGGCCGGATCCTGGGGCTGCGGCTGCTCTCGGCCCCCGAGCTGCGCGGCTCAGCCGTAAATGTCCATAGGCGGCTGCTGAGCGGGAGGGAAGGGGGGAGGCTCTGCCACTGCTGCCGCCCGTTCCCAGGAGGAGGAGGATGCTGCACGGAGCCTGGCCCTGAGCTATGGAAGGAGTCCTGTACAAGTGGACCAATTACCTGACAGGTATGGGCAGGGCGGGGCTGCTCCTGGCGCGCAGCATCGCTCTTCCGGGCGGTGCCTGGGAGTTAGCGGGCAGCGGGCCTTTGGCACAGCGGGGAGGATGGAGGTGCTGGTGCAGGGGGATCTAGGTGAGGGTGCGGACTAGTGTCCGCTGAGGTTACGAAACCAGCTGGCGTGTGGAGCTGTTCGCCGCTGTTTGACTCTGTCTTGTTTGGGAAGAAACGGACAGTTTTAGCCTCTGATGGCTGTTGGGTGGCCTACCGTAGAGCAGCGGATTGCTGGTTTTCGTTCAGTAGCCTGTTGCTCCTAGGCTCGGAGAATCCAGTTGTGGTGCAGCAATGGGCGATGTCCGATTCTGTGAGTGAGTGGAAGACGTTACCCTCCAGAGCTGTTGATCTGCACCTTTCACAAGAACTAAATTCATGCTGCACCCACGTTTTAAAATCCTTCCTGGAGATTACCCGAGATTTGGGAGGTGTTGGGATCGTTTTAAAATACAGTCATTACTAAATCGCATGCTGTTTTAATTGAAGATATTTTGCATTCATACTCAGTATTTTGGAATGTACTTATATGGCCCCGCTTGCTGAATATAGCCCACTGGTCAGGGTGTGTGCTACAGTTATCACTCTGTGTCTAATCTACAGAGGATATGGTTCTGTTACAGCTCTTAGCTTGAAAGCCTGGCTCTTAAACTGTAGAGGCTCATGCTTAAAGCTCTGGGGGCCCCTGGTTCAGTCAGTGGAGGATGATGGCCATCATATGACCACTTCACAATTCTGAAAGTATGTATCCTCACAAGACCCTTGTTAGGTGGGAAGGTAATGTTATCCTCAATTTACAGAGAGCCCGAGGTCATAAAGGAAATCTGGCAAAGCAGGGAATTGACGTCCTAGTCTATCACCTTAACCACTGGAGCATCCTTCCTCCTGTAAGAAATAGCTATGATAAACCATTAATTGCATCCAAACATATTGTAAGATATAGTCATTGCACCTGCCTCTGCGTGCCCTTTCCTGGACACATCTTGTTCAACACAGGTGTCTCTGGGTAGCTAGTACAGCCCTCTTACCCCTTGAGCTTTCTCTTGGCACTAGCCTGTGAATATCAGCACATCTTAGGTAATTTTCTTACCTCTATCTCAAGGGTCCTGCAGATCTCTTGAAAACCCTATGACTAACTATGCCTCTGAGTTCTGGACTTGAAAAACCACTAAATGTTTATTTAACCTGAATAAACGTAACATAAACATAACAATACTTCTAAGAGCCTGGCAGTGCTTCCCTTGATTGCAGTTTGTCCGACCCTCTTTGTCCTCAGGAGCCAGCGCTACCCTTCAAATTCAGCCTCCCCTCCCCAGTTCCAAACATGTAGTCTGGTGGGGCTTCTGTCCAGGAGTCCTAGACTCTGTGTCCCCAGCAACATCTGTTCTTCTGGTCTTCATCCAAAAACATACCCTATCATACAGTTGTGCTTATCAGCAATTATCCTATAATGTCTCATATCATATAATTTCAAGTTAACTTAGTCCTTTCTCTGTGACAGTTGAGAAGGAAGGGGCTTGGTATTGCCTCTTGAAAATTGTCAGTCTTCCTGTAGTGAATGGCTCTGACAGAAAGTAGGATTATCAATCTGTTCAAAAAGTGATTGAAAAGACATTAACTACAAAGGTGTCTATAATGGAATGGGTTCTGCAAATAACAATATTTCCTAACCTCCTTATTATTACAAGCATTATTTTTGTGCCCATCACTGTGTTGTGTGGTATTTTTGGGAAATGGTGCTTTCCTGTTTAGCAGGTAAGACCTTTGCTGTATTGGCTAATTCTTCTTGCCTTGTAAGACTGAAGTTTGGAATAGTCTGGCCTCTGTGGCGTAGCAGAGCCAAATTGAATGTGGACAGTGACCCAGAATGGAGACAATTTAATGTGGTACATTATTTCAATAAATTGCAGAGTTGCTGGACACTCACAGTTCTTGCTGATGTCAATGGAAGATGTGACTGCTCAGGCTCTCTGATCTCAGGCTGGATGTGGCCCTGTGGTAGGAAAGAGAATGTGAAGAAATACCGCAGAAAAAATCTTGCAGTGTCAGTATAGTAAGAAGTAGTGATGACTGGGAACCACTAATTTAGAGTACCAGAGGAAAGTAATTAATAGACGACTACAAGTTCCTGACCCAGGATGAAACATGACTGTTCTCTTAACTTAGGAATTTCTATTTTGTATGCCCAGTCACAATTAATAAATTGGATGATTGTGAGCACAGGATGAACTGTAACTGTATAAATGTCTTAGTTCTGTTAAGACCAGTCTAATTAGGGAATCCAGAATAGGACAAATGCTAAGAAATTTGTTAAAAATCTTAAAACTTGTTATGAAGTTAGATTTCACCTCTGGATATATTGGAGTGGCATAAATTTTGAGCCAGATGTATCAGTAGAATACAATGAAAATGAGTAAGTGGTAATATATTTGTGATGGCTTTTCTAGGCACGTAACAATTCTGTAAAAGACATTTAATAAACAGAATAACTTTTATGTTATTCACATCATATAGGCTTGTCAGTTTTTTTAAAAAACAACAAAGAAGTCTTGTAGCCATAAGTTGTGATGATATACCTTTGTCTATGGTCATTCTTCTACAGAATTAAAGAAAAGGCATTCTTAGTCCTGGTCTACACTGGGAACTTACATCCTCATAGCTGCGTCTCTCAGGGGTGTGAAAAATCCACACCACTGAGAGACATAATTATGTCGACCTAATCCCCGGTGTAGACAGTGCTAGGTTGATGGAAGAATTCTTCTGTTGTCAACCTAGCTACTGCCTCTTGGCAAGGTGGATTAACGACAGTGGTGGAAGAACCCCCGCCCCCATTGCTGTAGTAAGCACCTATCCTGACGTGCTACAGTGGTGCAGCTGTAGCATTTTAAGTGTAGACATACCCTCATTAACTAAAGAAAGCAATCTTAAGTCTGGCATTTCCTAACTTTTTTGGGCTTCACTTTGCAATGTTAATGTAGTGTTTTGGAGGTCATTATTTATTATTTGTATTGCAGTAATGTCTAGCTGCCGCAACAGTGATTAGGACCCCAGTTTCCAGTGGGTAGAATTTTCAGAAGTACTCGTGGGTCTTATAAGGACAAGTCCTTTGTAGTCTCTTTCAATGAGACTTTCCCCCCTAAGTTTCTTAGGTTCTATTCAAAATCCTTCCATGAATTTACACATAGGAAGAGATAGTCTCTCCTTAGAAGAACGTCCAGTCTAAGGCACTGATCCAGCTAGATCTGTGTTGGCCATCCACACAGATTAAGTTGCAGGATCTGGTTGTAAATAGACACAAGATGGACAAAAGGCATGAGAAAGGAAATATTATCCCCATTTTACATCTGGGGAACCAAGGCACAGAAGATTAAGTGACTTGTTCAAAGTCAGAGGGGCTGAGTCAGAAATTGAGTTCAGTAGAAGTGTTACAGTAGGCACAGCGGCTGTGCTGCTGTAGCGTAGACACTTATTAGAAGGGGTTCTTCTGTCACTGTAGTAAATTCACCTCTCCGAGAGGCAGTAGCTAGGTTGACGGAAGAATTCTTTCATCAACCAAGTGGTGTCTGGAGCTTAGGTTGGTTTAATGACATCACACAAGGTGTGAAATTTTTCACAGCCCTGAGTGATGTAGTAAAGCTGACCTAACTTTGTAGTGTAGACCAGCCCTAAGATAGGGCGCATACTGTAATATCTTCTTATAACATAGAGATCTGTTCTGAAAGCTTCTGACATATCATTCCAAATGACTCGCAATAGGCCTGTCTGTGTACACTTGCTTGCACCAAGCTTCAAGACTGCATTCTTCAATACTCCAGTGCCAGCTCTCAGAGTTTTATCACAAATCTCTTGATATTTAGTATTTATCTTAAATCTCCATCTCCTGTAGTAAAGTGATTGCATGAGAATCTCAGCTCCCCCCCCCCCTTTTTTAAAACGTCTAATCCTCATGGTTGTGGAGTGTGAAACCTAAATGCTCAAAAGTTTCATGATATTTTGGGACCTGACTTATAATTTTTGAACCCTTAGGGTTGGCAATACCATAGTTCTGAAAACAGTTCTATCTCTGGCACCAGTGAGTTGATTGGTTTTTAATTAGCGGTGCAGGAAGATCTGTGGCTGACAGCTTTTTGTCGGCAGTGGGTCCATCCATGTGTGCAGTTGGGTTTTGTAGACCTCATCCTGTGGCCCTCACTTGTGTGAGTAGTTCCATTGAAGATAGTGGAACTAAGTAGCAGTTGGAGTACTGGTGAGTAACGCCCTGTATAAAATCACGGCAGTGTCCTGGTTAAATGTTCTAATTTCATGGGATATGTATGACCACCAAGTCCCACCCGCAACCCCGAGCTGCTGCAACTTTTCCAACAGTGGGGACATAGAAGCGGGTATGCCTTCTTCTAGCTCCCTGCTGACTGAAGCCATGCCTGCTCCTGGGGGGGATTAGTGGACCAGTCCCATATGGGAGTGGAGTAGGGAGGTGGTGAACCAATCCCATCTTGAGGAGTGGAGGCAAGGTGATGTGGGTCATGCGATGTCTCACTATTGATGACAGCCAGTCCGGCCTAGGCCATTGCCTCTGCTTTCTGCCCGTTTGGTAGGGTGAGGGGGCAATGCTGACAACATGCAGCAATTAGGAGCCCTGGCCTGCCCCAGTGGCCTCCGGCAGGCCTAGGGGAGATGCTGCAGGAGATGTGACCAATATCTGTTGCCTGAAGCCCAAGCAGCTGTGTGAAGCCCAACAGATATTTGGCTAATTTCACAATTTTCACACAGGCTGTGACACTGTAATTTATACAGGGCTTTACTGATGGGAGTAAAGGTTGTAGGTGTCAGGCCGTATCAGAGAGAGAGAGTCAGTCAGTCTGTGTGCCTGTCCTCAGGTAAAAAAAAAGATTAGTTTCCAGTGTAGATATTTGTGGTCCTGGAAGTCAAAAACTATTTCCCAGATCAAAAAGAAGTGTTAGCTTTGGACAGAACTGGGTGTAAGGACTGAGCGGGTGGGATAAAACTATATAAATGAAAAAGCTGAACAGTACAACATTTTTTTAAAAGCCTTTGAAGTGCTGCAAAGCACTTACTAATGTTAGTGAAAACTTGTAACATAGCAAGAATGTCCGCTCTGAATTATTTGCCAAAAATATATTGCAGCTGTCAGTTTATTTCTAGGGAGAAATTGAATGAACCTCTGCATTCACCATTAGCAAACGCACTGAGTTTCTTTAATTTTGTTTCTCCTCTTCCTTTTTCCTTCATAGGTTTCCCCTTGGAGACAGTCATTAGTACTGCATCCTTTCACCATGAAAAAGATTTCTTTTCTGCCAATTCAGTGGAACTAATTGTCCCCCCTAGAGCGAATCAGTATAGGATCATATAAAATGCTTATTCAGGCCTCTTGTTTAATTGTAGTGCCGCTGGCTTTTTTCTGCTCTCTTGTTATTCTGTTCCTTTTCTGTGCTGCTCTGCTTCAGTGAATTCAGATGTGTTTGGACAGCAAAGTTAAGCTATCAGAACCTGTGAAATGTCAGTGGGCTGGTTGCCTGGCTGCCTGTATACACGCTAATAGAGCATGATGGAAGAGTGCAAAGGAAAGAAAACACGGAACTAGTTCTTCAAATGTAGGAGGCTATCATGATTGTCTAACCATTTTCTTTTAAAACAATCACACCCCAGATTACCTCTGTTTGCTGAATTGAACTGTCGTGTAAGTTTGCGCCTTACCCAAACCAAGTATCATTCTGTTCTATTTTTATCTTTAATGATATGTCAAGCATGACCTCAGTGTTCAGCATGACTTGAATTTATCACGCTAATGCAAGCCTCTTTTACACTCCCAGTACCATTACTCCAGGAGTGGAGTTCTAAGATAGAGCCTGAATTTGAATCCTGTGCATAGTAGCAAACTATGCTACACTGAGCTGGCACCACAAGCATGTTTTGGTTCGTTTACTTTCAGATTTTTGTTATCCTTTTTATGCTGTGTGCTTGACATCCTTCTCAAATATATGGGTGGGTGTACTTTGCTACATAGCTGGGGACCTTATGTGCACGTCTTCCTGTGAAAGACTAGTTAGGTTATTATCAAATGTTAAATAGCTATTTACAATCTTTATTCTCCATGATGAATGTATTTGATAGAAATACTTTGTATTTTTAGTGAAATGTCAATGAATATAGTATGTGTGTCCTGTGGCCACTTTCTTTTTGAAGTAGTATTAGTCAGATTGTAGTTATAACCCCTTTTTCATGCACAAAAATGAAAAATTACTGGGCAGGTTTCCTTAAGATGTAGTTCTTGTTTAATGGATACTGCCAACTTGAAATCTATTCTATTTTTGAAATATTACTTAATTACAGACAGTACATCTGTGCACAGAATCCCACTGTTAAATTTGGGGCCTCACAATTTTTTTATGGTTCTTTCCTCCTTTATTGCTATCTGAGTGATCGACATAAACAGATGACAATTACTATTTCTCCTCTATTGTTAGTTAGTAAAACAGATTATACACAGAGCTGTCAAATGCACAAATTAAATAAACTGAAAACATATTTTTAAATCTTTCAGTTACACTGTAGCTATTTTCGAGCCAGTACCTGCAAGCACTTATGCAAGCTCGACAAACTACACATGGAACATTCACATTACTCCGCATGATGTCTGCCTATGGCAGAGTCTCGGACAGGTTTTGAAAAACCTAGAACTCCAGGAATTCACAGTATTCTGAATGTAAAGGGGAAACAAATCTCTGTGAAAGCCTATGGAAAAATCAGTCATAGAGCTTTTTTGTGCCCATTTTTTGTCAGTCCACTGAATATTTTTGTAGTCCAAAAATATCAGATTGTATCTTGTTCTAAAGCTATTGAATTTCAGTTTCTTATTTGCAAGAGATACCAAAAATATTTTATTACATTATACAACCATGAAAGAGCGTGTTTACATGGCTCTTATAACATGAGCATTAGCACCTTGAGACAAAAGTGTACAAGCTGATTTAACTATCAGAAGTACAGCACAGAATCAGAAAACAAATGTTTTTAAAATAAGTGAAAATATTTTCTTTACTAACATTAAGTGAACATTTTAATGTACACAAGTTATGCACATATGTTAATGTTCTATTTTGAGAAACTTTTGTATTCCATGGCATATTGAATCAATATCTTATTAGGTCCCTTATTATAACACATATACTGATTTGATAATACTGTCCTTAAGCACTAAGTGTCAGTACATTGACACAAGCTTGTTCCGATTCTGTACATTTGCATACTCCTATACAAACAATTCATGCTATTCTGCACCTGCATCATGGACTTCTGCACCCTGTTGTGCAGCCACAGAATATTGCCTCCAGGCAGTCTCCTGGTATTGGTGGCAATGACATGAGCGCTGGCACCAGACTCAGGGAACATGGCTCTAGTGTTCGTTGTCCATTGTGATATGGGCTTTCACGTTGTAAGACAAGGCTCATCTGCCGAGGTCTGAGCAAGTCTTGGTGAAGCCTACAGTTCCACCTTCTTTCTTTCCTATGCCATTGAACCACTCTTGGCTTTGATCAGGGTCCGTGTGATTGAACTTCTGACATGATCACTTGACAACTATGTTCCCTCACAGAAACCCCTTAAACATGCAGTATCTCCAGTCCATAGGTTTCACAGAACTGGACTGTCTTGTATTATGGATGCTGGTATCTTTATTGGGATCACTACAGCTTGCCACTCATGATATATCAGTTGCAGATGCTCTTGCTTTCTGTGACCTCTGGATTTTGGTTTGCCACACGACTGATACTGTCTATCCTGACTGAAAGATGAACTCAGTTCTGTCAGTGGCCTCTCTGTATATGATATCTTGCAGTTTCTTTCTAATGGCTGTTGCCTCCCTTATTCTATGCAAGTTTGAGGGTCTAAACATCAGAATTTAACTTGGTAACAACCGTTTTTGAAATCAGCAGGTTCAAATTATGTTAGAAAAAGTTGTTACCAACTTTAAACAAAAAAATGCATCTAGATCCCCAATGGAGGATTGATTAAGATTTCTGTCTAGTCTGTAATGTTGCCAAACCATTGCAAACTATTTTTCAGTCTACTATGTATTATTATACAATCCTCCTTTTTAAACTAAACCAAAAACAAATACAGCTTGTTTTTCTAGTTTAAACATTGTATGCGCATCCAGCAATATATAAGGCGCAATCTGTCACATATTTTTTCACACACAGGGTACTCTCTATGTCACCCGGTTTACTATAAGATAAAACATTTTCTTGTTTTGCTTGTTACTGTCATAAACTTCTCTTGTTTACTTATATGCATTGCCAGTGACATCAAGGATCAAATATGGCCAGAATAATCTTCTGTTACAAGGTCCCTTCTTATCAACACAAGTCCATGCAGCAGATCATGGATTCGTGTGCTCTTCACATAGTTCAAAGATAAATACAATGTAGTCTCAAAAGCAGTTGCAGAAAATGTGTTATGGGGATAAACTAGAAAGAGATTTTTTAAACTGCATATTTCGATGTAAATGAAACTGAAAACTTTTGAATTGCAACTGATCAAGATAATCATGATTTTCTTTCTTTCTTTCTTTCTTTCTTATTTTTATTGTTTGACAGAGGTAATTACTTAGTTCTTTTTGGATATTCTTACAGATTAAAAGGACCGATCAAACATTCACTAGAGTCAAATACTGTTATAATATGAAGAGACCATAGGAGTATGTCCTATCTGCTGCCTTTTCTCCTGCTTAAACATTTGAAGTTCAGGGGTGACGGGTTTCATTTGTGAATCATAAAATCATGGTTCCTATTCTCTCTTCCAATGAACCCTCTTTATCTTATTTTACATAGAAGGAGTAGTGTGACTGAATACACCACTGCATTCGCACCTACGCATTATTGTAATAATCTTTGTACCAAATATGCCTTGTGAGGTATCATCTGAAAACGAATAATATCAATATCAATTGGTCAATAATATCATGGTGAAATGTATGTAGTAACATTTTATGTAAAGTTATGAATTCCCCTTGTATGGTGATGTTGGCACGTGTTCAAACCCACATAGCCCTGTCTAGGCAGAAGCTGTTAAACATGTCTATCCTAAACAAAGATTTATTTTTACCTCAATTTACATATATGTAGTAAACAGGGTCCTTGGGACAGGAAGAGGGGATAAACTCGTTTCTCAAAGACAAAGGACAAGCTGACACCTCTAACCAAATGTCATCAACAGAGCCGTCCCTTGGGTACAGTGAATCGGGGCCACTGTCCCGGACCCCGAGTTTTGGGGGGCCCCACGGGCAGGGAGGTGAGGTGGGATGCGGGCGGGCGAGTGGGGTGAGGAGGCGAACGGGGAGGCGAGTGGCAGGCGGGTGGGGGGTGGGGAGGAACCCCCCTACCGGAACCTTCCCCTCCCCCCAGCGCCTCCTGCCCTCCGGCAGGCCCTGCCAATCAGCACCTCTACCTCCCTCCCAGTGCCTACCATGGATTAGATGTTTTGTGGCATTAGGAGGCGCTGGGGGGCAGGAGGAAGGAGCGAGGGTGCAGCAAGCTTGAGATGGGGACGGAACTGAGTGGGGGCGGGAAGAAACAGGGTGGGGCGGGGCCTTGGGAGAAGGGGTGGAGTGGGGGTGGGACCTGGGCAGGGCTGGGGGGTGGGAGCACCCTTCAGCAGATAGGTGCAGAGTTTCTAATGTCCTGGGCCCCGCACCCCCCTAGGGACAGCCCTGGTCATCAAAGCTGATTGGCAATCACTGGTCAAATGGCCACTCTTTGGCAACGAAGGGGAGCAGGAGCAGTTCTTCATTTTAGCAAGCAATAACATGGAATCTCTTTCACCATGAGATCCCATTTCTCCGTCCTCACAGCTGGAAGGAACTTTATCTAGAGGTAACCCTTAGGAAAATGCTTTTTAAAGGGTGACTGAACTAGAAAAACGAGGGGCAAAACCACCCGAGGTTATCTCCATCTCTCTACCCCTCTCTCTTTCACCTAAAAAGACAAAGAAACCAACCCTTTGACTTTGGGGGAGTTCCTGACCTGAGAATTTGGGCAGCAATGTTTCTGGGAACCCGTGGTAAGGATTTAACTTGAACAAAGTCTAGCTTGTTAAATTCAGCTACTAGAAAGTGTTTTATCTCTTTTTCTCTTGTAACTGTTTCTGACTTTAATACCTTATCCCTGTACTCACTTAAAATCTCTCTCTTTATAGTTAGATTAACTTGTTTTTTTCTAATCCAAACTAACCCAGTGTTGTGTTTAAATTGAGCTGTTTGGTAATTCCATTTAAAGTAGCAGGCTGTTGGATATTGACCCCTTACAGGGGCTAGGGTGACCAGGTGTCTGGTTTTCGACCTGAACACCCGGTCGAAAAGGGACCCGGGCGGCTCCGGTCAGTACGCCGACCAGGCCGTTAAAAATCTGGTCGGCGGTGCTGTGGAGCTAAGGCAAGCTAGTCCCTACCTGTCCTGATACTGCACTGCACCCCAGAATCGGCCAGCAGGTCCAGCTCCTAGGCGGGGGGGCCATGAGGCTCTGCGCGCTTTCCCCGCCCAGAGCACCGGCTCCGCACGCCCATTGGCCGGGGACCGCAGCCAATGGGAGCTATGGTGCGGTGCCTGTGGACAAGAGCAGTGCATAGAGCCACCTGCTGCGCCTCCACCTAGGAGCTGGACCTGCTGCTGGCCGCTTCCGGGGCGCAGCATGGAGTCAGGACAGGCAGGAAGCCTGTCTTAGCACTCCCACTGCGCCACTGACCAGGAGCCGCCAGAGGTAAGCCCATACCCCAAGCACCAACCCCTTGCCCCAGCCCTGAGCCCCCCCAAACGGAGAGCCTCCTCCTGCACCCCAAACCCCTCATCCCCACCCCAGAGCCTTTACCCCCAGATGGAGCCCTCACTCCCCCAACCCCCAGACCCAACCCCCAGCCCAGAGCCCCCTCCCACACCCTGAACCACTGTGCTCCACCCCCTAGCCTGGAGCCCCCTCCTGAACCCCAAACCCCTCAACCCCGGCCCCACTTCCGAGCCTGCACCCCCAGCTGGAGCCTGCACCCCTGCCCAGAGCCCCCTCTCATACCCTGAACCCCTCATTTCTGGCCCCACCCTGAGCCCACATCCCCAGTTAGAGCCCTCACCCCCTCCCGCACCCAACCCCCATACCCCAGCCCAGTGAAAGTGAGTGAGGGTGGGGAAGTGTAGTGAGCAGGGGGCAGGGCCTTGTGGAAAGGGTGGGGCAGGGGCATGGCCTAAGGAAGGGGTGGGGTTAGGGTGTTTGGTTTAGTGCGATTAGAAAGTTGGCAACCCTAACAGGGGCAATGGACCTATAATATCAGAACTGTCCAGGAGAAGGTTGGACAGTGCAGAATGCATGTTTTGGGGAAAATTAGGGACTGGGAGTGTGTTGGCGTCACCCTGCGAGTAGTAACTAAGGCTGCTGGAAGCTAGAATGTGGCTGGTGTGTTGCTGACAGACTGCTCGGGTCAGAGTTGCTGGACCAGGGCTGCAGCTATACACAGACACTCAGGGTGTGACTTTCATGCTGTTTGTGAGCAGACCGGGTTGGGAGCTACAACAACCAATCATTGTCAGGTACCCACGGTTGCAGGGTAGATGTTCTAGGTTGCACCCCAGAATGTGACAGGTATAAATGACATCAGAGGAATACCCCCAGTGTAAGGGGGGGATTGTAAGCCAGCTGGCAAAGAGGTGTCAGAGCAGCTCTACAATGCCCTCTTCCCATCTCTCAGTGTAGTTTGCATTATGAAGGAAGGAGCAGGTGCATCTATTCTTTGTTCCCTGCAGCATATAAAGGGCCAAGAGAAATAGAGTGTAAGATAGAGCACCACTGAGACTGCTCTAGCTTACTCCAGAGGGGACCGAACCAGGCCCCAAATGGTCCCTGAACAATCCCAGTATGAAGTAGACATCAAGATGGGGTAACGTTATCTTTGCACCTCCCTACTATCATGCCTGTGCTAAACACAGAAATGGAGTAACACAGATCTGGGACCATTGTTTCTTCATGCTGTCTCTTGCTGTCACCTATGAAGATATGTGCATTTCATCTGCGAGTTGGGATGATCTCAGGTTTGTCAAGCATGCTCCCACTATGCTACAGTGCATCAAATAGACATACCACAAATTGGCCAGGCTATAATGAGTCTAATTGTTGTTCTTCCTGATTGTTTGGCCTGTTGTCCCGAATCCCTGCTGCTACTGTTAATTGCAAGCCTTGACCCAGGAGTCCTGGGATAGGCTGTACACCAAAATGTCCTGTGCCTGTGCAACAAGTCAGGGAGAGAATAAGATCATGTTTTAAAAGGTGCCAATAATGTCGGTAATTTTAAAAGTTAAATTTTAATAGAAGTCTCTTAAATCCAGCACTTAGCCAAGCTATCCGTATTTAGCTCTTTCAGTCTTTGTTCAAGTCAATTCCTTTTAGCCCCAAAACCATTCTTGTTGCTGGCCTCCTAATGCCCTCTGCAGTATTCCAGGTGTGGTCTTGCCACACCTGTATAGAGGATTATTGCCTTCCTGCCTTCTACAAATGCCACTTAAGATTACTTTGGCCCTTTTTGCTGCCATCCTGCATTGCAAACTTTTCTAATTAATGTATCAAAAATAAACAAACAAACAAAGTTCCCCACCAGGCTTTTCATGTCCCTTTTGCTGAGTAGCCGGCAATCTTATTGCTATTAACCCTGCCCTTCTGCTCCTATCTCCTTCCTCCCTGTTGTGGCCCCCTTAATTCTGCTGGTGTCTGACATTAGATTGTAAATTTTTGGAGGGGAAGTGATCATGTCTGTTTATTTGTACTGTGAGATCTTCTCTTTTGAGTACTATGTTAAAGTTGTAAATAATAATAACACAATGATATCCCTTAGCTGTAAGTCTCTCTCAGGGTTAATGTTTGCCAAGTTTCTCCTTCCTATAGAATGTCTATGTTATGGATTATTTGTTTCCTGATGTATTTACTTTTGTTATTCCTGGCTGAATTTCATTTATTATTTCCTTTCTATATTTGTAACCTGTCTAGAATCCTTTGAGTTATTAATTGTTCTCACTGCTGTTTGCTGCCCCTTCCTGTCATGATAATCTCGCCCACTTCATCAGTATCTTTAATGAAGATATTAAATATAACTAGACCTATCACCAGCTTCTGCAATACCCCGTTACAAACATCTTCCTCCAAAGTTGACACGTGCACTGCAGTTTATTTAGTTCTTTCAGTTGGTTTTCAAGTCTAAGTGGCAGTGTTTTTTGGGAGATGCTATCAAGTGCTTTCACTAAAATCTAGATGCTGCATCTATTGCATTTTTTTATCCACCAATTCTGTCATTCTGTTTAAAAAGTAGTCATGTTTGACTGTAATTTCTGTCTTTTTAATGTACATAATGATGTGCCTCTGTAATTCTAAATCTGTTGCTACTGGTATCCTTCTCCTAGTATTCAATACTGCATTTTAGGTTGTTTGTTTATTTATTTATTTTCTTCAGCTGTCAGACCTATTTAGCTCACAGTACAGAGGTGGGTGGATGAGATTCAGAACATCCTAAAGATATAAAATCAAGCATGTATGTGCATGTATTTTGTTTATTTATTTGATAACTGTAGTTTAGCCCTGAATATTTAGGATAACCCTTCATAGTATACTAGTGCATATAAGTACAGTAGTATATTTTGTAGAAGTATTGAAGTCAGAGGCTTGGTCTATATGTAAAAGTTTTGCCAGCATTTCTATGTTGGGGGAAAAAATTAAACCAACGTAGATGTGCTAGCAAAAGCCTTAGTGTAGACCATATCATAAAGATTCTGGTACACATTCTTCTTTCCCTGTCCAGAAGATGTGGCACCTAGCACTGGGGCCTGCTTCTGCTCCCACTGAATCAATGATAAAACTCATAATGACTTTAATGGGAACAGGATCAGTAGAGCCCTGCAAATCCGCGGGTATCCGCTTTATATCCATGGACCATTTTTGCGGATAGCAGCGTGGGTGCAAATACAAATTTTGTATCCGCGCAGGGCTCTGACGGTAAGAGCTGGGCAGCCAGCTATGAGGAACCGCGGCGCAGACCCTTCACCTGCCCGGGGTGTGTGTTTGAGAGCAGCCCCGGCCGTGTCCCTGCTCCCCAGGCTCCCTGCCACTTGGAGGGCAGGTGGAGGGTCCGCATGGGGGTGCCTTGGAGCCTCAGCCCTGCCACGGTAAGTAGAGCCCTGCAAATCTGCAGATATCTGCAGACATTTTTGTATCTGTGCAGGGCTCTAAGGATCAGACCTCTAGCTGAAGCTTGTCAGTATATGATTCAGCTTCCTCCCTTCAAAGCCACTGCTATTGGATTGCTTCAGTTTGCTCTTGTGGAATAATGCAGCCATCCATGCTGTGCACTGCACTGTCCTTTAGGTCAGTAGGTTCATGGCACCACAGTCAGTGCCATTCTAATTCATAGATAACCAGAAAGTGGCTATTTAGTAGACTGGTAAGATGGTGCTAGCACTATGAGACAGAGTGCATCACCTTTTCCTACTACCTGGTTCCCCAGTCCCAATCCTCTGTTGAACTGGTGTTCTTGTTGTGCTACACTGACTTATTATTTTGTTTTCAGTTATTTACGAAATATCTGCTGTTTTTGACATAGTTTGAAATGGGCCAGTGTAGTAGGGTGAGTTATGTTAATTAGCACTAATGACTGGGATATCTATTGTGAAGTACAGAGTTTTATGAGTTGGCAAGTTAGCCTATAAAAAGAGCTTTAATAAAATCAAGTATGCTGTATCTGCATATAATTTATGTATTTGATAACTCTAGTTTAGCCCTAAATATTAGGATAACACTTCATAGTGTACTAGTGCATATAAGTACTGTAATATATTTTGCAGAAGTAGTGAAGTTAGAGACCTGGTCTACATGTAAAAGTTTTGCAAGCATACCTATGTTGGTTAGTAGCATGAAAGAAGTAAACTCCCTAACCAAGGTCATTGTGCTGGCAAAAGCCTTAGTGTAAATGCAGTTATACCAGCAAAAAAGTCCCTTTGCCGGTGTGTCTTTTTCATTCACGGAACTGGTATAAACTATGCCAACAAAAGAACTCTCTTCTTTTTTTTTTTTTTTTTGCTAATATAAGCTGCGTCTCCACTAGGAAGGCTTGCTAGTATAGCCATGCTGGCAAACCCTTTCTAGTATAGACAAGGTCTTAGTAGTAGATGACTCCATTATAGTGTTCTGATATTAAATCATTTTTGAGCAATGGGGTAGAAACCACCTTTTTTTGTGTTTGTGCATGAGAGGGTGTGTGTGTGTGAGAGAGAGAGTGTGCGGGATCTATAGATTAGGAAGTGTGAAATAGAGTGTGTAGTACTGTAGGGAGCAGAGACTGTAGCCTAATGGTTTATTATGTAGTTGATCTTAATCTTATTGAGGCCCACTGAAGAATATACTTGAAAGATGATGGTCCTCAAGAAGTCTGTGATTTACAAGACTTCAAAATAGGATACTTTTGGCAGTTAAATTAAAAATATCATTATTCTGTAAACTGGGAGATAATGTAAATGGGAATATTATTGCTAATGAAATATTGCAAAAAGAGTTAGTGTAAAATATCTTTATAATAGTTCGTGTATACAGTACATCTGATCTTCAAAACAAAGATGCTTCTTTTACTTCCTGTGAACATCACAGTAGTATTTGCATCTGTGTAAATCCTGTTTCTCTTAATGGTTTAACAGACAAACAGCTTTACTTTTGATTGAACTTGCATTTGCAATTAAACAGTTAGTATAACACTTTTCTCTCATATTTATGGTCTTCCTAGGTTGGCAGCCTCGCTGGTTTGTTTTAGACAATGGAATATTGTCCTACTATGATTCACAGGATGATGTTTGCAAAGGCAGTAAAGGAAGTATAAAGATGGCAGTATGTGAAATTAAAGGTAAGATTTAAATAAGTTTTTATTAGAGGAAATTTTAATTGGCAAGGGGATGAACAAGATGACCTAATACCACTTTTGCATCATTAATTTCTAGGATGCTTAAAAAAGGTAAGGGGAAAAATCACATCTAGACATGTTTAGTCAGATGTGCTTGCTACATCAACCCCAATTAGTTACTGAACATGAACTCTGAAGCAAAATAATAATGAAAAAGGTTATGATATTTACTGCTCCTTTATGAGGTTTAAAAACAGCCATATAAACCCTAGGGTATTAAGAACTTTTCTGTTTATGTCTTACATTGGAAATATCATAAATGAAGGCATCTGAAGCTGTTACCATAGCTACAGCTCTTCTCCCTCCCAAACTCAGAGGGAGGTAATGCTGAATGTTAGGAATTGTTTGCTGGGAAAGCCACAGCAGTGATCTGGTGGGTGCTATTACTTCCATTACTTTCTGCCTTTGGCCTTTTTTTCTGATGCACCTTTGTGGACGTATTTGTGATGTGGATACCTGATCACTAGAAAATGGACCGAGTCCATCTACTTCTCTTACGTAGGCCAGCAAGCAGTTATCGGATGGCAACAACTTTTGGTTACTACTGCCAGTGCCTAGGTTGAAACCAGTGACCTAGGAGTGAAAGGCTTATGTCTCATTACTAATCTCTTGAAACATTCAGTCCCCCTTTCTTGTCTGCTTGTTCATTTTCTATAGTATGGAGGAACAGTAATAGATAGATGCCAGTAATTTGGGATTAATTCCATCTGTCATGTACCCAGGGCTGTCCAGTCCTAGACCTGGGAGTACTGTGGTTGAGAAATATGCCTGGTACTTTGTGACATCTGTGGCTGATTAAAGTTGTAGTATTGAATACGATGGCTCTAAGTGGAGTAATATTCTGTTCTCATGCTTGGGAGGATGGTGACTTTGACACAGAGCCCAGAAAGTTGCATCAGAAAGGAAAGTGAGATTGCTTTTAGTCTAGTCCTTCAGAGATATTTGCCCACATCACAAAAATCTTCAGGTTGGCATGATTGAATCAGGACTAGACTAACAGTGGTATTTCGGGCGAGGAATGTTTTGGCAGTGTTTTGAGGGAATTTTGCACAGTATCTGTCCACACTGTGTCTGGCTCTAGCCATTACTTAGTCAATTATGTTCATGAATATCAAATTCATACAATGTTTAAAATTGTTTTGAATAGCTTCCGTTTCTTACCAGATGCAATCTGTAATATGTAAATAACTTGAAATAATATGGTCTGTATTTGATAATTAGTAACCTTACTGGTTTAGTTATCTTTTGCAAAATTAGTCTTTTTTCCCTTTTTATCATTAGTTCATCCAACAGACAACACAAGAATGGAGTTAATCATCCCAGGGGAACAGCATTTTTATATGAAAGCAGTTAATGCAGCTGAGAGGCAGAGATGGCTGGTAGCACTGGGTAGTTCTAAAGCCTGTTTGACAGACACCAGAACAAAAAAAGAAAAAGGTATTTGTACCATTAAAAGTGTATGAAATCTAATAAAATTGTTTTTGATTAAGATGGTTCTTAATTTGTCCCATTCTAGTGGTTGAATTTAGTATTATTTATGTAAGATATAAATCTAATTTATATATCGATAAATATATTGATACATCTTCATTATGGATGTAATCCCTGTTGTGTGCATATAATAACTTCTGGTTTATATTTAAATTGTAATTTCCAAGGGGAACAGGAAAAGAACTGATCAGCCTTCGCTAAAGTTAGCAGAAAGGAAGAATTATTGTTACTGTATTTCTCTGAGTAGTCCAATTCCCTTTACGTGTGTGTGTGTATAAATATGAGCTCATTTTAATTAAATATAGTACTTTGATCGAAAGGTATCACTAGACATGGTGAAATGGATGAGTTTAAAAATCTCCCAGCTGGCATTGCTCCTCAGAATTATGAATTTTGCCAGTCTAATTAGCCCAGTGAGTGTCTCTGCAGTACGCTGGCAGCTTCTGACTGGAAGATGTCTGACTGGCTATGCAAAGATATATCTGAGCAAGGAAAAATATTTAAAATATTGTAAATGTATGGCATCAGGTAGGTCAAATCACTTCTTATATTGCTCATGTGCAACTTGCTTCTGACTTCACTTTACTACTCCTGAGTTTTATTACACTCCCTGTTTTGGGTTTCTATGTTATGTTCAGATTTGTCTTGTTCCAGATATTGGCCCTACCAGAATCATAGAAATGTTGCTATTAAAAACTAAGGGTCAGATCCACAGCTGGTGTAAGTCAGCGTTAACTCCATTGACTTCAAGAAACTATGTCAGTTTGCACCAGGTGAGGATCTGCCCCTTTATTGACAATTATCTGACTTGCAGATGTGTTGACTGGGATTTTGAACTGAAGTCCCTGGGTTACCTCCTTTAGGCCCCTTTGAAAAGCCAAGCCATAAACTTGGGCAATAGTACTTGCTTACATACATTGTAGTAATGGTATTCCAAATCTCAAATCTGCCCAAGACAATGGTGAACCATCTGTGTATGAATCATATTCTTATCTCACGAAGAATATAGAAATCAATCACATGCTTCTCTGCCCTGTGCTGTGGTTCTGTGTGTATTCAGCACTTGCCCATGTGACAGCCTGAATGGACAACCAAAGTTGCACTGCAGTAGTGCAGTCACCCAGCCTCATCTAGGAATGACACAAAGGTTTCCTTATGTCCTTTGTCTAAGCTTAAAAAACACTGGACCAAATCAGACCCACTGCAAGAGCACAAGGAAATTACATGAGTTTCAGCTTTTATTATCCTGCCTTCCACTTCGAAAAGCAGAGGATGTGATTCAGCCCACAGTCTTGTCCGCCCAGCTAATGTGATCAGAACAGCTCTGTTCATAATGGCTATACACCTTTTGGTTTTGTGTCATTTAGGTTGTGTCTGTGCTACAGAATTTTTGGAATATATTTCCTTTAGCTGGACCAGCACAAGTGGGAGCCCTAGTTTAGACAAGGCTCTGGTGGTTTCCAGCATTTTTACCTCTGTTAGTTAAAACTTGAGCAGCAGATTTAACTGTCATGGTGTCAAACAAACAAAACAGAAAATCAGAAGCCACTGGAGGCTTGTATACACTAAACCTCTCTCAGCAATACCAAGAATTCAGCTCCAGTGAGAATGTTATCTTGTAATTCTGTAGTGCAGAAAAGGCCTGTAAAGACAGAACGGGCACATCTTTAAATAGGCAGTCGGGAGAACTGTCACAGCATTTATTAACACTGTTTACAATGCCAGGGTATACAGCATAGGAAATATGAAATTAACACAAAACCTGCAGCAAACATGATGGAAAAATAGTATTTTGTTCCTGCTGCTGGAGAGCTCTTAGTTACGTAAAGGGCTAAAACTTAAACAATCTAGATCTGCCACCCTCAAAACGCTGGTTGTAGCTGTTAGGGAGTCATTTGGTTGCCATTGTTCTGATTTCTCTCCATAATCCCCATTTCTGCCTCCCTAGTTTTTCTTGGTAAAGACTGGTAATCCTCTGTAGCCAGTCTGAAGGTTTATCATTTGCAAGGTTCCCTGAGTGAGTAACCGCTCTCCTCAGGTGCTTGTGGATAGAGGGGAGCAGACCTCCTTCAGCTGTTGAGGCCACAGACTTTGTCCATTGTGTGCTCCCTGGGATGACACGGTAAATGAGAAAATATTTTACCTCTTGTTTGCTGGTTATATACCTTTCTCCATGGTCCCTTCCAAATTTACATATACTTTGTGAAACTATTCCCAACTCATTTAAGAATCCCTTCCTAGTCTTGAAAGGAATTTCAGTTTGTTTGTAAAAATTGTGCAGATAAGTCTTATGCTGTGATTGATAGGGTTTTTTAATTATTTTATTTTTCTTGTAGAAATTAGTGAAACCAATGAATCTCTTAAAACCAAAATGTCCGAACTTCGCCTCTACTGTGATCTCTTAATGCAGCAAGTTCATACAATACAAGAATTTGTTCACCGTGATGAGAGTCGCTCATCTCCCAGCATTGAGGTATCAGATTTCTAAAATTATACTGGAGAACCTGATTATTTAAATCATGCTAAATTCTTGTTGTCACCTTATGCACCTTATCAGCAACTTAATGTTGGAAAATATTTACGTAAGGTCAGTTTAATAGACGTTTAAAAATTGTCTATATTCAGATGCCCATACACTGGGTTCAGGAGTATGGTAATACAGTCCACATTAAAAGATATTATATAGATACAATGCACGATGACATCAGAGTGCATATTAACAAGCAGATATGTAGGTGAGTCATTCAGTTAAAAGACAGAAGCAAAGCTGGCTGGGTTGGTTGCACATGAATTCTCCTTGTCTAAGAACTCTACAATAGACAATAATTGACACATCCTGTTTCTTTATGCTTTGCTTCCTATGTAAGTGATCTATGCCATTGCTAGAACCTCCCTTACCTTTGCAAACTAGAATCCCAGGTCTTGAAAACTGCTGCAAACTGATTTTGGACATTCATAGGAAATCTATTTGCTCTTCTAATCCTACTTCATGACCAAATTCAGCCCTGGAATAGGTGGGCCACTTCACTGATGAGTGTAGGATTGTGCCCACTTACAGCAGGGTTGAATTTGATGCAGAGACTCCTTTCACTAGGAAAGATAATGGGTGGGCCCCACTCTAATTCACTTATTTCACTAAATAGAAAATAAACCGATGACTCCAGTAGAAGTGATGGCTGCTCAATCCTTCTAAAAGTTCAGACCCTTGTATTTAGGAAGTAGGAAAAACATTGCAGTGTTTTGCTGTATTGCCCCAACCTCCCAAAATAGTCTTCTGCTATTATATGTGTTTGTTCATTTTTCAATAAGGTTGATTCTAGCTACCATTAAAAAGTATAGTCACCAAACTTGTATTTTTTTAGAATTTTGGCCAGTTAACTGGGAAACCAGTTGATTCTAAAGTAACATTTTCGGTCTCTTTTTACATTGTTGCTGATGTTTGTGCTATCATTTGTTTTCAGAACATGAATGAAGCCTCCTCCTTGCTCAGTGCCACATGTAACACATTTATTACAACACTTGAAGAATGTGTGAAGATAGCTAATGCCAAGTTTAAGCCAGAGATGTTTCAACTGCCTCATCCTGATCCCTTAGTTTCTCCTGTGTCACCTTCACCTATTCAAATGGTCTGGATGTTTTATAACAGTAACATTTTAAAGTGTTATGCTATTGATTGGGAGAGTAGAAGAATATATGCTATATAGTCACGTGTAATCCTGACTCCACTGAAGTCAACAGTTTTAGCCTTAAATGTATATCACTACTGACATGTTCCCTAGTCTGTTTGCTTGCCAGACTTCACATAAACTGTTCATCGTAGGAGTAATTCTCCCGTGGATGATGACAATGCTAATCGTACCCAAGTACTGGATTAACGCTCAGTACTTTGCAGCATTCATACGAAAATTGAATTATCCTGTTACCTATACTGCAGGGTTATTTTTTTAAAACATTAAATATTCATTGTTCTCTTTTAATACTGTAACCTGGCTACTCATCGAAACAGAGAACTTCTTTGTGGCTTAACTCTCAGCAAGTGCCTTTCAACTTCCCAGTGTTAATATGTCTCTTTTTAAACAATATCCTGGTTGATCAAATATGCCGTTAGCTGACAAGTTTGTTTTTGTTAAATAATGTGCAAGATTAAAATACTTTATGGAATTCTTAATTTGTTTATTTATTTATTTATTTTCCTGTTGAGGAGTTGGGATAAGTGAGGCTCTGTCAAATTTTATTTCATATATGTGGATTCTCAGATCTACTCTGTTCTAGGGTTTTTTTCCTCCGTCTTTCCCTTTCATTTATCTGTATCTGATGATCTCCTCCCTTTCCTCCCATCCACCCAAGCGACTCTTATTGATCAATATTTGGGTCAAATTATTCTCTGGGGCACATTTAGAGAGTTCTCATTGAAATCAGAGGGCTCCCTGTGTGCATACCAGATGGCAAAATTTAGCCCTTGGATTAATCCTTTTGTATAATGTAGACTTGAATCTGGCATTAGTTAAAAATGTTTTGAGGTTTCTGTGGATTCTACCAATGATCCAGTAGAAATTTGAGTAATTTTTGAGGCAAGAGAGAATGAGATGTATATATCCCAGGTAATATTTTTGGGTAGTAAACTAGTTCTCTTTTATTAGTGCTTTAAAAATTCCTGCATTACTAGCAATCTATCCTCTTTCAAATAGTTAAATAAGATTCCTTAATTGTGGTTGATTTTTGTTTTAAATAATAATTTTTAAAAATCACCTTCTCCCTCTGAGAAGTATAAATAGAGTATATGGCTGTGTATAAGCATTTTATAAGTCATGATAAAGAGTTTAAAACTTGTTTCTTTCATTTTCTAGATGAAACGCTCCATTAGCCATCCTGGTACATACAGTTCAGGGAGGTAAGAATAAAAATTGCTGTTAAGTAGGCTAGTTTACTTTCTGAAAGCACCTCATTGGACCAATCCAGCAAGCCCCTCAGTAGGGAAATATCAGCTGAAGTCACTATGCAGAGGATTTGCAGGGTTGGCAAATGGTTTAAAATTTAGAAAGTAACAATCTAATATCAATAGTTTTGCAAATCCAAAATTAAGACACAAATGTTGCAACTTACATACAAGTCAAAAATATACTAGTAAAGTTTGTTTCCATTTTTATTCTGAGTAATATTCCAAATTTGATATATTTTTAGTTTAGTTTTAAAAAGAAATATAAAAATATTATCAAGGAGAGACTTCAACATTGGCAAAATAAATAAGTAAATCCAATTGTTGTTTGTTATAATCATTATAATATAAATTCGTACATAATCTTTCTATGGTTTTTGGTAGAATTGTATCATTTAAAATGACCATTTATCAGAATTGCTATTATAACTTATCCAAGTTGTTTAATCAAATCTTATGGCAAATAATGGAAGTATTATCTAAGGCCTTCATCCTGCAAATGCTTATGTGTGTGAGTACCTTTATGCAAATAAGTAGTTTCAGTGGGACAACTGTACTTGCATAAAGTCACTCATACACAGGGCTGGCTCTAGGCACCAACCTAGCAAGCATGTGCCTGGGGTGGCAAACCGGAAAGGGCAGCTTCCCGGGCGGTCTTAAGGGTGGCACTGCGGCGGCTTTCGGCGGCACACCGGCGGCAGCTCCTCCGGCGATTCCCTCGGCGGCGGCGGCATGACGGCGGCAGCTTTTTTTTTCCCTTCGCCGCTTGGGGCGGCAAAAAAGGTAGAGCCGGCCCTGCTTATACACATTAGAGTTTGCAGGATCGGGGCCTGAAACACTAAGATTTTTGATGATTCATTCTTGCACAATTTGAATTTTTCTATTTTCAAGAATTATATTCTGATCACATTTTTCAGATTTCAAAATCTGTACAGGCTAACCGTGTTCTGTTCACATGGAGTTCCTTTCAGCTTACTCCTCAGTATTGCTCTTTACTATCTTTAAGATAGATCTAATAAGAGCACTATAAATACCAAAAGATATATCTTAAATTAAAAGCTAATAGACTGGCTAGATGTTTGTTATAAGTTTGTAAAACTAATAAATCCTATTTAATTTGCAGTAGTAACGCCACAAAAGAACCAATTTCTTCACTCCACCGGTTATCCCAACGACGCAGAAGAACATACTCCGATACAGAATCCTATAATGATATTCCTCTTGAAGATACAGAGAGTAAGTTGGAAGAGAGAGAGTTTTACTGTGTGTACTTCTGTTTAATTTGTTACCGTACTTATCACAATTGTTGTACTGCTAACACCAATGCAAGGAGAATACCTAAAATTACAATCTTTGTATGTAATCAGAGCCATTGCATTAAACAATAAAGTTGCTTGTAGGATTCCTATGTAATGAATTAAAAGTGCTGATGTATTCACTACGGGATTGACTTTGCCACCCTTTACTCACCTCGACTGGTATCTCAGATCTTGTGTAGTCCCACTGAAATCCATGGTACTATTTGTAAAGTAAGGTACTACCCAAGGTGAGTAAATCTGGCAGAACTGGGCTCTACATAAGGATTACATGAACAACTAACATTTGAACTACACATTTTCATATATAAACTAACATTTTGGAAACCTATGCAGAATGTTGATCAGTTCTTTCCAGTCTAACCATTATAGTGAGTCAGATTCTTGTTTCAGTTACACCAGGGCAGTCCCATCGAGTGGAGCTAATTTCCATTGAATGGAGTTACACTGGTAGAACTGAGAGGAGAATGGGACAACCCAGTGTATTAGTAAAGAACAGTTTATACCAGTGCCTACCCACCCCATACACAGAGCAACACTCTTCTGAAACAACTCAGCATGGTCAATAAATCAAAACAACAATCTAGGACTATTATACTCTGTGTCAATGATCCCATGATAACTAGATCCCGTTGCGAAAATATGCCGAGGTAAGGTCTCTTTATGGTATTCCCATGAAACTCCCAATTGTTTTTACCCCATTCTCTCTTTATCAGGAAGGCTGTGGCCTGCTTTCTTCTTGATTAACTGTGGTTTGTCACTTTCAAGAGGGACCCAGTTTGGGGCCAGCCTCTCCTCTCTTGGAGGGTAACTTAGCCCTTGTGCAGAAGGTCAACACAAGGCCTATGCACTGCTCAAGTCCCACTTAAGCCCTAATTGGTGCTTACACCTTGTGTGTCCTTTTGAACAAAGGTGAATTCCACCCTATGTGACCATGGTCTGGTTCCTCTTCCCATGGATGATCCAGTCTGTCTTCTCTCATGACAGCTGTGGTCAGATCAGTCATGTTATTTTGTGTAATCCCAGTCTGTTCTTGTTCCTTGTAGAATTGCTCCAATTTCTAGCTTTTTCACTAATGTAGTTTTTGTCTTTTGCCATGTTAGACAGAAGAGTCCCTTTTCTGTCTTCCACTTTAAGGGCTCCATCTTCCTAGAGTTGATTCAGTTCCTTCCTTTCCCCAGTAGGTGGCATTGAAAATAACAAACTTTCAGTAGGGGATTCTGTATCCCTTCCATTTTATTAATGACAAAGTGTTTACACACTTTCAAGAGCGGTTCTTGTTTGAAAAATGACTGGAAAAGGGCATTGTGGAGTTCAATGTTTATTCTGGCTCACTGATTCTGTATCAGACTTGCACAGTTTCAAAGATAAAATGTACTTTCTTACTGCCAACTACTGGGTAAGATTTAAGCTACCAAGAAGGATGGGGCTGGGGAAGACCAAGCAAAGAGTGCTCCTGACTTTCTTTCCAAGCAGTGCATCTATATATAGAAATAAAAAGACCTGTTAGCAGCCCACTTTTCTGTGATAGACCACCTCTGACACCTCTCCAGGTGCTAGATAAATGCCAAAGTGGAACAGATGTTTCATTTGAAATGGAGAACTTACCAGAGGCTCTATGATGTCTTCCAGTAACCTTAATATGCATTAGTCACCTGGCATAATCTTGTTAAGTAGAGTGACATTTGAATAGTGTACCATTATTAACCTGTATTCTGACTGACATGGAAAACAGCACTCTTTGTGCTCATCAGCTGCTTAAATATCTGATGAAAAAGTGTCATTTTTCAAATGCAGAAACTAGTCTCTGACTGATTTTACCATGTGTTTAAATCTATTATTAATGAGCCATCTACTGATCAGGTAGACAAACATCCTTTCTGGTATAATGTGCGGTAGACTGGGTTCCTTTAACAAAGCAAACACCTTTATTAATGGCTGAAGTGTCCCAATAGAGTTTTTCAGTGAAAAGATTATTGCTGCACTAATTCTTAACACACACTCTTTGTTGTGCTCCTTTGACTGAATTTCCCTGTGCACCCCAGAGATTCTTCTTTTACAGTATTTGTGTATTGCATAGTATGATTATCTGTAGTTCTCAGTAGCTTTTAACATTACTCATCCATTACCCCAGGCATTGACATAGACTAGACTAATTCAATGCAGACCATAGAGAGCATGTAAATATTGCATCCAATAGTTTAAAAAAATGTTGTCTATGTGAAATATTTGCAAGCAGAATGGTTAACAGATTGAATTGGGGCACAGTTTAAATACTAATCAATATCTTACCAGGACCTGCTCACTGTTCCAGAAGTGCTCTCAATGGACACTTGGCACCATCAACCATTCCTGAAGAAAACAGATCAGTTTCAAAGAAAAGACCTGAATTGGAAGAGACTCTTCCATCCTCTTCTTCCTGAAGAAACTGCAGTTTTCAACTTTCTATAAGTAATGCTATGCAAAAGCTGCTGTAATTATATTATTGTTATAGGGAGTAGTTATTTCCCTTTTAGAAGGATTTTTCTGCACTTTATAGAATAATGTAAAAACTAACTTTGAAGTGTATTTTATCTTTATATAGTTTATTTGCAAGAGTATTTTCCTAATGACTTCACAGTTTGAATGTGCATTTTTTTGGAACAAATGATGGCTTAACAGATAGGCATCTGCATTTGTAAGTGTATCTCTTTTCTAAAAAGTGTGATGGTCTGATAGTTTAATAAACCTGCAGATTTTAAATCTTGAAGATGGTTTCAGATGGGGTGGGGGGGGAAGAGGGGGTATGATGTCACTTGTGCCATGGACCAACTGGTCATTTGTACAAAGTTAGGACCCGGTCTTGCAGTCCTTGTGCACTCACTGTTCTCCTTGAATGGGAATTTTGCTTGTGTAAGAAGTAAGGGATTGAGTCCCTAATGGATTACTATAGCAGCTTGATGGTAATTTTAAAAACCTTCCTTTAAAAACACAAGGATATACATAATCTGATCCTTATTTTTAGCCAGTTGAAAGTAGAAATATCTCATGTATTTTTCTAAACAAATGTATAAAAAGTAACTTATCTGCATATGAAGCATTTGTACCAAACATTGGGTATTTAACAATTTTTATTTATTTATTTTTTTTGCATAAAAAATTTCTACTTACTTTCATTACTAAAGGTCTACAGGCTTCAAGATGTACACAAATTGTTGCTGAGGTGTGTAGCATCACTGAATAGCTAATGCAACACTGTTTAAATTTACTCTGCTCATTTCAACTAAGGCATATTTTTAACGAAGTATTATTTTAGTGTTTGCTTCTAAAATAGACTGTTAAGCTACTGTTGTAAGTTAGAATATTTGTATCTCTACATACTTTATTTATGAAGTATTTATACAAAAGGGGACTTCTGTTTATTATGACTACTATATATCACTTCACTATGGCATAAATGTAGAGCTAGAATCTGATCTCAATTACACTTGTGTAAACGTGCATTAGCTGTAAATTAGATCAGAATCTGGCCCTCTAATTACTGAATTAATAATATAGTATAGCAGTGCCTGCTATTACCTCTCTCTCATATAAGGTTGTTAGTGTTTGCATTGTAAACTCTTGTTTTTTATGTTCACTTTGAGACAAACTTGGGCTGTAAGTCTTAGCCATAGAGTACTTTTAAAAAAAAGTTGCTGTTTTTAATTTACACAATTGGTTAATAAATGTACAGTTTTTTGCATTCACTCATGCATCAAATTTTGTCTTATAATTGAACCTCCTTTTAATTTGACATATATTGGCTAACTAATCTGGTACATGTTAATAACATCTTGAATTTGTGTAGGCACAAGAAGGTGAATTAACAATCAAATGGAAGCTCGCCTTTTAAATTTCCTGGATTTTTGTTTGTTTAAATTTTCACAAATATGATGAGTAATTACATACTTAGGTCCTCAATCTTGCAAATGCTTAGGCACAACCCATTGAATTAAACTACCCACATGTGTAAAGTTATGTGTGGGTATAAGGGTTTGCAGGATTAGAGCCTTATTTTGTGCTCAAATTAGCAATTGAACGTAACTAGTCATTTGCACACACAAATTAGGTACATAAATTTGGACTTTAATGGATGCTGTTACACCTCCACACTCTTGTAAATTGTAAAAATAAGTATTAAAAAATATGAATGAAGTTACTCAGTAATCCGCGTATTGTTGCCACAATCTATCATGTTGATGAGAGCTAGTGTATATAACCTCAAATGCAGAGGTTTTTTTTAAACATTCATGCAAATCCACTGTTTTCTTATCCTTAATATTTGAGAATTTTTCTTCTATTTCGCTGGGTTTTTTTTAATTGTACCCAAAATTGTCCACATTATAGGTCTAAAAGTGAAATCTTAAATCCAAATTGTCTTTGAGTTAAGACTGCAGTAGAGAAAAAACTTCTACTACTACACTACTTCTATAGCTCTGTCATTTCTTTAACTTTTAAATTATAGAATATCAGGGTTGGAAGGGACCTCAGGAGGTCATCTAGTCCAACCCCATGCTCAAAGCAGGACCGATCCCCAGACAGATTTTTACCCCAGTTCCCTAAATGGCCCCCTCAAGGATTGAACTCATAACTCTGGGTTTAGCAGGCCAATGCTCAATGAATGCCAACAATTAAAGTAGAGTTTGTTGTAATTTATGTTGCTCTGAATCTGAGACCATGCACTTTTGAATGAAGTTTGTGGCAGTTCTATGAGCTCCTTATTTAAGAAAATATCCATAGGTGTTTCAGTATTTTGGTTATCTTCTCCCATTAATACTTTGGTGTTGGTTTAGTGTGTTTTGTTTCCAGGAGTGGATGTCAAATAAGGGTAATCATGTTTCTTAGATTATATTTTTTTTAAATGCCTATTCTCAAACCTCATTGAATTATTAGCCTAGGCCTGGTCTACACTAGGAGTTTATGTCGAATTTAGCGCCGTTACATCGAATTAACCCTGCACCCGTCCACACCACGAAGCTATTTAGTTCGACATAGAGCTCTCTTAAATTCGACTTCTGTACTCCTCGAAAACGAGAGGAGTAGCGCTAAATTCGAAATGGCAATATCGAATTAGGCTAGGTGTGGATGGAAATCGACGGTAATAGCTCCGGGAGCTATCCCACAGTGCACCACTCTGTTGACGCTCTGGACAGCAGTTCGAGCTCGGATGCTCTGACCAGCCACACAGGAAAAGCCCCGGGAAAATTTGAATTCCTTTTCCTGTCTGGGCAGTTTGAATCTCATTTTCTGTTTGGACAGCGTGGCGAGCTCAGCAGCACTGGCAACGATGCAGAGCTCTCCAGCAGAGATGGCCGTGCAATCTAATAGAAAGAGGGCCCCAGCATTGACTGATCGGGAAGTCTTGGATCTCATCGCTGTGTGGGGCGATGAGTCCGTGCTTTCAGAGCTGCGCTCCAAAAGAAGGAATGCAAAGATCTACGAGAAGATCTCTAAAGCCATGGCAGAGAGAGGATACAGCCGGGATGCAACGCAGTGCCGCGTGAAAATCAAGGAGCTGAGACAAGGCTACCAAAAAACCAAAGAGGCAAACGGACGCTCCGGATCCCAGCCCCACACATCCCGTTTCTACGAGGCACTGCATTTCATCCTAGGTGCGGCCGCCACCACTACCCCACCACTGACCGTGGACTCTGAGGATGGGATATTGTCCACGGCCGGTTCCTCGTCGGAAATGTTAGCGGACGGGGAAGATGAGGAAGGAGATGAGGAGGACGAGGCAGTCGACAGCGCTTGCACCGCTGATTTCCCCGACAGCCAGGAGCTCTTCATCACCCTTACCGAGATCCCCTACCAAACGTCCCCATCCGTTACCCCGGACACCGAATCAGGGGAAGGATCAAGCAGTGAGTGCTTTAAGCATCTAAACATTTATTTTTAACATAACTGGAATATTTATATTGTTAACAATGGGGTTTTCATTCACTCATTTAAACATAGAAACTTTTATTTATAAGACAACAGGAATATTAATAATATCAGCAATTGGGTGTTCATGATTTTTTTGCCTTAGGCAACTATTTAGTCCCAACTATGTAAAAAAAATCAAATAATGTCCGGATTTTCATGATTAGGCAACCACAGGACGCTCCACTCTGTAGTCCCTTCCAGTGCAGTTACACCAAAATACGGTCTATATGTCCGGGAATTGACACAAAGTCCTCCTGGGAGAGCTCAGCATAGCTCTCCTGGAGGTACTGCTCAAGCCTGCGCATCAGGTTCCTTGGCAGGGCGATCTTGTTAGGTCCACCGTGGTAGGACACGTTCCCACGCCATGACTCTATCAAGTAGTCCGGGATCATAGCACGGCAGAGCATGGCGGCATACGGCCCTGGCTTCTGCATGCTCTCCCGAAGCATCCGTCCCCTGTCGCTCTCCGAGATCCTCATCAGCGTGATGTCGCACATGACGCCCTGCTTTGAATTAGGGAGGGGAATGTTAGTATTGGGACTGCTTTACAGCCACGCGGTGGAGGCGGCAGAGGGGCAGCATACAGGGACCTTTCCCTGGGACAGCCGCGAGGTGGTGGGACAGGGGCAGAGCTCATGCTTCCCTGATTGCTGCCAGCAGAGAGTGGCATTGCTTTCAGTGCGAAAGGAGCCCAGTGCTACTATTAAAGTTTTAAGCTGCCACAAGTCTACGGCTTACCATGTTTTCCTGCTACAAAAGTAGAGGTGTCCTGCCACGCTTCTCAGATCGCAACTGCAAGACCCCAGGCACTGAAGGCGAGGGCCGAAAATTCGACCTTGTCCTGAGTGCGCATGTGAAAGGTGCAGTGCATGGTGTTGTTCACAGAGAAAGACTATGTTCTTTGTTAGCAACTTCATTTATCTGTCTCAGGAATTCACTCCCTTTTTCCCATTCCCACAGACACATCTGCGACTGTCTCCCAACCCAGCCTGGCATCACACTCCCAGAGGCTAGCGCAGATTAGGAGGAGGAAGAAGAAGACGCGTGAGGACATGTTCTATGAACTTATGGACTGCTCACGAGCGCAGGCAGCCCAGACGACACAGTGGAGGGAGAACTTGTCACAAATGCACCGAGCAGTCATGGAACGGGAGGAGAGGTGGCGCCAGGAAGACCAGCAGGCTACTCAAACCCTGCTTGGACTAATGAGGGAGCAAACGGAGACGCTCCGGCGCCTTGTGGATGTTCTGCAAGACCGGAGGCAGGAGGACAGAGCCCCGCTGCAGTCTATCTCTAACCGCCCTCCCCCGCCACAAAGTCCCACACCCCCCTCACCAAAAGTCCAAAGAAGGAGGGGCGGCAAGGGCCGTTAAAACTTTCAGTCAACCCCTGCAGACTGCTGTTGCACTAGAAGGCTCTCGTTCCACAAAGTTTGAAAAGTCCTTTCCTACCCATCTCACACAAGCCCCCGTCCAAGTTTTCTCCCCCCCCTTTTCATGTGCGGTTCATAATAAAATATTTGTTTCTGTTAAGTACTGTTTCCAAGATTTTCTTTTAGAGGAGATTCTGTCTGAAGGGGGGGAAGGGGTTTGGTAATTGGACAGGACAGTCACCTTAAGGAGGCTACAGAGGCGGGGGCAGGTCCAGCATCAGGACACATACACAGTGCAGTCACCAGTTACCCTGGTGAGTCTGGGAGGTGGTTTTCATGTTCTGGGGGGCGGCAGTTAGAGAACTTATGCCGCGGTCCTTATCCTGGATCACAGAGCCACGCAGCAGGGGGTCTGTAACCCTCCGCCCCCTGCCAGAAAGTCACTTGGCCGACACATACACGCAGTCCCGCCCAGGACTGCTGGCAGGCTCCGTTGAAACAACCAATCCACCACTGCGGAGCCTGTCATTCCTGGAGTTTAGAAGCATCATTTGCATCAGAACACTAAACCCACCCCCCGCCACAGTCTGCGTCCCCGGTTTAAAACATTCCCGCGAAAACAGTAAGAAAGAGAACGTTGTTCATTAACAAAACGGAACAGATTTTATTTGTTGGGAAGGTGGTGAAGGGGGTATGTAACTTGGAAGGATAGTCAACAGTAACTGGGTAAAGAAACGGGGGCAGGTTCAGCATCTGTGTCCACAAACTAAACAGTCACTGGAGACCCTGCTCAGTCAGGAACCTAGCTTTCAAAGCCTCCCTGATGCACAGCGCGTCCCGCTGGGATCTTCTAATCGCCCGGCTGTCTGGCTGGGCGTAATCAGCAGCCAGGCTACTTGCCTCAACCTCCCACCCCGCCATAAAGGTCTCCCCCTTGCTCTCACACAGATTGTGGAGCACACAGCAAGCAGCTATCACAATGGGGATATTGGTTTCGCTGAGATCACAGCGAGTGAGTAAGCTTCTCCATCTCCCCTTGAGACGGCCAAAGGCACACTCCACCACCATTCTGCACTTGCTCAAACGGTAGTTGAAAAGTTCTTTTTCTGAGTCCAGGGCACCAGTATAGGGCTTCATGAGCCAGGGCATTAGCGGGTATGCAGGGTCCCCGAGGATCACTGTAGGCATCTCCACATCCCCAAGACTTATTTTGTGCTCCGGGAAGTAAAGACCTTCCTGCAGCCGTCTAAACAGACCAGAGTTCCTGAAAACACGAGCGTCATGAACCTTGCCCGGCCATCCAACGTTGATGTTTGTAAAACGTCCCCTGTGGTCCACCAGTGCTTGCAGCACCATAGAAAAGTAGCCCTTTCTGTTAATGTACTGGCTGGCCTGGTGGTCCGGTCCCAGGATAGGGATGTGAGTCCCATCTATAGCCCCACCGCAGTTTGGGAATCCCATCTCAGCAAAGCCATCTATGATGAGCTCCACGTTTCCCAGGGTCACTACCTTTGATAGCAGTACCTTGACGATTGCCTTGGCTACTTGCATGACAGCAACCCCCACGGTAGACTTGCCCACACCAAAGTGGTTCGCGACTGACCGGTAGTTGTCTGGCGTTGCAAGCTTCCAGAGGGCTATGGCCACTCGCTTCTGGACAGTCAGGGCTGCTCGCATCCGGGTGTCCTTTCGCTTCAGGGCAGGGGACAGCAACTCACACAGTTCGAGGAAAGTCCCCTTCCGCATGCGAAAGTTTCGCAGACACTGGGATTCATCCCAGACCTGCAGCACTATGCGGTCCCACCAGTCCGTGCTTGTTTCCAGGGCCCAGAATCGCCGTTCCACAGTATCCACAAGACCCAGTGACACCGAGATGTCCTGGGCGCAGGGTCTCGTGGTTTCTGAGAGCTCTGAGCTACTCTCCGACTTCATGCCCTCACGGTGGTGCCGTAGCCTCCTCTCCTGATTTCTCTGCAGCTGCCTCTGGTAAAGGTGGATGAGAAGCTGCGAGGCGTTGAGAACTGCCACAACTGCAGCGATGGTCGCGGCGGGATCCATGCTCGCACTGCTGTGGCGTCCGCGCTGTCACTGATCAGAAAAGTGCGCGAACTGATTTCCCGCCGGCGCTTTCAGGGAGGGAGGAAGGGAGGGCGGGAGTGACGGACGGATGACGACAGGCACCCAAAAGCACCCTCGACACATTTTTTTACCCAGAAGGCATTTGGGGCTCGACCCAGAATTCCAATGGGCAGCAGGGACTGCGGGAACTGTGGGATAGCTGCCCACAGTGCACCGCTTCCAATGTCGACGCTTGCCCCGTTAGTGTGGACTCACAAAGTCTCACAAAGTCGAATTACTGTCCTTAGTGTGGACACACACGTTCGACTTTGTAATATCGATTCCACATATTCGATTTAACTAAAATCGAACTACTCTCGTAGTGTAGACATACCCCTAGTTTTAATTTTACCAGTACACATGCACACATTAAGCACAGTTTCTGACCATCACGTAGTGCATAAAAACAATTATTTAGATTCCATCATTGTACAAGCAGTGCAGCAAACATAGGCTGACCTACAAGACCTATAACGTTAATTGACTCCACTGGGACTTCTGCCACAGATGAGCGGACACTTTAATTGTAGAACTCCATAGCTCCTAAATGACTGGACATGTACCTAAATTTAATCACACTGGTACTGAGCATCCCATGGGACTTCTCATGTCATTAAAGCTGGAGGGACAGTTCAGTATAGACCCAATCCAACTCCCATTAAAATTGAGTCTTTTATCATTAAGCATGTGAATAGTTCTGTTGACATTACTGAAAATGCCCATGTACTTAAACTTGTACTTAAGTTTAAGTGCTTTGCTGGATTGGGTTTAACATGTATTAGGTGGCATAACGTTTTGGAGTATTTCATGTGGATGTCTCGGAATTGCATTAAAAACCCTGCTGTAGGCCTCCATAACTGCCAAACCTGAGGTACTTGAGCCCAGATTGTTAAAGGTTTTTAGGCATTGCTCCACTCAGCCCTAAACCTTGCAAAGGTTTTCGGAAGCACCAACCAGTGTATAATTACAGAAAGTGCTTTTTTGATGGAAAAAATGGTGTCCTCCACCATTGTGACATGTGAAAGTAACATTTCTAATTTTGGGCTTTCTGAGTGCTGAGGGAATTGGTCTCCAAAACTAAACTGCATTGTTGTGGTAGTATCCACCCTTAAAACATTTTGTAAGTAAGGCTCCAATTATGTCACAGAATCCGTGACGTCCAGAGACCTCAGTGACATTGAGGCACCGTAGCAGCCCAGCTGGTGGCAGCAGCGGAGGACCCTCCTACAGCAGCCCAGCCTCTGCAGGTGGTGGTGGGGAAGGTCTCCAGCCACCACGGGCAGAAGGCCCTCCCCCCCCCGGCAGCTCCCAGCAAGCAGAAGATAGAGCTGTGGGAGGGAGTGTGTAATCTCCCTGCCCTCCCCCAGGCAAAGGTAGTCAAGCCCCTCTCCCTTCCCTCCCACCCCACTTGTGGGCAGCTGGTTTTCTGTGCCTGCCCCTCCACACGCACCTCTCACCCCCCCCTCCCGCCCCGCACACAGAGCTGTCCCAAATCTCACAAATCTCCTCCAACTGCGCTGAGGTGGCCCAAGCTGCCCCCCCCCTCCGCCCCCACTGCCGAGCTGGCCTGAGCACCGGCCGTCATCCCCAGCCCCTATTTGGCAAAACTGAGCATATGTCCTATTTGCTCTTGCTACCTGGAGATCTGTTGACAAGAACAAATGCCCAGGATGTCTGGGGCCAAAACGAGATGAATGGTCAGCCTAGGCAAGGGGTCCCAAGTCATTGCCCTCCCCCCCGCCCAGTCTGTGCCCCCCTGGAGCTGAGGCCAGGATGGGGGGCCAGAGAAGGGAGCAAGCGCTGGGGGCAAAAGTCAGTGCGAGCGATGCAGCTGGGGTCGTGGCCAGGAGTGGAGCTGCAGCCCGGTGCAGAGCCAGGGCTGTGGTGGGGCCAGAGCGGAGCTGGGGGCATACCAGAGCTGGGTGGCGCTTCCGGCCCAACCCTGGCTCCACTGCATTCTCCCATGCCGCCCCTAGGCTGGTATGCGCTACAGTTTGGGGACCACAGCCCTCGCCTGTGGTTGGTAAGAGCGGCTCAGGGCCCTCCAGCTGCTCTGGTTGCCCAAGCGCAGGCCCCTGCCCGGCGCAGGGCTCCCCACAGCAGCCCAAGCTCCCTGGGCAGCTCTTACCAATGCCTGGCTTCTGGCAAGGGCAGGGGCCTTAGGGGTAGGGCATTGTGTGTGTGGGGGAGGAATGTTCTTTGTGCCCAGGGCCCCAATAACTCTTAAGGCACTTCTGCTTGCCCCTCCCCCAAATGTAGACAAACTACTGCTTCTCCTGAGTCTTCTGCTGCTCTAGGCCTAAAGGGTGAGTGCTAGGCCTGCTGACAGTGAGTAGCAAATACATGGGACAAATTTGGAGCCTAGGGCTAGGTTTTCTGAGTTAGAGGAACCAGCCCTGCAGAGGGTGGGCCTAAGCTGTGGAGTGGTTAGTGAGACAGAATAATCGGCTTTAGCTGGAGGACACTGAGGTGGTGGGGGAAGCTATGACCTGCGAGGCGGCAGTGTTGAGTGCAGGGAGGCTGGACTGCGATTGGCTGAGTGAAACCAGTAGAGCAAAACAAGACTTTAATGATGGAACGAGGAGCATTACAGAAGGATTTTTTTTTTAAAGTTTCTCCCACCCTTCTGTTTACTGTATTGTTTTTCAGTTTGAAAGTTTCTCACCTCACCCAGGAAAAGACTTCCTTGTGACCTCTCTCTCTCCCCCCCCAGTCCTTCCCCATTTAATTACTGAAAATATGGCCCCCCTGCAAAATAGCCTGGGAGGTGGGCCTAGTATGTCAGCCCCGCCCCCGTTGTGATGGACAGCTCTCTAAGAGGCCTAATTTTCAATTGATGCCAGATCTTTAGCCTAGCCCACTACTTGTTAAACTAGTGGCCCCAGAGCCAGCTAGCACAGCTCACAGTGCACCTCCTGGAAAGCGAAGGGGTGGCCTAGCTGTAACATGGGTTGCTCGCCACGGGGGTGGGGCGTGTGAGTACTTCTTCCAGCGTGGTAGCAATCTGTCTGGTAGCGCCCATGAAGCGCTTTAAATGTCAAGACAGAGATCTGGCAACCTAGCACTGTGGGCAGTTAGGGTGGCCTTAACTGTGTCAACCAGCGGTGTGGATTTTTCACACCCTGCGTGACCTATCTGGGTTGCCTTAGTATGGACCTTTCGATAATTAGTTGCTGTAAGGATTACAGTTTAAATGAACATGCTAGATTATGCTGCGCACCACCAGGTGGCATTGTTGCCCAGTTTTTACTTAGTTTGTGAGCAATGTACAGTCTTTGACAACATGTGGCATTGTGACACACTTTGGAAGGGTATTGCAAACAGAAGGATGATTTGCTCTTATGTAGCTAACTAGAGTCAATTCTTGAGGCCCAGGTGTTCCCTGGGAATCAGGCATTGGTGTAGCTAAGAGTCCTGAAAGACGGGAATGCCTGTGTACTACTTGTGAATACCGCTGTTCAAGACTATTGTAAATGAACCAAGGTACATTAAGGAACCCCTCTGCCCCTGTACCTGCATCCGTAGTCTTTTTCCTCCCCAAAATAAGGCAGCTGCAAGACCCTGAAATCTGCTACTGTTCAGCAAAAGGGTGATAGTATAAAATGATAAGCTGCGGCTTCTCCCAGTCTCAGCGATAGTGTAATAATCATTAATTGGCTAAATAAATTTGGAGACCAAACGCACTGAAGAAAGCCTTTCCCACCCCCCTGTGGCGGTTTTAATCTCCTCTTACCTTAGCAAATATATTGACCAAACAAGGTGTGTTTTAATACAGCTAACTGTAAAGGTATATAGGGTGGAACAAAGCAGGCTGGCCACACTTACAGCATGGGGGACTCTATCCTGGGAAGCAATGACTGAAAAAGATTTGGGGGGCATGGTGGATAATCAGCTGAACATGAGCTCCCACTGCAGCCAAAAGCACTAATGCGATCCTGGAGATGCATAAACATGGGAATCTGGACTAAAGGCAGAGCGGTTATTTTACCTCTGAGTGCCTATAAGGCATGTTTTCTAATCCTGTAATTATTCCCTAGTTCTTCTCTGAACCTTCTTTATCAACATCCCTCTTGAATTGTGGACACCAGAACAGGACACATTAGTCCAGCAGCAAATATCTATTTATGTTAATAAAGAGAAGGGTGACTTGAGCACCTGCAGGAGGAAAAATATTTAATAAGGGGCTCTTCAATTTAGCAGAGAAAGATATAACATGATCCAGTAGCTGGAAGCTGAAGCTAGACAAATTCAGTCTGGAAATAAGGTGTAAATTTCTAGCAGTGAGAGTAATTATACCAAAGGTCATGGTGGATTTTTTTTTATGAAGATACACTCTAGGAATTATTTTGGGGAAGTTCTAAGGCCTGTGTAATACAGGAGGTCAGACTAGTTGATCACAATAGATTCCAAGGCTAGAAGGGACCATTATCTTGCAGTCTTGATCCAACCAATCTTCCCTACTCCATTTCTGTTAAAAGCCGTGTATGTGTTGGGAGGGAATGGGTATGACTAATGAAGGAAAGGTGGGCTATGATCCGAAAGAGAGAAGAATCTGAATTATTTGTTTCCTCGCCTTTAAATCTATTTCTGGGGTTTAAATGGACGTGTCAGAAAAATATAATGTAAAGGCCAAATTACAAGAAATCACACATTGTAAAGTGCAGGTAGCATGCTTTATTTCAAATGAACAATACTATCTCAAGGAGGTTCAACAAATACAGCTAACAATAAAATTGACTACTATGTTAAGAGAACTAAATCAAATTGAAGGTGAGGGCACTATTGTGGTCTTAGCAACAGTTTTTTTGATTTTTTTTAAAACTGTGGTTCATTGCTTAGTTGCTTGGAAATTACAATACGTAATAGATTTCTAATACTACCACACAAACTCACAATCACTGCACCCCGGGAACCTCCGAGAGTCAGTACTGCTGCTGCACTTGAGTACCTAAACAACTTTGTTGAATGAGGGAATGGCCAGGTGATGTTACTTCTTAAAAGCTATTCAGGTAGTCAATATGCCAGAAACAGTACTCAAACAGTGAGTGAACAAAGTGCTGGCCGCTTGCACTTTGCTCAAAATATTGTAAGTCAGTCCGGAAATAAAAATTAGTGTGACAATCAGAGTCAATGTAAAACATTAAAGTGCTGATTACAGGAGGGTAGATGCAAACATCACCAATGCCTTACACTTCTGATTCAACAGATATATTCGTGCACGTATAAGTACAATGCACAGTATCATTTCTTAGGTGTATGCAGTCTTCAACAGGGAGCCTCTCTACCTGTTGAGGCATTCTTAGACATCAACACTGTGTTGAGGCACAACAATTAGTTAAATGTTGAGTAGGGTATTCGTTTCCTTAGAAACTTTCTCCTACCAACCGTTAGTTCCAAAAATTACATTTTATAAGTCATAAAATAAATGGTACAAAACTTCATAACCGTTAACTTCGGCTATATACAGTATGTACATGTCATTGAAAAATGTTTAAAATTCATAGGTCAAATAATAACTATAAGTCATAATGTATATCTTTGAACTTTGTCTCATTCAGGTAGGTACAAAAATATTTTTTTCCTATTTACAGATTTGATATTTCAGTCTATATGACACTTGTAAAAAGTCAAGTGTAAATAAAACAGATCAAGCCCTCTAAATTGATCGAATATTAATATTCACAGTGGCAGAGTCAGTACCGAATTCATTTTCTAAATTCAGTGTATAAAGTCCGCCATCATTCTTCTGGACATCCATGATGATAAGAGTGGTTAGATCTTCACTAGTTTCAATATGGAATCTGCCTTGCTGTTCCTGACTAGTAATTTTTTCCCCTTTGCAGTACCATGTTACTTCAGGAGCAGGTTCACCCGAAAAGGCACAGGATACTGTGAGAACCTTTCCTTCATCAATGCTGATATCAGATGGAAGAGCTTCAATTTTGGGTGGTACTCCTTTGCAAAATGTGAAAGTAAGTTTCAAGTTAGTTCTTAATGAAAATAACTATCTCCCTGCATCAGAGATATTCTAAGTTGGGGTCGGCAACCTACGGCACGCATGCCAAACACGGCACGCAAGCCGATTTTGAGTGGCACGCTGCTGCCTGCTGCGGTCGCAGCCCCACTCAGCCCCCCCTGCCCACCGCTCTCCCCTGCGGGAGCAGGAGGCAGAAGCTTGGTCCTGCGGCAGCCAAGCTTCCCCTCACCCCCGCTTCTTCCCCCAGCGTGGTGCTTTCCTGTCCCTCCTCCTCTCCTTCCCTGCGCTGATCAGCTGATGGCCCTTGCGAGGGGGAGGGGGAGGGAGAGGAGTGGCAGCGTGCTCGCTGCTCCGTAGAGGAGGCAGAGAAGAAGTAGGGTTGGGGCCTTGGGGAAGGGGGTGGAACAGGGCATATCCCTTCCAGCCCCCTGCCATGAGCCGCTCAGGGCAGGGGGCTGGGAGCACCCCCACGAGCCGAGCACCCCAGCCCTGACCCCTGAACCCCCCCCCCCACACACCCAGCCTTCTGCCCTGCACCTCCACCCCCCCAGCCCTCTGCCCTGACCCCTGAACTCCCCCCCACACACCCAGCCTTCTGCCCTGCACCTCCGCCCCCCCAGCCCTCTGCCCTGACTCCTGAACTCCCCCCCACACCCAGCCTTCTGTCCTGCACCCCCACACACCCCCAGCCCTCTGCCCTGACCCCCAGGGCTGCCCAGAGGGGGGGGGCAAGTGGGGCAATTTGCCCCAGGCCCCGGGCCCTGCAGAGGCCCCCATGAGAATATAGTATTCTATAATATTGCAACTTTTTTTTATGGAAGGGGCACCCGAAATTGCTTTGCCCCAGGCCCCCTGAATCCTCTGGGTGGTCCTGCTGACCTCTGAACCCCCCCCACACCCAGCCTTGTGTCCTACACCCCCCACATACCCCAGCCCTCTGTCCTGACCCCTGAACCCCCCCACACCCCCACTGCCCTCTGCCCTGACCCCTGAACCCCCCCACATCCAGCCTTCTGCCCTGCACCCCCACACCCCCAACCCTCTGCCCTGACCCCTGAACCTCCCCTACACACTCAGCCTTCTGCCCTGCACCCCCACAGCCCCCATCCCTCTGCCCTGACCACTGAACCCCCCCTACACACCCAGCCTTCTGCCCTGCACCCTCCACACACACTCAGCCCTCTGCCCTGACCCCTGAACCCCCCCCCAGGTCTGGGGTCCCGACTGCCGGCCCCTTGCCAGCCGGCGTCCCGGCTGCAGGCCCCGCTCAGCCCGCTGCCGGCCTAGGTGAACAGAACCCCAGGCCGGCAGCGAGCTGAGCAGGCTGGAGGCGTAAGATCAGCATTTTAATTTAATTTTAAATGAAGGTTCTTAAACATTTTGAAAACCTTGTTTACTCTACATACAACAATAGTTTAGTTATATAATATAGACTTATAGACAGAGACCTTCTAAAAAACGTTAAAATGTATTATTGGCACGCGAAACCTTAAATTAAAGTGAATAAATGAAGACTCGGCACATCACTTCTGAAAGGTTGTCTACCCCTGTTCTAAGTACTACTCCCAGGTATTTGATATTCTAATTCTACCAGTAATTTTATTGCTCACCTCTCAAACCAGATGTAATCATTCTACTAGTTGAACTCCCCAGTTGTGTCAGACTAGATTTTTCCATAATACTGCTGGAGCTCATCTCTACAAAGGATTCTTTCATGGAAGAGGCCATGCTTTGGGCAGACATGCTTGCAAATTTCATTTCAGTCATGCCGCTACTGCTGAACGAAGCCTCTTGTTTAGAAGCAGACATTTGAAATGACTTAGAAGAGAAACTTTCCTGCATGCTTGCATCACCACTTGTCCTCAATACTACCTCTTTTGGAGGTTCTTCAATTAGAGCTGTGGAGCATAGCAAACATAAAAGGAAAAAGCTATGTCATATCATTAACTGGTGAAGTAATGTCATCCTATGTTGACTTCATAGAAGGGAGAAAAGAGTATGCTTACTTTTTGAAGGAAAACTTCAATGGACCATAAAAATGTTTCCAATTACTTGATCCAACATGGCTAAATCACTAATAATAATTTATATATGAAATAATGAAGCAGGAAGCAGACATTTATGACATGTATGAACAAAAGAAAATTACAGCTGCAGCCAGAGATATAATTCTGCTGCTTTTTAAAGAAGTTTAGCATTTTTTTCTGGCAGTGGGTATTTTGATTTGGTTTTTGATTCCTTTTCAGACTAATCAGAAAATGCCACCCAAAATGTACCTAAAAAGAGCTATGGGAACTCCTTGCTATTCCTTCAGTCTCTAGCTGCAGCTCTTATTTGCCAATTTTAAGACATATCATCAGATAGCAATTCCTGTCAGATTTATCACTAGAATCATAGAGCAAGGGATTATGCATTTGCCTAGTTCATATCAGTAGAAATTCTGAAACATTTTCAGGTACTTTTAAATACTGTTTTATAATTTCTCTTTGTTTGACCTACATATTCTGGTTAAATGAATTGTTCTGTAGTCATCTAACAAGTAGTAAATATCACAGCTGCTTTCTCTTTAACATAAGCACAAACATACAGCAACAGCAAAAATACAATAACCCCTTGATTCCAGGAATCAAGATATTCTTGAACTGCCAGCAAAACAATTTAATTCAAGTACTAGTAATTCAATACATTTTTAATGGTAGAGTAATATGCTTTTTTTTTTTAATGAACTGCTTTGATGTTCGATGAAACAGTGATCACCAGCACCCAGGGGTTAATGGCAAGATCACAGTTAAGAATGTTCACTGCTTGCTATTGACACTCATCTGGTAGGAAACTGAACACTCTTAAATAGGTGTTAAAATAGCATAAAAGATCCCCCATATTTGTAAAATATAAATTATATTGTACAACAAAAATAGAAATGTGTTAAAACGCGTAAGTCAACACTACTCTACAGATTTTGTTGCATCTAATTCTACCAGGCAAGAGTTCTAGTAATTCAAAACAACAAGAATTAAACAACAAACTTACGGAGTACAGTCAGGGATGCTGTAGCAGAGCATTGTCCATGGTAATTTTTAGCTTTGACTGTGTATTTTCCACTGTCACTCACTGTAGCATTTAGAATATTAAGAGAATATATAGTATTGGAGCGATTTACATTGATTTTGGATGACATAGCAATCTGAGGGGGGAAAAATATTTTTGATTATGATCAATTTTAACAAGAATTTTGAATGCAATTTTTAAAGCTAATATGTAAGTGATTACTTACTGGTTGGTTATTCTTAAACCACTCAATTTCAGGAGAAGGATCCCCAGAGATTTCACAAGTCAACAATACATCTTGTCCTTCATCAATGTTTTGAGATTTGGGCTGTGTGATGAAGGCTGGTGCATTTGAGCGCTCAGTAGAAAAGGTCATATCAAACTGGCATCTGACAATGCCTTGGTCTGTTTTACCTTCACAGGTAAGTATTCCTTCATCTTTATGACTAGCTTTTTTGATGGTTAGAGTGTGATCATTTCCAGATACACCATATCTGTAATCTTCTGAGTTAGGTAGCTCCATTCCATTCAGCACCCATTTCACTTCAGATGCACCATCAATGTTAGCTTTCACAGTAACTTTCTGGCCGTCAGACACAGTCATTTTAGTGGAAGAAGCTTTAATTTCTGCATGTGATCTTTTGGCTTCTTCAGAAACTGCTGACTTTTTAATAATTTCTTCTTGGACCACTTCTTTTTCCTGAGTTGTGTCTGCTGATTTCTTCTGGGTAGAAATTTTAAGTGCCTCAGCCTCTTTCTCAACTGATTTAGACTTTTCAGTCATGCTTGACACTTGGGAATGGATACTTTTAAAAACTTGGCCAACAAATTGGAAGTTAGTTTTAGATACACCACCTTCCCCAGTGATTTCACAGGTATATTCACCTTGATCAGACTCTGTAAGGTTATGGATTTTGAGTTCATAGGTGCCATCTGCTGAATAATGAAACATGAAATGGCTGTCTTCTTTCAGTTTGTTGCCATCTTTATACCAGGATACTTCTCTGACACTTAAGATACTGCTTTCAGCTGCACAGGAAAACCTTACCTTATCTCCACAAGCTTCCACTTTCAGCTGCTGAGTTATCTTGGGAGGAGCAGCAGTTGGTAACTGCACTTTCTCCACTGGAGTTGTCCTGCTTTCTGCTGCTGATTTAGCTTTTGCATGAGCAGTAGGTGGTTCAGGGGATTTTACACGTTTAGGTGATTTAACTGGCTCTGGAGACTTCACACGAGGCTCAGGAGATTTGACTTTTGGGGGTGATGTAACTGCTTTTTCAGGAACCCTTGCTCTTTGTACAGTCAAAGTAAAGGGTGCTTCCTGTCTTCCTTCAGAGTTTTCTACCACCAAAATGTAACTTCCTTCATCTGATGTCTGGACAGAAGAAATCTCAAAAGTAGATTTGTATTGTGTTCGTGTGACTTGGAAGCGCCTGGAAGAAACAATGGCTTGACCTGCACGTAACCACGTTACTGTTGGTGTTGGTTCACCATCAATGTCACAAGAAAATCTTGCAGTCTCCCCTTCAGAGACAGTGATTGATCGTGGTTTTGTTAATATTGTTGCTGGAAGAGTGGTCTTAAACTTCTTGAGTGAAGCCCTTTCCTCCAATGATTTTTCTTCAGCTGCAGTGATTTTCTTTTCAGCAGAAGCATAGCGTTCGAATGATGAGAGTGATTCTCTTGTCTCTGTCATTTCTGATTTGACCTCTCTGACTGAAGAACTAGCCTCTATTGCAGATGTTTTCTTAAAAGAGGAAACAGCATAAGCCTCTGTCTTTGTCAAGTCAGGAAAAATGGATCTTGGTACTTCCTCATCTCTGCGCTGGGAAGAGTAGGTAGTATAATCTCCTCCCGTAACATCTAATGTCGCATAGTCAGAACATTCTCCTTTGTAATTTGTGCATACAACACGATATGTTCCACTGTCATCAATATGGCAGTCAAGAATCTCCAAGGTTAACACACCACTGGTATTAGTGAAATGTATCTTACTGCTCTCTTGGATTTCAATACCATTATGGTACCATTTCACTTCAGCTGTTGGTTTTGACTGGACGTTTAGAATGAACCTGGTATTATGATTGCACGGCACACGATGAGAGCGCATTCTCAGAGTGATGCGAGGGGTGTGATCCAAGGTGAAAGGCTGCTGAGTCAGAACTTCGTATTTCCTTTCCATTGTTTTCTGAGTTTTCAAAGCAGCTTTCATGGAGTCATACCTGGAGAAGATATCAAATCTGGCCATCCTTTCAAATCGAGAGAGTGACCTTTCACTAGTTACCGGGCTTGGTGAGCGTGGCCGAGTTCTCTCTGGCGTAGGGGATCTCCTTTCAGTTTCTTCCGCAGGGCGTGAACGGGGCCGAATTAATTCAGATACTGGGCGCATTAATTCAATGTAAGTTGGAGAAAGAGATCTTCTCCTCCTTAATAGCCTTGAGGGTGGTGAAAATTCCCTGTGAACATGTTCCACCATTTTTATTTCTTCTTCTTCTTCTGATGTAATCTCAGTTATTTCTCTCTGTCTCCTCCTCACTCTGCTCTCTTCCTCCTGTGCCATACGCTCAAGCTCACTCTTGTATTCAGAGAGTCGCTGAGTTGTGATAACTGGACGAAGCAATTCTTCATCCTCTCTCTCATCCATTATTCTCTGTCTTTGCTTTGGTGGCCTATAGACAGCCCTGTCATGGCGTTGACGAAGTTCTGCATAACTTGCTCCAGTTTCAGCTTTAGATGGGATGTGATAGGTTGAGTACCTCAGCTCTCTTTTTCTGGCTTCCTCTGTACTGACCTGCTCCCCTGCTGAAGAATAACGAAGGGCAGACAGCTCAAAACGTGGAGGGCTTCTGCTTGGTGGTGAAGCAGAAAAGCCTAACTCAAGTTCTTCTTCAAGACGCAGTCTTTCCTCTTCAATTCTCTTCATGGCTAAATAGTCATGAGTAGGTAGGAGTAATTCCTCATCTGACAGGTCACTGAGTGATCGCCTTCTTGGTCTGTAATAAAGCTCATAATCAGGAGATGGTGTTCTGCGGCGTGCTGGTCTCACAGTTTCAAGGTCATCTTGTGACAGCTTTGGTATGCGCCATTTAGGTTTATACTGATCAGAAATGCGTGGGAGTGGCATCACATAGAACTGCTCCCATCTAGAAAGGCGAATGCGCTTTGGCCGTTTCTGAACAATTCTGTCTAGTTTTCCTGGCATTTCATACTGGTCTCGCAGCTTCTTGTACCACTTCATATCTGACATAGGCACAAACTGTTTAATGGTCTGATCTTCCTCAAGAGCAGTGCGTACATGCCTGCGAGGCTCTGGTATCTCATACGGCATGCGAAGTCTCCTTTCTTCCTTTATTTCTTCCTTCTGAATTTCATATACGCCTTTAACAGTCTTAGTACTCACTGCTGGCTTATACAGGATGGCAGCTTCTCTTAGAGCTTCCTGTGCTGCTTGTGTTAGTGGAACAGTTTCAGTCCCAGAAAGGATTTCTGCCATTCTTAGTGTCTTGTCAATTTGTTTTTGTACATGCTTTTCCCGCTCTTCTTCTGTCTTGTACTCGTGCTTGACATATGTCAAGCGTTCTACTTTCAGGTAAGCCTGACAACTTGAAGATCCAGCATTGTTTGTAGCAGTAACTCTATAATAACCACTGTCTTCTGGTAAAGTATCTCTGATGTGCAAAGCATAATAGTCCAAACCTTCATAAACAACTTCAATGTTGGGACCACATGACAGAGGTTGACCATCTTTCTCCCATTTCAATGTTGGTTTTGGTACACCAGATATCCTTATCTCAAAGCACACACTTTGGCCTTCTTGGCACTCTGCATTTGCTAATAGTCTTTTGAACATTGGTCTTAATGTGGTGTCTGCTGGAGGTGGGTGTGGAATTACAGTCAGCTTAGCTTTGCAACTGTCTTCACCATATTTGTTGCGTGCCAAAATACTATATTCAGCATCATCATCCTCAGTAAGATTATGGATGGTAAGTTGATAAAGACCTTTGTCAGATTCAAAAGCATATTTCCTATCATCATCACCTGGTTTAATTTTCTGACCTGATTTGAACCATGTTACTCGAGGTTCTGGGTGGACGGTTATAGTTACTCCAAACCTGACATGTTCACCAACATAGGCAGTGTGGTTATACAGAGGCAAAGTAAATTCTGGTGGCCTCTCTAGAAGTCTCATAGTATCCACTCGGCGTTTCACTTTCTTAACTGTTCTGTATCTATAATACTCAGAAACTTCTCTCACACCTTTAACAAATAGCTCTGCATAGGAACTATCTTCACCATAGTCATTTACTACCTTGCACCTATAGGTACCATCATCTGATTTAGTAATGTCTTTAACATACATGGTTGCCACTCCTTCCTGGTAGCTGATTTCATACTTCCCATTGTTCTCCAGTTGCCTGATACCAAAGTACCAAGTCACTTGTGTGGACTGATCGTAATTTTCAATCTTACATGTGTATTTCGCATGCCCTCCTTCTTCTACAACAGCATGCATTATCTGCCCAGAAATGGGGCCAATGTCAATTGATGCAACTTTTACTTTTGCAACTGTAACCCCTTTCTGAGATCTAATTGCACCACCACAGGAAATGCGAGCTACTGACACAACCATATTCCATTCTTTCTTCACCAGGGTCTGGTAGTACCGCCTATGTCTTAATGTCTTGATGACTTTAGTGCTGATCTTTTCCGTCCTCTGTTTCAGCCATGGATGACTAAGTGCTTCTGCAGCAGTCATACGACCCTTCCTTTCTTTTACTAGTAGGCGATCAATGAAGTCCATGGCCTCAATACTTATATCTTTGAATGCTTCATCATCAAAGTTGTATTCAGCACTGATGATATTTTCAATAGTCTGTTGGTTTGTTTCAGCAATGAAAGGATTAATACCACTTAGAAGTATATATACTAGGGCACCAAGTGACCACATGTCAGTAGCTGTGCTGACCACATCATGTTGATGTACTTCAGGTCCATAATATTCAGGAGAAGTAAACTGAAGTCTAAAGTTGTCACCAGGCTTCAGCTGTCTAGCCTGACCAAACTCAATAATTTTAATTATGGAGCTTCTTCTTGTGAAGTAAATGATATTCTCTGGCCTGATATCAAAATGTCCAATGTTATGACTGTGTAAGAATTCAAGTGCTTCACAGACCTGGTGTACATAGTTTACTATTTCTCTTTCACTCAGTTCAAATGAGGTTGTACTAATTCTTTCGAAGATGTCAACTCCAGATATGAACTCAAAGATCATGACTAATTCTTCTAGGCTTTCAAATGATTCGTGAAGATACAAGATATTTCTATGCCTAGCAATGTTTAGGATGGAAATCTCTTTCTTTACTAAAACTTGGTCAGCTCCCTTTATTTTAAAAAATTTGGCCAGGAAGGTCTTCTTGGAAACTGTTTCAACACAGCGGTGGACAATTCCAAAATGCCCACGCCCAAGCTCTTCAGCAATCATATATTTGTCATAGAGTTCCTTTGTGGAAGAGTGAGATGCTTTAACTGTGGTGACTTCTCTGGTCTCATCAACTTCTTCATCATAGTTCAGCATTCTTGTCTTATCTTCCTGTGTTATAATTGGCTCTGTAGGTTCAGAAGGCTGACTTTGCCCAAATTTATTTTCTGCAATTACACGGAACTGGTAGCTTGTCTTGCCAAATAGGTTTACCACAGTGTATCGGGTATCACGAGCTTGTGCAACACGAATCCATCTCTCTGCTGTAGTAGCACGTTTCTCAATGATGTAGTTTGTGACTCTGCTTCCACCATCAGTTGCTGGAGCAGTCCAGATCAAGTTGACTGAATCCCTTGAAATGTCACTTACTTTCAGACCCCTTGGTGGATCAGGTACATCAGCCACATCTAATTCAACTGTTTTTTGATCAATGCCAAATCTATTTTTAGCACAAACAATGTAGAAACCTGCATCTTTTCTGTCCACACCATTTGGAAAAACTAGAGAGGTGAATGATCTTGTAACAATAACTTGGTAGTGTCCATTGTTATCAATGAGATCTTGTCCTTTCTGCCATGTAATCACTGGATCCGGCTTGCCACTGAATGGAATCTTGATGCTGACCACTTCACCTCGGAGAGCATGAACAGCTCCCATACCTTCAAGATTTTTGGGCAAGTGAATCTTAGCAGGAACTGTAGCAGAAAGAAAGAAAGATCCCATCAGTACAAACAGTATTTTAACTAAAACACAGCAGGAGTATTCTAAACTTTGGAAAGTTAAATAAGAATTTGACTAAAGCATCAAAACACTTTATTCACCTTCAACATCCAAAGAGGCAGTGCCAGACACAGATCCTCCCTGATTGGTAGCTCTAACTTGGTAGACAGTGGCATCATCATCTGTTGCATTTGTAATGACCAGCTGGTGATATCCACCTTTAAATTCTTGTATCTTAACCTTTTCACCATCTGGCAAGATCTCTTTACCCTGTCTAAACCATTTAACAATAGGCTTAGGATGACCAGTGACTTTGCAAACAAATGTGGCAGTGGCTCTGAATTTCACATTCAAGTTTCTTAGTTCTTCCTTGAAATGTGGTGCTTGAATTAGTACATCAGATTTTGGAATGACTGATTGTGATACTTCACTCCATTCACTTTCACCGCCTAGATTTTCACATTTTACACGGAATTCATATTCAAGGCCTTCAACAAGACTTTTCACAGAATAGACTGTTTCGTGAATTTCTTCTGTTGTTACTGCAATCCATTTGTTTTGTTTCTTTTCACGTTTCTCGAGGTAGTAATTTCTGATCTTTGCACCTCCATCACTGGCCGGTGGTTTCCAGGACACAACACAAGAGTCCTTTGTAACAGCAGTTACTACTGGTTGACTAGGTTGCCCTGGTTTTTCTGTAAAGAATAAAAAGATTCAAAACGTTAAATGAAGTTAGCTTAGTAATTTGCAGGTATATGTAAACTCGTATTTTGGTGCACGCTTACCAAATGGACTTTTGATAACAACAATTGATGAAACCTCTAGTGCTTTGCTAATGCCATATGTATTCTGAGCAGACACACGGAAATAATAGCCTGCATTTTCAGTTAGGTTAACAATTCTGCATGTTGTGCCTGAAATGCTTGAAGATACCAGTTGCCACTCTGTGCCTTCCTTAGCTTCACATTTCTCTACCACATAGTTTGTTATCAAAGCACCTCCATCATCCTCAGGTGGCTTCCAGCTGATTACCACAGAATTTTTCAGTAGGGCTTCCACAACAATGGGCCCTGTTGGTTTATCTGGTTTATCTATAAAAGGAAAGCATAGTATTTTAGTTATCTGCCAGTAAATATTTTAGAGAATATTATTCAACAGAATTATAAGAAATAGATTTAATACCTTGAATTTCCACATTAAGTACAGTGTCAACTGTTCCAAATATGTTGCTTAGTTGCACTTTATACTTCCCAGCATGGGTCTTATGCTGGACATTCTTAATGACAAGATGAGTATAATGCTCAGTGTTCTCAATAGTAACATTTTCTGAGTCTCTCAAAGGTTTCTTGTCATGGAACCAAGTGATAGCCGGTACTGGGCGACCAATGTACACAATATGGAGGCGAAGGGTGCCACCCACACCTGCATAATATTTCTCTTTCAGTGGGAAGCCTGGGTGGAACTGAGGAGGAGCCTGCAAGAGTAGCTTGCCAGTAGTTTCAATCTCCCCGACATCATTGGTAGCCATGCAAGTGTAGACACCTTCATCTTCTTGTTCTTCTGTTATTACAGTCAGTGTATGGGTGCGTCCATCTGATGACATTCTGTATTTTCGGCTTTGTACCAGTTCTTTGCCAAAACGATACCATTTAATGTCAGGAAGAGGTCTCCCAACAATCTGGCATGTCAACTGAGCTGCTTCACCCAGTTTAGTTGTAACATCCTTCATTGCTTGTCTTATGCCTGGTGCTTCTCCAGCTGTAACATTGAAAGGTTAAAGATAAGAAAATTATTAAATGTTCCTCCACTATTACTTTATTTATACACATCCTTCACTTATACCTGTCACCAGTTTACATTTAAACTTGCAGGCTTATTCTTTAAAACCATATAGCCAATATATAATGTTCATGAGCACAACATAGTTTACCAGGACATAAAATATCATTTAATCTGTCACATAAATCATAGTGACTAGGATAGGACATTTAAACTTACATGTTAGTTTAGTCTTTACTGTCATAGCTGTTCTTCGAGGTCTGCTGACTCCAGTCTCATTTTCTGCAAAAACCCTGAATTCATATTCTGTAGCCTCCAGTAAACCTCCCACTGTGAATTGTCTGTCTTTGATACGTTCTTTATTGCACTTTTTCCATGCGCTATCTCCAGACTGACGATATTCAATCCAGTATCCCAGGATATCTTTTCCACCATCACATTCAGGCCGTTCCCATTCTAAAGTAATGCTATCCTTAGATATAGAAGTGATCTCAATTTCTCCAGGTTGACTTGGTTTGTCTATAAATTACAGAGTATTTACACAAGTTAAATTTCACTTCTCTAAGAACTTCACTAAATTGCTCTCCAAAATGTCAACTAATTCGAACAGTTTCTTACCGAATGGATCTTTGCACACCACTGGTTCAGAAGCAGGGCTTGGTTCACTCTCACCAATGTCATTTTGGGCAATGATGCGGAACTGATATTCAGCATCTGGAACAAGTCCTGTGACTGTGAACATTGTAGTTGTGATTTGAGTCTTGTTATGCCTGACCCATTTCTCTGTAGATGTCTCTTTACGCTCAACGTAGTAGCCAGTGACACGAGAACCACCATCATCTTTAGGTCTGGACCAGAATAAGCTAACAGAGCTCTTTGTGACATCAAGTACTTCTGGTGGATTGTTGGGAGGCTCTGGAGGATCTGTTAAAAATAACAGAATAACCATGTATTTTTAAAGCTCTTTTGTGTGTATGTGATTGTACTTTTACACACATAAGACATGATAATTAAAACAGGAATTTTATTGTACAAAAATCTACTCACTCAAAGGTGTCTTTGGTACAACTGGTTCTTCAGATTTCAGGGACTTGCTAATACCAAACTGGTTTTCAGCAGAAACACGGAAGTGATACTCTACATTTTCTTTGAGCCCTTTCACGACTAATGATGTTCCCCTCACTCTGGAATCAACTGTGTACCAGGCAGCCTTAGGTACTTCTCGCCTCTCAATGATGTAACCAATAATATCTGCACCACCATCGTCCGTAGGAGGTCTCCAGCTTACTCTGACTGAGCGAGTCTGTATGTCATCGTATTCAAGTGGCCCTTCAGGTGGATTTGGAATGCCAATCACTCTGACCTGTATATAAACAGCCTTCTTTGCACATTTGTTTTCAAGTGCCAAATCATAGGTACCAGAATCTTCTCTTTCTGCATCTTTGATCACAAGTTCAGTGTGTGTCTCAGAAGTTGCTATCATTGCTCTCTTGCTGATGTCAAGGCCTTCTTTAGTCCATTTGCATATCGGTATGGGCTTACCCTTAATTGGTACTGTAAGCCTGATCACTCCACCTTGTCTCACAAACAGACCTTCCTGGTATTTTTCAAGTTCACAATCAGGATATTCTGAAAATAAACCCAACATGTTATGTTACATCTATTTTACAGATATTTTGTTATGTCTGTTTTATGCAAAAAAATTGCTTATGTCTGTTTTCAGCAAGAACTAAGACCTAAAACATCTTACCAAGCATTTCTGTTACTTTGACTGTTCCTGGCACATCAGCAGGTTCTCCAGGCCCACCAGCATTACAGGCCATCACACGGAATCTATACTCTGCGCCTTGTGGTAGATGTGTCAAGGTGTATTCATGTATTTTGGTTGGAGTGGTATTACATTTGGTCCATTCAAACTGATCAACCTTTTGCATTTCAATCAAGTAGCCAGTGACTTTAGAACCTCCTTCCTCTTCTGGTGGACTCCAGGCCAGGGACACTGATGTTCTTGTAGTATCAGTAACTCTTGGGTTCTGAGGTTTACCTGGGGGAGCTGGAATAGAAGATCAGATAGCAGGTAAATATATTTTAAGATAGTTCTACGTTTAGTTTGAATATTTAAAAGGCAAAACAAAATGTTAACATACACCATTTGATAAGTATTTAGTAATGGTGATGTTTACACAGGAAACTAATGAATAAAACAGATTTTTAAAATATTCTTTGTATATTTAATTAAAATATCTGCTGCAGTACATTAAGCTATCCAGATGAAAAATTTTAGTTTGTTAAACATAACAGCAGGTCTTATCAGTGACATTCCCCTCTGCCTCAAATGTTCTTTTCTCCATGTAGGAAATTATTTACCAATTGGATCCATAGCCACAGCAGGTTTGGAAGGACGGCTTGGTTTGCCTGTGCCTCTGGCATTGATAGCTGTGACACGGTGTTCATATTCTAATCCTTCAATCAGTCCAGTGGAGCGATAACGTGTCATAGTCACTGGAATTTTATTTACACGGACCCATCTATCTGCTCTGACTTCTTTGCGTTCCACAATGTAACCAGAGATCTGTGAGCCACCATCATCTTCTGGTGGATGCCAAATAAGTGTCATGCCTTCGCGAGAGACATCAGACACTTGTAGAGTGTCAGGAGGACCAGGAAGACCTGTAATAAAAAGACACAGAATTAAGAAAGAAAATATGAGAATGCATTTACAAATGTTGCTTTCTGGGGACAAATCCATAATACATACTACCTAGCACCTGTAGTGCTTTTCATCACCAGATCACAAAGCACTTCACAAAGGAGAAAGCTGAGGCTGAGAGAGGTGAAGCGATTTCCCTAAGCTGACCCAGCAGGCCAGTGCGTAGACCTGGGAGTAGAACCTAGGTCTCCAGAGTCATAGTCCAATACTCTATCCAGAGCATGTATATTATGCATATACAGGGCAACATATTAGTTTTAGATGTGGCATTTTTCTCCACAAGTATAACATGATTAGTACACATGAGAGTATAGCATGTTATTTGGGAAAAGGAAATAATAGGATTTATTCTAGGTGATCTAGCCCTGTTTGTATTAATATATAGGCACATGTAAATTGTTCTCCATTTTTAAATGTAGAGAATTGGAGAAAATGTAGACTTACTGATTCTACTCTTGCATTCTATAATGTCAGACTGAAGGTATGATCCAATTCCAAAGCGGTTTGTAGCAGCCACACGGAACACATATTCAGAACTTTCAATGAGTCTAGTGAACTTAAAGGTTGTCCTTGTTACAGATTCGGAAACTGGTAGCCATCCAGGACGGTGTGCATCACGCTGCTCCACCACATAACCACTCAGTGCAGCTCCACCATCCAGCTCAGGTTGTTCCCAGGAGATGGTAACAGAAGTTGAATCAATATCATCAATTCTGATAGGTCCAGTAGGTGGTCCAGGTTTGTCTAGGAAAAATTAAAAAGAACATAAGTTACTGTTTAAAAAAGAAGCTAGGTTGCCATTGTGACAAATTTCATGATGAAGAAAGAAGGATTGTGGACAATCATATCTTAATAATAAATCCTTACCAAGAATGATAACTTTTATAGTCTCAACAGCAGTTCCAGTCGTGTTCTTCAGTTCAAGTGTGTACTCCCCAGTGTCATGTATTGTGGTCTCACGCACACTTAATTTAGCTACTTTGGCTTCAGTTTCAATCTTGGTGCGTTCTGATTCTCTTAGCTTAGAACCAGCGAAGAACCAAGATACAGCTGGAGGTGGTCGGCCACCAATTGGAATAGCTAACTCTATGGGTCTGCCAGCTGGCACATGAACTGTCTTTTGAGTTATTCCAGCAAGGTCAATTGTGGGTAACACTATTAAAAAAACAAAACAAAACCTTTTTAATATCCATTTTGTAAATAAAATATCACACATTTTGAATAGTCCTCAACCTATCCTTTTAACTATTATACCTACCTTTTTGGTCTTGTACAGTTACTGCTGTGACAATCTCTCTTGGTTCCGACACACCCTTCTGATTTTGTGCTCTGACTCTGAACAAATACTGTTCACCTTCATTTAGTGAGATGATTGTGTGCTCAAAGACTGTAGGCTTCAGTGTCACAACCTTCATCCACTTTTCTGTTCCAGCTTTGCTGGCCTCAATAACATAGCCAGTCAGTCTGCTGCCACCATCATGCTGTGGTTTCTCCCATGCAAGAGTTACAGTTGATTTAGTGATGTCAACTACCTCCAGTTTCTGAGGCACCATAGGAACATCCGACACCAGTACTGCATCAGATGTTTCACAAGGTTCACCAATACCATAAATATTTTCTGGCAGCACTCTGAAATAATACATAGCTCCTTCTATAAGTCCAGTAAGTCTATAAAATGTTTTGCTGCATTTGGTAGTTACTGTCTTGTATGCTCTCATGGTAGCCTCACGTTTCTCAATTATATAATTGTTAACTGGTGCTCCACCATCAATAGTAGGAATTTCCCAAGTAATCGTCACGGAATCTTTCGACACTTCCTTAACTCTCACTGTGGCAGATGGGCCAGGTGTATCTAAATGCAAAATCAAAACGAATTAGTTCCTATTTGCTCTTTTCCTGATTTGGGTAATTACTGAATTTACTGAAGCAAAGAAATCAGGATTTGGACTTCATAGATGAACTCATCCTTTAGGCCTGGTCCACACTACCCCCCCCACTTCGGACTAAGGTACGCAAATTCAGCTACGTTAATAACGTAGCTGAATTCGAAGTACGTTAGTCCGAACTTACCGCGGGTCCAGACGCAGCAGGCAGGCTCCCCCGTCGATGCCGCGTACTCCTCTCGCCGAGCTGGAGTACCGGCGTCGACGGCGAGCACTTCCGGGATCGATCCGGGATCGATTTATCGCGTCTAGACAAGCCGCGATAAATCGATCCCAGAACATCGATTGCCTGCCGTCGGACCCGGAGGTAGGTGTAGACGTACCCTTTGAAACATATTTCCCTTTGATTTCTACTGTATCTCTTCTTTCCCCCTCCTCCCCCACCTCACCTGCCATGGTCTTTTATCATTATTTTCTGGGTTCTACTTAAATTGCAAACTCCTTTCAGCAAACACCTTTTTCCTTCTGTCTAAAACAACATGTGTAAGTACAGTGCAATATCAATATGCAATAGTAACAATACTCACCATATACTTTAACAATGACTGTTGCTGATTTCTTGCCTGATTGATTTTCAGCCTCAACCACATATTTGCCAGCATCATACCGATTAACTTTATCCACAATAAGCAGAGTGTAGCTCTCTGTAGTGTCTATAATAGACCGATTTGCAAGGTCAACACCCTCTTTGCTCCATGTAATTACTGGAGGTGGTCTGCCAGATACAGACACCATTAGGCGCAAAGAACCACCAGCTCTGACAGTGACAGTCTTCTTTAGATCATCAGCAAGTTCAAGGTCTGGTATTTCTGATGGGGAGAGGGGAGAAATACAAAATGAATTAATCTTTGAATAGTTTTAAAGAAAAATATAATCTTTCCATAAAAAAACTTGGGTTTTCAAATTACCTATTCTTTCCACAGGTTCAATTTCAGCTGATGATTCACTGAATTCACTCATACCATTCATGTTTGTGGCAGCAACTCTGAAACGGTATTTCTGGCTTGTTTTAAGAGCAGTCACTGTGAATTCAGCATTCCTTAGGGTGGCGGTAGTGTGTGGTCTGTACCACTGTTCAGTACCTTCTTCTTTCATTTCAAGAACGTAGCCTAAGAGGTCAGCACCACCATCATACATGGGCTTTGTCCATGCCAAGCTTATGCTGTGCCTAGTAGTATCCACAACTCTTGGAGCTGAAGGAGGTGCAGGAGTGTCTTTGGAATAGAGGAACACACATTTCACATTATTGCAGGGAACATTTTACAGTTTAAAAGACCTTATTTAGTAACAATATTCTAAACAATTAGTGATTAGAAATTTATCTGAAATTAATTATAATCACTTATTTTAAATTCATTGCAGTGCTAGTGATCATAATGAATTCACGTATTCTTTTGGATCTCTTATTTGGAATGTCATTGTAGTTAATTATGAGGCAATATGTTTAATAAATATTAAAAATATATTTTGAATTTGACTACTTACACGATGGCTCCTTGCACAGGATAGATTGAGAAGCGTCACTAGGCTCACTGTTCCCAGCAGTATTCACTGCAGTGACACGGAACTGATATTCACTATGTTCCATTAGACCTGTAACTTTCAGTCTGGTATCATAAACAGTGTAATCTCTGTTGACTCGTGTCCAGCGTAGACTTCTCTTTTCACGTTTGTCTACAAGATAGTTGCTAATCTCACTGCCACCATCTGATTCTGGTTGCAGCCACTGAATAATAATGTGTTCCTTGCCAATACCCACTGCTTCGGGTGCACCAGGTTGTGATGGAATAGCTGTTGGTGTTCAAAAATATGAAAAAAAATCAGATTTTTTTTTCAAATATTTCACATATGAAGAAAACTCCATAAATGCTGGAGCTAAAAGATGAAAGCACTTACTGAAAGCGTTTCTAGCAACAATGGCTTCTGTTTCAAGTGGAACACCTGACCCATACTTATTGACAGCTCTCACACGGAAGATGTATTCATTATTTTTAATAAGTCTTGTCACCACCCATGATAATGTTTGACATTCAGCCTCAACAATAACCCAGTTGAGCCTGCTGGTTTCACGTCTTTCTACAATGTAGTGGGTGATTTCTGCACCTCCATCTTCATGTGGAACATTCCATGCCAGAGTACACTTCTCTTCGGTTACTCTGCTAATAGTGATTTTGCCAGCACATGGACCAGGCGAATCTGAGTAGGGGTGAACAAAGGTGTAATTATAGTAGTCAATGAAAAGCTTCTCTCCCTTTTTTTGTAACTATAATTGTGAATTCTAATGAATGTTCACAGCAAACCATTGTCTATGAAATACATACCAAGCACTTTGACAAGGACTGAAACTTGCTTTGTTCCACTGGCATTTTTAACTGTTAGTGTGTATTTTCCACTATCACTTCTGTCACAATACTTGATAACTGCAATGGCCCTTTTGCTGGTGTACTGCAGAGATATCTTTTCACACAGGTCCAATTCTTTGTCACCTTTGGACCAGAAGACCTTTGGTTCTGGTTTCCCACCAATGGCTGCGTCAAGAACAAGATCAGATCCAGCCCTTATGGTCACAATTTCTCCATGCAATCTGGCATCCAGCTCAGCCTTTGGTGGTGCTATCAAAAAGAGATAAAAACATTAACGTTATAGTATTAAAACTGCAAGCTATACAATATTTTAAATGACCCAGGGGAATGTTTCTTACAATATTCATCTTTGCAAGTGACAGCACCAGTAGATTCAGATCCTCTGCTGATTACACCAGCTGCATTCTTGGCTAATATACGGAATTCATATTCTTCTCCTTCACTAAGAGCTGTCACAGTAAAGCAGTTTTCTGAGACAATGGTATAGTTGCATTTCAACCAGCGTCCATCTCCAGCTTCGTTGTATGGTTTGCGTTCTATAATATACCCAATAATTTTGCTGCCGCCATCATAAAGTGGAGGAGACCAGCTCAATGACACTGTAGACCTTGTGACATCTGTTACCTCTGGTCTGCCTGGTGGATCTGAAAGAGGACAATGTAAAATGAAAAATCTAATTCTGTTGTTGCTTAAATAATAAAGAAGAAATATACTCTAAAAGATACACTTACCAACTGGGTTTTGAGCCACTAGAGGTCTGGAAGCTTCACTAGCTTTGCTCACACCAGCAGCATTTAGGGCATAAACTCTGAATTGATATTCCAGACCTTCCACTAGTCCTGTGACTTTGTAGTTGCATTCAAAGGATGGCACGTTGTTTTCCTTCACCCAAAGAATGGTATTGCGCTCTTTCTTTTCAATCCAGTATCCAGTGATTTTGCTGCCACCATCATGATATGGTTCCTCCCAGCGAATGGCCATGGCATTGGCAGAAACAGAATAGACCTCTGGCCTGGTAGGTGGACTTGGTGGGACTGATGGTAAAAAGTAAGAGAGAAAAAAGTTAGATATCGCCACTAATTACATAAACCAGAAAAAATAATTTCTTAAAATATATGTGTGTGTGTATATGTTTGTTTTTACCGAATGGATGCTCAGCAACTATTGGTGCTGATTCCACGGGCTTGCTGACACCAAATCTGTTTTCTGAGCTGACCCTGAAAGCATACTCCATGTATTTGGTGAGATGAGTGACCTTGATCTGTGTACGTTTGACACTGGAATTTATCAGCTGCCATGCTGTTGTACCAGATTCTCGTTTCTCAACTATGTAGTTTGTAATATCAGTGCCACCATCATCTTCAGGTTCTTTCCATGACAATACACAGGATTCAGCAGAAATGGATGATATTTCAATAGGGCCAGTAACTGCACCTGGTCTTCCGATGACAACCACTGTGACAGCAAATGTTTTCACACCGGCTGTGTTCTCAAGTGTCAAATAATATTTGCCAGAGTCACCTCTCATGCTGTCCTTCACAATCAATGTAGTTCTATCCTTTGTTGTCTTGATGGTCACTCTATCAGTTTCCTTGAGTCTCATTTCTTCAAGTTTCCATGTTACTTTTGGAGCTGGTCGCCCACTAATTGGTATATCAATAGTAAAGGTGCTTCCAGCTTTGCAAGTTATAAGTTGTCTAGTTATTCCACTAAGATCTGCTGTTGGTTCAATCTGTGGCTCTTTAATAATAACAGAAGAGAAAGCTTCTCTTGGCTCACTGTAGCCTGCATCATTCTTTGCCTTGACCCGGAACTCATATTCATTGTTCTCTAGAAGACCTTCAACTGTGAAAGTAAGTTGTTTAGTGTGACCAGCTTCAACCCAATAGTCAGATCCCTTTTGTTTCATCTCAAGAAGATACCCAGTGACTCGGCTTCCACCATCATGGTCAGGTTTCAGCCAAGCTAATACTGCAGAAGATTTGGTAGTATCAATAATATCTAGTCTCTTAGGTGGAGCAGGCTCCTCGGTGGCTACAACTGGCTCTGTTAATTCACATGGTTCGCCTACACCATATTCATTTTCTGCTGAAACACGGTAGTAGAATGGCACACCTTCTGCAAGATCAGTGACCTTAAAGATTTGACGAGTACATTTTGAACTCACTACCTGCCAGCTACGACGGCTTGCTTCCCGCTTTTCCACAATGTAGTGATGGATTCGGGCACCTCCATCCAAAACAGGAGCATCCCACATTAAAGTAATAGAACCTCTGGTCACATCCTTAAAGGTAATAGGACCTGGTGGGCCAGGGGTGTCCAGTACTTTGACAGTAAATGCAATAGATTTGCTACCACTGACATTTTCTACAGTAAAGACGTATTTGCCAGCGTCATTTCTATTGCAGTTCTCCACAGTCAACGTACTGAATGAGTCAGTTATGTGAATGTCAGCACGCAGGCTAAGGTCTGAGTCTGCTTTAGACCATGTAGCAGTAGGAACAGGTTTGCCTAAAAAGGCAATAAACAGCCGAATAGTTGCACCTGCTCTGACAATGTGAGTCTGCTTGAAGTTTGCATCAATATCAATTTCAGGTGAAGACAGTCTGTCAGTTGCTTGGATTGTAGCAGGAACTTCACAGCTTTCTCCCTTGCCTGCACCATTGACAGCACTCACTCGGAATTTATAATGTTCACCTGCCTCTAAGTCGGTGACAGTATATTTGGTCGCAATACAAGTCTCTGCATTGACTTTATGCCACTCTCCTAAGTCAGCTTTGCACATTTCAATGATGTAGCCAATTATTTCCATGCCTCCGTCAAAAACTGGCGTGGTCCATTCCAAACTTACACTTGTCTTTGATGTATCTGTCACTTTTACAACAGTAGGCGCACTTGGTGGGTTTACTGGCTCTCTACATTTAATCAGCCTGGAGACAGCACTTGGAGGTCCTACTCCTGCAGCATTTTCAGCCATAACTTGGAATTCATATTCATTGCCTTCAGTCAGGCCAGTTACTCTGTATCTTGTCTCAGCAATGGCTCTCTTACTGGATACTTTGACCCAGCGGACACTCTTTTTTTCTCTTCTTTCCAGGATATACTGGTTGATTTCATTTCCGCCATCGGATTTTGGCCTAGCCCATGTGAGTGTGATACTGTCTCCTGTTACATGGGTAGGCTCTGGCATACCTGGTGCATCAGGAACAGCTGCAAAATGGAAAACAGCTTAGAAAACATGCAACAAAAGTTGGTAACTGTGTAGTTATTTGATCAAGACATAAAGGAAACTTACTGTATGGTATTTGTGCTATAATTGGATCAGATTCTAGTGGCCTGCCAACACCAAATTTGTTAACTGCAGAGACACGGAACTGGTATTCATTGCCCTTTATTAATTTAAGTGCAGTGTAACTGCAGGCTTCACAGTTATCTTCAACTAATGCCCAGGCAATCCTACTGGTTTCACGTTTTTCAATCACATAGTGGGTAATGGCAGCACAGCCATCATTATCTGGAGGCTGCCACCATAATGTCATCTTCTCTCCAGTAACGTTTGTGAATCGTATTGGTCCACCAACTTTTCCTGGAGTATCTGTGATAATAAAGCGTCAGAGTTATAATTTACTTGTGCTGCCACTTAAAATGTAAATACTATTTAAGAATAGCTTACTAAAAATATGTACAAAGTACCTTGTACTCTGACTGTAATGTCTTCTTCTTTGGTGCCTGATGCATTCTTGGCTTCTACCGTGTATATACCACGATGGTCCCGAGTGGCATCTCTAACAAAGATAGTGCTAGATCCAATAACATTCGTTATTTCAATATTCATCTTCTTTTCAATCTCCTTTCCATCCTTAAACCAAGTCACTTGAGGTACTGGACGGCCTTTGATAAGAACTTTAAGTCTAATGCTCTCTCCAGCCTTAACAGTAAGGCCTTCAAAGTGCTCAGCACTGAATTCAATTGTTGGAGGAACTAAGAAGAAAGATAAAATAAAGTATACACATTCCATCATATTTATCAAGCTATTCATTCCTAATAAACAAACAAGTAATAAAGGCATATATAAGACTCTCTCTTCTGACTAGAAAATTCAGAATTTTTAAAATGTAGGGATCAATATTATATTGTAAGCTGTCCTATCTGAAATTTTATATCCTTAGAATTATTTTTTCTATGTTAGTCCACTCTCCATCATATTAAACTATAGGTTAAAATATTAATTGAAATGTGTTGATGCAACGTGCTGAGCTATTTTAGCAATTTGCATTTCTAAATTCTGCATAGCAACAAAACCATTACCTAACCTAAGACAGACATATCTTTGCAGCTGCCACTTGTAAACCACAGAATCACAAATTAAGGCCTTTGGCTCAATTTCAAAGTTATCTGTACTCTTTAGTTCCTGTAGTCAGGCTTAATTATTGTGAACACCTTCAAGGCACCACAGCTGTTAGAAGCTCCTGCCTTACTCAAAAGGGAAGGGGAATTGCAAGCCCCTATCCACAGTGACCCAGCCAAACCTCTCATGTTGCTCAAGCTCACCTTGTGATGTGATCTAAATCCTAAAACTCAAGCCCCGGCCTATTCCCATACTCAAACGTGTCAAAATGTTTTGGAGCAATGGCTAAAATGACACAATGTCTCTGCAATAGACTACTGCCAAAGGTGCAACAAAGAAAAGTAGCGAAACCATAACTAAATGTTAACACAGTAGCAAAGACAGAGCAGGACCCAACTGTGAATTCCAAGATGCATTCAGTAGCAGAGGAAGGCAAAAAACTCCTCATGATATGCTGAAGGAAAAACTCCTCTGTGGCCCCAAATGTAGCAACTGGTTAAATCCTATGGATCCCTGCTGGATGCTGGTCTTGCATCTAACTCTGCTCTACCTTTGGGTGGAGCGGGAGGGAGAGGTGGGGAAAGCCTGCTGCTCCTGGAAGGAGTGGTATACACTCCCTCTCCAGTCAGCAGCTCATATACCCAATATAAGCTAAAAGGTGCCAGACAGGAGCTTAGCTGGATTTAGAACCTACCATATAAAAATGCAAGTGTAACATACTAAATTATTAATAAATAATGCTTACCACATTCATCTCTGGTCATGATATAGCCTGAAGATTGTGATGGTGGGCTGACTGTTCCGACAGCATTTCTTGCAATCACTCTGAACTCATATCGGTCACCTGGGCTAAGTCCTGTAACTGTATATTGGCATTCACTAATATCAGTAAAATTGCATCTGAGCCAGCGGTCATCACTTCCTTGCCGTTTCTCGATGCTGTAGGCCACAATCTTACTGCCTCCATCATGCAATGGTGCAGTCCATTTAAGGGTGACAGTTTCCCTGGTGATATCAATATAATCAGGCGTGCCAGGTGGATCTGAAAGGGCAATAATTACATACAGGATTATTTTTATTATAAATCTGCATGATGGCTAACATTATATTACAATATATACATTTTCTTAGTGAAGTGCTTGTTTACTCACCTACTGGAGACACAGCCAAGGTAAATTTGCTTGGCTCGCTAACTGGGCTTACACCAGCAGAATTTTCAGCATATGCACGGAATTGGTAATCCAGGCCCTCAATCAATCCAGTAATTCTGTATTCTTTACCAGATATTGGTGAAACATTAACTTTCTGCCATAAGATGCTGTTTCTTTCTTTCTTTTCAACATGGTATCCAGTAATTTCTGAACCTCCATCATAAACTGGAGCATCCCAAGATATTGTCATTCCATCAGCCGTTACATTGTACACAATAGGTTTGCCTGGTGGGCCTGGTGGTCTGAACTGGTGTTTTGCTACAACATCTGCTGAGACAAGTGGTGGGCTTACGCCATATCTGTTTTCAGCACGAACTCTAAACTGATATTCGGTGTCTTTAACTAGGTTAGGAACTTTGAAAGTTGTCCTAGCAACACTAGAACACACCATTTTCCAATTGGTTTGTGAAGTTTCTCTCTTCTCAATGCTGTAGCAGGTGATTTCTCCTCCTCCGTTGTCTTCAGGAGCATCCCATGACATAACAACACTGTCTGCTTTGATTTCATCTAGTCTTATGGGTCCTTTTGGTTTTGATGGAGGACCAAGAGTTATGACTGTGATTGTAAATGACTTTCTGCAAACTGAATTATCAAGAATTAAGGTGTATTTGCCACCATTCTCTTTTTTCACATTCTTGATGCTTAAACTTATTTTGTTTTCAGTTTTCTTGAAGCGAACTTGTTCACTTTCTTTAAGAGGGATGTTGTCCTTGAGCCAGCTCATAGTTGGTCTGGGTTTACCTTTATATGGCAATTCAATGTGCATATTATGGCCAATTCTTACAGTAATTTGTCCTCCAGAGATATCAGAAAGGTCAACTTCAGGTGTTATTACAAAGTCTTTTACTGTAATGGGTCCAACAGAAACAGCATCGCTCAATCCTTTTTCGTTTTTAGCAGATACTCTGAATTCTATGACAGAAAGCTCCTTAAGTTTTTCAACTTCAAATTCACATGTCTTACTTATGCCTGCATGTGACCATTCTTTTTCTTCAATCATTTTCTTTTCAATAACATAGTCTGATATAATGCTACCACCATCGAAGTCAGGTTTGCTCCACTGTAAGGTAACAGAAGTCTTTGTAGAATCTTTCATGGCCAGATCCTTTACAGGTCCAGGTACTTCCGCGGGCTTCACTGGTTCTGAAGTCTCACAAGGTTCTCCCAATCCATTTTCATTTTCTGCAAGAACTCGGAAGAAGAATGCAGTCTTCTCTGACAGGTTAGTTACCTTAAATGTTGTATGAGAACACTTTGTTGTAATAGTAGACCAGGCTCTTTTGGTGGCATCTCTTTTTTCAATGACATAATTTGTTATTTCAGAACCACCATTAATGAGTGGTGGCTCCCATATAAGTGTAACAGTGCCACGAGAAACATGTTTAAGCTGCAGTTTCTGGCAGGCTGATGGTGTATCAAGTACTTTAACATTCACAAATGAAGATTTTGGTTCACCAACTCCATTCTCGATTGTGAGAACGTATTTTCCCGTGTCATTCCGAGTAACTTGAGGAATAATAAGTAATGTGGATGATTCTGTGTTCTGAATGTTGTATCTTTCATCAATTCCAAGATTCTTTTCACCCTTTCTCCATATGACAGTTGGAGGAGGTCTCCCTTTGAATGGAATCATTATCTGTACATCTTCACCTGCTTTAGCTACAATGGAGGTTCTGAGAGCAACATCCAGGTCAATCTCTGGCTCCTCTGCAGAAATAAATAATAGTAAAAATATGAATAATTTGGAAAACAAAATATAAAATTATTTGAAATACCAAAACCCTAAAAATGATAATTAAATCAATTAAATCAATACATACCAAGTATATCTTTAGCTTGTACATATTCTGTCATTTCAATAGGCTCTCCTTGCCCAGCACAATTTATAGCAGACACACGGAAATAATAATTGACTGCAGGTTGAAGATGGGATACAACATACTCAGTTGTTCTCACTTCTCCTCTAGCACTGACTACAGACCATTCTTCTTGTTCTCCTTCTCTCTTTTCCACTACATAGCTGGTAATTGCACTTCCTCCATCATAGGCAGGCTTAGTCCAGCCAAGGGTGACAGATGTCTTAGTAGTATCCACAACCTTTAGCTTAACTGGTGGCCCTGGTTTGTCTGTAAAAGATATTAAAATTCAGTCATAAAATTTGTCCTCAGTTATTCCCAGACAATCCCATGAAAGTCTGCCCATTATAACTTGGCCCTTAAACAATGAGATGTGTGGGTGTAAATTATTTCTTACCAATAGGATCTGCAGCTTTGTAGAAGTCAGACGCTTCAGAGAATGGACCTTGTCCAGCTGCATTGACAGCACAAACTCGGAAATGATATTCACTGTTTTCAGTTAGTCCTGTTACTTTCTGTCTGGTGTCACGGATAGTTTCTTTAACAACCTTGAACCAACTTAGACTCTTCTTGTCACGTTTCTCAAGGTAATATCCACTTATTTCACTACCTCCATCTACAGTTGGCCTGTTCCAGACAACTGTCATTGAATGCTTGGTTATCATAGTGACCTCTGGTACACTAGGTGGTCCAGGTGTAACTGAAAAAAAAAGAAAGAAAAAATTACAGTAGTTCAATACCACTTAAAACTAAAACATTCAGTACTATTCAGTTGTATTAGTTAATATACGTTTCTCACCAAATGCATTTTTAGCTATAACTGGTTCAGATTCCAGTGGATCACCAACTCCAAACTTGTTCACACCTCGGACACGGAACACATACTCATTTCCTTTGATGAGTTTTGTGGTAGTGATGACACATTCCTCTAGTTTTTCAGAAATTAAAGACCATACTACCCGACTTGTCTCACGTTTTTCAACAATGTAGTGTGTTACAGTTGCACCACCATCATCTACTGGAGGTTCCCACATTATGGTAATCTTTTCAGCAGTGACTGTCTTGAACTGTATAGGCCCACCTGGAGGTCCTGGCTTGTCTGTTGAGGACAGGAGAAATGAGACATACATACATACATATATATATATATATATTTTAGTTTAATACAATAATGCTATTATTCTAATTCAATACATACCAAGTATTTGCACTCTAATGTGAGCTGATGCTGAACCCATGGCATTCTTTAATTTTAATTCATAGTTTCCACTGTTAAAACGAGTTGCATCTTTGATGAGTATAGATGCAAAGTCTGTTGTGTTTTCAATAGACACTTGTGCACTGGTTTGTATCTCTTTGCCATTTTGGAACCATTCAATTGTAGGTACAGGCTTTCCTGAGATGCCAAGTTTCAGCTTAACTGCAGTACCTGCTTTGTATTTCACCACATCTGTGTATTCTGGTTGTACATCAATTTCAGGTGCACCTTAAAAGAGGAACAAAAAAAAAATCAAAATGGTATAAAGATTTCAAACCACTCAGAGGATTCAAAACCATACCAATATTTTTATTAAGCAATAATAATAGAGGTAATTAATATAAGGCATTGTATAATATACACTATGCCAGGGGTCGGCAACCTTTCAGAAGTGGTGTGCCGAGTCTTCATTTATTCACTCTAATTTAAGGTTTCGCGTGCCAGTGCTATATTTTAACATATTTAGAAGGTCTCTTTCTATAAGTCTATAATATATAACTAAACTATTGTTGTATGTAAAGTAAATAAGGTTTTTAAAATGTTTAAGAAGCTTCATTTAAAATTAAATTAAAATGCAGAGCCCCCCGGACCTGTGGCCAGGACCCGGGCAGTGTGAGTGTCACTGAAAATCAGCTCGCGTGCCGCCTTCGGCATAGGTTGCCTACCCCTACACTATGCAATACTTGGCAGTGCCTAGATACTACGGTCATAGGTGTTTTAGATATGCAGTTAGGGGAAAAAAAGATAGGTCATAGCTATATGTCACATTTCAGTCCAAAAGTTCTCAAACTCTTTGCAAATTAAATAATACATTAATTACATCACTACTAAAAAGCATCCACATCTCTGGGGAAGGACTGCATCTAGGAGGACAAATGGTGCAACGCACACTGCACAACATTTGGGGGAAAGGACATTTTAGCCAAGGACACTGGGGCAAACCTCTGCTCCTATGAGAAGTGTCACAAGATCTTTAATGTCCACACACAGCAAAAACAATCTCAATTTCTCAGGTCTTGTCCAAGTGGCCCAAACACAGTCAACTGTATGGAACTCAAGTTATCTACATTGGGAAGATGAAGGGCTCAATCATCTCTGTTCAGATTGAATCTTTGTCCAGAGAGGCTAGATAATGCAAACCCAGTGCTTAGAGCATTATGCTAGCCCTCCAGTTTTTAAACTCAGCTTCTTACAATTGTTTTCTAAAGACTAGGATTCAAGCACTGGTTATATGAAACAATTCTGACTTTGAGCCCTGAAGAAACACAAAATATTATGTAATTGCAAAACTCTTACCATATGTATCAACACACGTGATAGGACCTAAAACATCTGATGGATTGCTAATGGAACCAACAGCATTCTTAGAACAGACACGGAATTCATACTGAGAATTTTGCGTTAGTCCAGATACAGTAAACTGAGTCTCAATGACATTGGTGAAACTGCCCTTTGTCCATCTGCCATTTGGAAGATCACGTTTCTCAACAATATAACCAGTGATCTTGCTACCGCCATCGTAGGATGGTTTTGTCCAAGAAAGACTGACAGACGTCTTGGAAATATCTGTGACACGAACATTTCTTGGGGGTTCTACAGTAAGAAAAAACAATAGTATTTATAATTAATAGCAGTACTAGCATTGTCTGTTGGCTTACTGTGTAGGAAAGAACATTACAGTGAAAATGGTGATTTCCCCCCCCTACAAAGTACACACCACAAGCATCAATTGCAAGAACTGGATCAGAAGGATGGCTTGCTTTTCCAATGCCAGCTGCATTTTCTGCATAAACCCTGAATTCATAGATAAGTCCAGCACTGATGGTGGTGACTTTGAAGTGAGTTGTGCGAATAAGGGTCTTGTTAGCCTTCTGCCATAAAATACTGTTCCTATCTTTCATTTCCAAATGGTATCCAAGAACTGCACTGCCTCCATTAGTGACTGGTTCATGCCACCCAACAGTGATGCTCTCTCGGGTGACATTGGTGACCCACGGTGTGGAAGGTTGTCCAGGTGTTGCTAGAGACATTAAAAGAAGCAGTTAATATATCATTAAAAAAAATTAAAAGCAAGAACAAAATGTTATGTGAGAAACTGATGACTTACTGTATGGGAGCTTAACAGTTACACATTGTGAATCAATGTGGTCACTGATTCCAAAGCGGTTTTCAGCTTTGATACGGAATTGGTATTCTTCTCCTGTTGTTAGCTTCATTACTTTAATAATGCTTCTAGCAACTGTTGCAGACACCTCAGACCAAGCAGCAGTACTTGTTTCTCTTTTCAGTACAATATAGTTGGTAACTTGACTTCCACCATCATTATGTGGTGGCTGCCATTTGAGAGTTACGCTCTCTTCAGTGATATCACTGACAACAACAGGACCAACTGGAGGACCTGGTCTGTCTAGCACTACAATGTTAATGAATGATTTAGTGGTTCCACTGGAGTTGGCAGCAGTGATGTCATATCTACCAGCATCACCAGCCATACTTTCTTTAAGGTTAATGATGATACTTTCTGCTGTGGTTTCTGTATTAAACCTCATGGTTGCTTTCAATGGAACACCATCTCTGGATAATGTCATCTTTGGCAATGGTTTTCCAGAAATTGGAATTTCAACCTTTAGGTTCGATCCCGCTCTAATGTACACAGTGTTATGTGGGAAGCCCTTCATATCAATCTCAGGAGATTCTGAAAAACAAAATGTTTCCAAAACATTAAAAATGTGAGTTTTTTAAATTGGATATGTTTTTATAATGTATGCAAACATTTCATCATGTGTTTTAATGTCAGCAGACATACCCAGTTGTTCTCTCACTGTAATAGGGAGCAGGAGTTCTTTAGGATCACTTAGACCAGCTTGATTTTCTGCACACACTCTGAAGAAATAGTCAACATTCTCTTTGAGACCATGAACAACATGATGAGTTGTCTTTACAACTGCACATTTAACCCATTTTTGCTGTCCTTTCTCAAGAGCTTCAATGAGGTAGCTCACAATTCTGCTTCCACCATCATGTTCTGGTTTCAACCATGACAGAGAAATGCTGTCTTTAGTGACGCCAGTTACTCCAAGCTTTTCTGGTGGGCTTGGTTTTTCTAAGATAAAAAAGATTCAACATAACAGAATAATCAATACAACATACATTTTCTTCTTACTTTGGCAAGAATGTGATTTGAATTGAGAAAAGTATATATTTTAATTGGCATCTATATGAATAGATTTTTTATACCTAGATAATTGCAATATTTAAAGTATAAATTCTTAATGGTTTACTCTTATATTTGTAAAACCCTTATGCACATCTTTAGTGCTGTATAAAAATTAACAACTTATAAGTAATAATAATTATTACAACTAATAATTATTTTATGTTAAATATTTTAAGCATATATATATATATATATATATATATATATAATTTATGCTCTAAGTATTTTTATTGTTGAAACAAACCTGTTATTTTAACTCCTTCTTTGGTCTCAGTGGGTACTCCAACACCAAATTCATTTTCTCCAGAGACTCTGAAGTAGTAAACAGCACCTTCTTGAAGGCTGGTAACTTTGTAGGAAAGGCGATGGCAATTGTTGGTTATAGTGACCCACGCCTTCTTGCTAGCCTCTCGTTTTTCAATGTAGTAGTTCTTGACAGGAGCACCGCCATCATTCTCAGGAACATCCCAGGATAACACTGCAGATTCTTTTGTTACATCTTTTACAGCAATATTAGATGGAGGTCCAGGGGAATCAAGAACTTTGACAACTAAGGTCAAGGTAGCTGTGCTCAGGACATTTTGTAATGTTAATGCATATTTTCCAGAATCATTTCTTGTTGCTTTCTCAATGGTAAGTGAGGTACAATAATCTGAAGAATCAATAGACGCTCGTGTACGGAGATCTGTCTCTGGTTTATTCCACATTACATTTGGGACTGGTTTTCCCCTGAAAGGTACGGTCATTGTAAAAGATTCACCAGCCTTTACAATTAAAGTCTTTCGCATTTCACTATCAATATCAAAGGCAGGTTCTTCTTCTCTTTCCTTTGCTACCTGAGGTTCTGAGACATCACTTGGATCACTAGCACCAACTTTGTTGATAGATCTTACTCTGAAGACATATTCAGACCCTGATGTTAGCCCAATTACAGTGTACTCTGTGCCTCTTAAATTTTGAATAGCTATTGACCAGTCAGTTTCATCAGTTTTCTTGTATTCAACTGTGTATCCAGTAACTGGGGCACCTCCATCAAATAATGGCTTTGTCCATCCAATTGTTATATTTGATCTTGTTGAGTCTAGAATCTTAGGTTTAGATGGAGGAGATGGTATGAAAACTGGATCTTCTGCCCGAATCAATGGTGAAGTGTCACTTGGAAGACTGAGACCAGCAGCATTTTCTGCATAAACCCGATATTCATATTCACATCCTTCTCGAAGACCTAATGACTTAACTCTTAGATCATAAACTGGTTTTTTGTTTACACGGATCCATCGTAGGCTATTTTTCTCACGTCTTTCAATTATGTATCCAGCGATCTCATTTCCTCCATCACTGTCGGGCCTTGCCCAACACAGGGTCATGGAATCCTTTGTCACACTGGTTATCTCTAAAGATTTAGGTGGATTTGGAACTGTAAATGGATCTAGGGCCTTGACTGCATAACTCTCCAAAGCTTCACCAACACCATATTTGTTAACTCCCATCACTCTGAAGATGTATTCGTTTCCTCTAAGTAGTTTTGTCACTTTACAGGATGTTGTTCTAAGCTCTCCTTCACAAAGTGTCCATGCAATTCTACTGGTCTCACGTTTTTCTACAATATAATAATCAATATCTGCACCTCCATTTTCTTGGGGTGGACCCCATGACAAGTGACACTTTTCAGCAGTAAGGCCAGTTATTTCTAATGGGCCTGCAGATGGACCGGGTCTATCAAGTACTTTGCAGTTAACAGCCAAAGATCTTGTTCCTGCAACATTCTGCAGTGTTAATACATACTGACCCGAATCCCGTCGAATGCAATCCTTAACAGTTATCGCAGTAGTGTGATCTGTTGAGACTATTTCAACTCTTGCTTTTTCCTCAATCTCTTTGCCATCCTTTGTCCATGAAATCACAGGTGAAGGTCGTCCTGCGATATCAGCATTGATTTTAAGGACCTCTCCAGCTTTAACAACAACAACGTCCCTAAATTTGACATCCATCATGATTCTTGGAGCATCAACATCATCTTTTACAGTCACAGGTCCAGTTGATTCAGATGGCTCACTAAAGAGTCCAGCAGCATTCTTTGCAATAACATGGAATTCATATCGCTGATCTTCTGTAAGTCCAGTCACATCAAAGAAAGTTTCTTGTATGTTAGTGAAATTGCACTTTAGCCAACGGCCATCTGGTAGCTCTCTGCGCTCAATAATGTATCCTGTAATCTTAGCTCCACCATCATATTCTGGTTTGGACCATGACAATGAGACACATGTTCTTGTAATATTAGTAACTTCTGGCTGACCAGGAGGATCACATGGGTCTCTTGCAGCAGTTGGTTCACATGACTTACTGCATTTGCCTATTCCTGCAATATTTTCAGCATACACACGATATTCATACATTAGTCCTTCTTCAAGGCCAGTGACCTTCATTTGTGTATCACTTATGAGGCTTTTGTTTACTTTTGTCCAAAGAATGCTGCTTCTTTCTTTCCTTTCAAGATGATATCCAATTACTTTGCTACCTCCGTCATTGACTGGTTCCTGCCAACTTACAGACATGAAAGTTTTAGTTGCATGTACTACTTGAGGAGTTCCAGGTGGACCAGGTGGCTTAAATGGATACTCTGCAACAACAGAGGGAGACTCAACATAGGTGCTTCTCCCATAGCGGTTTTCTGCACACACACGGAAGTGATATTCAGATCCTGTGGTTAGACGCGCTACTTTAATCGATGTTCTTGCAACTGCTGCAGACACTACATCCCATATAGTTGTGGTAGTTTCTCGCTTCTCCACAATGTAATTGCTAATATGGCAACCACCATCATACACTGGAGCTTTCCAAGATAAAGTTACATTATCTGCGCTAACACTGTCAATATGTACATCACATGGAGGTCCTGGTCTGTCAAGAACAATTACAGTGATAGAAAATGTTGTAGATCCAGCACTGTTGGAAATACATAATTCATAATTTCCAACATCTTCCTTTGAAGCTTCCTTGATGGTCAGCAATGTTGAAGTCTTTGATGTTTGAACATTTACCCTAGTTGTCTCTTTTAAGGTCTGTCCATCTTTCTTCCAGCTAGCTGTTGGTGGAGGCCTGCCTCTGATCGGCACATCAATCTTAAGATCATCTCCAGCTTTAACACTGAAAGTATTGAAAAGAAGTTCAGCAGAAGGCTGGATTTCAATATCTTTTGCAACTACTGGAACTCCAAGTTGTCTTGGATCACTCTTCCCTTTTTCATTAACAGCAATCACTCTGAAAGTGTATTCCTCTCCCTTACTTAAGCCTGTTATTGTTGCTTCTAATGTCTTAACTTGGGTACAAGTGCTCCATTTTTCACTTCCTTTAGTTTGCATTTCCACTATATAACCAGTAATTTTACTGCCACCATCACTCTCTGGTTTCTCCCATGTAATCGTAGCAGTGTTGCGAGTCACATCTACAAGAGTTACTTTTCCAGGTGGATACGGTGGTTCAGAAACCTTAACTGGTTCAGCTGTTTCTGCTGGCAAACCAACCCCATATTCATTTGCTGCCAAGACACGGAAGTAGTAAATGCATCCTTCCTGTAGTTGATCAATTTTGAAGGTATTTTTAGTGCAGTTATTTGTAACAGTGGCATATGCCTTTCTAGTAGATTCTCGCTTTTCAATGATGTAGTTTGTAATTTTAGCTCCACCATCAATAAGTGGTGGTTCCCAGGCTAATGCTACTGAATCTCTCTTAATTTCTCTGATTGTCAAGTTAACCGGTGCACTGGGGGAATCAAGCACTCTGACATTAACAAAAGCTGATTTTTTGCCACTATTATTTTCTAAAGTCAAATTGTATCTACCACTGTCAAATCTGTTTACATTATCAATGACGAGCATTGTATATGAACTGGTAACCTCAATCTGAGCTCGGTCGCTAATGGTGCCTTCTGCTTTTTCCCATTTGACTTCAGGTTCTGGTCTTCCTTTGATGGTAACAAACAGACGTAATGTACCACTCGCACGTACAGTGACTACTTTTCTGAGGTCCGCATCTAGTTCAATTTCAGGAGGTTCTATTTTGTCAGCTGCAATGACTGTACCAGGTATAGTTGCAGGTTCCCCGACTCCTTCAGAGTTAATGGCACAGATGCGGAAATTGTATTCATTGTTTTCTTTAAGTTTTGTTACAGTGAACTGTTTTCCTTGTAGTCCTGTTGGCGGTGTGCAAGTAATCCATTCATCAGCAGTAGCTTCTTTTACTTCCACAACATATCCCTTAATGGGAGCGCCACCATCATAAATAGGCTTGTTCCATGCAAGGGACACTGATGATCTGGAAGTGTCTGTCACCTTTGGATTACTTGGTGGGCCTGGTGGATACAGTGCATCACACGCACGATAGAAAATGGATGGCTCGCTAGACTCACCTACACCAGCTGCATTTTCAGCAGAAACTCTGAATTCATAGAAATGCCCATCTGTAAGTCCAGTTACTCTGAATCGCAAGTCTGTTAGCCTTTTCTTATGGCACTTGGTCCATCGAATACCATCTTTGTCTCGCTTTTCAAGTATGTAACCTTCAATTTCAGCTCCACCATTGTCTACTGGACGACCCCATGTTACAATCATAGAATCTTTTGTGATTGCTGAAACTTCTGGCACTGAAGGAGGACCTGGAGGTTTGTATGGATTACAAGCCACAACAGGCTCAGATTCCAGTGGTTCTCCGATTCCAAATTTGTTCACAGCCATTACACGGAAAATATATTCATTGCCTGGAAGGAGTTTGGTTACTTTGTGGTTAAGAGCTTGCACATCAGATGCCACTACTGTCCAGGAAAGTCTGCTTGTCTCTCTCTTCTCAATGATGTAATGTGAGATACTAGAACCACCGTCATGTAAAGGCGGGGCCCAGGCCAAGTAACATTTTTCTGCAGTGACACCTGTAATCTTCAAAGGACCCTCTGGAGGTCCTGGCCTGTCAAGCACTTTTACTGTGATTGGTATAGATTTTGTACCCCCTACATTGCTGAGTTTAAGTGAGTAGTGACCTCCATCAATTCTTACACAGTCTTTGACAGTGAGAGTTGTTCTCTGAAGTGTAGATTTAATTTCCATTCTTGCAGTTGTTTCTTCAAGCTCTTTTCCATCTTTTGACCATGTAATGTCAGGAATAGGTTTACCATGGATGTCAGCCTCAAGAACAAAGGTTTCTCCAGCATGAACAACAATGACATCTTTGTATTTTGGATCCAATGAAGCTCTTGGTGCTTCAATTTCGTCTCTAGCAGTAATTGGCCCTGTGCTTTCAGATGGTTCACTCAAGCTACCAGCTGCATTTCTTGCAATTACTCTAAATTCATATATTTGGTTTTCAGCAAGACCAGTTACTGTAAATTCTGTTTCTAGTACATTTGTAAAGCTGGCTTTCATCCAACGACCTTCAGGTAGTTCTTTCTTTTCTACAATATATCCAGTTATTTTGCTACCACCATCGTACTCGGGTTTCTTCCAGTTTATTGTGACATAATTTCTTGTAATAACAATGGGATCTGGGCGGCCAGGTGGATCACATGGATCACGGGCAACATACAGTTCAGATACTTTGCTAACTTTACCAATGCCAACAATGTTTTCAGCAGAAACTCTGAACTCATATTCAAGACCTTCTTCAAGGCCATCTGTTTTATATTTGGTGTCTGGAATGAGGGCCTTGTTCAACTTTGTCCAAAGAATGCTGTTTTTATCTTTACGCTCAAGATGGTAACCAAGAACCTTGCTTCCTCCATCATTAACTGGTTCATTCCACTGTACAATCATATGGTCCTTGGAAGCTGATGTAACAAATGGCGTTCCAGGTGCCCCAGGTTCCTTATATGGGTATTGCACAACAACTGCTTTAGAATCCAGTGGAGGGCTCTTTCCATATCTGTTTTCAGCACAAATTCTAAACTGGTATTCAGAATTTGTTTTAAGATTTGCCACTTTGATTGTTGTTCTTGCAACTGTTGCTGATACCATCTGCCAGGTGGTGGTGGTTGTGTCACGTTTCTCTACTATGTAGTTGGTTATCTGGCAGCCTCCAGTATAATCTGGTGCATCCCATGATAAGACAACAAAGTTTGCGCTAACCTCATCAAAGCGGACGGGTCCTCGTGGAGGGCCTGGCTTTTCAAGTACAATTATGCTCAGGTGCTCTGTAGCTGTGCCTGCTGTGTTTGATGCTGTTACTGTATATTTGCCAAAGTCATCCTTATTGCTTTCTTTAATATGTAAGATAGTGGATGTTGGTGTGTCATGAACATTTAACCTGGTTGTCTGTCTAAGTGGCTGCTCATCTTTTGTCCAAGTAATCTTAGGGGTGGGTCGGCCAATAAATGGTACTTCTATCTTAAGATCTTCTCCAGCCTGGACACTGTAAGTATTAAACATCAGCTTGAAACTTGGCTCAATTGTCAAATCTTTAGCTATCACAGGAATTGCAAGTGCTCTGGGATCACTTTTGCCTTTTTCATTGTAGGCTATCACACGGAACTGATATTCTTGATTTGAACTCAAACCGGATACAACTGCACTGCACACTTTGGTCTCAGTGACAACACTCCATTTTTCTATTCCTTTAGGCTGCATTTCAACTATGTACCCCAAAATTCTGCTACCTCCATCATGTTCAGGTTTCTCCCACGTAAGTGATGCACTTGTGTGAGTCACATCAGTGAGACTGACTTTCCCAGGAGGCAAAGGTGGCTCTGAGGCTTTCACAGCATCTATAGTTTCAGCTGGAATACCAATTCCAAATTCATTTTCAGCCATAACTCTGAAATAATAAGTTGCTCCTTCTGTAAGGTTTTCAACTTTAAAGCTTGTTTTGCCACATTTAGCACTCACATTTGCATATGCCTTTCTGGTTGACTCACGTTTGTCAATCACATAATTCTTCACTTTTGCACCACCATCATTAGCGGGTAGTTCCCAGGATAGTACTGCATAATTTTTCTTAACATCTTTTACTACTAAATTTTGTGGTGGTCCTGGTGTGTCAAGGACTTTTACTGTAACAAATGCAGACTTAGAGCCACTGCTGTTCTCTAACTTAAGAATGTACTTGCCAGTATCATTTCTATCACAGTTATCGATGGATAGTTGTGTGTAGTTTATGCCTTTTTCAATTTGAACCTTATCTGTAAATTCACCTTCTTCCCGAGACCATGTGATTTCAGGTGTTGGTCGTCCTCTGAATGGTATGTGAATCCTAGCAGATCCACCAGCTCTAACCAATATTCCTTTCCTTAGTTCTGAATCAATATCAAGTTCAGGAGCTTCAAGCTTGTCTTCTGGTTTAACAGTTCCAGGAACTGATGCAGCCTCTCCTACACCAACTTTATTGAGGGCACACACTCGTACTTTATATTCCTGATGTTCAATAAGTTTTCTAATCTCAAATCGAGTGACACGCAGCCCAGTCTGTGGAGTAGCTACTGTCCATTCTTCTTCCTCTGCTTTACAGAGCTCCACAATGTATCCTTGGATTTCACTACCACCATCATAAATAGGTTTACCCCAAGCAAGTGTAATTGAATTTTTGGTGGTATCTACAACATGAGCATTAGTGGGTGGACCAGGTTTAAACACAGGGTCACAAGCTTTAAAATAAGGAGAAGCTTGGCTCGGTTCACCAATTCCAGCAGCATTTTCAGCAGATACTCTGAATTCATACTCATGATCTTCTGTTAGTCCAGTGACTCTTAATCGTAAATCTGTAATTCTGCGTTTATTACATTTTGTCCATCTGATGCCAGCTCTGTCTCTCTTTTCTACAATGTAACCAATAATTTCGCTGCCTCCATCACTATCTGGCCTGCTCCAGCACACAGTCATGGAATCCTTTGTGATGTTGGTAATTTCCAGTGCCTTTGGTGGACCAGGAACCACAAATGGATTTTTCATAAGTACTGGAACAGACTCCAGAGGCTCACCAACACCATATTTGTTAACTGCCATTATACGGAAAATATACTCATTACCTTCCAAAAGTTTTGTTACTTTCAGCATTGTGGCTACAACATCTGAAGCAACAACAGTCCAAGCAAGGCGGCTAGTTTCTCTCTTCTCAACAATGTAGTGAGAAATGTCACTACCACCGTCATGTAGTGGTGGATTCCATGCCAATGAACATTTTTCAGAAGTAATTCCAGTAACCTGAATTGGGCCTTCTGGTGGACCTGGTCTGTCTAATACTTTTACATTTACAGGTACTGACTTTGTTCCTGCAATGTTAGAGGCTTGTAAAATGTACTGTCCACCATCAACTCTAATGGCGTCTTTTACAATAACTAATGCCTTGAAATCAGTGTTCTTTATCTCACATCTAGCAGTTTCTTCAAGTTCCTTATCTCCTTTGAACCACTTAATGGTAGGTAGTGGCTTTCCATAGACATCAGCCTCAAGTTTGAACATTTCTCCAGCATTTACAACAATTGTATCTTTGTATTTTGGATCCATTGAGATTCTTGGAAGCTCAACTTCATCCTTCGCTGTTATTGGTCCTGTACTATCAGAGGGTTTGCTTATTGCACCTGCAGCATTCTTTGCTATGACTCTAAATTCATATCTTTGATCTTCAGTAAGCCCTGTTACGGTGAACTGAGTTTCAATGACATTGGTGAAGCTAGCTTTCATCCAGCGACCATCAGGCAAGTCACGTTTTTCTACAAGATAACCAGTAATCTTGCTACCTCCATCATATTCTGGTTTGGTCCACTGTAGAGTAATTGAGCTTCTTTTAACAATGATGGCTTCTGGGCATCCTGGAGGATCACAGGGGTCTCGGGCTACATAGCACTCTGAAACTTTGCTTGCTTTTCCTACACCAACAATATTTTCTGCAGAAACCCTAAATTCATATTCAATGCTTTCTTCAAGGTTAGTTGTTTTATAATGCGTGTCTTGAATAATGGTCTTGTTTATTTTTGTCCATAAAATGCTGTTTCTTTCCTTTCTCTCAAGATGGTAACCCAAAACTTTACTTCCACCATCATTAATTGGTTCATGCCACTGTACAACCATAGAGTCTTTTGTTACTGTTGTCACAAATGGTGTGCCAGGAGGACCTGGTTCTTTATAGGGGTACTGAGCTACAACTGGTTCAGATTCCAAGGCAAAGCTCTGTCCATATCTGTTTTCAGCAAATATTCTAAACTGATATTCTGAGCCAGTTTTCAGTTTAGTCACCTTTAGGGTAGTTCTTGCAACAGCAGCTGAAACAGTTTCCCATACAGTGGTTGTTGTATCTCTCTTATGAACAATGTAGTTGGTGATTTGGCAGCCACCTGTATACAACGGAGGATTCCATGATACTGTAATGCTTTCAGCACTAATATCATCAAACTTTACAGGCCCTCTTGGAGGATCAGGCTTGTCTAGTGTTATAATTTCAACACATGCAGACTTTTGTCCAATAACATTAGCAACTGTGATTCCATACATGCCACTGTCCTCTTTGTGTGTTTCTTTAATATTCAGTACAGTGAGATTAGGCAAATCATTAACATTAACTCTTGTTGTCTGCTTTAACGGTTGGCCATCTTTTGTCCAAGTAACAGTTGGCTTAGGTCGACCAGAAATTGGTATTTCTACTTTTAGATCTTGTCCCACCTGGATACTGTAACTGTGGAATGCAGGTCTTACATCTGGTTCAATAACAAGGTCTTTGGCGACCACTGGAACTGCCAGAGATCGTGGATCACTCTTGCCTTTTTCATTTACAGCTATTACTCTAAATAGATATTCTTCTCCTTGAGTTAGGTTAGTAATCAGTGCTTCAAGTGCTTTTACACATACACATTCTGACCATTTGTCACTGCCCTTAACTTGCATCTCAACAATATATTGTAAGATTTTGCTACCACCATCATGTTCCGGCTTTGACCAGCTTAGCGATACACTATTTCTTGTGACATCATCCACTGTTATTTTCCCTGGAGGTTGAGGAACTTCAGAAACCTTAATTGGGTCAATGGTTTCTGCAGGAAGGCCAATTCCAAATTCATTCTCAGCAGTGACTCTGAAGTAGTAATTGCTGCCCTCCTGAAGTTGGTCTACTTTCCATGAGGTCTTGTGGCAATTTGTTGTAACAGCTGCATAGGCCTTTCTTGTTGCTTCACGCTTTTCAACAATATAATTTTTTATTTTAGCTCCACCATCCAGTAAAGGAGGTTCCCATGAAAGTGAAACAGAGTCTTTGGTGATCTCCTTAATTTTTAGGTTGACAGGTGGACTTGGGGTGTCCAGTACCCTTACACTAACAAAGGCAGACTTTATTCCACTACTGTTTTCTAAAGTAAGAGTGTATTTTCCAGTATCAAATCTGTTAACATTGTCAAGAACAAGGGAAGTGAAGCTGCTAGTAATGTCAATAATAGCTGCCTCTCTGATCTCACCATCCATTTTACCCCATTTTACTTCAGGGGTTGGACGCCCTCTAATAGGAACAAATAATCTTAAGGAACCACCTGCCCTTACATTTACAATTTTCCTTAAGTCTAGGTCAAGATCAAGGTCTGGAGCTTCCAATTTTTCTTCAACAATAACAGTACCAGGAACATCAGCATGCTCTCCAACTCCAGCTTTATTAACCGCACAGATACGGAATTTATATTCATGTTTTTCTAATAAATTTTCTACTTCCATATTTGTTTTCTTGATTCCAGTTGGTGGGGTACAAATTGTCCAGTCACCAACACTTACGTCACATTTTTCAACAATGTATCCCTGGATTTCACTGCCACCATCATAGATTGGTTTGCCCCATGAAAGGAAAACTGAAGATCTTGTCACATCTATTGCTTTGGGATTATTAGGTGGACCTGGCTTGTAAATAGGATCACAAGCCTTATAGTAAGTGGAAGGTAGGCTTGGTTCACTAAGACCAGCAGCATTTTCAGCTGAGACTCTGTACTCATAGTCATGGTTTTCTATAAGTCCAGTCACCCTGTATCTCAGTTCACTAACCAAACGCTTGTTGCATCTTGTCCAGCGAATGCCTTCTTTATCTCGTTTTTCAAGAACGTAGCCCAGAATTTCACTACCGCCATCTGAGGCTGGTCTTTCCCATACAACAATCATTGAATCTTTGGTAATGGCTGAGACTTCTGGGGCATTTGGTGGAAGTGGCACAACAAATGGGTTCTTTGCAATTACTGGTTCAGATTCAAGAGGTTCACCAACACCATATTTGTTTACAGCCATGATACGGAAGACATATTCATTTCCTTCCAAAAGTTTTGTAACTTTGCAACTAAGGGTTTGCACATTGGAGTCCACTACAGTCCAAACTAAGCGGCTAGTTTCTCTTCTTTCTACAATGTAGTGTGAAATATTACTACCACCATCCTGTAGTGGGGGTTTCCAAGCCAACACACATTTTTCAGCAGTAACTCCTGTTATATCAACAGGCCCTTCAGGTGGCCCAGGTCTATCAAGAACTTTGACATGCACAGAAGCTGTTTTTTCACCTGCAACATTCTTTGCCAGAAGTACATAATGACCACTATCAACACGAATGGCTTCTTTTACACTGAGGCTTGTTGCAAAATCTGTGCTTTTTATTTCCAAATGAGCCGTGTTTGCTAATTCGTGATCACCTTTTAGCCAGTGAATGGAAGGTAATGGTTTGCCATAAACATCAGCATCAATCTTGAATGACTCACCAGCATTTACTATAATTGTTTCTTTATATTTTGGATCCATACTTATACGAGGTGGCTCTACTTCATCTTTGACTGTGATTGCCCCTGAGCTTTCAGATGGTTCACTGAAAACACCTGCAGCATTTCTTGCTATGACACGGAACTCATACCTCTGATTTTCCACTAGGCCAGTTACTGCAAACTGAGTCTCAATGACATTTGTAAAGCTTGCTTTCATCCAGCGACCATCTGGTAACTCCTTCTTTTCAACAACGTAGCCTGTGATTTTGCTTCCACCATCGTATTCAGGTTTCTTCCACTGAAGGGTTACTGAGTTCCTTGTGACAATTATAGGTTCTGGACGACCTGGAGGATCACATGGGTCATGTGCTGTATAACATTCAGATACTTTACTTGCCTTTCCAATACCCACTATATTTTCTGCATAAACTCTGAACTCATATTCAAGTCCCTCTTCAAGGCCAGTTGTCTTAAATTTAGTGTCAGGAATAGATGTTTTATTTAGTTTAACCCAGAGGATGCTATTTCTTTCTTTGCGTTCCAAATGGTACCCAATGATCTTGCTACCTCCATCATTAACTGGTTCATGCCACTGTACCACCATGCTATCTTTTGAGCGAGCCGATACAAAAGGTGTTCCAGGTGGACCAGGAACTTTGAATGGATATTGGGCTACAACAGACTCTGATGTGAGATATGTACTCTTTCCATATCTGTTCTCAGCTGCAATTCTGAACTGATACTCACTTCCAGTCTTTAATCTACATGCTTTTATTGTTGTTCTGGCAACAGTAGCTGACACAATGTGCCAGACAGTAGTAGAAGTGTCCCGTTTTTCTACAATATAATTGTTGATAGAGCTGCCACCATCATATTTTGGTGGTTCCCAGGAAATGGTGATACTATCTGCTGTTACTTCATCTATCTTTACTGGCCCAGTTGGAGGCCCTGGTTTATCAAGGACAACAATATTAAGAGTTTCAGTAGCTTCACCTGCAGAATTTGTAAGTTTGACTAAATATGGTCCAACATCATCTTTGCAGGCTTCTTTTATTGTTAGCAATGTGCTGTTTTCTGAACTTTCTGCATTTACTCTAGTAGTCTGTTTCAGTGGCACATGGTCTTTCTGCCATAATACAGCTGGTTTGGGTCGACCAACAAATGGGACATCAACCTTTAAGTCCTCTCCTGCTAGGACACTGAAAGTGGTGAACAACAATTTGAAAGCTGGTGGAATCACAAGATCTTTTGCAACAACAGGTATGCCCAGTTGTCGAGGATCGCTGATACCTTTTTCATTCTGAGCTGAAACACGGAAGGAATATTCCTCCCCTTGTATCAGTCCAGTTATAGTAGCTTCAGTAACTTTTACCGTAGCACAAGTTGCCCACTTTTCACTGCCTTTGCTTTGCATTTCTACAATATAACCCAGAATTCTGCTACCTCCATCATGTTCAGGTTTTTCCCATGACAAGGATACACTATTTCTTGTCACATCCAACAAAGTTATCTTTCCTGGGGGAAGTGGTCTTTCTGACACTTTCACTGATTCTGGAGTTTCAACTGGAAGGCCTATTCCATACTCATTTTCAGCTAGGACTCTGAAATAATAATTGCAACCTTCCTGCAGGTTGTCTACTTTCCAGCTGGTCTTGTGGCAGTTGGCAATAACAGTTGAATAAGCTTTTCTTGTTGACTCACGCTTTTCAACAATATAATTTTTTATTTTTGAACCTCCATCTATGAGAGGAGGCTCCCATGTGAGTGTAACAGATGATTTTGTGACTTCTTTTATTTTCAAATCTTGTGGTGCTCCAGGTGTATCAAGAACCCTGACATTTACAAATGCTGATTTACTGCCTGAACTATTTTCTATTGTCAATATATACTTGCCACTGTCAAATCTATTTACATTTCCAACAGTAAGTAGAGTATAAGAGCTTGTTGATTCAATAGTAGCTTTATCTAAAGACTCTCCATGTTCTCTTGTCCATTTCACTTCAGGTGCTGGTCTTCCTTTGATTGGGACAAAGAGTCTTAAAGTACAGCAGGCTCTGATATTGACAACTTTACGTAGTTCTGCATCCAGTTCAATCTCTGGAGGTAGCATTCTTTCTTCAGCCTTTGGTGATCCAGGAACAAGGGCAGGTTCTCCAATGCCTTCAGAGTTCATGGCATATATTCGGATCTTATACTCCTGGTTTTCCTTGAGATCTGTGATGGTAAAAGAAGTAGCCTTCAGTCCTGCTGATGGAGTTACAATTTTCCATTCATCTTCTTCAGGTAGTGCTATCTCAACCATATAACCTGTGATTTCTGAGCCACCATCATAAATTGGTTTATTCCAAGCTATTGTAATTGAGGACTTGCTAGTGTCCAAGACACGAGGATTACCTGGTGGACCAGGCTTAAACACAGTATCACAGGCTTTATAAAATTGACTGGTTGGACTTGGTTCACTAATTCCAGCAGCATTTTCAGCCATTATTCTGTATTCATACTCATGACCTTCTGTCAGTCCAGATACTTTATAACGTAAGTCCGTAACAACCCGTTTGTTACATTTCACCCAGCGTAGTCCAGCTCTATCACGGCGTTCTACAATGTAATTGGTTATTGGGCTTCCACCATCAGAATCAGGACGTCCCCAACAGACAATCATAGAATCTTTTGTAATTGCTGTAACTTCCGGTGTTTTGGGCGGATCAGGTGGCACATATGGATTTACTGCAAGAATAGGCTCTGATTCCAGGACCTCGCCAACCCCATATTTGTTAACAGCCATAACACGGAACACATATTCATTGCCTTTTAATAGGTTAGTGACCTTCTGTTTAGTTACTGGAACTTCTGAGGCCACGTTTGTCCATGCTAGTCTGCTAGTTTCTCGTTTTTCAACTACATAGTGGTCAATCTTTGCTCCTCCATCATCCAGCGGTGGTAACCATGACAGTACGCATTTTTCACTTGTAACCTCAGACACAGCCAAAGGCCCTTCGGGTGGACCAGGTCTATCAAGAACTTTAACATTGAAGATATGCTTTGCAAAGCCACCAGGATTAGAAGCAGTAAGCGTATATGCACCGCCATCTCTTCTGGCAGAATCTTTGTTGATCACAACAGTAGAGAAATCTGCCTTTTTTATTTCTAATTTTCCTGTGTCTTCTAGCTCTTTTTCATCTTTTGTCCATGTCAGGGTTGGTGGAGGTCGACCTGCAACATCAGCCTCAAGTCTGAAAACTTCACCTGCTTTCAGTACTAAAGTGTCCTTGTATTTGGCATCCACCATTATCCTTGGTGCTTCAATGTCATCTCTGCATGTTATTGCATCTGATGGCTCAGATGGCTGGCTAACTGCACCAGCAGCATTTCTGGCAATCACACGGAATTCATAAACAGCATCTTCTGTCAGACCACTTACAGTGAAATCTGTCTCTAGTATATTGCTAAAGTTAGCCTTTAGCCAACGACCATTAGGAAGGTCTCTCTTTTCAACAGTGTAACCAGTTATCTTAAAACCTCCGTTATATTCTGGTTTAGTCCACTTAAGTGTTACTGCATGTCTTGTAATGTTGAGAGGTATTGGTTTACCAGGAGGATCTATAGGGTCCAGAGCAAACACTGGATCAGATGGTTTGCTTGGTTTACTTTTGCCAGCCATATTTTCTGCTATAACACGGAATTCATATGCAATGCCATCAGTAAGTCCACTTGATTTAAAAAGATTGCCTACCACCAATGCTTTACTTACAGTCTGCCAAAGAATGCTATTTCGTTCTTTTCTTTCAACATGATATCCCAAAATTGGACTTCCACCATCAGTAACAGGCTCATTCCAGCTAATGGTCATTGACTCTTTTGTGACTGCAATCACCTGAGGAGTACCTGGAGGCCCAGGAACCTTAAATGGATAGTTGGCAAATACAGATTCTGAAGAAATGGCTGGACCTGTTCCATATCTGTTTTGAGCTTTAACACGGAACTGATACTCAACTCCAGTAGTAAGATGAATAGCTTTAAACATGGTACGTATAACAGTGGTTGCTAGCTCAGTCCATGTGGTACTGTCAGTCTGACGCATTTCTACAACATAATTACTTATTGGTACCCCTCCATCATTCTGAGGAGGTTCCCATGAGAAAATTACAAAGTCAGATGAAACTTCATCAAATTTGATGGGTCCCGTAGGAGGGCCAGGAATATCATGAACCAGGACAGTAATCACATTGCTAACTTCTCCAACAATATTTTTAGCTGATAGGGGATATCGGCCACTATCATTTCTTGTGCATTCATTGATGGTTAGTATGGTCGCGGTTGCAGTGTTTTCAAAGTTTACCCTGTGTGTCTGTTTAAGCAGCTGGTCTTCTTTTTTCCATGTCACAGTTGGTCTTGGTCGACCAAGCACAGGGATCTCAATTTTGATGTTGTCACCAGCTCTGGCAATGACCGATTTCTGGTAGATGCCACGGAGGTCAAATTCTGGAAGCATCATCTGCTCTTTAACAACAACTGGTCTGCTCTCTCTTGGATCACTTCTTCCAGCACTATTAACTGCCATAACCTGGAAAGTATATTCCTCATTTTCAGTTAGATTCTTCACTACACAGTCTAATGTTTTCACAGTTGTGATGTGTGTCCATTGAGTGGAACCTTTTTTCTGTGCTTCAATTATATAACCAGTGATCTTGCTGCCACCATCATGTTCTGGCTTTGGCCAAGCAAGGCTAACTGTGCTCTTTGTTATAGCCATAATATTGAGGCTCTCAGGTGGTGATGGTGCTTCAGAGGCTCTTACAGGTTCTGTAGTTTCAGCTGGTTCACCAATACCGAACTCATTTTCAGCCAGCACTCTGAAGTAATATTCACATCCTTCAACCAAATTAGGAATCCTAAGGGAACATTTCTGGCAGTTGGTGGTGATTGTTGAATATGCCTTTCGTGTTGCTTCACGTTTTTCAACAATATAATTTGTTATACGCGAGCCACCATCTAATAGAGGCATATCCCAGTGCAGGATGATGCTGTCTTTAGTTATTTCCCTAGGCTTAAGATTTATTGGTGGTCCTGGTGTATCCAAGACTTTTACATTTACGAAGCCAGTTTTCTTACCAGCAGCATTTTCAAGGGTCATTATATATTTTCCAGCATCGTATCTATTACACTCTGTCATAATTAGAAGAGTAAAAGAGTCTGTATTTTCAATGTTGGCACGTGCTTTAAGTGGGATATCATCTTTCGTCCATGTAACTTCAGGAGTTGGGCGGCCTTTAATTGGCACAAATATCCGAATACTCAGCCCAGCTCTAACAACAAGTGTTCTTCTCAGCTCAGCATCTAATTCAAAATCAGGAATCATTTCCCGATCTTTGATTTCAACACTTGGAATCTGTGCTGGTTCACCAGCACCCACAGCATTGATGGCAATGATTCTAAAATTGTATTTGGCTCCTGGCTGGAGATTAGCAACAACAAATTCAGTGATTCTTAAAGCAGTTCCTGTTGTGTCTTTTACCCATTCTTCTTCCCCTTCCTTTTGATGCTCTACTATGTAGCCAATGATGTCAAGTCCACCATCATAATGAGGCTTGCCCCATGTTAAAGAAGCACTGGTCTTTGTAGTATCAGTCACTCGTGGGTTTGAAGGTGGACCTGGTGGATCTGCAGTAGTGAAAAAAAGACAAAATCCCCACATTATATTAGATCTGAGTTTTTATAGGCAACCAAAATATTAATACTCTATGGTGAACTCTGCAGTAAAGACATGATACTAACATGCAGCATCTTTAATTAGTACTGGGTTTGAAGCATCACTTGGTGGTCCAACTCCTGCTCTATTTTCTGCACTGACGCGGAATTCATATTCATTTCCTTCTAGGAGTCCAGTCACTTTGCATCTAAGGTCTGAAACTGGTTTCTTCATTACTCTGACCCATCTCAAACCTTTCTTTTCTTTCCTTTCCACGTAGTAGCCTGTGATTTCACTACCACCGTCATCAATTGGCCTTTTCCAGGTAACAGTTGCACTATTTTTAGTCACATTTGTTACTTCTGGTTTTCCAGGAGGACCTGGGGGACCTAATAGGAAAAAAAGACAGAGTTTTTGAAACATACATGAGCCTTTAAATACTATAATGAACACTTGGTTAAAGTGTTAACCTTTTCTACTTACCAAATCTATCCACCATTTTAACTGGTTCTGACTGTACTGGTTCACCCTTGCCATACTGGTTCACAGCTGAGACACGGAAGATGTATTCATTTCCTTGAATGAGCTTGCTAACAACATGCCTGCAAGTTTCAATATTTTCAGCAATTAAAGTCCACAGGAGTCGGCTAGTTTCTCTCTTTTCAAGTACATAAGACTTGATGGGTGATCCACCATCTTCTGCAGGAGGTGACCATGTAAGAGTAGCTTTTTCAGCTGAGACGTTGCTGACCTCAATAGGCCCAGGGGGTCCAGGTACATCCAAAACTTTCACATGCACATGCTCCTGTTTAGTTCCAAAAGGATTGCTTGCAGTGATTGTGTATTCACCAGAATCTTTCCTGGCAGCATATTTGACATTAAGTGTGGAGGAAGTTGGAGTTGTTTCAATGTGTACAATATCTGAAAGCTTAAAGTCTTTTCCTGCTTTGGACCATGATGAAGTTGGAAGTGGTTTGCCACGGATGCTAATAGCAGACATTGTAATGGTATCTCCTGCTTTAACGGTCAAGCCTTCTTTCAATGTAGGATCAATAACAATAGTCGGTGCCTCTGTAAAAGAAAAGCACATGTTTGTCAGAAAAGAGAGCATGAGAATGTGTTTTAAACAATAATTTAACAAAACAACCGACTCCCCTATATTTTTGATACCGTCTACGCACCATACTCATCCTTGCATATTATGGTTCCTGTAGGTTCTGATGGAGGACTAATAGCACCAGCAGTGTTCTTTGCTCTAATTCTGAACTCATACTTCCCACCTTCAACAAGGTCAGTTACAGTAAATGCACAGTCTGGAACATTCACATGATTAGCTTTTGTCCAAGATTTTGAAGGCAAGTCACGTTTTTCAACTATGTAGCCAATTAACTTATGTCCACCATCATACTTCGGTTCTGTCCAAATGAGAGTTACTGAGTTCCTAGTTATATTGATAACTTCAGGTTTCCCAGGAGGATCTTTAAAAAAATTAAAATAAAACAATAGTAAAACAAATGCCAATATTTTTCAACCCACGGAATTTTCTCTTTTTTCTTCTGATGACTTACCAATGGGATCAAGTGCCACGATTGGTTCAGATGGCAGGCTTGGTTTACCTACTCCTGCCAGGTTGATTGCCATCACTCTGAATTCATATTCCAGACCTTCAGTTAACCCTGTTACTCTGAAGTCTTTCATCCTTAATGGAGTCTTGTTAGCTCTCTTCCACAGAAGGCTATTTCTTTCTTTAAATTCAAGGTGATAACCTACAAAGATGAATAGTAAAATGTAAAATAGCAGTTGATATTATAAAAATTTTCATTTGCACAGTTAACTGTCCAGCATACTACTGCTGTATCTGTATCAGCTACTGTTGCAAGAACATTTAAAGATAGATTAAGGAATAGATATAAATGTAAATTACAAATATATGCAGTTACATGATTTGTGAATGCAAATGCTAATTTATGCATGCAAATATATGTGCACCCATTGTCCCTTCCTTACAAGATTTGGCCATATGTGCGTGAAACAGCTATAATGTCACAATTGCTCTTTTTTTCTAACTTTGACTGAATTTTAATTTTTTTATTATTTAAAAACAGCATATATATTAAAAGAATGAAAAAGAAGTATAATTCTAAAGATACATAAATAAAGGATACATTAAAACAAAAAAATAATAGTTTTATTTTACTTTTCAATAAGAAGAAAGAAGAGATAGAGGGAAAAATGGTGAGAAGGTTTTAAGGCAAATACCTGTGATTGGTGAGCCGCCAGTTTTCTTTGGGTCAGTCCAAGTTAGAGATGCAGAATCATGCCTAACATCAACAATTTTGGGTGGTGGAGGAGCATCTGGCACATCTAGAAAATATGTTAAAAATAAATTAGCATTAAAAGGAAATACCAAGATGACATCATTTTTAATAAAAAGATTATAATTTATGATTACCAAATGGATGTCTTGCAACTACAGGGTCAGATTTAAGGCCTTCTCCTACTCCATATTTATTTTCAGCACTGATCCTGAAAGTATATTCATTTCCCTCATGAAGTCTTGAAACTCTAAATGTAGTTTTCTGGACAGCAGAAGCACATGTCACCCATTTATTGTTTATATTATCTCTCTTCTCTATTATATAATTAGTGATTTCTGAACCACCATCGTCTTTTGGAGGTCCCCATTTTAAGGTTATAGCATCAGCTGTGACTTCTTCAAATTTCACAGGTCCTGTTGGGATGCCAGGTTTGCCAACAACTTTTACGGAAATAGTGCCTTCCTTACTGCCAGCACTGTTCTTCAGAGTGATTGTGTATTTTCCAGCATCATTTTTCTGGCAGTCACGTACCAAAAGAGTGGTGTTAACTGCTGTAGACTCACAGGCAACTCTTCCAGTCTCAGTGAGTACCTGGTCTTCACCTTTCTTCCATATCACAGTTGGGGCAGGTTTTCCTTTAATTGGGATTTTAAGATGGAAACTACTACCTTCTTTGGCTAAATAGCACAAATCAGGTAGAGCTCTTAAATCAAGATCGGGTGCCACTGCAAAGTAAAAAGGTATCAATTATTCATTTGAGCACAAAAACCTTTGTTTTAAAATGTTAATTCAGTTCTAAACTAAACTGATATGTATCCATGCATGATGGACACTATGTATAAAGCAACATATAATTTGGATAAATGAAAGAGAGTATTAATGAGTTTGGAGAAATACTTACCAACATCATCTCTTGCCACAACTGTAATCTCACTTGGAGTTCCATATCCAGCATCATTCTGTGCTCTTACTCTGAAAGTATACTCCTTCCCTTCCGTCAAGTCTTTAGTTGAAAACTGGAGGTTCTTTGACCTCATTACTTCTTGCCATGAATCATCAGCAGTCATAATCTCAACAGTATATGCAATGATACGGCTTCCACCATCACTGATAGGCTTTTTCCAGGCTAGATTGCAGGATGACTTTGTTACAGCCAAAGCTTTTAGGTCGACAACTGGGCCGGGTGTTTCTAGAAGGAATAAAAACATTGGTAAGTCTCAATTACAAATTAAAAACAAGCTCATTTTAAAAGTAAAATAGGAAAACAATATTCAGTTTTCTCACCAGAAGCTTTAATAGCATCCCGAGTTTCACAGGGGTCACCAATACCGTATTCATTTTCAGCGAGCACCCTGAAAAAGTATGATTTCCCTTCCTCTAAATTAGTTATCCTGAAACTTGTCTTTGGACATTCTGTTGAAACTGTGGACCATGATTTTCTCTCTGCATCTCGTTTTTCTACAATATAGTTTGTGACTGGACTGCCACCATCAATTAGAGGAGGCTCCCAGGAAATAAAGGCAGAATCCTTAGATGCTTCTTTTACAATCAGATTAATTGGAGGTCCAGGAGTATCTATACGAATGCAAAATAAATAATTGATTTAATAATCAAAATACAGAAAATATTAACTGGTATTACATTAATTTCAAAAATAACTAATACTTAAGATTAGTAATAATTCTGGCACTTACCAAGTACTTTCACAACCATGGTGTATGATTTTTTACCACTGCTGTTCTCCAGAGTCAAGACATATTTTCCAGCATCATATTTGTTTACATTTTCACAGCGTAGGAAAGTGTCAAAATCAGTTGACTTGATATCTAGCCCTTTCCTGTCTCTTATGTTGGCATTCACTTTAGACCAACTAATCTTTGGAGGTGGACGTCCTCTTACTGGCACATAAATCCTCATTGTGACTCCAGCACGTAATACAAGTACTTTCCTCAGTTCTGCATCGAGATCTCCCTCAGGTGGAACTGTATTGGTAATAAAAGATGTATACATTATAAATTCAGTATTTAAACGTAGCACTAAAATTGCTGTGAGCAGAAGTCCCAGTTTACTGGCATTGTACTGGATAGGAAGGCCTGTTCCTGTGTCTCGGCTGGTGTTATTTAAACTGTGGTTTTGACCTAGTTTCAAGATAATTGATAGGCTCAACTTCTTCTGCAGTGCTTCCTCCTCCTCCCATCAACTACATCTCTTTTTCCCCCCAACCCATCATATGAATGAGTCCCTCTTCCTCCTTATCTTAAAAGGAACTTGTAACTCATCTGCCTGTCCTGTACTTTTTTACCCTGCACAAGTGTAACTATTACTGGGTGGTGCTACACTTTTGCTCCATTTAGTTGTGTATGATGAAGTAGCCTGAATGTCAACTGGGGACAAGAGCCCCATACAATTAAATCAGGCAGGATGCCCCAGAAAACCACAAGGTCTTAGTATAGGCAGCTGGGCTTCAAATTCCTTGAAAGGTAGGAGAGAGACTGAAGGCCTGAAGAAGAGAAGAGAGATCTGGATAGTCTGAATGAGGGCTGGGGGGAAAAGGGAAAAATATTGAAGACCCAAGAAGGTGGGAGAATTACTGGTGGGGAGACAGGAAGAGCAGGCACTACCTGCCCTAAAAATGACTCCAATCTCATTCCTTTTCAGTTGCCAGTTCTCCCATGCTCTGTAAAACAAGCTCTCTCAGGCTCCCAGCTACCAGGCCCTCCTGTGTTCTCCTGCTACAAGCTGTGACAAGCCCCTCCTTTAAGCTTCTAAATCTACCTCATAAATCTTCACTGAAAGTAGCAAGTTCATTTGTTTTCCAGAATACTTACTTAAAATGTCTTTGGCAAGGTGTTTGTCAGGTACATCACTTGGGTCACTGTATCCAATCTTATTGACAGCATAAATACGGAACTGATATTCTGTATTTTCTGACAGTCCAGTTACCACGTAATGGGTATCCTGTAGGTTTTTTGGCAGATTGCATCTGACCCAGTTATCTGTGTCAGCTCTTTTTACTTCAACTAGATAACCAATAATGGGGCTTCCGCCATCATATGCTGGTTTACTCCAAGACAGGTTTATAGAATTACGGGTTGTGTCAACCACTTTTGGGAAGGCCGGAGGGCCAGGAGGATCTGAGAATGAAAACAATAGGAAGTTACATAGAATATATTAAATAATAATACTGAGCAAAAGCATTTGGACATTTCAGAAGAAAATCAAAATAAATGCTTTTAACTTACATTGAGGATCACGAGCATATGCTGCCTTAGATGGGCCACTAGGTTTGCCTGGTCCAGCCTTATTCAGTGCTGTCACTCTGTACTCATACTCCGTTCCTTCTTGGAGTCCTGTGGCCTTTACGGTTCTTTCTATGACAGGCTTCCTGTTTACCTTTGTCCAGTTAACAGTCTTAGTTTCACGTTTTTCAAGTATATATCCAGTAACAGGGGACCCACCATCATCAGCTGGTGGCTTCCAGCTAACAGTCATAAAATCCTTTGTTATATTACTAATTACAGGTGGATCGCAAGGCCCCGGTACATCTGTAAAGATTTATTAAAAATTATTTTCATATTCTTAAATGTGCATAAAAATAATTAATCACAAAACCATGCTGAGCAACAAGCTTACCGTATGGATTTTTAGCAACTGTTGGCTCAGTGAAGATGGGATCTCCCACACCGTATTTGTTTTCAGCACAAATACGGAACTGATATTCATGTCCTTCTATCAGTTTTTCTACACTGCAGCTCGTAATTGGTACATTGGCAGTGACTTGGGCCCAATTTGGTCTGCTTGTTTCACGCTTGTCAACAATATAGTTAGTAATTTCTGAACCTCCATCTTCAAGAGGAGGCTCCCAAGAAAGCATTGCACGATCTGCACACATATTGGTGATTTTAACTGAGGCAGGTGGACCAGGCTTATCTGGAAAAATTAATGATCAATAGTTATATCTCTAGCTTTTGCTATATTATCCAAGTTATAAATATGGACTAATAAATTATCTTTAACCTACCAAGTACTTTAAGCTTAATGGTTGCTGATCTGGAACCACTTGCATTTTCAGCAGTAATAGTATAGTCTCCTGTCTGCTTCCTGTTAACGCTGAACAACTCCACAGTGGACAGGTTTCTCTTAGTGGTGATCTTAATGCCTTCAGCTGGTTTTAAAACTTCTCCTTCTTTCTTCCAAGTAATTATTGGCATAGGTTTGCCATACACATTAGCTTCAAGACAAACATTAGTTCCAGCTTTTACTATAAGCAGTGATTTCATAGATACATCTAGCTCTATTCTGGGAGGAACTGAAAAGAAACAAAAAGAAGAGAGCTAACCAACCTAAAAGAATTAAACATATCTTATAAATACCAGGTACAAAAGCATGATTGAACGTTATCAGAGTTTGCAAATACTTCTCAAGTATACATTCCTTACCATTTTCTGCCTGAATGGTCACTGGGTCAGAAGGTTCAGAAGGCCAGCTAATGTTAATTGCTGTCTTGGCAATTGCTCTAAATTGATATTGAGCATTTTCTTCCAAACCAGTAGCAGTGTATTCTTCTTGAGGAATTTGATGTGGAGTAGAATTGCATCGTATCCACTTATCACCAGGCAGTTTGCAAGCTTCAACAAAGTAGCCAATAATTTTGCTTCCACCATCATGCTTTGGTCTTGTCCATACAAGTGACACAGTACTCTTAGTGACATCAATAACTTCAGGTTTACCAGGAGGATCTAAAAACAAACAAGACCATCATAAGTTTACCCTCATCAAAACATTTGTACATTCCAGAAAAATCTTTTACAGTGGTGGATGGTATTCATAGCGCATCTCTCTAAAAAAACCACAAAAATGCTAGATCGCACAATATATAGATACAGTGTATTCATATTACATATAAAACATCTAAAGAAATGGGAAAAGTGATGATTATAAAGTTGCAACTATTAAGTATTAAGTAAATGTATTACTACTACTAGAAAGTAAAATTAAATAACATAAATTGACCATAAATGTTAATGACACGTTACAAATCATTTAAATGTTTTGCTTACCAACTGGGGCTCTTGCCGTAACAAAATCAGTTGGCTTGCTAGGTTTGCTTGCTCCAGCTTTGTTCAGGGCATAAATTCTGAAAGTATACTCGAGACCTTCAATTAGACCAGCACAAGGATACTCTGTAGAACGCACAAGTGTATCGTTTGCCTTCACCCACAGCAAACTATTTCTTTCTTTACGCTCTATGAGGTAACCAGTAATCGGACTGCCTCCATCACTGTCTGGTTTGTCCCAAGCCACAAAAATACAGTCCTTGTTGACCTTGGTAACACGTGCATTTTTGGGTTCACTTGGAACATCTGTGGAAAAACAAATCGGATTACATTATCTGTTCTTCTACTGTTAGAAGAATTAAAATCAGAGAAATGCCATCATTTAAAACTGACATACCAAATGGGAACCTTGCAACCATCTTGTCAGATGTGAGTGGCTCAGAAATGCCAAAACGATTTTCAGCACGAACACGGAACATATACTCTTGTCCAGGGGTGAGTTTTCCAACTCTGCAGCTTGTCTTTGTGACAGAAGCTACAGCTGTTATCCAGTCTCCTCGGCTTACATCACACTTTTCAACCACATAGTTTGTAATGTTACTGCCACCATCTTCGAGAGGCATATGCCATGCAAGTGTGCAAGCATCAGCATCTATATCAGAAATGTCAAATGGAGGCTGTGGTGGACCTGGGGCATCTGCATAAAGATGTAAGGAAAAAAATTTAAGAAAATAGTAGAGCATGAAATATCTTAAATCTAGCTGTGTAGAAAGTTAGGTTAAAAATGAAAGTTACCCATGACTACCACTCTGATTCTCTGAGTGGCAATACCCGAGCTGTTTTCTGCCGTAAGAGTGTAGTAATCACTGTCTTTCCTAGTCACATCCTTAATGATGAGAACAGAAGAGTTTTCTGCTTTATGCACAGCCAGACGACTGGATGTAAATACATCTTGTTCTCCTTTCATCCATTTACAGATTGGCTGAGGTTTCCCATAGACATATGCTTCAACTCTGAGTTTCTGCCCAGCTTTAATATTAACATGATCTGGCATCAGGATCTTAGGTGGCACTAAAAAAGACAAACAAACAAACACAAATATTTGTAACTCCTGTGAGAAATTATTTTATTTTGTCATGAAAGTGTCCTCTGCATCTCTGCTGGAGCCCTGAGGATTTTATAGGTAGTATCCTTAGCCTCAATTCAGTGGGGATGTTTTAATAGTTTGAACCACAGGTTTGAATTATGTAAACACCCCTGAAACCAGATGCTCCATAGCTGTCAGTGTAAACTCTATCTTTATATTCTGATTTAGACTGTAAGTGAATGTTTCTGTGTTCAGATTGTCTTCTCATATATTTGAACAGTGCCTAGGACACTAGCAGCACTTAAAAACCATTTTCATCCTTTTAGCCAAGGGTAACTGGATGGCACTTAATCATCAAGAAGGGTCACTGTGAAGAGACATGACACACACTGTCTGCCAGGGGGTTGAGTACGCTGCTTTCCTGATGCCATCTTCAAATCATAGAAATCTAGAGCTGGAAGGGACCTCAAGAGAACATCTAGTCTATCCCTCCATGCTGAGGCAGGACTAAGTATATCTAGTCCATCCCGACAGATGTTTGTGTAACTTGTTCTTAAAAACAGGTTAGACTTCCTGGGATGCAGGAGTCTGGTGACTTAAAGTGTGATCTTCTACAGAAGTGCAGAAGAGATAATTTAAAAATTGACTTCCTAGGACTCCATCAACCAAAAACCTTGTTCATTCATTATTAAAATAGATTTTAAACAGTATATATAGTAATAATTAGTTACTTACTGAGTTGTTCTTTAATTTCAAATATTCCTTCAGTTTCTCTTGGCAAACTTACTCCTACAGCATTTCTAGCTGCCACTCTAAATTGGTATTTCTTTCCTTCTTTCAGGCCGACTACAACAATGTTTAGATCTTTGACAACGGAATATTGTGTCCAGCGATCCTCGGGTTGTTGTTCTTCTTTGTAGCTAATAATATATCCATCAATTTTAGAGCCTCCATCACGCAGTGGTGGCAACCAGCCTAAAGTTGCACTGTTCTTTGTAATTTCAGTAACTTCAAGTTTTCTTGGTGGATCAGGTTCACCTTAAGAAAAAACAAAGCAGATATATTAAAACATAACCACTTTAACTGGGCATGCTTTGGTAGAATTACTAAGAATTCTGACTGCTTTCTACATTAATTCAAAAAGGACTTTATTTAACAGAGAAATTCTTTTGATTCGGAAAACCTGTCACATTAGAAACTACCAGAGTGATTAAATTAATATAGAGTTACGATAAGTATTCAGGGTTTTAATTTTTATTAAGCAAACATATCTGCATAGGAATATTTATTCCACTGTCACTGAGTGGTTAGCAGCCATACAGAATTCCACATTCATGAAAAATCAGAAGCTTACTGGAGATTAAAGCAAATAAAGATGCAAGAATAAAAGATCAACATTAAGAAATACTTACTTAGTGGATCTGATGCCAAGATTGGTTTTGGTGCTTCTGTTGGAACACCTGGACCATATTCATTGACAGCAGTTACTCTAAAGAAGTATTCATTTCCAGGTACAAGATTAACTACTTTGAAACTAGTTTTCTTTACATCTGCAATGACTGTTGACCAGGTCTTTCTGTCAGCCTCACGTTTCTCCAGGATGTAGTGAGTTACTGGACTACCACCATCATTCTCAGGAGGTACCCATGAAAGCTGACATGACATTTTTGTGACATCTGAAACACTGAACTCGGCCACAGGTCCAGGAGTATCTATAGAGAAACATTAATTCATATATCAGTCCATTTACAATGAAAGTTTGGTAATGACTTCCTATACATGGGGAATTAATATTAGCCATGTACAGTGATACTCAAATGATATTGTGATAGGAGCCATAAAAATCCCTGTAATAAATAATGAAAGAATAATAAAATTGATGTGTTTACAAATTGTTTATGGTGACTCACCAAGGACTCTGACATTCACAAATACGGCCTTTTCTCCAGCTGGGTTAACAACTGTCAAAGAATATTTTCCTGAATCATCACGTGTAGAATTGGGGATGACAAGGAAGGCCATAGTGTCAACCAGATCAACCTGTCCTTTTCTGACCACATTATCAATACCCACTCTCCTCCAGGTGACTTTAGGTGCTGGTCGCCCTCTAACAATGCCAAAAAGTCTAATGGGACATCCTGCTCTGACTGTGACTAATTTTCTTAGGCTTGCATCCAAATCAATCTCAGGAGGTTCTGAAAAAAACATTAAAGAAAAACAACAACAAAAGTTCAGAATGTGAAATAAAATCTAAATATAGCAAATAAATGATGCATAAATTCATAGATAAGAGAGAAAAAATCACCAAGTATTTCTTTAGGAGACACGGCTTCCTTCAGTTCAGCTGGTCGGCCAATGCCAACCTGGTTTTGGGCACAAACCCGGAACTCATATAGTTGTTTCTCATCCAGGCTGGTAACTGTAAATTCTGTATGAATAACTTGTGCAGCAACATTACAGCGTTTCCATCCTACATCAGGAGCTGTACTTTCACCTTGTGGTCTCATTTCCACAACATATCCAATAATTGGTGCACCACCATCATAGACTGGTTTTCCCCAGCCAAGAGTGATGGAACTCTTTGTGCTGTCAACCACCTTCAGATTAGTTGGAGGACCAGGAGGTTCTGAAAGACACAATAAAGGTCAGGAATAAGAATACATCTGAACAACTAAGCAACCTGTTAATTTAATGTTTTATTTTAATAACAGTAAAATATATCACTACAGTACCTATTGGGTCTTTTGCCACTACCGGTCTCGATGGCAAGCTTGGTTCTCCAAGACCAATTTCATTTTCAGCCTTGACACGGAATTGGTATTCATGTCCTGGAATGAGATCTGTAACCTTCTTGCGTCTCTCTGGGATTGCACTCTTAGTAACAGGAACCCATCTTAATGCTCGTTTCTCTTTCTTCTCTAATATATATCCTGTAATTGATTTGCCACCATCATATTCTGGTGGGTTCCAAACTACGGTCATCTCATTTTTACTGACTTTAGTGACTTCGGGAGGATCAGGACGGCCAGGTCTGTCATACTTTGTTTTTGCAATAATTGGTTTTGTTTCTGTTGGAGGGCCAGTGCCCATCTTATTCTCTGCACGAACCCTGAAGATATACTCATTGCCTTCTATGAGGCGTGTCACATTTGCATGATTTGTTAGAACAGCAGCAGAGTACGTAGACCAAACCATACGCTTGCTCTCACATTTTTCTAAGATGTAATTTTGTATTTCACAACCACCATCATCTTCAGGTGGGTCCCAGTTGACAGTACACCTATCACTTGAAATGTCAGAGATCTTCAAATTTCTTACAGGACCAGGTTTATCCAAAACATTAACGGTAGCATAAGCTACAAAACTACCAGCTGCATTAGTTGCAGTAATCACATATTTACCACCATCACTACGCTTAGATTTTGTGAGAACAAATTTAGATGAATTAGAAGTTGTTTCAATTGTGACTCTTGGAGATTTGGTTAAATCTGTGGCATCTCTGTCCTTTGTCCATACCACTTCTGGTTGGGGCTTGCCTTTAAGTCCTGCCTCAAGTCTAATAGAGTCACCTGCTTTTACAGTTAGCACACCACTTAACTTCAGTTCAAGGACTGGTTTCTGCAGTTCTTCCTTCACAACAACTTCACTTGTCTTCACCCAGTCACTTTCACCTCCCTCATTCTTGGTCTGAACTCTGAATTGATATATTTTATTTTCAACGCATTTATCAACCATGTAGTGTGTTTCCTTAATACTGCCCTTGTGCACCCTTTCCCATTCATCTGAATCCTTCAGTTTTCTTTCAACGTGGTAAGATAAATTGGGGCTTCCACCATCATAATCTGGTCTTCTCCATTTCAGATACACAAATGTCTTTCCTGTTTCTGCAATGTGAAGGTTTTCTGGTGGACCAGGCCTATCAACAGGATTAATAGCAAGGATAGGAGTCTTGGTCTCAATGACAGGGCCTGGCCCTACTTTGTTCTCTGCACAAACTCTGAAGAAGTATTCATGGTTTTCTATGAGATTTGCCTTTACTAATCGTTTGGTAACATCAGAAGAGAGAATTGACCATCCTTTCTGGTTTGGCTGACGATACTCTACTATGTAATTTGTAATTTCTGACCCGCCGTTATCTACTGGGTTTTCCCAAGTGAGCATACAAGAATCTTTTGTAACATAGCTTATCTTCAAGTTCTGGCATGGTCCGGGTCTGTCAAGTACATTAACAAGGGCAAATCCTTGAGCATGTCCACTGCTGTTCTTTGCTGAAATGATGTATTTGCCATGATCGTCTCTTGTGGCTCCTTTCACCTGCAGTTCAATACGAGGGCATTCATGAACCATCTGAACACGTTTGTCTTGGACTAATACTTTGCCATCCTTAGACCATGTTATGTCAGGGTCTGGTCTGCCTTTTACTCTACCAGTAATACGGATTGTTTGGCCTACTCTGACGGTGATTAAGTCACGACAGGTCACATCTAGATCTATTTCTGGAGGAGAAAGAATATCCTTTACAAGAACAGTTTCTGGCAGTTCTCTGGGTTCTCCTTCTCCAACGATGTTAGCAGCTTTTATACGGAATCTATATTCATTTCCTTCAATTAGCCCAGGTACCCTGAAGGCACACTGTTGAATGAGTTCATCTTTATTAATCCTATTCCACTGTGTAGTTCCAGTTTTCTGACATTCCACAACATATCCCAAAATAGGGCTGCCACCATCTTTGAGAGGCTTTGTCCACACCAGGTCAGCTGTTTCTCTGGTCTTGTCTTTTAGTTTTGGATTAATGGGAGGTCCAGGTGGTCTGATAGGGCGAGAAACTTTTATTGGGTCAGAAACTGGGGATGGTGGGCTTATGCCAACCATGTTTTCTGCAAAAACTCGGAATTCATATGTGTTGCCCTCAAAGAGACCGGTGGCTCTGAACTTCAGTTGAAGCACTGGAGTCTTGTTGACACGTACCCATTTGCCAGATATTTCCCGATGTTCAAGAATGTATCCAGTTATTGGACTTCCACCATCGGATTTTGGTAGGGTCCAAGACACTGTTGCAGCATTTTCTGTAATATCTGAAACCACTGGTTTACCAGGTGGGGATGGTGGATCAAACATATGTTTAGCAACTGTTGGCGTTGAATCGAGGGGTGCACCAATGCCTATCTTATTCTCTGCACGGACACGGAAAATATATTCACAACCTTTCTGTAGACGTGGAACCTTAAGTTTTGTTTGATTGATTCCTGAACAGACCACTCCCCAAGCTTCTTTCTTGGATTCTCGTTTCTCGACAATGTAGTTCAGCACAGGGCTTCCACCATCATCTTTAGGAGGACGCCAGGAAATAATCATGTGTTCCGGTGTGACTTCAAGAATATTAATGGGACCAGTGGGTGGACCAGGAACATCCAAAACAGTAAGATGAAGACCAACAGTTTTGCTGCCAGCTGCATTAGACACTGTGAGAAGATATTCTCCAGTATCTTTTCTTACACAGTCTTTAATGGTAAGTACTGTTGAATAACTGTCAGTATCAATTTTGTAGTTGCCTTCTGTTTTAATTTCATTTCCATCAGTTACCCATTTTGCAGTGGGCACAGGTACACCTCTCATGATTGCAGGAAGTCTGACTGTGCTACCAGCTTTAACAACAAGACCTTCAATTAACTTCACATCTAGTTCCACATATGGAGATACTGAAATTAGAAAAAATATAGAAATTACAATATGATTTTTTCATGGGGAACACTAAAGTAAGAAATGAAAAAAATCATACAAATTAAAAAAGTACCTAGTTTTTCTTGACACTCTATTGGTATAGTTGTATCTGGAAGACTAAGACCCACGATATTCTGTGCTTTCACACGGAATTTGTAAGTCTTTCCTTGCTGTAGACCAGTAACAACACACTCTAGCATGGGTACAGTCTTGAACTTAATCCATTCCTCTGCACCTTCTTCTTGATACTCCACCAAATATCCATTGATTTCAGCACCACCATCACGATCTGGCCTATTCCAAACAAGGGAAACTTCTGTTTTGTCAACATCTACATGGTGCAGATTCTTTGGTGGCCCTGGAGGATCTTTTAAAAGCAAAAAACAAGAAGTTTAATAGGGTGAACAACCTACGCCCCACCAACACACATACTCTATATTGTATTTGTACTAACAAGGTCAGTTAATCAAAGTTCAAAAAAGACATCAATGAAAAATACTTACATAGTGGGTCCATAGCCTTGATTGGCTTGAGACAGTCAACATATGGACCTCGCCCATACTGGTTCTCAGCAGCAACACGGAAGAGATACTGAGTGCCTTCCATAAGATGTTGAGCCAGATGACTGTGTTTCTTGGAGGATGATGAGACGGGTACCCACTGGGCAGCAGCTACATCTTTCTTTTCCACCACATAGTTGGTAATGACAGAACCACCATTGTCCTCTGGTTCCTTCCAAGTGAGATAGCAAGAATCTTTTCTAACTTCACTTACTTGCAGATTTCTAGGTGGACCGGGTTTATCTATTTTTTTTTAAAAGTACAGAATATTTATTTAATAAACAAAACTAATTTTACAAAATTTAGCACATTTCAATAGAAAGAAGTTTTTACTAAAAGTACTGCTTGTCATTTACAGTCCTTTTCTCATAAAGCTCTTATATTATGTTGCTTTATTATTGATTATTTCTGCATTGAAATTATTCATTTGTTCTCTGGATATCCAATTTCTTTGATTTCCAATAAAATAATAAAAAGCATACAGTATAAACAAAGACCAAAAATAATTACCTAGTACAATGACTTTTACTGAAACAGTCTTTGAACCAACTGGATTCTCAACAGTCAAAGAGTAGATTCCACCATCTTCATGGACAGTGTTACGAATTTCCAGCTTACTGCCAACTCCCGTAACCTCAATATCTGCTTTGGGTGAAACCTCTTGTCCTTCTTTCTTCCATGACACTTTTGGGAATGGAATTCCTTTAATTACAGCACTAAGTCTTAGTGTATTTCCAGCTTTTATGTGTTGCTCCCGTGCCATATTAGCATCAAGTATCAGCTCTGGAGGTTCTGGGAGAAAGATTCCAGTTTTAGTAAACAAGCACATTTTGACAATATCTTTTATTCATAAACTTATCTGAGTTTATTTCACTTACCAAGCCTGTCCTTTACTTCTATTGGATCAGGAACATAAGCTGGTTCTGATTCACCTGCTGCGTTGACTGCCATGACTCTGAACTTATAGGTCAAACCCTCAGTAAGACCAGTGACCTTGTATTTTGTTTCAGGGCAGGAGTCTGCTGTAAGATTGGCCTTCTTCCAATCTTCATCTCCAACTTTCTGATACTCAACAAGATAGCCAATGATCTTGCCTTTGCCATCATGACGTGGTGGTTGCCAAGACAAATCAACTGAGTTTTTAGTTTTATCCACTGCTTCAGGGTTAATAGGTGGACTTGGTTTGACTGTTAAAAAAATCAGAAACCATTAAAACCTATCTGAAAAAGATTTTCAGGAACACACAGAATATGAATGGATTTTGTTTTATACTTTACCAATTGGATCTTTAGCGAAGACTGGCTTTGATGGTGGGCTAGGATCACCAACACCAATTTCATTTGCTGCTGATACACGGAATTCATATTCACAGCCTTCAAGGAGATCAGGTACCCTGAACTGAGTTTCTGGGAAAATCGGATCTCTGGTGACTCTGGCCCATCGATTAGACATTGTTTCCTTCTTTTCCAAAATATAAGTAGTTATTGGCTTGCCTCCATCATGTGGTCTGTTCCAAATTACTAAGGCAGAATTTTTGGTAACATCTTTAATGATGGGTTGCTCTGGCGCAGCAGGAACACCTGAAGAAATAATATTTTTAAATGAATTTATAGTATAACAAGCTTTCTGATGGTTAAATTATTAAAATAAAGTAGCAAATAAATAACATACTGAAACGATCCTTGGCCTTCATTTCATCAGATACTAGAGGATCACTTATGCCATAAAGATTTTCAGCATAAATTCGTACAACATACTCTTTTCCCTCAAGCAGTTTAGGAATTTTGCACGTTGTCTTGACACTGGCAGATGTTACTGGCATCCAGAGATCCCTGTGTGCATCTTTCTTCTCAATAATATAATTTGTAATTTCACTGCCACCATCATCTAGTGGAGGTTTCCAGGAGACGATCATATGATCTTTATGAACTTCATCAAAAATAACTGGACCTACTGGAGGCTGAGGGCGATCTGTTAAAAGAAACAATGAACAGAAAAATCCAACAATACACAGATTGAACAGTGTCATTACTCTACTGTAAATATAACTTTGAATGAAAGGTGTGGCCTAATGGCTATAACAAAGAACTGGGAATCAGGACACCAACGTTCTATTCTTGGCTCTGCTGTTCTCTCACTATGTGATATTGAACAAATCACTTTTCTTTAGTTTATCCATCTGTAAAAGGAGACTAATACCTAGCTTATTGGGCTTAATTAATTAATGCTTACAAAGTGCTTTATCATCTTGCATTGAAATTTGCTAAAATAGTGCAAAATATTATTATTAGAGTGTGTCAAATTATTCATTGTAAATAAACTTAAACCAGCAATTAACTGAATACTCAAAATCAATGAATAACATATCACAAATAATAAAGAAGTGAATTCACAATATTTCTATAAATCACTCACTTTAATATTCAAGCTTTCTTCTATTTGATCAGTTCTAATTATTATTAAAAGCAAAACATTATTATGGCTCAGTTACACTTACCAACAACAGTGACTTGACAAAGGCCTTTTCTTGATCCGGAGCTGTTCTCTATGATCACACAATATTTGCCTGAATCTTCTCGGATAGATTTTAATATCCCCAAGCAAAGGGTTGTTGGAGTGGTCTGAATCTTTGTGCGCTTATCTTCTTTAACTGTAATTTCATCCTTTAACCAAGTCACCTTTGGCGCAGGCTTCCCTGAGTAACGTCCAGTAAGGCTGAAAGCTTCACCAACCCGAACAATTAGCTTGTCTCTACAATCAAGTTCAAGTGTTGGAGGAGCTAAAAGATATCATTGGGAAAAAAAGGTAAGTAGCAATATTAATAAAAAAATTATATACCCAAAAACATACTTGTTTGTTTTCAAACTGAATTATGGAAAATAGACCCATACCAATTTCATCCTTGCACGTGATTGGTTTTGTGCAGAAAGATGGTTTTCCTTGTCCCACAATATTGCAAGCACTCACACGATATTCATAAGTGTCACCTTCTTTCAGTCCTTCAACAGTGTATTTCCGATCAAGCATTTTCTCCTTTGTAACTCTGTGGAATTTCTCTTTTCCAATGAGACGGCTTTCTAGGACATACATGGTTATGTCGGAACCTCCATTATATTTAGGTGGGTTCCAAGTCAATGTAACAGAATCCTTGGTAACTGCTTTTACCTCCAGATCTTCTGGACGCTCGGGTACAGCTGTAAATAAACATAAACAATGTGGTGAATACATTTTTTTTGCCGATCTCTCTTCTATTACAATCATTCATAAAACAAAAATGTACTTACATATTGGTTCTGTGATGACAAGCTCTTTTGTTGTCTCAACGAATGGGCCCATGCCAATAATATTCTCAGGTGCAATTCGGAAAAAGTATGCCTTGCCTTCAATCAGTCCTTGAACAGTAGCATTCTGTCTTGTGACTGTATAGGTTACTGGGGTCCAAGCTTTACGGTCAGCTTCACGCTTTTCAATAATATAGTTGGTGATAGGAGAACCACCATCATCCTCTGGAGAAAACCATGTCAGTTTGCAAGAGTCATTGGTTAGGTTCTCAGTAAGGAATGGAACGCCAACTGGCCCTGGTACATCTAAGATGGAAAGAAAAAGTATATATTTAGTTTTATGTACTGAATTTTATGAAACCATATTTCGAGAACAAAATTGTATGCAAATTCTGAACTTCCGATTTACCTAACACATCAACAATAATAGTCTTCTTCCGTTCTCCACCTGCATTTTTGGCAAAAAGAGTGTACAGGCCTTGGTGACTTCTCTTGCAGTTCTTAATAACCATAGAAGAGCTGATGGCTGTTTCTTCAATTTTAGCTTCTTCTGGTAAAGCTCTTTCATCCCTGCTCCAGGTGACTGTTGGAGGTGGCTTTCCTGAGACATAAGCTATGATCCGGATCACTCCCCCAGCATGAACAACAATCCTGTCCCTGACACTAGCATCCAAGTGAAGATCAGGGGGGACTGTAAGAAATAAACAAAATGATTCAATATATTTTCTGTTCGTTCACTTTGATTGGTAAAAATGTTTAAAATAAAAATTATAAATACCAATTCTATCCTTCATTTCAATAACTTCTGTAACTTCTCCGGGCTCTCCAATACCAGCAGCATTTATTGCTCTAACTCTAAATCTGTAGAAACTTCCTTCTTTTAATCCTGCCACAACAAACTTGGTTCCTCTTATTTCTCTATCTTTTACCTGGAGAAAGATTATAACATCAGTCAATATCAGAAAATCACAAACACCACAAAGGAACTGGCTATTGGTGACACTCATGTATATGAAACAACTGTTATGGTATAATTGTCCGACATCCACAAGTACAGCAGGCTCTAAATGCAGCGACACCAGCACTATTCAAATACAGGGAATGGGCATTCCACAGAGAAGTCATTCAGGACATCCCTGGTGCATATGAGTGATATGCGGATTGAAGGGAACATTGTGAGAGGAATATAGGGAAATGGAAATGCAGGAGAGTGACTTGGAGATCTACTATTATGCAGATTCATCAGTTTGAACAATTCCTCCAAGTAGGGAGTCATAAAGGAGCCATAGCAGTTACAACAGAGTCCATGATCTGAGGCAGACAAATGGCTGCATAGGGTTGCTGTACACCAAAATGCCAGTTTGGAGGTGAAAGGAGGAAAAGTGGGAAAAAATCCCTCTCTTTTGCTCCTTTCTGGATCTCTTGTGCATAGCCTGTTTACATGGATTTTATGCACAGGTTGGGGCTGCATTTGGCTTATATCAAATGTGTGAAGAGGTGCAAAAGTAGGCAAACTGGACAAGTGGCATGTATTTATGGCCAAATTGCTGGTTTGGAAACATTAACTTCTGTTCTGTATGCACCAGTGAGATTTTCAGTAATGTATTATTGAAAAGCAGTAGGAAAATGTGGAAGCATTGTTTGCAAAATAACTAGGAATAATTTGACATTCTATTGGCTCCTTTACTTTTGTACCTAAGATCCACTTTCACATGAACCTTCTGCTCCTTTATTGATAACTATAAACATACCTGTGAAGTTTAGAGAACCTGAGTTTAGGAAAATACTGAGGTATCTTAGACACCACAGTGTAGCAAATATTAACTTTTAAATTTGGCCATATATTTTAAAACTATGAAGATAATTATTGTACAAAGAAGACATGATAATGTATACCATATAGTTGGTGTAATGAGAATGTGTACAAATATACAGTAGTGACAAATATTGTTTAAAGATAGAGGAAACCCAGATCCTATAATAGTATTTCACCTACCTTTTCCCATTCTTCCTTTCCTTCCTCTTTATATTCAACTATGTAACCAGTGATCTTAGAACCACCATCCTTTAATGGTGGAGCCCATTCCAGATCAACAGATGACTTTGTCCAGTCAGTAACTTTTGGAATAGGTGGACCAGGGGGGGCTGGAAAATAATACCATAGCATTATATTATAACAATAAATTTTTTCTTCTCAATGGAACATTTTCAATTTGAAAAATATAAATTTAACATATTTACCAATAGGGTCTCTAGCAATTGCTGGGTCAGATGGCATGCTTGGTGGACCAACACCAGCTGCATTAATAGCCAATACACGGAACTGATAATCTGAACTTTCAATAAGACCAGTTACTTTGTAAGAAACGCCTAGTGTCATAGGTTTGATGGGATCACGGTTAACCCTTGTCCATCTCTTTCCAGTGGTCTCTTTGCGCTCCAGCCAGTAACCTGTTACAGGAGAGCCTCCATCATATTCAGGTTCCTCCCAGTTGACAATCATTGAGTCATGTGTTATGCTGCTAACTGTTGGCTTGTCGCATGGTCCAGGAACACCTGGAAAAAAAGTTACACAAATTTTGTAACAAAATGTTAAAATATTAAATGTCTGTGCCTCATTTAACTGTCAAGGTTAACATTCACTTGCCTTCTGTGTACCTTTCTGTGGCCAGTGTGTGTAGGAAAATGTTTGTAATATAGTCTTCTTTTCTCAGACCTAGCATTCCCTCTCTGTTAGACCAGCAACTAAGAAGCTAACTCCCTTATTCTTTATTGTCTTTTTCCATAACTCAAGTTAGGAAAATAACTCTTCCATAATGGTAAGATCAATATTACCCCAAATATAACTGTATGATCCAGTCCAGTTTCAATAAAACCAAAGATAGTTGTATTTTAAGATATAGCAAAGAAAAGAGACAAAACATTAAAATTTTAACCATTAACTACCTAACAGGATATCTATGGTAAAAATCTTTCAAACTATTCTAGAAATTTCAAATATGTGGGAGAGATAAAAGCAATTGGAATTTACAGCTTTGCATAATAGATGAGCTGATTCTTAGGCTCTGCTTTGTCAAAGTCACTACAAAGCATGAGAACAACTAACATTTGAACACAATATCATACTTACTGAAAAGGTTTCTTGCTGTTTGTGGTTCACTATCAAGAGGCTCCCCAATGCCAAATTTATTTTGTGCCATGATGCGGAACACATATTCATGGCCTTCCAGCAATTTGGGCACGGTGAAGATGCATTCCTTTGGCTCGTTGGTAACAGGTACCCATGTTCTTCTATTAGCTTCCCTTTTTTCAATAACATAGTTTGTAATCTTAGAACCACCATCATCTTTAGGAGGAAGCCAAGACAAGGTCATCTGATCAGTTGAAATGGATTCAAATTTAATGGGTCCCTCTGGTGGTCCAGGACGTCCTGAAAGTTAAATTTTAAGAATTATGAATGCATTATTAAAATACATTTAAAATAAAGTATCACATTCACAGAATCAACACATGCAATTGTACAAAAGCCCTGGATATTTACCAAGAACATTCAGCCTCATCTCCTTTGAAGCAGTTCCCAGATTATTTATAGCAGTTAAAGTGTACAAGCCTGTATCTCTTCTGCGAGACTGTTGGATCAATAAGGTGCAAGTATCTTCGCTCACAACCTTATTGACATGTTGATCATACAGTACTGGTGTTTTCTCATCAGGTTTCTTTGGAGTAGCTTTAAACCACGTTAATGTGGGGAATGGCACACCCTTTATCTTGGCTACAATGTTAATATCTGTTCCCTCCTCAACCTCCATAAATTCTTTGAGTTCAATTGATGGTGGACCTAGTATGAAACACAAAAAACATAAATTGCCATTAAAAGGGATACAAAAGCAGATATACTTTTAAAATTGTATAATGAAATGTTCTGTTTTCCAGAATTGTTCAGTACTTACATGTTTGGTCTTTGACAACAATTGGACCAACTGTAGCAGATGGTCTGCTGGGACCTGCTTCATTTACAGCTTTGACCCTGAATTCATATTCTTCACCTTCTTTCAGGTCCTCAACAGTAAACTTTGTTTCCTCTACATCACGTCTATTGCACTGTTTCCAAGACTCTTTCCCTTCCCCAGTACGATCCCAGTGAAGACACTCAATATTATAATGTGTAACAGGGGCACCACCATCATTCTTTGGAGGTTTCCATGTCAAGCTAACAGTGTTTTTAGTTACAAGACCGATCTTGAGTTTGATAGGTGGATCAGGAGGATCTTTAAAAATCAAATAAAAATTGGAATCAACCGACATTATAGTAGCATTTGGTTATCAAAGGAGATGTTCCACTTTGATTTAACTTACGGATTGGATCCCTGGCTGTGGTCCGTTGGATTGTGTCTGCAGGTGGCCCAATACCAAAACGGTTTTCTGCACGTACACGGAAGAAATATTGTTGCCCGGCTATGAGATCAGGTACAACGAAGGAAGTGCTTCCACAATCTGGATTAACTTTTGTCCAGGCCTTCCCTTCAACAGTCCTCTTCTCTATAACATAGCCTTTGATTCTGTCTCCACCATCATTGTCTGGCATCTTCCATGAAAGTTTGCAACTACATCTTGTTATATCACTCACTTTCAGGTCTTTTGGTGGCCCTGGCACATCTGTTAGTATAAAAGCACAACAGAAGCAGTTTTAGATAAATACCTAGAAAACATGAAAAATGCTATATGAATACTCCAACATGTATATGACATACCAAGGACGTTAACTCTAACATTTACAGTTTTCTGTCCTGCTTTATTCTTTGCTGTAATACTGTATCTTCCAGAATGGCCTCTGTTACATTCCGGGATAGTAATTACTGAAGTAGTATCGGTTACTTCCAGCTGCAAATAAAAAGAGATATATATTGATTATAAATAATTACAACATGAAGAATTTAGCAATATAGAAACAATTTATTTTTTTTACATTACCTGAGCATCTTCAGGTATATTATTGACTCCATCCTATAAATAAAGAAGAAAAAGTAAACATAACAGAGATTTCTTTCAATAGTTAGCAACAGATTTGGAACGTAATTAGATCTTTTAATAACCTTTATTGCCTTCTTGGCTTCTCCTTCAAATTCCCAAGATGTTTTTGGAACTGGACGCCCCTTTATAATGGCTGGTATTTTAATTGTTGTACCAGAACGAACAGAGAGAAAATCTTGTGCTCCAATATCAATAAAAACTTCTGGTTCCTCTGCAAAAAGATTTACAAATACAATTGTTAGATGAGTTATTGAAATTAAAATTCAGCCAGCTATGGACTAAAACCTCATGATACATTCCAAAGCATGCACAGTATACATCAGAAGGCCCCCAATGCTCTGTGTGGCACTTGTTGCTGTTACTTTTTCATTGGGCACAACGTGCCCTTTATGTCTGGTTGTAACACTTGTCAGATTTCTGGTTGATCATATCCTATTCATGGTCACCAGGTCACTTTCTTAGATTTACAGCTTCTTTGTTGATGTTCTTACATAATTCTGTGTACTGGACTAGGTCTACCATGGTGGGCCCTGCTGTTTGAACTTAGTCTTTACCCCTCTTTGTCTCTAAATGCACATGCACAGCAAAGGGTTAGGATTTATCACTAAATATCTAAATTAATTCCAAGACTCTTACCTAGAATTTCCTTGACAGGTATTTCTGATGTTGGAAGACTTGGTTCAGATTCCCCAGCAGCATTTACAGCTTTCACTCTAAATCTGTACTTTCTAAGTTCTTTCAAGCTGGGTACAACACATTTGCAAGTAGGGAATAGTTTGTCTGGTTCATTCACCTTCTTCCAGTCAGTACTACCTTCTTCTTGCATTTCAACAATATATCCTTTTATAGGACTGCCACCATCTTTTTGTGGAGGTTTCCATTTAAGAGATATAGTGGATTTGGTTCTATCTGTGACCTCTGGGCATGATGGTGCACCAGGTACAACTTGTAAGAAAATGCAAAAAGTTTTGGCTGGGAGTTAGTGTCTATGTATTTTCAATTTTACATTTTAAAATGCTGTAATGTCAGCAAAAGTAGTATTTTTCTATACATTTGTCAAAAAGAATGGCATTAAAAATTGAGAATACTGCAAATATGTATATTTACTAACATGTTATGTATATGACATATACCATATGTGAAATTGTTATACATGTTTTGTATATTTACAACACATATAACAATTATACATACACAAAGCAAAAAATATAAACATTATTCTACTGTAATAATATTTAACAACAAAGAAAAATAAATCACTAATTCTGAACTCGCTTACACCAGCTTAAACGAGTATTCCATTGAAGTCATTGGCGTTAAACTGATGTAAAAGTATGGCAAGTGAGTTCAAAATTAATTATCTGAACTAAAATAAAAATAATTAATAGTTAATCAGAAAATCATTACACTGACAACAGAATAGCATTACAAACATTTCATCAGTCTAGTCCCATTGAATTCAACATCAATAAGGCTTGCAGAATGTAGTTTTTATGTATTATAACCTTTAAAGCAACTCATAAAAACTGTATACTTACATATAGGATCTGCTGCTAAAGCGGGATCTGATGGTTCACTGGGAGGGCCAATTCCAGCAATATTTACAGCCATGGCTCTAAACTGGTATTCAACGCCTTCAATTAACCGCAAGACATTAAATTCCAGCCCTTTCATTACTGGCTTGGTTACTGGAGCTCTGTTAACACGTGACCAATAGACGCCTCCGACCTCTCTCTTCTCCAACCAATACCCAGTGATTGGGGCTCCACCATTGTCCAAAGGAGGCTCCCAAGTCACCAGCATTGATGACCTAGTGCGATCTAAAACTTTTGGTTTTCCAGGAGGTCCAGGAAGGCCATACGGATCCTTAATGACCACTTTCTCTGAGAGGCACTCATCACTTGTCCCATATTTGTTTACTGCCCTGACTCTAAACTGGTATTCACCATTTGTTGCAAGTTTCCACACCTGAAAAACAAGATTTAAATTAATAAATGACTGTTTCCAAAATAAGCATATGTTAAATTTTCCCTCTTTTGACGCTGTTTAATTAAACTCTTCCTTAGTTATCCCAATGAATGGCTACATGTAGCTCTATATGCTGCACCATAGAGATTCGCATATCATGCACACAGAGCCAAGAGTGAATGAGAATGTCATAATGCTCTTGGTCTTTGGGGTAGGTGCAGATATCAACACCCTTATTTGTCCCTACCATTTGGGCTGTTTGCCCTTTCAGCAAGAGGGCAATATACTGGAGGGAAGCTGGAGGGTAGTGCTACTAAGAGGTACAGCAGCAGGTCAGAACAGCAGAGTAAGCAAAAAACCTAACAAAATTGACCAAAATACCAAGTGGTCACATACTTTTGTCAGTGTCTTAAGTTAATGAGAATTACTGTGACATATACCAGTATGATTAAGTTTTAATGGAGGGTGAGAATGAATCCTCACTGAGATGCTTATAGGAATCCAAAAGCAAAACTGGAAAAACAATTAATAAAAAAACCACTGGACTTAAAATATCTGTATAATGATTTTTTTCAAAATGACATAACTTGTCAGCTACTGTATCTTTACTGGGTGATATGAAATTGTGATCACCCTTACTCTCTAAATACAAAATTATATTTCTGATATAAATTAACCTAAAAGACACAAAAGGGATATGTCTCCTTAACTCAGATATTAATTTCTTTATAAAATAAATGACATAACTGAAAATATTATTTTCTTTTTGGGATTTAAGGAAAATATAGATATACACAATGGCAATAGTGATTATCTAGAAATTCTGGTCATGGGCAGTGTACCACCAGCTCAGATAACTATGTGTTCGGTAATTTTTCACTGTATTGATAATTCATTTTATTTTGGTATTGTACACGTGTTATTTTTATTATTTAAACATGTTGAATTACATAATAAAGACACTGTAAATTACAGAAAAGTTTTGAGATAACTTTACCCCAAATCGTCTGTCAACCACCGTGCTGGAAACCTCCTCCCATTCAGATTTCTTCCTACTGGCATCACGTTTTTCAATAACGTAATGAGTAATTTCACTGCCACCATTATCAAGGGGGGCATCCCAGGTCAAATAGCATGATTCTACTTTAATGTCAGAAACTGCAAGATTTCTTGGTGGAGAAGGACGATCTAAATAAAAGCAATACAATATAATATTATGTTATGGAAAAGGCAAAAACATATTTGCTTTTGTCATTTCATTAAATAAATCAGATACTTACCATACACTTCAACATAAGCATTGCGATATGCTGTGCCGAGACGATTGGTAGCTGTGACTGTGTAAGTGCCTTTATCGTCCCTAAGTGCAGCAGGCGTACTAAGTTCAGTTTTTGCTTCAGATCTAGATATTTCTTGTTTGGTTATCTTAAGTGCATCTGATGGTTTGTCAATTACAGCTTCATTTTTGGCCCATTCAATCTTTGGCATTGGTAGACCTGTCACATCAGCTGGAATATTAACTGCCTCTCCTGCCCTCACTTTGATAGTATCTCCTCTAACGGCCAGACGTAATGTGACAGTTGGAGGTACTGTAAAACAAAACAAAAATAAAAGAATGAAGGCAGTAACAAAAAGCAAATAAACTAGTTAATAGAGTTTTGAAGGCACTTGTACATGTTTCTAATAAACAGGTGTACCTTCATCGTCTTGTATAACTACGTTAAGTGGCAGTGACGGTTCACTTTCACCAATAGCATTGACTGCTTTGACACGGAATTCATACATATGAAGCTCATCAAGATTTTCTACAAGAAGAGATGTAGTTGGACAGAGTTGCTGGTTAACTCTTTCGAACACATTTGAGTCATGTCTTCTCTTATCAACGATGTATCCTATGACAGGACTGCCACCATCATTACGGGGAGGCTTCCAGTCAAGTGTAATGGTTGACTTTGTCCTCTCTGTGTACATGAACCTCTCAGGTGCTGTTGGAGGACCTATTATCACAAGTAATTCACAATGAAGAATATAAGTCATATACTTAAAGTTTTGTTTCATTTCTTATCCCATTAAATAAAATAGATTTGGTATTTTTAAAGCAGCATCTTTCATATGCAAGGTATCCAAATTATTATAATGTAATGTGAAGTTTCTCTGATAGCAAAGTGACTATGTAGGCAACAGGGCAACAATTAGTGTCTCAACAATAGTTTAAACACAGTCTTTGACAATGGAAGCTGCCTGATTGAAAGAAGGAGGGACAAAGTGGTTATCTCCTACTCCTTTTCAGAAATGGTCATGGTAATTTTACATAAGTGAGAGATCTAATTTCAACAATTACTCTGCTGAAGGTCTGAAGCCTTAGCTCTGTAGCAGAGAAGTATGAACACTAAAAAAAACCCATTAATATGTCTATGTACATTGAATATACAGTGTGTCATCTTCTCAGCATTAATGAAATAACTGTGCAGTGATCTAGATCTCCCTATATTTAATAATTTACATAAGCACACAAATAGTTATTTTACCTAATGGGTCAACTGCAAGAATTGGTCCTATGTCAACAGGTGGACCACAGCCAAACTTATTCTTGGCAATAACACGAAACATATATTCCTGTCCTTCAACGAGACCTGTAATATCACACTTAGATCTCTCAGTGTCTATACACTGTCTCCAAGTATGCATTTTGGCATCTTTGCGTTCAATAAGAAAGCCGATGATATCACTTCCTCCATCATCTTCAGGATCGGACCAGTTAAGCAGACACATCTTTCTGTTCACAACCACAGGTTTTAGGTCAAGCACTGGCCCAGGAACATCTGAAAAAGAAAACATGTTGCATAAGAAAAAAACAAAGATTTCTTGTATCTAGGTATACTTAACAATTGGTTTCATAGAATGTAATATTTCTTACCAAAAACTTCTACTCTGGTTGCTGCAAATTTGGAACCACTCTCATTGGTTGCAGTAATCACATATCTTCCATGGTCTTTTCTCAATGCATTCTGAATAGTTAGCTCAGATTTGGTGCCAACATTTTCAATAACAACCCTCTCTTTGTCTAATTCACCTTCCTCCACAGTCCACACAATTGTAGGTGTAGGGCGCCCAGTTACAGTAGCAGGAATTTTAAGAGTTTTCCCAGCCATTATCTGAATGCCTGCTTTGACAGAAACATCCAATTCAACATGAGGTGGCTCTGCAGAAAAATAGGAATAGTGCATTAGTTTAAGGGAGATAAAAGAGTCTAACATGCCATACTGGCTACTATATGTTAAATGACATTTGATATTTGCATAACAACAGTACCTTGAGGTTCTGAAACTGTTATAGGTTCAGTTTCACCAGGTGGTCCTTCCCCAGCTGCATTAACAGCGGTAACCCGGAGTTTATAGTCAGCACCTTCTCTAATTTCTTTAACAGTGTATTTTCTAATCTTAATGGGTTTCTCTGTGCAGCGTGACCATTCATTTATGCCCACCAGTTGTTTGTAAATGAAATAACCAATGATATCACCACCACCGTTGAATGCTGGAGGTTCCCATTCTAGTTCAATAGCAGTTGAGCTTGTATCAACAACTCTTGGAATTGGTGGACCAGGTGGCACTAAAGAAATAAAAAAGTGTAAATCAAAATTCGTGGATACTTAACCTACTCTTGTCAGCCTCCAAGTATTATCTTCTATTAAAATACTTACATATTGGGTCCTGAGCAATTTTTGGATCTGAAGGTGGACTAAATTTGCCAGGGCCAGCTGCATTTTCAGCACACACTCTAAAGATATAGGTAAGTCCTTCCAAAAGCCCATCGGCTCTTATTTCTAGGGTGTTCAGGAGGTTTCTGTTGACACGAGCCCAGTGAGTACTATTGATTTCACGTTTTTCAATCCAATAACCCAAGATGGGGCTACCGTTGTCTTTTGGTTCATTCCATTTAACCAACATACTATTACTGGTAACATCCTCCACTTCAGGCTTATCAGGTGCATCCGGTGGACCTAAAAAAATTAAAAAGAAAGAGAAAAATGCAATTTTGGCACCTATGAAATCTTATCAAGACCTCAAATTTAATTTTATTTATGTAGTGAGGCACTATGGCCTAGTGGACTAAGCATGGGGACAAGAGTAAAGAAATGACCTGTTCTAATTGCAGCTCTAGCATTTTCTTATTGTGTGATTTTGGACAAGTCAGTTAAACTTACTGCGGTTTAGTTTACCAATCTGTAAAACAGAGATAATAATGTAGTTCTCCTTCACATAGGCCATGATTAATTTGTTAATATTTTAAAGTGAAAAGTACTATATAAAAGAGTGCATTGTAATACATTTGGCCTTTGTCATTATCTTCAAGGTACTCAATGGGTTGGGCCCAGGATATCTAAACACTGGGATAAAGACTGTGGTCAACAACTCCTCTGGCACAATGGGACTTTCCAACATAAGGATAAAGCTTGTCTGTGCTGGAGACAGAGTCCTCTGAGGGACTCATTTGAGACTGTAGTATGAACCCCTACAGGAACTAAGGACCAATACAAACCTCACGGCCTTCTGCTCCAAGCAGAAGGTGCAATTCTTCAATATTGTATTTTCTTACATAAACATACAGTAGCATGTACATTAAAAAAACCAAACCCAAAACAACACCCTGCCAAAACAAAACACTATACTGCACAGACAATTTCTCCCCTAACAAGGGGACAAGATAAAAAAATGAACCACATGTGACAGATGCTAGTTACATTGCTTAATGCACTTCTGGAATGAATTCGGATACTAGTGATGCAGAAGGTATAAAAAACCCATATAGAATAGAATTTCTTCAAAAGTATTGTGTTTAAATATCAACATATGACTTACTGAATGGATCTTTAGCTACCAGTGGTTTGGAAACACATGGTGGTCCAGGTCCTAACCTATTTTCAGCTGTTACACGGAAGAGGTATTCCTTTCCTTCAATCAGTTTTAGCACATGGTATTTGCAATGCCTGAGTGTTGAAGTGACAGTAACCCAGCCTATTTCAGCTTTTGAGTTGTCTTTCTTTTCCAGGACATAGTTCAGGATTTCACTTCCACCATCATCAAGAGGAGGCTCCCACTTGCAGACAACAGAATGTTTTCTAACATCTTCAAATGTAAAGTTGATAGGAGGTCCAGGTGTATCTATTTTTTAAAACACCAGTAAAAAATTATTAGTATTCTCTGGTGAGCATCTGCTCTGACATTTTAAACAATGAGGCGTTTAAGCACATACCTAATACGTTTACTTCACATGAGGCTTTTGCAACACCATGATCATTTTCAACTCTGATTGTAAATGTGCCATGGTCAATTCTGAGTGAGTCACGAACAGCTAACAAGGACTCTCCAGGTTTGTGGTTGTCAATATTCAAACGTTCTGGCAGTGAAAGATAGAATGGCTCCTCTTCTTCAACTTCACCCTTCCTTCTCCTAGTAAACTTTGTTACTCTCTTTTTTATTTCCTGTGGCCTAATAGTTTCATCATTCCGTAACCATGTAATAGATGGGTATGGTGCTCCGGAAATATGTGCTTCCAGTGCAATTTCATCACCTTGCCTCACCTCAAGGCCAGCCTGCAGATTAGCAACCAGGAAGACTTTTGGAGCCTCTGTAATAATAAGAAATGTATTTTAAGTTGCATTTAGAAATGAAGTTAAAAGTAGTATTTTTCAGTAGGTTTAAGAACTGATGGTAGTAAGAAAAATAAGCCAATCCTACCAATGGGATCAACAGCTTTCACTAATGGAGTGATGCGAGAAGGTTCACTGACACCTGCAGCATTCTCTGCACGAGCACGGAACTGGTATTCCTTGCCCTCCTCAAGCCCTTTTACTGTGTAGGTCAAAACAGGTACCAAAAATTCATTGCACCTTTCCCACTTGTCTTGACCCTTAGCAAGCTTTTCTAAGATATAGCCCATAATCTTGCATCCTCCGTCATACAAAGGTGGCTTCCATGTAAGTGTTACTGACTTTGATGTTGGATTATAAATCTCAAGATCAACAGGTGGATCTGGACGCTCTGTAGAATTATAATAAAAATAGAATTTAAACAAATAGAAGATATAGAGAAATTATTTTAAAATCAATCTAGTCGATTATCCATTGATATAAAAACTTACGCTTTGGATCTTCAGCAATGACTGGGTTCCTTAATTCAATGTATTCACCTCCTCCAATTTTATTGACAGCCTTAACACGGAAGTAATATTCGCCATTTGGTATAAGATCCTTGACATTCCACGAGAGTTTGTTCTCACCAGACATCACTGGAATATATGTTCTCCGACCAGCTTCTCTACGTTCCAGGACATAATGTAAGATGGGAGTGCCACCATCATACTCTGGAGGTTCCCAGGCTATCTTGCATGAATTTTTAGTCACTTCACTTGCTTTAATGTTTTTGCACTGTCCAGGCAGACCTGTTTCAAATAATAATTTTTATATAATTGCCCTAACAACAACAAGAAACTAGGAAACTGCTTTAGTACAAATGTGAAATTACATTGTATTTTTTACTTCTGTTTTTCACAAAGCAGACCAGAAGAACAAATATTGGTTGCACAACATAGACATGAATTTACATTTCCTTATGGCAGTAGACATGAAAGATTCATATAACCTGTTGACTTAGTTTGTTTTATTCTCCATACTAATTTGCTTATTAAGGGATTACAGATCTAGTAAAGTGTCAAAATTGACCTTTTGGGGGGATTTTATGTCTAATTAATATTTTAAATATAAATAGTTGGCAATACTGTACAGTTATAGTGCATAATTATATTATTTTAGAATAGGTATAAAGGGTGAAATTCTGTGCTATGCCTCTGACAGACACAGCATGCAACTTGTAGCCCACGGGAATGGGGGCTATGATGGCTTTAAGTCTCCTTTGTATCCTCCAGCTCCAGGGCTATTCTGGGGAGTGGGAGGCCGCCGGTGCAAGTCAACAGCTTTGGGGGCATGATTAAGTTCTGGCAATCTCAGTGAACTTCCTTAGGGGCCAAAGTGCCACCTAGAGTCTCTGCAGTGTTGTGTGCTAGGGGCCCCAACATACACTTCCCTCCACCAAATCCTTCCCCTGGGTTGCCTCCCATACCATGGCTCACAACGGGTTCTTGAGATGTAACCTTATATCTGTCTCCTGAGTGCCTGCACCAGGGGAATCCTCCTTGGCCAGATATGGGACTTTCATTGCGATTTTATGCCATCAATGGCCCAAAACGGATGAGCATCTCACCCAAAGAGTTTATCGTCAAAAAAAGTTTAGTTACCTATGACTTTGACGTTGACTGAGCCAGTTGTTGAGCCCAGTTTGTTCTCCAGGGTGATAGTGTAAACACCTGCATCAGCATGAACACTGTTTGTGACTTCAAGCAGTGCAGATGTGTAATCGCTCTTCATTGTTGTTCTGTCCCCTGCTTTAACCTCCTTGCCACCTTTATGCCATGCAATGGTTGGTGATGGAACAGCTCGAAAGGGTACAGGGATACTTAACTTCTCTCCTTCAATAACAACAATGTCTTGAGTCTTTAGGTCAATAGTGGGATTGCCTGTAAATGTAACAGTATATTATTAAAAAGCTTCAAAATGCCCAAATCCTTTTGCATTTATAAATTATAATCCTTTTAAAAAGAAATATATTCTTACAGTCTGGATCTTTAACAACAACATTTTCTGAGATGTCTGATGGATCACTAGCTCCAATAGCATTGACAGCTCTGACTCTCAGCACATACTCCTTGTCAGGAACAATGCCCTCTTCCACTTTGTATTTCAAGTCTTTTACTGGACGAGAATTGATTCGCATCCATTTTTCTGTTCCTGCTTCACACAGCTCAACATTGTATCCAATAATAGGACTACCACCATTTTTCTCTGGTGGTTTCCATGCAATAGAAATGTGCTTTCTGCTTGCATCTGTCACATGTAAATCGAGAGGAGGTGATGGAGGGCCTGCAAAAATGCAAAAGAATTACAGTACTTTTTGCAATATCAGTCCATCAATATGGTATTTTGACCCCATATTTCATACTTTAATTATTACATTATGACTTACTTGTTGGGTCTTCAATAGCAAGGAGATCAGTTGGTTCACTTGGATGACCACAACCAGCTTCATTTTCTGCACGAACCTGGAACTGTACCTCTGTACCTTCAATAACATCAGTCACTTTGAAATGACAGTCAGGTCCAGCTGTCTTGCCAGCTTTCACCCAGCGTGTGCCTAATTTTTCTTTCTTTTCAATAACATATCTATGTAAATAAGAAAAGATACCATTAGAAGTATGGAATCATAGGACAAGCACAATTTCATACTAATTGAAAATAAAGAGATATTAAAACAAAAACAAATAAAAAAAGCATATCTGTATATCTACACATCACCAAGCGTGCAGCTAGTGCTATACAAATCTGTAATCATCTTACCTTTGAATTGGTCTGCCACCATCATTCTTAGGTGGTTCCCATTTTAGGTCAACATGTCTCTTTGTCACTTCAACTACTGCAAGAGCATATGGTGGTCCAGGAGTAGCTAAAAACAAAATATCCGTATTAGGAGAAAAGGAGTCCAAAAACTGTGTCTTTGTATATACTAATTTCTAAACATGCAAATGTGAAATCTTACTGAAGGTGTCTTTAGCAAGAACTGAATCTTCAATTTCACAATAGTCACTCTGCCCAACTGCATTTTCGGCAGCCACACGGAACACATAGAGAGAGCCTTCAGTGAGTGGGGTCACTGTGTATTTGGTGTCCTTTACTGTTGTATCAACTGTTTGCCAGCCTTTCCGTCTCACATCTCTCTTTTCAACAATGTAGTTGGTAATTGGGGAGCCTCCATCTTTTTCTGGTACCGTCCATTTAAGATCCGCGGTGTTCTTAGTAATGTTAATAACCTCAAGCCATCGAGGTGGTGAAGGAGGGTCTGTAAAAATAGTAAAACAAAGGAAAACGGTTTTATCTATTTATCCTATCAGATGCATAGAAGACAGAGAATAACGTGAGGCTTATTAAAAGGTTACATTTTTACAGTGGATGCAGGATAGAGTTCAATATTTTATAAGCTTACAAAAGTTTACTTGTTGGCTAAACATACAGGCACGGTTTAGACTGCTTTAGTTTATATTTTAAAACTGTAAAATATGTATTTTTAATAATATATTTTAAATGCTACTCACGCAGTCTCTCTTTGCATAGCACAGGGTCACTGGGCTCACTAGGTTCGCTCTCCCCAGCCTTGTTCACAGCTCTTACACGGAATGAGTATTCTTGTTTCTCCATAAGCCCCTTGAGGAAATGTTCAGTCAAGGGAATGCCCTCAGCCACTCTTACCCACTCATCTGTTCCGGTTTTTAGTAACTCAATGACATAAGACTCAATCTTTGCACCTCCATCATGTTCTGGCTTTGTCCACTGCAGAAATAATGATGTTTTGGCAACATCTTTCACAGTTGGCTTGCCAGGGGGCCATGGAGGATCTAGACACAAATTAAATAATAATTTAGATTTTAGATCAAATTATTTCCTTGGTTTTATGTTAAATTAAATTGTGAAAGAAATGTATTCATAATACCAATAGGATCCTTCACTAGGATTGGCTCTGTCTCCTTGCTTGGTTTTCCAGGTCCTGCAAGATTCTCTGCCAAGACACGGAACTTGTACTTCTTCTTGTTGGTAAGACCTTTAACTCTGTTAATTGGGAATAAAATGTATATTTAGTAATAAAGCCAAACCCACACATTTATGCATGCTTAGCATTGTGTTTTTTAAGTCATTATACTACTACATATGTTAAAAAAACCCAAATTCCTAACTACTGCTAAATATGTTATATTATATGGTATTGATTAAAGATACTAAATGGTATACTGACAATAGAATCATAGACATGTAGGACTGAAAGGGACCCCGAGAGGCATCAAGTCTAGTCCCCTGTGCTGAGGCAGGACCAAGTAAACCTAGACCATCCCTGACAGGTGCTTGTCCAACCTGCTCTTATAAACCTCCAATGATGGGGATTCCACAACCTCCCTTGGAAGCCTATTCCAGAGTTTAACTACCCTTATAGTTAGAAAGTTTTTCCTAATATCCAACCTAAATCTCCCTTGCTGCAGATTAAGTCCATTACTACTTGTCCTACCTTCAATGGACACAGAGAACAATTGATCCTGGTCATATTTATAGTATCCCTTAACATATTTGAAGACTGTCAGGTTTCCCCCACCCTCCCAGTCTTCTTTTCTCAGGACTAAATATGCCCAGTTTTTTTAACCTTTCCTCACAGGTCAGGTTTTCTAAACCTTTTATCATTTTTGTTGCTCTCCTCTGGACTCTTTCCAATTTGTCTACATCTTTCCTAAAATGTGGCACCCAGAACTGGTCACAGTACTCTGGCTGAGGCCTCACTAGGGCCGAGTAGAGTGGGACAATTACCTCCTGTGTCTTAGATACAACATTCCTTTTAATACCCCCAGAATGATATTAGCCTCTTTCGCAGCTGCATCATACTGCTGAGTCATATTCAATTTGTGATCCACTATAATCCCCAGATCCTTTTCAGCAGTGCTATCACCTAGCCAGTTATTCCCCAATTTGTAGTTGTGCATTTGATTTTTCCTTCCTAAGTGTGGTACTGTACACTGTCTTTATTAAACTTCATCATGTTGAATTCAGACCAATTCTCCAATTTGTCAAGTATTTTGAATTCTAATCCTGTCCTTCAAAGTACTTGCAAGCCCCCCATCTTTGTGTCATCTGCGAATTTTATAAGCATACTTTCCACTCCATTATACAAGTCACTAATGAAAATATTGAATAATACCAGACCCAGGACTGACCCCTGCAGAACCCCACTAGATACACCCTCTCAATTTGACAGTGAACTATTGATAACTATTCTTTGAGTACAGTCTTTAAACCAGTTGTACATCTACTGTATAGTAATTTAATCTAGACCCCATTTCCCTAGTTTGCTTAGGAGAATGTCATGTATGACTATGTCAAAACACTTACTAAAATCAAGATATATTACATCTACTACTTCACTCCACCCCATTATCCACTAGTCCAGTAACCCTGTCAAAGAAGGAAATTAGGTTGGCTTGGGAGGATTTGTTCTTGCCAAATCCATGCTGGGTATTCCTTATAACCCTATTATTCTCTATGTGTTTACAAATTGATCATTAATAATTTGTTCCAGTATCTTTCCAGGTATCGAAGTTAGGCTGATTCATTTATAATTCCTTGGGTCCTCTTTGTTTCCCTTTTTCAACATAAGTACTATCTTTGCCCTTCTCCAGTCCTCTGGAACCTGCATGAGTTTTCAAAGATAATTGGTAACGGTTCTGAGATTGCTTCAGCTAGTTCCTTAAGTACCCTAGGATGAATTCTGTAAAGTCCTGCCAACTTGAATACATCCAATTTTGCTAAATATTTTTTAACTTGTTCTTTCCCTATTTTGACTTACATTCTTTCCCCCTTAGTGTTTATTGTATTGATTATCTGGTCACCTTTAGCCTTTTAAATGAAGACTCAAGCAAAATAGGTATTGAATACTTCAGCCTTCTTGAGTTAATATCTCTGCTTCCCTGCTAAGTACAGAATCTACACTTTCCTTTGTCTTTCTCTTGCTCCTAATGTATTTAAAGAACTGCTTATTGCCTTTTATGTTCCTTGCTGGGTGTAACTCATTTTGTGCATTAGCTTTTCTAATTTTCTCCCTACATGCTTGTGCTATTCTTCTGTACTCCTCCTTAGCAACAGCAGAATGTCATACAGAAGACTAATGTTGGAGATCTGCCAGATGTTTTTTGGAACATTGGATTGGAAGAGTGTTAGCTACATACAAGTGTTGACAAAATGCCTGTGTGACCTAATGCATGGAATGGCAATGGCACCAACTTTGAGAACACTCATTGGCAATCACAGAGAGTGTCCGGGGTTGCAGCAGAGAAAGTTGCTATTCTATTCAGGGGGAAAGGAAAAAGAATATAAGACTCTTAGTCTTCCATAAAGAAATTCTTGATTAAAATTAGGTATTGAAAGAGAAAGCATGCCATCTGACATTAGTTTGTTCTACATTTAGACAGCAAAAAAGAACAAGAAAATGATATGATATATGTTGAAAAGGTCAGTGCTACATTTATCTGTATTTATAGCCCCATTTACAAGCTAAATTGATAGTAGTCATACTTGAATGCTGTATCTGTCACTGGTATCTTATTGCATCTTATCCATTTATTGTGATCAGGATCATATCTCTCAACCCAATAACCAGTGATTGGACTGCCACCATCTTCATCTGGTTCAGACCATGTTAAGGTCACAGAATCTTTAGTGACTTCAGAAGGTGTGACACCTGTCGGAGGCCCTGGTGGATCTGTACAAATTCATAAATATAGATTTAAATATACACACACATTTGTATATTTATACATTTTCTGTAAAAGTACACAGTAAACTGATTAATCAAATTAATTAGCTTACCAAAGGAATATTTAGCAATGATGGGGCTGTGTTGAACTGGCTCCCCAACACCATACATGTTTTCAGCACTGACTCGGAAGATGTATTCTTTATGAGGGGTTAAGTTCGTCGCTTTGAAGTTTGTTCCCTTAATAGTCGATGACATCTTGTGCCATACTTCACTGTCTGTAGCTCTTCTCTCAACAACATAGTTTGTGATTTTAGATCCACCATCATCTCGAGGGGGATTCCATGTCAGGAAGCAGGATTCATTTGTAATATCCGATATATCAAATGCAGCTGGGGGACCTGGCTTATCTATAGATGGCATAGATGAATATTAATTTCTGATGCTTATATGGTTGGCTACATTTATGTTGATTTAAAATAAATATAATAAATATAATATACCTAAAACATTAACTTCAACAACGGCAGTAGCACGCCCACTGGAATTGACAGCTTCAATAATATAGGTACCACTGTCACTTCTCTTGCTGTCTGTAATAGTGACTCTGGAATGGTTAGGTTTGGTTTCAATCGTAATTCTATCGTCAGGTTTCAGGATTTTATCAGCCTTGGTCCAAGTAATCCGAGGCTCAGGCCTTCCTTTTATTGTAGCTGGTAGCTCAATTTTAGTTCCAGCTTTTACAGTCAGTCCAGCTAGAAGTTTCACATCTAGGAAAATTTCTGGGGCCTCTGATTTACGAGAAAATTAAAACATCGTTACAAAAACAGTGTTATGAAGAATGTTAGAAAGAATATAATGGATTTAATTCATTCATTTAAATAATTACCTTTTGAATCCACGGCCTGGATCTCATCTGTTGGCTTGCTTGGTTTGCTTGCTCCATGTTTATTCAAAGCCTTAACCCGGTATGAGTACCATTCGCCTTCTTTAAGTTTTGGTACTTCCATTCTGTTAATTAGAACACAATTCAGATATTTAAAATGGCAAGAATCAAATATTTTATTTAATTAAAATGGCATTCCTTCTGATTTTAGTGCTTAAAATGCTTACTTTGTTTCAGCAACAGGTTCGCCACAGGGCTCCCACTTATCAGTACCACGTTGGCATTTTTCTACCAGATAACCCTTGATGCGTGAACCACCATCATACTTAGGTGGATCCCATGCTAGGAAGATGCTTTTAGATGTTGGATCTCTCCATTTAACATTCTCTGGTGGATCAGGCACAGCTATAAAAATGAGAGATATAGAGGATCTTAGAAACCAATCTGAGACACAGATTTTTTCCAAAAGTAAAAGCAAAAGCAGTAACATAATAAAAACATAAAGATGAATACTTACTTGTTGGTGCTGACATATTTACAGGTTCATCAATATATGCAGGCTCTCCTGGTCCACATTTGTTGCGTGCTGAAACTCTAAACAAATATTCTTTTCCTTGGATGAGGTCAGGTACAGTGAACTCTTGGTCAACAACATAATCCAGAACCTGAGAAAAAGAAATGTTCTAATTTATTTCTAGAATTCCTTCTGAAAGCAGTAAATGACCAAACTTCTGGGGTACAAACGGAAACAATATAGGAAGTGACAACTAACCGTAATCACAAAAACAAAACAAAAAACTTACTTTGGTCCATGTTTTCCGGCTTATATCACGTTTTTCAATAAGATAGCCAGTCACTGGACTTCCTCCATCATTTTCTGGTGCATCCCATGTCAATTGCACTGTGTTCCTGCTCATATCTATCACTTTTAGTTCTCTTGGTGCACTTGGGCGAGCTGGAAGTGACACATATTGCATTAATTTGTCTTTCCATCAATAGTTTACCATATTTTCTATTCCATCTATTTATTAAAAGACTTGGGCTACTTAGACACTCTCCCCTAAATTATGAACTGTAGGATACTGAAAACTGAAAGACCACTGCAAATGGACTTCAGTAAAGTTATTTTTGTTAGAATTATTGTTAAATGTACCTCATTTGCTGAATGTTATATGATTTCTCATAGTATAATGATCTAAAGATTTTTTGCAAGATATTGGTTAGAAGTTATTGCTATAATTTAAATACCCGAAAGGAGGTTTTTGCCTGCTTACCAATGACATTAACATCAATTTCTCCTGAAACAGATGACACAGGGTTTTGTAATTTCAAGGTATAAATGCCCTTGTCTGGACGTTCACTTGGAGTAATAACAAGTTCTGCAAAGGCTGCAGTAGTCTCTATTTTCACACGATCACCCTTTTCTAAGATTTTGTCACCAACAGACCATGTTGCAGTTGGCACAGGGTAGCCCCTGATAGGAACACGGATCTTGAGTGGCTCTGGGACAATAACTTCCAGTCCATCTTTAAATGCACTTAAGTCCATTGTCGGTCCAACTGAAAAAGGGGAAAAATTGATTCCATTAAATACTTTCAGACTTTTTGATTTTTTATTGTTGTTAATGATACTGCAATTGGCAGGCTGCTACTTGACTCCACTTCCACCAGCAGCAGCCAGTTGGGAGCCACCTGGGCCCAGCTGCAGCAGCTCACTCCTGCCCTCTCTCTACCAGTGTGCTCTTTAGAAACCCTTAAGATAGCTAGGTAGCTAAACAATAGCAGGTGGGAAGTTTAACTTCCATTGGTAGTAAATCTTTAAATGTATTTTTTAAAGTTTTGGGCCCCATTCTGTAGGTGATTAGTTAAAAGACCATCCTCCTTCTTCAACATAGCTGCTTATGCTGTTGTTCAATGGGTCTCCCAACAGTAGAGCTAGCCCACCTGCAGAGATGGTTGTAGTAAAGAATTTCTCTGGGTCAGAGGCCCTTGCTGTTGGCATTCAGTGTTGGTATAATAGGTCTGATGAAGGCCAGGCACAGTAGCATCCTGATTTTAGCACTGACAGCTAGTACTGTCATGATACCCTGAACAGATGCAGCTTTATGTCTTACCTGATTAACTAAACTAAAAAGAAAACTGCTTACCGTAAGTGTCATCTGCAGTCAGTGGCCCAATAGCCTCAGCTGGATCTGAAACACCAGCTGCATTTTCTGCAGAGACTCTGTAGTAGTAACTGGCTCCTGGTTTCAACCCAGTTACCTAAAAAGGAACAAATAAGCAATTGCAAATTAAAAATCATGTTAAATATTGTGAACACTGTGACATTGCACTCCATATGTTTTATGGAAATATGCTAATGAGTGTGACTATAATGTAACTGGAATATGCTTCATGCAAAAGGTCTCTTGTAAGGTATCATTACAAAACTTATAATCTACTGAGTGTGTTCATCCTTTTTGTATGTATGTATCATTCTTGTACTTAAAACTAGAAATATGAAGTATTACTCTGAAGTCCTATTGTAATTATGTAAAGTGTGGGCCATTAATGGTAGTTTAGAATCTTGATGGCTCCCATTGACTAAGACAATTGGTTGTAAATGGCTCCGTTTACTTGCAAGCCTTCCTGCGTTCCTGTGAGTCAGGCCGGGAAGAATGGAGGCTTGGGGTCTCACAGGACATGTGACCATGTCACCTGGTACTGGAATCCATCTTAAACCTGGTGCTTTTCCATTTAGAAGGAGGGGTGGGGACCCAGAGAGACAAAAGATTCCAGCCTTGTGCCAAAGCTATAAAAGGGGGTGGAACAGAACAAAGCTGCCAGTTCTGAGAAATCCCCTAGTTACCACCTGAGCTGGAACTAACAAGGACTGTATCGGGGGAAGGATTGGGACCAGACTAGGAGGGAGTCTAGTCTGTGAAAGAAGCTTATTGGAACATCTCTGAGGGCGAAATTTACCTGTATTCAATTTCTTAATGTATTAGGCTTAGACTTGTGTGTTTTGTTTTATTTTGCTTGGTAACTTACTTTGTTCTGTCTGTTATTACTTGAAACCACTTAAATCCTACTTTTTATACTTAACAAAATCACTTTTGTTTATTAATTAACCCAGAGTAAGTGATTAATACCTGGGGGAGCAAACAGCTGTTCATATCTCTCTATCAGTGTTATAGAAGGTGGACAATTTATGAGTTTACCCTGTATAAGCTTTATACAGAGTAAAACGGATTTATTTGGGGTTTGGATCCCATTGGGAGCTGGGTGTCTGGGTGCTGGAGACAGGAGTACTTGCTGAGCTGTTTTCAGTTAAGTCTGCAGCTTTGGGGGGGTGGTTCAGACCCTGGGTCTGTGTTGCAGCAGGCTAGCATGTCTGGCTCAACAAGACAGGGTTCTGGAGTCCCAAGCTGGCAAAGAAAACGGGCGCAGAGGTAGTTTCAGCACATCAAGTGGCAGTCCCAAGGGGGTCTCTGTGACCAGACCCGTCACAAACACATACTGAATATTTCATTTAAGAATGAATCACCTTACCTTATAAGTAAGATTAGGGACAAGTCTTGGATTACAACGGATCCAGTTGTCTGTTCCCTCTTCACGTCTTTCAATAACATAACCCATTATTGGACTTCCTCCATCTTTCAGAGGAGGCTCCCATGTAAGCTGCACAGATGACTTAGTTTGGTCTGAATGACTGAGGTTAATGGGAGGACTTGGTTTTTCTGAAAAGAATTTGAAGAAATTAGACATTATCAACTGGAAAAGGAGATTTGGTCTTACTATATATAAGTTGAACTATATCATCCATTGATACCTTAAATATTATTTTAAAGCCTTCCCCATAGTCCTACTATTCTTTTTTTTTTTAAAAAGAGATTGGTTCCCAATTTCAGAGCAGAATTACTTAGAAGAAGATCTGTCATTGTTATTCTTAAGAGTGGCTAATTTACCAAATGATCGCAAAATATTTCTGGTGAATTCAAAGAAGAAAAGTAGGAAGAGCTAACTTAGCTTACACTACTTTCTCTCCACACATCTCACCCATCTCTACTCCACTCCTGGTCTTTTCTGTACATATGCTGTACGAATGATCACAATTTCCTTATATTATAAAACAATCAACACTGTTAAGACTTTAATACTCACCAATTGGGTCCATAATTTTAACAGCTCGAGTAGCAGCACTTGGTTTGCCAACTCCAATCTGGTTTTGTGCTCTGACTCTGAAGTAGTATTCTTTGTTTTCCACAACATCAGTCATGGTAGCAGCTAATTCATGTGCTGCAGTGGTCATAGCGGGCTCCCACCTTATTGAACCTTTGTCACGCAATTCAACAATGTAGCCAGTAATTGGAGAGCCTCCATCATACTCTGGTGGCTCCCAGGTAAGTGAAGCACCAAATCTGTTCACATCAATAACTTCTACATTCAGAGGAGGACCAGGAACATCTGCATTTTATTTTTTGTGGGAGAGGGGGGGAAAGAACAATAATGCATGTTGGGAGAAAAAATGCAAAAACTAACTAAAAACATTATTTTGAGATTTTTTCAAAATTGTGGCTTACCAAATTTGCTCTTTGCTTCAACAGGTGTGTCCGTTTCCACTGGTTCCCCAGTGCCCACTCTGTTTTTAGCACTCACTCGGAAGAGGTACTCAACTCCTCCTCTCTGAAGTCCAGTAACGGTATATTCACAACTGTCAGCACGGTCAGTGGCCAAAATCCAGGTCTTACGTTTGATATCACGTCTTTCAATGACATAGCCAATGATTTTACTTCCACCATCACTTTCTGGTTCCTCCCAGGCAAGGCTAACTTCACCATCATATGTTTCAGTGACTTCTAAGTTTCTAACTGGACCTGGAACATCTGAAATTTATGTGAAAAGTATTTTTAGTATAGCTCATCTTTGTTTTTACTTTGACCTACAAGCAAAGAGTAAGCTGCTATAGGTTACGAATTGCACTGAGGTAGTTTATTCCTGCTTGAAATGAGGGTAGAACCCCACCATTGCAAATGATGGCATTTTCTTTCTACATGTCCCATAGAGCTAAACTGCTATATTATGACAATAGCTGTAAACAGAGCAAAATCCAGTGCAGACAAGGCCTTAATAAATGAAGAGCTTACCAATAACATCTACATTGATGTGTGCTTCAGCTTTGCCATGTTTGTTTTGGAGTATAATTTTGTATCTTCCTTTATCAGATTTCTTTGCTTCCAAAATTTTGAAGGTGGTGCTGTCAACCGTTGTATCAACTGTGTGTGTTGGCAGGCTTTCATCTTCTTTTAACCACTCGGCTTCTGCTTTTGGGTAGGCATCATATGGAACAACCATGGTCAAAGGCTTCCCAACATCAACCACAAGGTTTTGGTCAGCAGTCTTGATTCTTGGGGCAGCTAAAAAAGACCAGTGAGGCAAATGAGTGTTTAATATTTTCAAAACTATTCAATATACTTCTTGCATATTCAATACAGATTCTAACTCAGAAAAAGTAACGGGAGTTGTATATGAATCTGAAACAAACTATTAATGTATTCATGGAGTTGCCCCAAAGGGACGAATTCACACTGGCCAGTGTACATGGAGCACCTGATCCTGCATTGAAGTCAATGGGAGATTTACCACTGATTTCACTGGGCACAGAACCAAGACCTGGCTGAGTATAAGGGAGAAACTTTCCTGCATATATCTGGCTCACCCAAAACACAAAGAGGTCACTGCAGAGGCCTCCCCAATAACAACCACAGAGGAATATTACAGGAGGGGCCTAAAGGCCACAAGGCAAAATCCATGTATTTTTGCATGGTACCCTGAAATGCACAAAGTAATAATAAAAGCTAGTTCTAATATAGACGTTTTCTTTAGTAGATCTCAAAACACTTTACAAAGGAGATCAGTATTATTATCCCCATTTTACAGCTGGGGAAATTGAAGTACAGCTGTGAAATGACTTGCTCAAAGTCACCCAGCAGGCCAGTAACAGAGCCTAAAATAGAACCAGGGCTCCTGAGTCCCAGTACAGTACAGTTCTCTATCCATTTGGCCATACCGATGTGTGTGTGTGTGTGTATATATATATATATAAAAGTAGGGAGAGGCTGCTGTTGGGCATTAACTCAATGCACTTTCATGGTCTGATGCTGCAAACTGGCACATGAGCAACTTTACTCAAGTGAGTAACCCCACTGAAATGACTTTTTTTTTTTTTAAAGAGAACTGCAGCGGCACACGATGTATGTTCCAGATGGTCTTTACAGCATAATTCTTTCTTTTTTTTCTTTCCTTTGGAAAAAAATGTATACATTTTTCATATACAAATAGAAACTTCTGTTTGGCAATTTTCTTTTTTGACTGAATTATAATCCCAGTGGTCATGGAAAAGTAGTTTAATGAGATTCCAGATTGTCTCCACTTTACTACACATTCTAATCCAACCTTCTGAAAAGGTATATGAAATGTTACATAACTAGTGACAATATCTTTATTAACTAATCTCAGATTTTATAAGATAAATACAATGAAGTAGATGACTTACCAGCCAATTCAAGTTTAGCTCTAGCTTCTTTATCTTTGGCAATAAATCTGTATTCACCTTGGTCACGAGGCCTTATTTCGCACACCTGCAGCCTATGGACTTTTCCTTCACTCATCATCTGATGTTTGTCACCTTGGACTATAATCATGTTATTTCTTAACCACTTGACTTCCACTCCATCTTTATTCAACTCAGCCATGAAGATGACATCAGAGCCTGGAGCTTCATAAATATCTTGTGGTGGTCGGATGATCTCAATAGGAATTTCTGAAATAAATACCCATTAATTTGAAAAGTGTTTAATCTTTCTTCTAATTACTAAGAACTGGCAGAAACTCCTTTTTAAGTTTACATTTACCTTCAACAAAAAGTCTTGCCCTTGATTTCCTGTCATCTACTCCACAGGAATATTCACATTCATCCTCTAGTCTACAGTCTTTTATAATTAATCTGTGCAAATTTCCATCCTTCTCAAACAGATACCTTGACGGGGATAAGGGATGGTGAGAGAAATAAGTGAATTAAAACACAGAACAAACACCAAAACACGACAAACACATTTTGAAGTTTAACAAGAGAAGTGTGATAGAATGTGCATACTTTTTGCCTTCTCTGATTTCTCGTCCATTTTTGTACCATTTTACACTTGCTTTCTCTTTGGAAAGCTGGCAGGTAAAGACAGCGTCATCAAATTCAGTGACAGTCTGGTCCCGTAGGTGCTCAATGAAGTCTGCAGGTGCCTCTGTGATAAGGAGCTCTGCAACAGATTTGTCTTGTCCAGCAGTGACGGTGTATTCGCCTTCATCTATAAACCCGCAGTCTTTAATGATAAGTGAGTGTTTGTATTTGTCAACTTTGTACAAAATGCGTCTGTCAAATGTAACTTCCTCGCCATTCTTTGTCCACTGAAGGGTTACATTGAGGCGATTGACTTTGCACCAGAATGTGACTGATTTCTTCTCCATTGTCTCAATATCTTCAAGAGGGACAACAATTCTGAGATCCTCCTCTGTTGAAATGAAAAATAAAATATGGCTCATTTACATCCTTATTTAAATCAGCATTTGACATAATTAAATGTCTGTAACTTTTAAAATGCAAGTTACTTACCCAGGACTGTTAAGGCAGCAGAGCTCTTGACGTGTTCCCCTCTGGCGTTTGATAGTGAGATAGTATAGGTAGCTTGATCTGCAAAGTGTGCATCTCTGATTCTGAGAGTGTAAACTAAATCCTTGTGGACCATGATGGATTTTGCACTATCGAATATTGGCTCCTCATTTTTGTACCATTTAGCTTTGGCACCTTCTGTGTTGACCTCACAGTTAAAGACAAGTTCTTCTCCCTCTTTAACGACTTGATCCTTAAGTGGAGTTATAATCCTGAGTTTTTCTGAAATTGAGAAAAAATATTGCAGCTTTCATACTATATAAGAATAAAATAAAATGTGCCCACACCACTTACTAAAATAAACAAAAGCTTACCAATCACTTTTAAGTGTGCTGTTGCTTTGATTCCACCAACCATGATGGAATACTTTCCTTCGTCTCCTAAAATAGAGTCCTTAATGACGAGTAATCTCTTTTTGCCATCTGAAATGATGTCATACTTATCACCAGCCTCAAGTACTTTATTACCCCTCAGCCACTGTACTTCAAAGCCATCTTTGGATATTGAGCAGACAAATTCAGCTTTTTCTCCTTCTAGTACTTCAACATTTTGTGGTCTGGTAATGAATTCTGCTGCAAGTTCTGTAAAAATAAATGTTGAACATATATTATTTTTTCTGTATAAACAGAGCAAAAGAAAATTGCATACCCTTGTCTACCTGTTTTTTCTATGAAAAAATATACCAAAGTAATTTTCTTACCATGTACTTTGAGTTTGCCGGTCGTGCGAGTACTTGGAAGCCTACAGCTGTATTCGTCAGCATCGTCAAGGCGAGCATTATGAATTACAAGAATTCTCTTTCGGCCATCAGCAATTTGTTCATATCTACCACCTTCAGGTAATTCCTTATCTCCTTTAAACCAAGTTACTTCAGCACCGGGCTTAGAGACTTCACAAATGAATTTCACAGTGTCAGTTTCATTTACTTCGATATTGGGAAGATTTTTGGTGAAAACAGCTTCCTCCGCTATAAAAAGAAATTTAGAAGCATTTGATTAAAACAAAATGATCAAGCTATTGTTCTTCTTTCACATGAAGTATATTTAAGAGTAGATTTAGTTTTACCTATAACTGTTAGGATGCCCGAGGTTCTAGCTGTTTTTGCTTCACATGCATATTCTGCTTCATCTTCAAATAGACATTTGTTGACCACAAGAATATGCTGGGCACCTTTGGAAATTATGTCATACTTTTTGCCCTTTCTGATTTCAATGCCATCCTTAAACCACCGTACCTGTTTTTAAAGCAAATTGATGTTGTAATACTGTTATTAATGTTAATGCATTGCATCATCAATTTTAGCATTGTGTTACTTTGCAATAACATAAGATTGAGATTTTTAAAAAACAACAACAACCTCACACTGAAGTATTATTCAGATAATAAGAACATGATATTACAGACCTTGACATTTGGGCGGGAAATTTCACATTCAAACCGAGCAATCTCTTTTTCTTTCACTTCAAGGTCGGTAAGGGGCTTTGTAAAGTCAACACGAAGAGCTATAAGGAAAAAAAAAAATATATATATATATATATATATATATATATATATATATATATATATATATAAAAGTTGAGAATAATCATAGTTATGCAAGAATAAATCATTACAGATGATAGTAATATGATTATTAATAATGCTAACAACGAAGAGGTTAAATTACATGACTTACGTTCCACATTCAAGAAGCAAGAGGTCTTGAAATCCTTAGCATCACAGGTATATGTTCTAGCATCATCTAATGTGCAGCCATGAATAATGAGTTTTCTGACCCTGCCCTCAGCAATGATATCGTGCTTCTTTGTTTTGTGAATTTCATGTCCATTCTTGAACCATTTCACCTCTGCATTTTCTCTGGATACTTCACACTCCAGTACTGCAGTGGCTTCCTCCTCTACTGTCTGGTCCTCAAGTGGTTTAGTAAATTCAACTGGGGGTTCTAAAAGAAGGATAGAAATTAGAGATGGAGAACACCATAATTTTAGCCATCCAGCAATCAATACAGGATTATTCCCTACAATACATTCCTGAGTGTTATGTCTAATCTAATTTTAAATTACTCTCAAGTGATGGGGCTCCTAAAATTTCTACTGGGACAATAATCCACAAGGCTAAAAGATTATTCTGTTGGAAAATTCTTCACTATATTCAGTTTATTTTTCATTTTTTCAGTTTTAGCCTATTACAGTTGTAAAAACAAAGATGAGGATAAACAATTTCCTTGTCTCCTTGGTGCTTACAGTTTTAGGTACTTGTAAATCATTATCACAAGCCCCTGTACCTTAATTTGTTTAGCCAAGCTGTATGTATGTATTGTAGTTTTCATCATTTCTTATAAGTAATTCCCTGCAACCATTGCAATTGTTTTTGTGTCTCTTCTCTGAATTTGCTCCAGTTTATCAACTCCTTTCCAGTACTGAGATAACTAGAAGTGTATGCAGTGTTTTAGGTATGATCTAACCAGTTTAATATAAAGAGTATCCATAGACTTCCTAATCCATGGTGGATTAATAATCACCAGACAGATATAATTATGCTAACCAGTTTACCTTTTACAAAAAGATTTGCTTGTGTTTTGAAATCCTTTGCAGTCAGTGAGACTTCTCCAGCATCTGTTAACTTGACATCTCTGAGAATAAGCGAGTGTACTCTTCCTTCAGCACGTGTGACAACCTAATTAAACAAAAAAGCATTTTGTAAGTATCTACACTAAATATATGAGGACTCTTCAATTTAATGTCATTTACTCTTTATTATTTTTATTGGGTACATATTTTGGACAATTTCCTCCTACATATGCATGGTGGATCTAGGACACTTTCAAGATTTTTGATATATATATATATATATATTTCCCCCCCCTCTTATCTACACAGGCACTGGTATTAGAGTACTCCCACGCGTTCCAATGAGAGGAAGTATATGTCAAAATCTAAAGAAATTACATCATATATATAATAACTTAAAAATATATGTTCATATTCACAGTGTGTGTGTTTAAAATAGATTAATGACCTCATTGTGAATAAAACAAATAAATATACTTATTCCCCTTTGCAAGAATGCATTAATTGCTATCTTAGCTCATTGATTTTGTAAAATGGCACTTAATTGAGACCAAGTTTATTGTGAATTGGTGCTTATAAACACCAAAGTAAATATGGGCAGTGACAATAGCTTTATGGTGACAAGTGGGTATTCCTTGTGACTATGTCGGAAGTAAAAGCGATAGGAGAAAATGTGCAAGAACTGAAACTCTCCTTATACACACATTTTACTCACTGTGATAACATTATACCAGTATATTTTAGTAGCTAAGGACCCCTAGTGAAGGGAGTGCTCCATGATGGTCCAATGCTGCATCTACTCTTGAATAATCTCTTGTAGCTGCACTACTCTTAGCTCTACATGTATGCTAGGAGTGGACCCACCAGCATTACAACCACACAGAAGGCTCCCACTACCGACAGAATGAGGTTCATAAAGTATCTCCTAAAGAATGATTTTAAATTATTTGTAGGAAAGTATAAAGTCAAGCAATAGAAGTAGTTCTGGTAAGGTGAAGGCAAATGGGAAGTCTAAATTGAGAAGGAAAACAGAGGAGATGGAGTTGTTTCTGAGAATACTCATTATGCCCAAAAAGAAATATTTATATCCTTGAAACATTTAGCTGAAAGAAGTTCAGATGAAGTAATAAATTTGCTTGGCCAAGATAGTTTAAGGTAAAGAATAGTCAAACCTCAAATCCCATTTTCTTGTAGAGTCAGTTTGACTCTCGGAAACAATGGTGACAGTGTTTAAAGAGGTTATTTTAGAGGAAGTGATGGATCAAATAAACATGGAGCGCCTGAACGTGTATTCCTGTGCAACCAAATCTTTTGGTTGAAGCCAATACGAGCTGTGAGTGTGTAGGGGAAATCAGAATTAAGGTATAAAATCTCATTAAGTAGTTGAAATGAGTCAGAAAGTGGCCCAAATGGACAAGAATAAGATGATATTCCTTAATGTTTAATACTGAAGTTTCAGTATCTCTTACTATATTTTGCAAGTCCGTAACAATGATTAATCCACTTCATTGACTCAAATCCTTGCACATTTTTATTTCAAAATATGAAAGTGAATTTTACCTTGGTTTATTAAACCTCTAATCGGCAGAGTTTCAATTCTGTTTACAGATCTTTAAGTATAGCAATATGGATGACAGTTCTGAGTTTGGCTAAACTGAGTAAAACTCAGAAAGATCTCACTGAAAACAAGAGTCCTCTTATTAATATATGAAAAATCTACAGTAAAAATTAAACTAAACTTCAATTTGCATTAAAGAAACACCTACCAGCATTATTACAAATTCTGAAATTTCATTAACTTGTGTAATTCCTTAGACATTTACTTGTGTTTTCCTACAAGGCAGCTCTATTTAACTAGAGATCTGAAGGCATTACACATAAAATGAGTACCTAATAAAGAATGCATCCGAATAACTGCATCTTAAAAATTGTAACATATATTTTATATTTTTTATAATATATTCCCTACTGTTGGCAAACTTAAAATATTCAATTAACTACATTCCAGGCAGCTCAAATCTCAGAGCTAAGAGTCAGCACTTGAAGAAGGGTTAAAAATAGCTAGTGAGAAATGTTTGGCAAGCAAACCTGCCTAGAAAGTTATCTGGAAAGCCTGATCAAATGCCTGAAATGGAATTTCAATCTTCTTAATCCCCATATATGCAGAACTGGACCGCAGCTCTGCTTTCAGTGGAAAGAATCAGGAACTGCATTTATCCATAAAACTCACTCAAACTGCAACACACCTTAGCAGGAACCATTTCATACCCCTTGTGGCTGCGATTGCCAACAATTCAGGCACAAAAAGCTTTTTACTCTTGTGGTCAGTGTTTTGAAACCTTTTAACTTTTCTTGGTGTGATAAATACACATGCTATTTCAGATCCACTTTATTTACAGAAAAATACAAATTTATGTTTAAGTGAGAACACTGTACATCTGAAAATAGAAGCAGCACATTCCTCTGTCTTAGTGCTTCTGCTGCTGGAAGGAGGGAGGTAAGACATAAAGGAGAGTGGGGAGGAAAGGAAGAAAGGGGGAAATTAGGAGTGGAGGAAAGCAGGTGGCAGGAAGTCTCTTTACCTTGTCACTGGGTTCCAGTTTCTGTCCATGCAAGAACCACTCCACCACGATTCCCTCATAGGAGAGCTCACAGTCAAAGGTGGCTGATTCACCAGCTGTCACTGTTACATCCTTGAGCGGTCTGAGCAGGCCAATTACTCGTGCTTGGCAAGGGGGAGAAATCATCTTCACATTAGTCACTTCACTCAAGAGAGGGCTGCTGCCCTACCCACTAATCTCTATGGTGACTTCTCTCAAGAGAGAGAGACATGGTAATGCAAAGCTATTTAAATTCCTTAACTAGAGGGGGGCCACTTGGAGTTCTTAGGGGGAGGGTTGGGCACTGGAGATTCCCTATTTGCAGAGCCTGTTTCTTTACAATGAACAAGATCAGCAGGAAAGTTGCAGTGCATCTGTCTCCCTGCCAAGCCCTGCATGCCTCTTGCTAGATAAGGCATGTGCCTTCCAAAATAGCGAGTGCTAGGATTGGAGGGAGAGACAAGTGGTCTCCAACCATGTGATCTGTCCCTGTCCATCAAGCGCTTAGTTCTTTCCCCAAATGTTAGTGTGGTGGCATCCCAGCAATTGAAACCAGAAATGTCAGCACAGCAAAGCTTTTGGTTGTAATACTTCAGTTGCATAACAAATGATGACACAAGACCACCCAGAAGCCTTAAAGTCAATGTCCTTTTTCTCTTGCTCTAATAAAAAGAAATTATAAAAATTATATTTAAAAAAAATCTTAAACTAACAGGGATCAAGGTCATCAGTGACCGATACTTTAGAATCACTGTCCCTTCAAGGAGTGACCAGGGGCTTGGTGCAGTTTAGTGATTTAGCCACCCATTCCAAACAACCAGCTGTGTGATGTAATGATTCAGTTAGTTTCATTTTAATTCATTTCTTCTAATTTTAAAGACCTAGCATTCACTATATCTATTCATTCATATACAAATAAGACACTTACGTTTCACTCGAAGGTGAGCACTGGATTTGGCATTTGCTGCTTGGAAGTCCACTCCACCAGCTTGGTCCAAACGTACATTGTACAATACGAGGAAGTGCTTTTTGCCTTCCTCCTTAATTTCACACTCCTTCAAGAAGGAAAACAACAAAGTATAGAAGTAGTGAGCTGTGTTTATAGAATTTCCGCAGACACACAAAGTATATACTGTATGTAAAACAACACTCCTGTGCAGAATATTTTTTAGAGATACATGTAGCCTTGCTATATTATTTCTATATTATTTCTAAAATATCCATAATGTCTAGGCAATAGATACTTTTGAAATCTGAACTGCTACGAAATTGCCTAGTACAGCCAACAATTCAAATGATGTGTTTGCTCATAAATCCAATTAAGGATTATTTCCATTAGCTCTGCTGAAGATATACATTTATTCATGAACAATGCGCTGACGAAGTGGGATGTTGGGAAGAACTTAGATATATTGAAGACACTGGCGTGTAAGCACTAGCAATAGCAGGTGTCTGGCAATGCTAATGAACATATCAACAGTCTCTCATTACAAAAGATAGTTCTCATTTTAGATCCACGTTTCAATCTCTCTCTCTCTCTCTCTTGCAGACACAGAAACTTACAACTATCTCACTTTTCCTATTGTTTGTTTATTTCCATCAGGACTGCTGAATTCAGTGTTGCCAACTCTTAGGTTTTTCTAGGTTAGTCTCTCAATATTTGGTGTTTTTTTTTAAATCACCAAGAGTCATACAAATATGTAAGACTTTCAGCCTCAGTTTTGATTTTAAAAAGTAAGTTTCTAGCCTTCCTGGTTGTGGAGAAAAACTAAAAAATGTGAATCGAGTGCACCTAAAATCTCAAAAGCTAGAAGGTAAGTTAAAAGAATCTAACATGTATTTTTTTATCTCATAGTTGTTATGACTCTCTGTTCACACAGAAGTCTGGGCTTGATCAGCATTATGCTTACAGGTGATTGGTTCAGGGTTTCTCCTTTTAGTTTCCAGCTGGCGTGGACATCTTCCTCAGAGATTTCAGTATCAAAGCGGGCAGTCTCTGTCTCAATTACCTCCACACTGTACAGGTGGCGCAGAATCTTAATATCCCGCTCTGAGGGGTGAGACAAACAAAGGAACATTTGATGCCATCAGCCTTCAACAGAAACTCACAAGAAGAGCTTTACAACGGAGAGGCATTGACAAAACCACCCTACCTTCAATGTTGAGTTTGGCAGAGGTTTGGTCAGTGCCACAATCACAGGTGTATGTTCCAATGTCTTTCTTCAAAGCTTTCTTGAGGATTAGGATTCTCTTTTTGCCATCAGCCTTGACAACAACATTTTTTGATGGAGTTATTTCTTTGCCATCTTTCATCCATTTTACAGGAGCATCTGCTTTGCTAATTTCACATTGTAAAATCACTTCATCTCTCTCTACAGCAGTATAATCTTGAAGCTTTGCAGTAAAGTAAGGATCTCCCTCTGCAAATACAAGTTGAGATAAGCATATGACAGTTTTAATTGTTTTAAAAGCACAATTAGTCCTTTTAATAAAGTTTGTACCATCTTAGGCCATGCAGGATACATAAGGCATAGTCTTAAAGCTTTTTATTCCTGTCAAGTGTCTGAACAGAGGATTAACAACAATAAAAATTATAACACTGTTATTTTTCTGAGTGTCCGAACATTTTGATATATATTTATATTGGTTGTGGTGATTTGATTACAAAAGCCAGCAAAAACCTATTAGCGTAGCTATTCAAAAGCAGCACAGGAAGAAGTAAATTCAGAGTAATAATTGCTAACTTCACTGGAAAATATTGTGCTGGCTCTCCAAAGAATATAAAGTGCTTAACAGCTCCAAAGCACTGTACATATATTAATCAACAAATCCTCGCAACAGTTCTGAGAAGTTTTTAAATAATTAGTATTATCTTTTGTGGCAAACCCAGGACAAACAGCTACAAAGGGGGTAGTAATCAGTCCCAGGGGGTTAAAAAGGCCTCTCCCAAGCCACTGAGGAGAGAGAACCATGGGGAAATAAGGTTCAGCTGGGCAAGGGGTTACTAGGGAACTAATTAGGTTCAGCTGGCTCCAACTGCTTGGGACCTTTTTAAACCCTCACCGGCGTGGAAGGAGGGGGGAGAGAGAGTGAGAGAACCAGGGAAGCTGCCAGTAAGTTAGGAGCAGCAAGGCTCTGAACCCTTCCTGCAAGGAAGGCTGCACTCTGTCCCCAGAAGGGAAGATAAACAAGCACAAGGGGCTGACTGAGAACAGGAATAGCCAGCCCCTGTGCTACCTGCAAGGATTTGCCTTGCCCAAGCCGGTGTCTCCAAGGCTAAAAAGGACTGAGCCTGCTGCGGAGAAGAAGGTACTTTGCCACACTTGGTGTCAGAAGTGGGATGGAGTGAGGTGTTGTGGCAAGCCATCTCAGGGCAAGGTAAATCGCGCACACACACGCACGCACACGCACACGCACGCACACGCACACAAAAAATGGAGGACGTAGTGAAGGCGTTGATTCAGGCCACTGCGGCCCAACAAGAGGCTACCAGAGTACAGATGACAGCCCAGCAAGAGTCAGTACGTGTCCAACAGGAGACAAACCAATTGCTGATGAACCAGGCGGCCCAAGATCGAGCCACCCTGAATGATGTAGTGAACCAGTTGAAAGCCCTGACCGCGCTGATGCATGGGCCCCAGGGGACCCGGCCGCTACGCGCAAGCAACTATTTACAGAAGATGACAACGGATGACGCCCTGAGACCCATGGGCCGGAGAAGGTGGTGGAAATCCTGGTGTTGGACAGGTACATGAGGGGGTTGCCGCCGGGCGTACGAGGGTGGGTCCGCCAAAATGATCCCTCCTCATATGATGAGCTAGTTGCCCTTGTAGAGAGACACTTAGCAGCCCAAGAACTTTCTCGGACCCCCGGGGAAGGAAGGCGCCAGAATCGGAGACCAGTCTCTGCACCAAGGCCCCGGTTTGCCCTAGCGCCAGGCCGGACAATGGAGGGGAGGAAGGAGGCAGAAGAGCAGCCCGTGGTCCCGGAGAGACTTGAGGACTGGGGGAGAAAGACTCGAGAGATAAAGCCCAGCAGCCCGAAAAATAGGGGGCTGCCCCGAGCGGGGTACCGATGTTATGCCTGTGGCGAAATGGGGCATATCGCTGCCCAATGCCCAAATCTAGGAGAGCCTATGCAATGCGAACTGGGAGATATAGGGGGACCATGTGATCTAATAAGTCTAGTCGGGGTTGCGATGGTCCCTCATAGATACACTAGGCCAGTTAAGATGAATGGTATAAAGACCACAGCCTTAGTAGACTCGGGAAGTGCAATCACGTTAGTCTCGGGGAAGCTGGTCGGACAAGACCAACTATCCCGGGCCAAACGCTCGGGAATATCCTGTGTGCATGGAGATGTCAACTATTATCCAACCATCCCCGTAAAAATAGAAGTTTTCGGAAGCCCCACTAGGTTGACGGTGGGAGTAGTTCCAAAACTCCCCTACCCTGTCCTTATCGGACGAGACTTCCCGGGGTTTGATAGCCTACTCCCTGGGGAGAAGGTAGAAGAAAATAATGACCCTGGAACCCAGGGCGTGGCCCAGATCGTTAACCCTCCCCCAACCTTCCATGAATTTAGCCAGGATTTGTTCTCCCTGCCGGGGAAGTCCAGGAAGACTAAGAGGGAACGGAGGGCAGATAAAAGGAGGGGGACAAGGGTCCTGACCCAGTGCCAGAAGTCTACGCTTGTAGGGGAAAGAAGGGGCTCGACTGACAGTGGGACTGGGTCGGCGATCAACAACCCTATCGCCGGACCTGGTTCCCCAGGGGCTTTCCCCGAGGGGGAGACGGAGGTAGACCCCCCCGAGTTTAGACAAATGGGGACCGCACGCGGGAATTTTGGTCAGGATCAGGCCAATGATCCCATATACCACAATATTCTCAAAGAAGTAGTCGAGGTAAATGGGGTACCCGTGGAGGGGAGAGTTAAGGGCGCGGGGCCATATTATATGATTAAGAATGACCTGCTATACAGAGTAGTCCGGGTCCAAGAGCAAGTCATACAACAACTCTTGGTCCCACGGAAGCATCAAAGAGCCGTAATGGAGCTGGCCCACAGCCATCTGTTCGGGGGCCATCTAGGGGTAGATAAGACCCTGGATCGGATTCTACAGAGGTTTTTTTGGCCTGGCGTTTATGCAGCGGTCCGACGATATTGCACATCCTGTCCAGAATGCCAGATACATGGGCCCCGACCCCACTTAAGGGCCCCTCTGGTACCTCTGCCAATTATCGAGGTCCCATTTGAGCGTATAGCTATGGACATAGTAGGACCATTGGAAAAGTCAGCCCGGGGCCATCAATACATTCTGGTAGTACTAGATTATGCCACCCGATACCCCGAGGCCATACCCCTACGGAATACCACGTCCAAGACCATAGCCAAAGAATTAGTCCAGATTTTTTCCAGAGTAGGAATACCTAAGGAGATCCTGACGGACCAAGGGACCCCCTTTGTGTCTAAGCTGATGAAGGACCTGTGTACAATGCTCCACATACGGACCCTTAGAACATCGGTCTACCATCCCCAGACCGATGGCCTGGTCGAACGCTTTAATAGGACATTGAAGAACCTGTTACGTAAAGTGGTTAGTCGTGACGGGAAAGACTGGGACGCCCTGCTGCCTTACTTTCTGTTTGCCGTACGGGAGGTACCTCAGGCTTCCACTGGATTCTCCCCCTTCGAGCTGTTATACGGTCGCCACCCCAGGGGCATACTGGACCTGGCTAAAGAAGACTGGGAAGGACAGCCGAACCCTGGGAGAAACGTTGTTGAACATGTGTTGCAGATGAAAGACAGAATAGCCCAAGTCACCCCCCTTGTGCGCAAACACATGGAGAAGGCCCAAGGGGCACAACGGACAAACTACGATCGCCGAGCAACGACCCGGAAGTTCCAGGTGGGGGACCGGGTGATGGTGCTCATACCCACGGCCGAGAGCAAGCTCCTGGCCAGGTGGCAGGGGCCATACGAGGTAATAGAAGCGATAGGAGAAGTCGACTATAAGGTCCGACAGCCGGGCCGCCGGAAGCTGGAGCAGATCTACCATATAAATCTGCTGAAACCTTGGCACGATAGAGAAGCTCCGGTGGCTGCACTGGGGGTGCCATCCCCTAAAAGCAACCAGCCCGACCTGGTGGGGATATCCCCGGAGTTGACTCCGGAACAACGATCAGAAGTGATCAGCCTGATCAAACGCAACCAGGATGTGTTCTCCGAAAAGCCGGGCAGGACTACGGAGGTTCACCATCACATCCTCACGGAGCCTGGAGTGAAAGTGAACGTTAAGCCATACCGGATCCCAGAGGCCAAGAGAGAAGAGATTAGGACAGAGGTCAGGAAAATGCTGGCCTTAGGAGTCATTGAAGAATCTCATAGCCAATGGTCCAGCCCCGTCGTTTTAGTGCCTAAGCCGGACGGCAGTATGAGGTTCTGCAATGACTTCCGCAAACTCAATGAGGTGTCCCAATTTGATGCCTACCCTATACCCAGGATAGATGAGCTGATTGACAGATTGGGAAAGGCACGGTTTATGTCTACCCTTGACCTTACCAAGGGCTATTGGCAGATCCCCCTGGCCAAGGCCGACAAGGAGAAGACCGCCTTTGCAACGCCAGAAGGTCTATATCAGTACACTGTTCTCCCCTTTGGGTTGCATGGGGCCCCCGCTACTTTCCAACGGCTAATGGACAAACTGTTGCGACCCCATGGGAAGTACGCGGCAGCCTATCTCGATGACGTCATCATATATAGCCCCGACTGGGAGACTCATGTGGAGAAGGTGGAAGCGGTCCTGGACACCCTCAGGAAGGCAGGGCTGACTGCCAATCCCTCCAAATGTTTGATTGGGTTAGCTGAGGCTAAGTACCTTGGGTATATAGTGGGAAGGGGCGTGGTGAAGCCCCAGCTCAACAAGTTAGAAGCTATACAGAAGTGGCCCCGACCACTCCGGAAGAAACAGGTCAGAGCATTCCTGGGACTAGTGGGGTACTATAGGCGGTTCATTCCCCACTTCGCCACCAGGGCATGCCCATTAACGGACCTAACAAAAGCTCGGGGCCCTGACATAGTAAAATGGTCCGCTGCGGCCGAGGGCGCTTTTTCGGATCTGAGGACGGCCCTCTGCACAGACCCCGTACTAGTAGCCCCAGACTGGGGGAAGGAGTTTATCCTACAAACCGACGCCTCTGAAGTAGGGCTGGGAGCGGTGCTTTCCCAAATGGTCGGAGATGATGAACACCCCGTCCTCTTCCTCAGTAGGAAGCTCCTACCTAGGGAACGGAAATACGCCGTGGTGGAGAAGGAATGCCTGGCTGTGAAATGGGCCATAGAGAGCCTCCGCTACTATCTACTTGGACGGAGATTTACCCTTGTCACAGACCATGCCCCTTTGCAGTGGATGCACCAAAACAAGGACAAAAACGCGAGAGTAACAAGATGGTTCCTGTCGCTTCAACCCTTCCACTTCACAGTACGACATAGGTCTGGGACCCGACATGGCAATGCGGATGGCCTGTCGAGAGTGCACTGCTTTCCGACCCAAGTAGCCCAACCCCGTAGTGTTGAGCAGGGGGGGGGGGGATATGTGGCAAACCCAGGACAAACAGCTACAAAGGGGGTAGTAATCAGTCCCAGGGGGTTAAAAAGGCCTCTCCCAAGCCACTGAGGAGAGAGAACCATGGGGAAATAAGGTTCAGCTGGGCAAGGGGTTACTAGGGAACTAATTAGGTTCAGCTGGCTCCAACTGCTTGGGACCTTTTTAAACCCTCACCGGCGTGGAAGGAGGGGGGAGAGAGAGTGAGAGAACCAGGGAAGCTGCCAGTAAGTTAGGAGCAGCAAGGCTCTGAACCCTTCCTGCAAGGAAGGCTGCACTCTGTCCCCAGAAGGGAAGATAAACAAGCACAAGGGGCTGACTGAGAACAGGAATAGCCAGCCCCTGTGCTACCTGCAAGGATTTGCCTTGCCCAAGCCGGTGTCTCCAAGGCTAAAAAGGACTGAGCCTGCTGCGGAGAAGAAGGTACTTTGCCACACTTTGTAAACATAGAAATGGAGACACAAAGAGATTCAGCTGACTTGTCAAGAGCACACACTGTGTTTGTGGCAGAGCAGGGATTTGTAAACAAGACTTTCTGATTCCAATAGTGTGTTCTTTTTTCAGGAATACATATAATATCCAATATGTAAATTCATACTGAATAAAAGTAGGATACACTTACCAATAACCGTGAGTTTAGCTTCAGAAGATTTGTGCATAGCTTCCACTCTGATCTGAGAAGTGTCATCAATAGAGAGATCTTTAAATATGAGTGTATGGAATTTGCCATCGTCTTTCATTGAAACCACCTTACTGGTATGCAGTCGTTGGTCATTCTTGAACCAGGCAACAGGGATATTGTCATGAGACAGTTCTACAGTAAACTCTGCAGTCTCACGCTCCTTTGCTGTTACATCTTTGAGAGGAGTAATGAATTTCAGACGAATGCCTAAACAAACAATGTGTCTCATTAATGATTATATTTATGTAAAAAACAATTGAAAGACAACTATCCAGTGTATTATCTATAGAAGCATCAAGTCAAACAAACCTTCAATGATCAACTTGGCACTTGTTCTTTTATCTTCAGCTTCAAACATATATTTAGCTTCATCCTCAAATGCAACTGTCTTAATTACCAGGGCATGTCTTGTGCCCTCTGAGATAATTTCAAACTTCTCATCACCCGCGATCTCTTGTGTTCCTTTCAACCAACGGAAAGTCTTGGGTTCCCTAGACACCTCACATTCAAACTTGGCCTCATCCTTCTCAAAGACCTTGACATCACTGAGTGGAGTGATAAAGATGAGAGGTAGTTCTGAAATCAGAGAAGATCATTACAAGTTCAGAGATGCATTTATTCTGGCTTTTTTATTGGTAGATTTAATAAGAAAGTTTTGTATGCACTGAGAATGTCGCCACTATACCTTTCACTTTCAGATTAGCTGCACTTTTAGCATTTGCAGCCTGGAAGGACACTTCTCCAGTCATATCCAGTTTGCAATTATAAAGGATAAGAACATGCTTCTTCCCATCTTCGATTATTTCACAGTTCTGGTTTGTAGGAGGAAATAAATATAATTTTTCTAAGCCATCATCCATCACATGTTACTATGGGGAATTTTTATTTTTTAAATGTACATTGTGATTTAAAAAATAATGAAAGAGGCTTACAGGTGAAGGTGTTAAAGTTTCTCCTTTTAACTTCCATATGGGGTGGACATCGGGCTCAGAGATTTCAACCTCAAAACGAGCTGTTTCACCAACAAATACCTCCACTCCATACAGGGGGCGCTCCACTTTTATTATACGAGCTGGAAGCACAAAAACACAGGTCAACTTTACTGTATTAAGCTATATGTTACAAGGTTTTCAGCTGCGGTCCAGTCGGAAAGGTGTGGCCACTTACGCTCAATGTTAACATTAGCTTTTGTCTTGTCAGTTCCACAGTCACACTCGTAGTTGCCCTTATCACCATCTTCAATCTTCTTGATTTTTAGGATACGGCGTGTGCCCTCGGTCTTTATGGAGATTCTCTTGGAAGCTGTAAGCTCTTGTCCATCTTTGTACCATTTCACCGGTACATCTTTGCTAAGTTCGCATGCCAGAACGACATCATCTTTCTCAATAGCAGAATAGTCTTGTAATTTCACGGTGAAGTATGGATCGGCCTCTACAAATGGCATGTTGGTTGTGAAACAGTTAGTAAACTTGCAATCAATATATAATTGAAGGCATATTGAAACGTAAGAAGTTATTAAAACAAATGTTTTGTCACTGTTCCTTTAAGAAATTGTTTATATTAAGTGGTGGTAATACTTTACCTAAGACTTGGAGCTTTGCACGAGTGTGCAAGCCCTTGACTTCAGCCTTTATCTCAGAGATATCATCAAGTGTCACTTCTCTCATTTCTAATTTGTGAGTCTTGCCTTCTGCATGAATCAGAACCGTTCTGCCTGTGTGGAGTTTTTTGTCATTTTTGAACCAGGTCACTAGCATATCTTCATGAGAAAGCTCGAACTCAAAGTAAGCCGTTTCCCCTTCTTTCACTGTTTGGTCTTTTAGAGGTGTGATGAACTTCAACCTGACACCTATAATTAAACATTACTAGTCAGTACCTTAACATTAGGCTAGTGAAGTTCTAGAAGATGTGCTCTTTAATAATTTTCACATCGTCTCTGCTCATAATGAGATACTTGCCTTCCACAAACAATCTTGCTGTACTCTTCTTCCCTTCCACTTCAGCGGTGTATTCTCCTTCATCATCAAACTGTGAATCATTGATTACAAGGATGTGTTTCTTTCCATCTGCAATGATATCGAATTTGTCTCCGACTTTGATGATGTCAGTGCCCTTAGACCATATAACATTGGCTTCCCGGGTGAGGACACATTCAAATCGAGCCTGACGCTTCTCGGGAACAGTGACATCTTTTAGAGGCACAGCAAAGTCAAGTTCGATTTCTAGAAACAAAACAGAATTAATTTTTTTCAAGCACTCAGTGTGAACTTGGACTAAGTGATACTATACTCTATTTGCTAGTACAGTGTACCTTTCACTGTCAGGATGGCTGTAGTGAGCGCATTGAGTGCTTGGTAGAGGATTTCACCAGCCTGGTCCAACTTGACTTTGTGTAAGGTTAGGAAGCGTTTTCCTCCGTCAGCTTTGATTTCACAAGTCTGGAGAAATTACATTTTTTAGTAAGAAAACTGGTATCCTAAATACACAATATTGGACTGTGTTCACAAAAAAGAAACACTCCAAATCTTGTTTTACACTCAGGGAATAGTTGCCTGTTAGAGAACAGTATTGCTACCAAATCAAAATGATTTTACTCAGAAGGAAATTTTAAAAAGTAAAATAAAATACATTTCTTTAACGCTCAACTCCTATTTTTAACTTTTAGGCGCCCCTCTAGCAATTTACATGGGCCTGGATATTTTTGTTGTGATGTGAAGCCTTGCAAATTATTTTATGTTATTTGTTGTGAAACATAGTTCCTTGAGGAGGACCACATTTTCAATCATCATAAAACTTAACCTCTCTAATTTCTGTGCTGGAGCACTGGATGACTGCAGAGACACAACAGACCAGCAAAAATTTTACAATGTGACTAACATAAAAGTTTGTGGAACTTTCTCACAGTATTCTCATTTTAAATGAACTGCTTTTTTAAATGGGAGGATGCTTACAGGTGAGGGCCTCAGGATTTCTCCTTTCAGTTTCCATTCTCCAGGAATATCTTCCTCAGAAATTTCTGTGTCGAAGTTTGCTGTTTCTTTCTCATAAACTGTAACATTCTCCAGTGGTTTAAGCAGCTCAACCTCACGCTCTGAGATGCACAAGCAAACATGTGTAACATAGTCAACGAAAGTTTTGATACAACTTTACAGCAGTTCAAGTTTTGAATATTCTTGTTTTGAAAGGATGAAAATACTGGCATATACAATAATTACATATAATATTCAGAAAAACTTCCTTACCACCAAGGGTCAGTTTAGCTGCATATCTGCGACCTTCAACTTCCACTGCATATTCACCAATATCTTCAGGTGTCGCATTCTTAATTTTGAGGTAAATGAGATTTCCTTCTTTCAAGATCTCTGTCTTTTCAGTTGGTTCAGCTGGAATTTCCTCATCTCCCTTGTACCATTTAAAATTTGGTGTATCCTTGACAAGATTGCAAACAAAAGTAGCTGTACCCTTTGGTTTCACATGCTGGTCTCTTATAGGTTTCACCAACCAGTCTCTTATCATTTCTGCATGAGAAAAAGTTAATTAAAAATTAGGGTTCAGAGGCTATTAATACATATAAGTGGGTTCATAAATGAGAGAAATAAGGGCTTCTGAAATTTAGGTTATTCCAATAATAGAAGTTGTCATATGCAACCAGAGTAGAACATTTCCCAAAGACTTGTTCGCAATTTATGGAGGGCAGATGGATAGGAGTGTCTATATCAGGATTGCCAAAAAACCAAAGACCCTCCAATAAATCATAGCAACTTATCGGGGAGCTGAGAGCAATCCATATATTTGCCAAAATTATCTACTAATTTTCAGCAGATAAAATCCGCCAAATAGGAGTCCACTTCCAACAATATTGATGAAATCTGGTTAATTCTGGCATAGAATTTCGAGCACTACTCCCCACTGATCCCGACTGGGAGTTCCACATGAGGATCAATATGACCCTAATCCTATAAAATGATAATCCTGATTCATCTCTCTTTGAGTAGCAGCTTTTCCTATAACTTCCGTGGGAGTTAGGCCCTAAAATACCAAGAGTGAACATTTCAAAATGTGTTAAACAAAGGTGAAGAATAATGAACCCATTACCTAAGGAATAAAAATACGGTGACCACCCTTTTGTGCTCCTTTTCAGGTACCAATCAAGTCAAACTTTCCTAATTTTAAAGCACCCCAAACATGCACACAAATTCAAAGGAGAAAATTTAGAGTTTGATTCTGATTGCTTACCTATTACTTGAACAACAGAGTCACATTTGAGGTCAGTATCTTCTACTGTCACAGTATAAGTGCCAGCATCAGAGTCATCTGCATCAGTGATAGTGAGGGCGCGTTGCAAACCAATAATATTCAGAGCGTACTTTCCAGGCTTATCATTTATGATCTTTCCATCCTTCCTCCACACCACATCTCTCTCTTTGTTCAGCTCACAGCTCAGATAAAATGGCTGCCCTTTGACCACTGTGACTTGTTCCTCAAGAGTTTTCACAAAACGCACTGGTATTTCTGTGGGAAGAGGGAAACATATTTTGATGCATTTTATTTCTTATACAGCATAGAGACGCACTGCATATAGAATGAAAATATGAAATGATCAATGGAAATTATGATATTTACTGAAAACTCACAATATACAAACATATTTAAAGCTGTAAATTATAGCTATCCTTTAAGTTGTTGAAGAATCTGAAGCATATTCAGGGTGCAAGGAAATACCTTCAACAATGAGTTTAGCTGTGGAGGTCTTTTCTTTGTTTCCCAGACGTAGCACACAAGTGTACTCGCCGGAGTCTGAAAGCTGGACATCAATAATATGCAGCTTCCTGTCTTTGCCATCTGCAATAAACCGGTGCTTTGGGCTCTCTCGGATGTTATTTCCGTCTTTCATCCAGCTGGTAAGTGCAGTAGAGGGAGAGATAAGAACCTCAAAGATTGCAGAAGAGCCAATAGATTCAGCTTCTTTCAGCACTATGTCCTTCATTTCTTTGACAAACTTGAGTGGCACAGCTTTAAGTTGGTAGGTGAAGGGTGGCTCCTCAGGAGGTTTTTCACCACCACTGCCCGGCCTTAGTTTCCTCCTCTCGAGTTCTGCAGGGGATGGTGTCTTCTTGGCTATAAGTCAGATGTAGGGATGAATAAACTCATTCCAATTTAGAGTTTTGCTTGTATGCATGCTGTAGAAACTGGGCTGAATGAGGTTCATGAGCCAGACGCTTAGTTGCCAGTTTGACAAAATTGACAGTGATGCAATTAGAGCACAAAAACTGCACAATCAAACCTAGATTAAGCAGTCCACAATTCTACCTGGACCATGTTAAAAGCTGGGGTGCCGTGCAGTTCTTCATGCTCAAAGTTTCAACTGGGTTAAAGCATCCATTCACTTTTGTTATGTCTTAAACACCCACACTGAGATTTGATATGCCCTCCTTTACAGTTTTCCTCTTTGATTACAATGTATTCATAGTAAAGCTTAATTTGCTTTGTCCAGAATGAGGCAGAACATAATCAGAATCATAAGTCTCTTTATTTAATCTGAATGGCAACATTTTAGAGAGATTTTATTTAAAGTTTAATATTAATCTCTATTCTAAATTTGTCCATCATTTGTGTCAAATATGACAATATAAGCAAGGTTAAGTTTCATATCCTGTGTTAGTGGCTGAATCACATGGATTTTTAAAGATGATTTAATTAAAAATGTAACTTCAGAAATAGGAACAAATATTGTCTTGGCAAAAAAAAGAGAGAGAGACACAGTTTAGATGAAACTTTATCAAATCCTTGTCATTCTAAGTCATATTTGGGAAGTCTGCTGTACAATCATTTACACCACAGAAAGCTGAAAGCATTCATTATCTTTAGAATTTTATACATGCAAACTTTACACTGTTTGTATTTTATGATAATTTTTCTTACCTTTAATAGGAGTTTTAATCTTGCCAGGTTCCTCTTTTGATGCTTTGGGCTCTGCAGTAAAACAGCAATAGTATTAGCAATGTATTAAGTCTGGTTAAGTAGATGTATGCATTAACATTAAGATAAAAAATCTTTTAAAAAATGACATTTTCTCTTTCTTCTGCCTCCATACATACATATACTCATACAGCAAGGAGAAGGGTGTAAACATATACATTTTTATACAACATATACTGTCAATAGTTAGACTGATAGTGAATATTTTGAAGTATAGCATCTAAAACTGCATATCCTGTGGTAGATATTAAAAAGTGGAGCTTAGGAACCCTCCCTTTAACAGTATTTTGTTCTGTCGAAAAACTCGGTCATTTTTTAAGACTCGCTGTGAAGTGGCCATTCACTAACGTAAACTCTCAGTTACGGGTTTTTTAATCAAATGTAAACAAAAAAGCTGTAAATGATAAATAAAATGGTAATCATCAATTATGGGCAAAACAATGAAACTTTGTAAAATAGATGATTTCTCAAAGGACAGTAGTGGAAGAAACTGCCACTTAGCACGCTAGAACCTGTCTTTCCTGCTCTAGTGAGGCACTACACAGAAGTATAAATCTAAATACCCTTAACAAGAGACATTCATAAACTACTGCATGACTACCCAACCACCAATTGAAATGAAGGCCATTTCAAAAAATTGCAGCCCACACAAATGTCACTGCCTCCAAAGAACACCGATACCTTGACTATCAAGTACCAATAATAAAAAGCCATGTCTGACCCACCCACCAGTAAATTGAGGTAGCTCAGATCTCTTTTTCAACCTTTTTTGACAGCTTTTAAAAGGTAACACGCATATTGTAAAAACCAAGCCAAGAAATATATTAATCTATTCATGAAATACGTGTTCAAAGGTAGAGGACTATGCTTAAAAGTTAGGGATGATTTATCATAATTCATATGTGTTTCTGCTTCACTCTGCCATTCATGAACTATTGTTTGCAGTGTTGTTGTATCCATGCTGGTCCCAGGATATGAGAGAGACAAGGCCGCTGAGGTAATATCTTTTATTAGACAGAAGTTGGTCTCCCCCACCTTGTCTCATTCATGAATTATGACAGGTCGCCCCTTACTTTTGAAAATATTTCCCACATCACACTTCCCATTATCCTGGATTCTGTATATGTGTATACAATGATTGTTTTAATGTTTGAGCAATATGAAATGCAGGACACAGAATTCAAGAAATGATAAAAAAAGAGGTGTAAATGTGAACAATTTGTGTGAACCACTCTGCAATTTTACAGTAACAATATATAGATGATTTAAACTAACATTTAAAAATAATGTAAAAATAATACAATAAACACAAAAGATACGGATGTATGTTCAGATGATACACACTAGAAGACAAACTAGTGACAGATATTTGAATACCTGTTCAGAGAATTGATGCATTAGATGGAGATACAAAAGGTACTGAAGGATACAAGCAGACTGACAAATAAACACAAGCAGATAATGATGAGAAATGGTGTTTTCTTCCAAAGCTTATATGATGAGCCATCTGTGGAGAAGTTTGGCAGCAGCCTTCTCACCTAGCTTTCCACAGCTTCTTTCAGCTCCTCAAATTAATCCAATTGCCAGTCATCTTCTGAAACTCTACCATGCTCGGTGAGATCCAGTCTCCAGTCTTCTCTCTCTTCTGTAATGGAGTGATAACTTTACCTTGGTGGGCATTCTATTACAAGACAGCTTTTGGTCCAAAGGCTTTGTTTTCGTCTCTGTTTTCTTGGTGACAGGAGTACATTTTTTACTGCCACGTTATGCTGCTATTTTATCTGACATGTCTTCTGCAACAGAGAATTCTCTTCCAGAAAGCTTGAGTTCCTCTATATTTAAAGGAGATTTGTGTCTTTCAGTTTAAGATTTGCTCACTGTTTTTAAGAGCTGAGGTTTCTCTTTGGGAGATAACTTTTTAATATTGTTTTTTTGCCCTCATCCTTTGACATCTAATAGGACTTTCCTTTACTGATTCAATTCCATCGCTTTTTTCAAATTGAGCTATTTTGTCAAGGTCTCCTAAAGAAATCTCAATGTCTCTACCATCTCCCAGAATCACCGTTTCAAATTCTTCTTTTCCTACAGACAGCTTTTCCGGGGTTTTAGACTGTGTATCTTTGTCTTTATCTAAGAAGGTCCTAGAAGGAGTTTTAACTTTCTTAACTGGCATAAACCTTTTTCCTGCTTGCCATGTAAAGCTACCTGTTCAATCATTGATGCTTCTGAATCTCTCTCCTCATTTGGGTTTCAGTGGACTCTCTTTCGTCTGCAAACATTTTCCCTTCTATTTTCATTTCTGCATCCTGTGGCTTGAGAACTGAATCTGTAAAGATTCTGTCAGCCTTTTTGCTGGGAATCACCTCATCTTCAATGAATTTCCCAATGCCCCCATCACTTCTCAGTACAGCCCCAGTATCCTCAGAGGATTCCAGGGAACCTTATTCTGCCATTTTACAGTCAAGATTTTTGTCAATCTCTTCTTTTTGAAAGGTATCTATTTTCTTTACTTGTTTGGTGGGAACCAGGATTTCTTCAGCTGTAGGAACATCAGCTTTCTTGAAAATAAATTTCCCCACTTTCTGAGTTTTCTTGTTTATGTCACGCTCCTTCATGAATTTACCCAAAGGGACTTTTTCAAACCTCTTCAGAGTGACATCTTTCTTCTCTCCCTCACTTGTTATCAGAGGTATTTCAGGTACTACTTCTTCAGTGGCTTCTGTAGTATCCATCACATAATCTTTTATGGCAATTTCTTCAGGTTGCAAACTTATTTTATTTTTTTTCTCTCTTTTTGGAACATCTCTCTTATTCTGAATCAAGATATCAGACTTTCTGGGGGCATCTTCAGGGAGGGAAATTAATGCATTTCCCTTTTCTTTTTCATATGTAGGAAACTTTTCCCTTTCTTTGGATGGAATGCTAGACTCTTCGGGGAATCTCTCATTTTCATCCTTCCCATGAACCTCTAATTTAATTTTATTCCTCTTTTCTTCTCTGGCACTTCTTTCAATGTGTTCAGATGCTATGTAAATGGGCTTTGGTTCCTCATGGGGTGTTCTTATTTTAGCCTTTTCAAAGGCAACCTGACCTATTGCAGGCACTCTCTCATCTTTAACCATAGGATTCTTCCTTGAAACTACAGTTATTACTGTATTACTTTTGATTCAGCTTCTTGGGCAACCATTACAAATTGTTTAAGAACCTCTGTCTCTTGTTTATCTTCCTCTGGTTTTAATATTCTATCAACTGTTTCATTTGAGATGTTCAGCTCAAATGCTTCTTCTGCTCAAATGTCCCTGCAGCTGCCTTGTGGCAACACAGGGGCCTAGTTATCTCAGGGCTATGGAGCCTTTCACCCTTAGGTTGCCAGTTCAAATCCAGATCACACTAGCAGTAGCTGAAAATTGTTATTCTGTGATGTTGCCTGGCAACCTACATGGAGTTTTTGAATAGCTGTCCACATCACCAAACCAATATCAAAATGGACACTAATTGCATGCTTCACAAATGGTCAAGGACTGAATAAAGAGAATTAACTGCACTCTCATTTTAGAATGGGTCCCCTCTGGTTCATGGTTGGGCCACATAGTGATGGGGAAGATTGTGTTGTTGTTGCTTGTGCTACAGCAGTTTCATGGATGAAGCTCCTAAACTGTAAGCACGTCAGAGAGGGACGGACTATTCAGATGTGGTTGTACACAATGGGTCCCTGACCCTGGCTGAAGCCGCTGGATGCCACCCTATATGAATACTAAACAACAATAGTAGTGCCAGAGAGCTTCAGTGCTATTGGCACCTTTGCCAGAACTCAGGAAATAGAAAACAAACCCCCAAAACAGCAAACAAAACAACATAGTCATCCTTGCCCAATATGTACAACATAAATGTATTTTTGCTGTACACATAATATAACAGGCATACAACACATACAGATGAATGCCTGAACATACAGAACAAATATCAAGAAATTAACAGAATATATACATTTCATTAGACAAGTTAAGTACGTCTCATCACCCACACTGAAGAGCATAGACTAGACCCCAATTGTATAGCTTTGGGGCAGGAACTATCTTTCTTATTATGTGTGCAGTGCCTAGTACAATGGGAGCCTGATCCCCCACATGGGGGGTGGGAAGGCTTTAAGTATATGGAAATAATAAATGATCAGATCCCACAGCCCTTAGGTGTCATGTTGTCTTCAGTGTATATAGTCACGTAAGAAATGGCTGCAGGATGGTACTGCAAATTAGCAAACACTCTACAGAATCCATGTTAATACCTGCTTTCTTTCCAACCACTGGAGTTGTCACTGGAGCAGCAACAGGGACTGGCTCGGCTGGTGGTTTGGGAGATTTTAGAGCTGTAGAAAGAATTAAAATGTATTAATTAATTGATTTTAATGTATATGTTTATTAAAACTTATTACATAGCACTTTCTCAAGTGCGCTATAAAGCATGCATTTACTAGATCCTCACTCACAACAAATACTCAGGAAATATCCTTCACTCCTGGTAGTGCGAACAGTTAGCCAAGATATTTGCTTAACACACTTTTAACTGGAACCAACTCAATGGTAAAAGGCAAGATGTACAGGGAAATGTGTGTACAATTATTTATGTTGAAAGGACTCTTACCTACTGCGGGTTTCGGTTCAGGAAGTGGGATAGCTGCTGGCTTAGGTTCTGGCACTTTAAACACACAATAACCAATAGGTTAGTATAAATATTTTATAACCTTATTTCAAAATACAAAAAAATCATAACGGAGAAGTGCAAAATGTTAGTGAAACTTTAAAACACAGACAATTAATAGAAGACAGACTTTTTTATTTTATTTTTTTAACTTGCAAAATCCACTGATGAAAGACAGAAGGGCAAATACATATACAGCAAGATGCAGAGCTCTCAATGGAATAACAATGGAATTAAATTCTTTAAGCACTGAAGAACTAAAGAGGAAATAAGACCCAGAAGAATGCAAAGAGGCTAAAAAGGACAATTTTTATGGCTGAATGATATTAATGATTAGTTTAGCTTATATAAAATGGTGTTCACTGATGGATGCAGTTTAGTTGCAGATATAAGGAAAAGAGCACCACACATTTGGTACCTTTCTCTGGTTCAGGCGGTTTCTCCTCTTTTTTCGTGACAGGTGGTATCTCAATTTTCTTCTTGGGAACTTCTGGCTCTTTAAAATATTATTTTTATTTTGAAAGATATGTTTAAATTCCTTGACTACCCAGATACATTAACTGAAGTAATTTTAATATAACTAGAGTGGTTTAATATGACATCAGAAATTTAGTCAAGTTCTATATATGTGTTTAAGATTTTCAGTTGACCTTAGGTTTAAGGTACATATATATTGTTAACAATCTAGATAAAACTAGAAACAGAAAACAGACAGTAGGACATGCAGTTAAAAGACCATAATTGGATCAACTGTGGTTTATGCTTTCTTACATTTTAGTTTACATTATAAAACATTTTTAAAGTTCTCTTTTAGACTCAGAAAGAGAAATAGCCACCAAGGTTCACAATTCCAATCTGGACCTAGATTTTCCCAAAGTTTGGGTATATTTTTAGTAAAAACTTAAACTCAGCATATTACAGGCGTGGAGGACATTTGCACAATTCTGATCTGAATCCAGGTTTAGACACTAAGCCCAATAAATTGCTAATCAGAAATAGGATTTTGGTTTGGGTCTCTCCATAATCAGAAGCATATGAATGTGATCTTGACTTGTACCTTCAGGTTTCTTTATCTTTTCTACTGGTTTAGGTTCTGGTTTAGTTTCTACTTTAGGTTCTTTCTCAGGTTTCGGTTTTTCCTCTTCAGGTGTTTTTCTAGGAACTTTGAAAGAGAAAGAATTTCAGTTTTTAAAGCCCTATATGGATGAAGAAGATGGTAATTAAGATAAAGATTTAAAAATTATCTGAACAGAGAAGAAATATGAAACAACCAGTATAGTGTCAGGAATATAGCTTTTATGTAATTATTATGGTTATTATCATAATGGCAATTTTACATTCAGTCACTTGGAGCAAAAAATGTTTTAATTTAGAGTGGTCTATCTGCTGGAAAATGTATATTTTAACATTCAGACTTAGAATAAAATTAGTTATTAGATCATTTGAATGAAAAAGCCACTGAATTTACACAGAACTATAATCCTAGGATATTTTAGAACTCAATATAATATTGAAGACTTGTAAGATCTTCAATTTGAATATATCTATACATCAAGTAAAACATGTTAATAATGAAATTACATATCAAGTTAATTTTAGTCTTGCCCATAACAATGACATATTTGATCACAAATGTTTATCAGTAACAGATGAAACCAATAATACTGCTTAAAATTTGTTAAATTTATTTTTGGAGACATAAGAGAGAAGCTTTTAGGAATCCTTCATGACATTTCTGGTATTTTGAATAAATAATAGATTCACCAACCAAAAGCCACACTACCAGTTAATTTTCAGCATTTTTTGATGAAGTACCTAAACTACCCATAAATTCTTACTGTACTTGATAATTTGAATTACTGTATTAATGCCAACATTTCTTGTGAGCACAAAAATAATGTATTATGAGTTATTTTTAAATGATCAATTAGAGTGGATAATTCTTCACTAACATCTGAAATTACAAACGAATTTCAGGGCCAAAATGGTTGATTCTGGATTAAACTCCAATTGACTTCAAAAAGAGCAGGTTTAAGCCCTCTATTTTGTTGTTACCTTTTGCAAGGTAAATTGTATATCTTATAAATCTTTTTTTATTCTACTTGTTTTTAGTCTACCATAAGTAAAAATATCTCTTATAATCATTATCTAAAGAACTAGAGACTTTTAAAAAAGAATTATACATCTGAAATTCCACTTTGATTTCAGTTAATCTGAAACAGCAGGACAGATAATTCAGTGCAAAGAATGGGAGCTATTGGTTCCCCTATGTATAGCATGCCAAAAAGCAAATGAGCATGAGTGCATTGGGAAAGCCCCAGTCTTTGCAGGAAAGGAGTGGCCAGTGCTATCTGCCCTACTGACCCCATGGAATGACCCCAATATGAACTCTGCATAGTCAGATCTTCACAGGACTGGAGAAGAGTGCCAGACTGGACTAGGGAATAATCGATCAGGCCAGCTTCCCTCTAACACAGTGGATATCCAAGCAGAAGCCCGATAGGTAGGGTGACCAGACAGCAAGTGTGAAAAATCGGGACAGGGGGTGGGGGGTAATAGGAGCTTATATAAAAAGACCCAAAAATCAGGACTGTCCCTATAAAATTGGGACATCTGGTCATAGGGGACCCATAGGGGAAGGTGCAATCAATCATTGGTTGCTAGGTAGCCACTGACAACATGGCTCCTGAATTAGTGCTACTGCCAGAGTAGAGGGAATGGGGTCCAGATAACAGCATGAAAAGGAAGACTCTCCCAGGGGATGTCCTGATATTCTCAGTGTTCTGCTCTGCTTTCCTTTTAGATCCTTTGGATCTACTGGATTTTCAACCTGTTCCTCCTGCATGCAACCACAAACTCCTTCAACAGGAAATGAGCCTCAGGCAGCATTTAGCTCATGTAATTTCCCAAATAACTTTCTCTGGGAGGGCATAATGCAGTCCTAGCGCAGTGTTACTTTGGAATACTTAGGGAATGGATTTGTGTGCTTTCACATTTATATCATGGCCAAATCACTGTACCTTTTTTAAGAACAACTTCTTCCTTTGGTGGAGGGGTAACTTCAGGAAGTATTCTGCGGCCTTTCTTTTCAACTCCAGGCACTTAAAAGAACATCATTTAAAATTTCAAAATAAGTTCATAGCAGTAATAGCAGCCATCCAAATACACAAACCAAATGCTGATTTACAATAGAACATTCAAAACAGAAAATAAAACAACTGAAATGGATGCAGATTGTTTTACTTAATCTTTTTTTCCTTGTAATATCTGTATATGCTTGTTTTATGGATCTAGGACTAGTAAGAGATTTTCATAAAGATAACAAAATAAATGTATGAGTCTGAGGAACCCACAAAAGCTAAAAAATTCAAAGTTAAGGGTTAAAGGTAAAATTCTTCTCTCTGTCAACACAATGGATCTCATCCCTAATATTCTACTCTACCTACAGTTGCAGGTCCTACTTACCTATCTACCTGGATTGTCGGTCTATGGTATTTATAAGATGCCTGTCACCTTAATTTCTAAGCTCCGAATAAACTTAGGAAGAAGAAAAAGAGCCCAGAATTTTTTTTCTCTCGCTCTCTTGCAGGGATTTCACTTTTGGCACTGTACCTTTTAATTTCTTTTTCACTAACTTCCTCATTTTTGTGTAGTCCCACTTCCTGAAATTAAATGCTACAGTGTTGGCCAGCTGTAGTGTTTTCCCTGCCATAAGGATGTTAAATTTAATTATATTATGGTCACTATTACCAAGTGGTCCAGCTATAGTCACATCGTGGACCAGATCCTGTGCTCCACTTAGAACTAAGTCAAGAATTGCCTCTCCTCTTGTGGGTTACAGGACTAGCTGCTCCAAGAAGCAGTCATTTAAGGTGTCAAGAAACTTTATCTCTGCATCACATCCTGAGGTGAAATGTACCCAGTCAATATGGGGATAGTTGAAATCCCCCATTATTATTGAGTTTTTTATTTTTATAGCTTCTCTAATTATATTATTGAGCATTTCACAGTCATTATCACCATCCTGGTCAAGTGGTCAGTAATACATCACTACTGCTATATTCTTATTACTAGAGCATGGAATTACTATCCATAGAGATTCTATGGTACAGTTTGGTTCATTTAAGATTTGTACTTCATTTGATTCTTTTTTTCCCATATAGTGCCACTCCCCCACCAGCACAACGTGTTCGGTCCTTCTGATATATTTATACCCTGGTATTATTGTGTCCCATTGATTATCCTCATCTCACCAAGTTTGTGTGATGCCTATTATATCAATGTCCTCATTTAATATGAGGCACTCTAGTTCACCCATCTTATTATTTAGACTTTGTATATAAGCACTTTAAAAACGTGTCACTTTTTAGCTGTCTGCCATTACGTGATGTAATTGAATGGGACTCTTTTTCATTTAACTGTTTCTCATCAGAGCCTACCTGTATTTTATCATCTTCCATCCTCTCCTCCTTACTAGGACATAGAGAATCTCCATTAATAGATCCTCCCCTATATAAAACACATGCTCCTCCGCACCTCTCGGCTTTCCCCCAGCCCTTAGTTTAAAAACTACTCTATGATCTTTTTAATTTTAAGTGCCAGCAATCTGATTCCATTTTGGTTTAGGTGGAACCCATCCTTCTTGTATAGGCTCCCCCTTTCCCAAAAGTTTCCGCAGTTCCTAATAAATCTAAACCCCTCCTCCCTACCTTTGTCTCAGGCCTGGTCTACACTACCCGCCTGAATCGGCGGGTAGAAATCGATCTCTTGGGGATCGACTTATCGCGTCTCGTCAGGACGCGACAATCGATCCCCGAATCGACGCGCTTACTCCACCAGCGGAGGTGGGAGTAAGCGCCGTCGACTGGGAGCCACGGCAGTCGATTTTGCCGCCGTCCTCACAACAGGGTAAGTCGGATCTGATACGTCGAATTCAGCTACGCTATTCGCGTAGCTGAATTTGCGTATCTTAAATCGACCCCCCCCTGTAGTGTAGATGTAGCCTCATCCATGCATTGAGACTCTGCAGTTCTGCCTGTCTAACTGGCCCTGCGCGTGGAACTGGAAGCATTTCAGAGAATGCTATCATGGAGGTCCTGGACTTCAATCTCTTACATAGCAGCCTAAATTTGGCCTCCAGGACCTCTTTCCTACCTTTCTCTATGTCACTGTACCACGACCACCGGCTCCTTCCCAGCACTACACATAAGTCTTTCTAGAAATCTCAAGAGATCCGCAACCTTCGCACGAGGCAGGCAAGTCACCATGCGGTTCTCCTGGTCATCGCAAACCCAGCTATCTATGTTTCTTATTTATTTGAACTGCAGTAGGGCTTTATACCCCAAATAGAGTAGTGTAGATCCCCATAATTGATCCCACGTTAATATCCTTCCCTAACACAGCTCTCTAGCACATCCACCAGCTCCTGAATTACACAGTGGGAAAGGAAGGTGCGATTAAATCTAGAAAAATGAAAGATGTTAAACACAGAACAACAACAGATGACATCTGGACAACATCTTCCAAACATTTAAAAGAGAAGTGCTTAGGAGCATACTGCAAAAGATGAATTTCAAGAACTACAATCTAGTGCCCACCAGAGACAGGAATGAGAAAATACGATTCCCCTCCCCCTCTGACCCGTATACTAGATACCTTTAGCAGGGGTAAGCTCCACTTTCTCTGGAGCCTCAACAGGTTTTTCAGGCACAACTTTCTTCCTCGGTGTGGGAGCTTTAAAGAAGACAATTTGATTTTTACTACCTACATCCTTAGAATGAAACTATTTTAAAATGAGAAAAAGAAAAAATCCTTGTGCTAAAACCCACCAAACACCCCACCAACAAATAACTGATTACACTAGCAACATAACAAAAGAAAACAATGGACACAAACTACAGAGTGCTTTCTAAGTAGCTGTTCCAAAGGTGTAATGGGATCTTTAATGACCACATTTGTATAACAGCTCCAGCAACATACTACCCTGGAGAATCATGCTGGGGATCAGAACATAAGAACGGCCATACTGGGTCAGACCAAAGGTCCATCTAGCCCAGTATCCTGTCTTCTGACAGTGGCCAATGCCAGGTGCCCCAGAGGGAATGAACAGAACAGGTAATCATCAAGTGTCCCCATTCCCAGCTTCTGGCAAACAGAGGTTAGGGACACCATCCCTGCCCATCCTGGCTAATAGTCATGGATGGACCTATCCTTCGTGAATTTATCTAGTTCTTTTTTGAACCCTGTTATAGTCTTGACCTTCACAACGTCCTCTGGCAAAGAGTTCCATAGGTTGACTGTGTGTTGTGTGAAGAAATACTTCCTTTTGTTTGTTTTAAACCTGCTGTCTATTAATTTCATTTGGTGACCCTTTTTTTTCCCAGTGTGAAAGTATGTACGAATATGTTATCATATTATGCTAAGATCTTTTTCAAAGATTAGAACAATTTAAAATATATCAACTTTTTCATAAATTTCTTCATTTTAACTGAAAACCACACAAACTGACTGGACAGATATTTCTGAAAGCTCATAACAGATAAACAATTAGTAAGGAGTATCATTAGACTGAAAACAACCAAAACAAGCCCTGAGTTAGGCTAAAAGTAATATATTAAAAAGCCCACTTTTCAAGAGGAGCAAATTATAATTAAAATGCATTATATTGAAGCGTTCAGTAAAGCTGTTAATACTGATTTCAGTAGCTTCTTATACCTTTCAGCTGAACTTTTTCCATCTTAAATTCCTCTTTTGGTGGAATAGGTACCCGTGGCTTTGGTTTTTCAGGAATCTTCTTTTCGGGTTCTGGCTCTTTAAATAATATTGTGGCAGATTTAGAATACATCTACTATCATAAAGTGAGATGAAGAACATATAATGTACCAGAACCTCCATTCTGCTTCCAGTGAAGTCAATGGCAAAACTCTCATTGATTTAAATGGAAGCATAAAAAGCTCTAAATAAATGTTTTGTTGCTTGCACATAACTTGAATGTCCAGTATGAATTATGAAAGCACACTACTAACACATGAACAAAAATACACGAGGAAAACTGAATATCGGGAAGACTATTATAATTAAATTACAATGAATTGAGAATTTAGAACATATTTACACATACAATAACACAAGGAGAAAAACTGGGACTTAATACAAATACAACACAGTTGTGGAGAACTATGAAGCAAGATGTGCACAATTTTGAAATGAAGGTGTGCATTTGACTATGGCTATTGTATATACCTTCTACTGGTAAAACCTCTTTTACTACAGAGATCTCTTCTTCTGCTGGAGAGAGCTCTTCTTCTGCTGGAGAGAGCTCTTCTTCTGCTGGAGAGAGCTCTTCTTCTGCTGGAGAGAGCTCTTCTATTTCTGAAGTAGGAGCAGGTTCTGGTTCTTCAGGCTCAATCTTCATGGTGACTTCAGGGACTTTAGAGAATATTGACAACTAGTATAAGACTGCCGTTTAAGACTGGGTCACATGAAGAATTATACAAATATCACATGAAGATACATACGGCAGGAAAACAACATCAACATACACATTCACATTCACAGAGCCACAGACAAACACACTTCAAGCTAAGTACATGTACAATATTTGTTCCCTGGTTAATCTGGCTGTTTACACATTTTTTTAAAAAAATTACTGGTGCATTCACGTCGTAGTGAGTGATCTGTGTGGGAGGGCAGATTTTTTGATCTCTAAATAATCTTGGATTACTTATGGCTCTCAGGAGAATTTTGGTGCACATTTCTGCTTCTGTATAGTGACAGTTTTATATAACATTACATTGGCAGGTGATTTGTTGTTGTCGTCATTGAAAAAAATGAAAAATACTGAACTATATAGGACTCAAGTGCAAGAAATAATTTAATGTTTGCAAGACAAAGCAATAACAAAAATGAGAATTGGAATGCTGCCAGCATACAATGTTGTTAATAATAGCTTTTATGAATGGATAGATTGCATCTTTATTGGGGGACCTTCTTTTTTAGCCATCATTAAGAATGCTTTTTCTTCAATAACAACTTCCTTAGATATATTTGCCACTTGAAAAATATTATGTAATTTTTAGTATGACTGATATTCCACTGTGACAAATGCAACTATCACAGCTGATACAGAAAATGCACAGGACATGTTTACTTCAAATTGCACAGAGTACAATTTACAAATCTCATAACATATTTTGTTCTATCCTTTTTCTGTTAAACGCAGTGCTCTAGAGAACAAGACAGATTCCTCTTCATGATGATGTCAATGATTACATATATCTGTAGATGGTGGAGGTTCTGGCATTTTAGGTACAGCAACAGATATTTTCTCTTCTGGGGCAGATTCCTTTGGCACCTCAGGCACTTTAAACATATTAGTATCTTTTACTTGCATGAATATTAAGGATATGAACAAAACATTAAAAAGAACAATGAAACTTAGGACACTGGGATATCAAACATTCAGATATTATATAGTCTCTCTCTCTGTAACTAACACACACACACACACACACACACACACACACACACACACACACACGAGTATAATTTACATGACAAAGATTCTTCTTTATGATTATGTCAGTGATGACATGTACCTTTAGCAGGTGCAAGTTCTGGTTTTTTAGGCACTTTCTCTTCTGGGACAGCTTTCTTGGGCACTTCAGGCACTTTAAAGATATTAGTTCTGTTTACTTTTATGATTGTTAAAGATGTGTGTGAAACATTAAGGAGAAACATTACACAAAAGTCATAGATATCAAAATGCATTTACGATGCAACATTCAAACACTGATTAGTCACTTACACAACAAACTGTTATACACAGTACAGTTCACATGTTGAAGACACTTTACATATCTCAGACAGCTGATAACAGACTGGAAAAAGTATGTTAAAATACTGTTCAAGAAGAAGAAGAAGAAAAGGTTCTATTACTGATCTGTACCTTTTGCTGGTGGAGGTTCTGGTTTCTTAGGCACAGCAGTAGGTTCTGTTTTTTTAGGCACAGGTACTTTTTCTTCTGGGACAGTTTTCTTGGGCACCTCAGGCACTTTAAAGATATTGGTTCTGTTTACTTACATGAATGTCAAGAATATGTACAAAACATTAAAGAGAATGATGAAACAGAGGACATTGAGACATTAATGATGGCATCAATATTAAGATATTATAGAGCCTCTCTCTCTCTCCCCCACCCCATATCAATTACACAATGAGTATTAATTCCATAACTGAAAAAAGGACAGGACACAATATATTAAAGAATGTTCAAGAAAAGAGGACAAAGATTCTTCCTCATGATGTTGTCGATGACAACATATACCTTTAGCTGGTGGAGGTTCTGGTTTCTTAGGCACAGGAGTAGGTTCTGTTTTTTTAGGCACAGGTACTTTTTCTTCTGGGACAGTTTTCTTGGGGACCTCAGGCACTTTAAAGATATTGGTTCTATTTACTTACATGAATATCAAGAATTGTACAAAACATTAAAGAGAATGATGAAACAGAAGATACTGGGATATTAAAAACATTAAAGATGCCATCCCTATTCAGATATTATAGAGCCTCTCTCTGTCACTCTCTCTCTCTCTCTCTCTCTCTCACACACACACACACACACACACACACACACACAGTATCAGTTACACAACGAGTACAAATTCCGTAACTGAAAAAAGGACAGGACACAATATATTAAAGAATGTTCAAGAAAAGAGGACAAAGATTCTTCCTCATGATGATGTCAGTGATGACATATACCTTTAGCTGGTGGAGGTTCTGGTTTCTTAGGCACAGGAGTAGGTTCTGTTTTTTTAGGCACAGGCACTTTTTCTTCTTCGGCTGTTTTCCTGGGCACCTCAGGCACTTTAAAGACAATATTTCTGTTTACTTTTATGATTGTTAAAGATATGTACAAAACAGTAAGAAGAACAAATAAACAAAAGTTATGAATATCAAAATGTATTTATGAAGCAACATTCAAATACTGATTAGTCACTTAACATAACACACACTTACACAGTACAGTTCACATGATGAATACACTTAACATATCTTAGATAGCTGATAGACAGGAAAAAGTATGTTAAAATACTGTTCAAGAAGAAAAAAGTAGTAATACTGATCTATCTGAATTTTTAGCTGGTGGAGGTTCTGTTATATTAGGCACAGTAATTGGTGCTTTCTCTTCTGGGACAGCTCTTTTAGGTATCTCAGGTACTTTAAAGATATTAGTTTGCTTTATATTATAGTACTCAACATATGTACAAAACATTAAGAACAATGAAACATAGAAGATGAGATATCAAAAACATTAGAGATTCAATATTCAAACTTTGATTAGTCACTCACACTCTGACACTCAGTACAATCTACTCAATGAGTACAATTTACAAATCTCAGATAGGAAAAAATGGACAACAATAAAGATGTTAACATAATGCTCAAGAAAATAAAACAAAGATTTTCTTCATGATGACATTGAGGATGACATGTACCTTTAGCTGGGGGAGGTTCTGGTTTTTTAGGCACAGCAATAGGTATTTTCTCTTCTGGGACAGCTTTCTTGGGCACCTCAGGCACTTTAATGATATTAGGATCTTTTACTTTTATGAATGTCAAAGTTGTGTATTTTGCAGAGGAGACAAACAATGAAACATAAAACATGGACATATCCAAGACATTAATGAGGTCATGTTCAAACAAGGAGTCTCTCTGTCTCACACACGCGGTACAACAAGGGTGTCAAATGCATTTTGTGAAAAAGATGAACTGCATTTTTAATTATGATCCCTCTGTCTGGGTATGAATTAAGGTACATCTACCCAGTCTATTAACAGCAGTACTCACAATGGAAGGGACTGCTCAAATATCAATAGTGAAATCTGACCTTTATGTTGTAAATAAACGTTTAGTTGTTATCAGCATTCACTGTTTGCGCAGTAATCTGTCTACACATTCCACATGGGAGTGGGGGAGTAGAGGGGAACATTCAACACTCCCTTATTTCTGCCCTTTCTTTCTATTCCTTCTATATCTACCTCTGTCTCACTCTTTTCTTGTCTTTGTATGTCTTCTCTTTTCTTCCCACTGCATTTCCTTCCCTGTATAAACTTCCAGTTTCACTGCTATCTGCTAGACTTCACTACCACCCTTTCCTCATTACATCCATTAAAATGAAAAATGCTACATTAATATGTCATCATTATGCTTTGGAATTAATGCCCAGTGGATTTAAGTGTGTATGTGGGTGTGTAGAGGGAGCAGGAGAGGAGAAGTTAATACCTCTCACATACATTGCTTCAGGCTATCAGCAGACTCACAAAGAGAGCACTGCAGAAGTTAAGGGCATGTCTACATTTCCCTGCAGTTTGGACTAGGGGGAGTGGGTAGCAGTGAGGACCAAAGTGCTGCACTGTAACTCCCCCATGTGGACACTGCGGACGTGAACTTAAAAGTCTTGACAGGTTTCAGAGTGGTAGCCGTGTTAGTCTGTATCAGCAAAAACAAACGAGGAGTCCTTGTGGCACCTTAGAGACTTGAGTCTTGAGTTCACATAGTGCAAACTTGGGACCTTTAAGTTTGCGCCCGCAGCTTCAATACAGGGGAGTTACAGCTCAGAACTTTGGTACATACTTCTACTCTCATCCCCTCATCTGAACTGTGGGGCAGTGTAGACACACCCTTAAATTGAGTTCAGATTTGGCAAGTTTTTCTCATAACAATAGTTTCACTTTTTAAAACCACAAAATCTTAGATTCTGAGCAATCTGAATACATGAAGCAGACCAGGAAAATATTTCCTATGACCACATACAGTAAATGAGTCAAGTATTTGACACCAGCAGTACAATTCAAACAACAAGTAGAATTTTCAAATCTCAGGTGGCAAAAAATGGACAGGACAAAGTATGTGAAAAGTGATGATGGTCAAGAAAATGAGAAAGATTTTTGATGACATGCACCTTTCGCTGGTGGAAGTTCTGTTTTCTTAGGCACAGCCAGAGGGACTTCCTCTTCTGGGACAGTTGTCTCAGGCATCTCAGGTACTTTAAAGATATTAGTTTGTTTCATTATACAGTTATCAAAATGTGTGCAAAACATTAAGAAGAATGAAACATAGAACACAGAGATATTAAAAACATTGATGATGCAATATTCAGGCTTTGATTACTCATTCACACTCAGCACTGTTTGCTCAGTGAGTACACTTTACAGATAGGAAAAAGTGGACTACACAAAAATGTTAAGATAATGTTAAAGAAAATAGGACAAAGATTCTTCTTTAAGATGATATCCATGATAACATGTACCTCTAGCTGGTGGAGATTCTGGTATTTTTGGTACAGCAACAGGTACTTTCTCTTCTGGGACAGCTTTCTTGGGCACCTCAGGCACTTTAAAGATATTAGTATCTTTTACTTTTATGAATGTCAAAGTTGTTTATAAAACAATAAGATGAACAATGAAACAAAACAAAACAAGGATGTATTCAAGACATTAACGAGTTCATATTCAAACAACATTTAGTCTCTCTCTCTCTCTCTCTCGCATACACACACACAGAGTATAGCAAGGGTGTCAAACATATTGTGTGAGAAAGCTGAATTCCATTTTTATTTCTGATCCCTATGTCAGGGTACAAATGTAAGAATTTATGCCTCACTCTACACAATGGGTAACTCCCAAAGGGAGGATGAACACAGATCAGTCATGGAATCTGACCTTTATGTAGTAACTAAAATCTTAATTATAATTATTCAGAGTTTTTTCAGTACTCTGTATTTACATTCAGCATCACATGGGAGGAAATAAACTCCCCTTTAGGATTATCACTATTTCTACCCTTTGTTTCTATTCTGTTCATCTCCCTCTACTATTGTTTTGGTGAGACTCCTCTTTTCTTCCACCTGTAATTCCTTTTCTGCATTGCCTTCCCTACTCATTGGGCTTCCCCTCTCACCTCATTCCTCATTTCATCTGCTACAATGACCCCGAATTAAATAATTAATGATTTTATTAAATAGCTACCATTGGGTTTTGGTGTTAATGCTCAAGTAAATGGGGGATGGGGAGGACAGAGTTGTTTACACCTCTCTGATCCATTACTTTAGACTGCCAGCAGACTCAGAAAGACAGCACTGCATTAGTTTACATTGGGTTCACATTTAGAAAGTTTTCTGCACAATCATAAGCTCTTTTAAAAATATCAGGCCTTGAGTGTTTTGAATATGTTAAACAACCATGACAAAAAATATCGAATGGCTAGATATATTCAGTGGACCAGATGTTTGACACCCCTGGATTACATCTCACACACTGAGTAGAATCAACAAATCTCAGATATCAGAAAATGGACTGGACAAATTCAGCTAAAAATGAGGTTTAAGAGGATAAGTCTAAGGCTCTTCCTTATGATGATATCGCTGAGCACTTGTACCTTTAGCTGGTGGAGGTTCTGGTTTTTTAGGTACAGCAACTGGTACTTTCTCTTCTGGGACCACTTTCTTGGACACCTCAGGCACTTTAAAGATATTAGTGTCTATTATTTGTATGAATTTCAAAGATATGTTTGAAATTTTAAGAACATTAAGGAAACATAAAACTCAGGGACATCAAAAACATTGATGATGTCAGATCTAAACATCAATTCCTCTTTCATTCTCTCTCCATGAAATTTCCCCTGTGCATTGGTCTTCTTCTGGAGCTCTGTGCTTGGCTGAATTTCATCCTCTTTTTCTATTCCCACCCCCACACACATACTACAATTTACACAACAAGAACAATTTACAAATCTCATAGCAGAAAAAGAACTGTATGTTCAAACAGTACTCCAGAAAATAAGACAAAGATTATTTATGATTTCATCAGTGATGACATGTACCTTTAGCTGGTGGAGGTTCTGGTTTCTCAGGCTCTTCAACTGGTACTTTTTCTTCAACAACAACTTTCTTTGGCACCTCAGGCACTTTAAAAATATTAATATTAATACCTTTCACTATGAGAAATTTCACAAATACATTCAAAGTATTAAGAACAGAAAAACAACATAAAACACAGAGAGATCAACAATGTTAAAGAGCCTACCATATTCCACAATCAGTTTGGAATTCACTTACATGTAATAAGTAGGTTTTACAAATCTCAGCCAACAGCAAGAGACCAGAGAAAGGTCTTTGCTGTTGTCTTTAAATAATGTTCAGAAGAAAAAGACTATGATTTCCTGCCATTGTTTTTTCCCCCCAATAATGACATGTACCTTTAGCTGGCGGAGGTTCTGGTTTTTTAGGCACAGCAACTGGTATTTTCTCTTCTGGGACCACTTTCTTTGGTACCTCAGGCACTTTAAAAATATTAATTTATTTTTATGTTAAGAATTTCAAGTATACATACAAAGAGTTAAGAACAGAAAAGCTGCAATAAGAACACGAAACAGGATCAATGATGCCTGGCTTAAAAGTCTGATCTTACGCATAGTACATATTACACTCTTTTACTCCACTGTTGAATGAGAATGATTTAAGTATAAAGAGGAGAAGAGAATCCCCCAAAATGAAATGTATAAAATTGCAGATTACAGTGGGGAAAAAGATGGCTCAAAATTAATATTTAAAAAGTTACAACAGAAGGAACAAGATAAATTATTGCCATGATTTTATCAATGATAATGTGTACCTTTAGCTGGTGGAGCTTCTGGTTTTTTAGGCACAGCAACTGGTACTTTTTTCTCTTCTGGGGCAGCTTTCTTGGGCACCTCAGGCACTTTAAAGAAAGAATATTTGTTTTGGTTATTATAAGGAATTTTACAGATACATATAAAATGTTAAGACTAAGAAGAAAACACAAATTATGGAGATCATCAATGAAGTCATCGGTTTGACAAACATATATTGGTCTTATCCTCCCTTCCACTAATATAAGCATATTTCACTGTTATACCCTGTACTCTTCAGTACTTGCTGGATTTTTTTCTCTTTCTTGGGTAAATTATTCTGTCATTTTAGATTGACATTTGGCTATGGCTGACATTGTCCATTCCACATATCTGCCCTTTCGCCCTAACATTTCTCATCTTTACAACTTCTTTCCATCCACACATTGTGGGCCTCATCCTACCCCAACTGAAGCCACTTGGGCCTGGGTCATTCAGCAAGTGCCTTGAGACTCTTTAATCCCCTTTTGATCTGACCTCCTAATGTTTGCCTGAAGGACCACCCTCTTGCCTATTTTGTTAGGCAAATATCCTTAACAACCATCAACACTGATGAGAGTTATGGTTAAACAACAAAGAGATTAGAGCCATCAAATGAATAGGTTTCTCACAATAAAAAATACATAAGGCTTACTTAACATATAACATTTGCAAGAACATGGCAAAGGTCATTTTCTTCCCCACCCCCTGTTGTTTTAGCTGTGGTGAGATGTACCTTTGGCTGGTGGGGCTTCTGGTTTTTTAGGCACAGCAACGGGTACTTTCTCCTTTGGGACTTCCTTGGGCACCTCAGGCACTTTAAAGAAACAGCATTACTTTCTGTTACATTTCAGAATTTCCAGGGTATGCAAATTTTTAAGAATAAAAAGAGCAATCATAAAAGCATATCAGGAACATTAGTAATGTCAAAGAGTGCTTTGTTATACACATAACTCAGTGTGTTACATCTATTTAAGAAATCTTTAAATGAGAATTAAAAAAAACACACAACCATTAATTTCCAAGAGAAGAAGATATTTTTTCTTTATAAGATCCCCACTGTTAATATGTACCTTTAGCTGGTGGAGGTTCTGGCTTTTTAGCAACTGGTATTTTCTCTTCTGGGACATCTTTCTTGGGCACCTCAGGCACTTAAAGATATTAGTGTCGTTTACTTTTACGAATTCCAAAGATACATATAAAATATTACGAACAGAAAAGTAACAAAAAACAAGTGGACATGAAAGAACATTAAAGATGCTAAATATAAATACCAGTTGTTAACACAAACATTCTGTACAAATTACAAAGAGATGTTTTCATCACAAAATTTCCATTGGCCCATCATTCTTCTAGCCACGGCATGGTTGCCAGAGCTATTCACAGGAACTTCAGTTGTTCTTATTTAGCCAATTGGTGGCATACCATCCAAATTGGCAACTCTAGAGACTCTCAATTGACTGGAGGAATCATAGCAACTGGCCCAAGGGTCTTCTGCTGCTCTCATGCAAATCAATAACCAAATATCCAATAATATCAATGTGAGCTTTATCAAATGGGAACTTTGCAATATTATGATCTGCTGGTTGTGGATGGATTTGATGGATCTTGTGAAGGTATTTACAATGACTGTTACTGGGGTACCATTGAGGCACCCCTCGAAATACAACACAGGAACATTTCTAATGAAGTTTTTTTGTTGAGTCACAAACAAAACTGGATTCTAAATGAAAAAGGCCTTTGAAAACATATGTTTAAAAAAGGATAAGAAATGCTGACATTAAAGAATCATTGTGTTTTCCATAACTCCCCCGACTTAAATAAGTAGGGAATGGTAACATACATATTCTGACTTATGATATTGAAATATGAAAATGAAGAATTGTTAAATGGTAAGATTAAGATCTTTATTTGCTATATTTGAATGAATTGTAATTAAGGATAGTGAATGAGTATAGATAAGATGACAAACACTTAGCACAACACCTTGCTTGGCATAAATGTGGTTTTGCCAATTACTGTTTTGCATAGAATTTCCGATTTATTTTAAATGATATTATTGATGGCATAATAAGTAATATGTTTTGTTGGAAGATGTAAATCAGAGGTACACAAACATGTAATGATAAATAAAAACATCCTTTTTCTGGGAAGGCTAGGAACAGGATGACACAGAACAACATGACCTAGAAACTGCAACACCAGCAGAAAAATGCAGAAGTTGGGTTATTGAAGCTTGGTCATGCGTAATGTATGAGTTACATAAAAAATAAAGGGTTTATGTGGTAAAAGCCAATTGGATAAAGGTTAAGTAATCTGGAATGTGGAAATGTATAAAAAAAACTCAGGGAACAAGCCTCAAACAGGAGAAACACTGGACCAGAAACTGAAGAACAGGAATGCATGATGAGACCAGGAGATCAGAGGAGGTGACAACCATCATGGAAGGTGGAAGGACTTCCAGTACTCCGGAATGTGGTAACTTGGGCCCCTACTAATTCCATCTTGTCTGTTATTGTCTGGCATAAACATATGTTCAGACATTATAAGTGAAAATAATTCTGTCTAAAATTGTATAAATAAAGGCAAAAATTGATTAAGCCTAAATTGGGTTGACTTGTGACTCGGTTTTCCTATTTAAACCCAGCAGCTGTGATAGTCATTTGGTCTGAGTATTTGCACTGTAAGGATTGCCTGTATGTGGGCTTAGATATATTATTTTTATTGATTATAATATTTAATACAATTTCATCCCTTTCTCTTTCAGCCAGTTGTCTGACATCCTTTTATATGCCTTGAGAATGGGAGTTATGCTTGCACATCTTGGGGAGAAGAAACTGGCAAATGAAAAGACTTTACCGACTATTTGATGAGGACCCCCCCCCAAAAAAAAAGAAAGAAAGAAAAGAACAAGACAGGATAAACTTCAGGAAATATAATGATTACAGGAGAAAAAGAAAGATTATTTTTGTTCATGATTTCATTTATGATGCTTTATACCTTTAGCTGGTGGAGCTTCTGGCTTTTTAGGTACAGCAACAGGTACTTTCTCTTCTGGGACAGCTTTCTTGGGCACCTCAGGCACTTTAAAGATATTCATTTATTTTAATTTAGGAATTTAGAAATTCCAAAGATGTATGCAAACAATTAAGAATAGTAAAGAAACATAAGAAAGGGACATACATAACATGAATGATGCCAAATCCTGATGACAGTTTGACACACAGAATTTACAAATTACGAAATGATTACAATTTACGAATAAAGTCCTAGACAAAGAAGATTTTTTTCTCCCAACACAAGACTCTTTATAAAAACTGCAATTTTATCAGTTAACATATACCTTTGGCTGGTGGAAGTTCTGTTTTTTTAGGCACAGCAAAGGGTTCTGGTTGTTTAGGTACAGCAGTAGGTTCTGTTTTTTTAGGCACAGCAATTTGCACTTTTTCTTCTGGGACAGCTTTCTTGGACACCTCAGGCACTTTGAAGATATTAGTTGGTTTTAAGAATTTATAACATAAAAAACAGAACGCAACATAAAACAAAGATAGACAAATTGGTAAAACAAGCAAGGAGCAATTAGAACCAACACACTGACTGAATATATTGAACATGAATTAAACCGTGCTCATGAATAATTGTATTTTTCTGGAATTCATTGATTTGTAAATTCCTTGAAGAGGTGATGTACCTTTAGCTGGTGGAGATTCCTCTTTTCTAGGAATAGCAGCAGAAACTTTTTCTTCTGGGGGAATTTCCTCATAAACCTCAGGTACTTTAAAGATATTAGTTTTCTTTTAGAAATTTCATAATTACTTACAACATCTTAGAACAAAAAGACAAGATGACAAACAACAAATGTAGGGCCCTATCTTGCAGTGGGATACACAAAGCTGCTCTTTACTACTTCTCAGAAGTAGGCCAATTGCCAGTAGGCTACCCCATGAAACAAAGTCTATTGTCTGGCTATACCAAAAGAAGGACAGGAGACACTTGATATGGATTTAATCAGGCTGCAACTTTACTATATAGATTTCTGGGACTACCCGGCAGATAAAGTGAACAGTGCAGGCAAATCCGTGTTTATTCAAATAACTACCTGGGGCTTCCACCAGCACCCCTTCATTTTCCATCCAGGTCCCCCAACCAACCCATGGCTTGCACCTTACCATCCACCCTCCCTTGTAGGAGGGTTAAAGTGGGCTATAAGAAAGAGGGGCTGGCTCCCTGCCGGACCAATCATAACAGTCCCCAACTCCCCTCCCCCGTTCTGTTCCTTTATCCAGCACCTCCTTTTAAGTCCTTTACTAGGTCATTTATTTGGTTACTGGATGCCTTCCTTATGGAGTACCTGTACTGGACACAGGGCCGGCTCCAGCATTTCTGCAGCCCCAAGAAAAAAAAAAAAAAAAAAGCCGCAATCGGCGGCAGCAATTGGGAAAAAAAAAAAAAAAGCCGCGATCGGCGGCGGCAGTTCAGTGGCAGGTCCTTCGCTCCTAGAGGGAGTGAGGGACCTGCCGCCCCCGAATTGCCGCAGGTGCCGCCCCTCTCCCTTGGCCGCCCCAAGCACCTGCTTGTTAATCTGGTGCCTGGAGCCGGCCCTGACTAGACATCTGCTCCACACTTACAAAATAAGCGGCAACATATAGCTTACCACCTTCTCTCCTCACCAGAAAAGGTCCTCATTGACACTCACTGTGGGAAAGGTAAAAATACCTCCTTCCACCACAGGCAACATGGTGGTGAGGGGAAAATTCCTTCCCCTGCCCCCTAAAAAGAAGCGACTAACACAATGGCCACATCAGGGTTTATATCAGACAGAACATTAATTACACATTAAAAGAGGTTAGAAAACAATAAATGAAGAGATTTTTCTGCCCTTGAAATTCCAGTCAAAGGTTCATGTACCTTTAAAAGTTGGAGCTTCTTCTTTGGGTGCAACAATAGGTACTTTCTTTTTGGGGACAGCTTTCTTTGGCATCTCAGGCACTTTAAAGATATTAGTTTGTTTAGGAATTTTAAAAATATCAATATAGAGAATTAAGAAACAAAATACACAGCCTTTATAAAATAACAAAAAGCTAGTAGAACAAAAACCTAAATTAATGACATTAAACTATGAAGACTAGTGACTCAAATTTTCTGGAATTCACTGCTTTATAATTCCAGTGAAGAGTTGATGTACCCTTAGCTGGCATAGCTTCTTCTTTCCTAGGGTCAACTGTAGGTACTTTTTCTTGGGGGACAGTTCTCTCAGGAACCTCAGGCACTTAAAGATATTAGTTTTTCTTTAGACAATTCAAAATTCTTACAAAAGCCTAAGACAAAACCAAACACAAACTACAAAATATGAACAGAAACAAAGGATACCAACAAAACACAATATTATCCAAGGTCCCTAGCATTCTGCAATACTGGATTTTTATTGTTGCAGAATCATAGAACCATACGACAGGAGGGGACCTCAAGAGGTCATCTAGTCCAGTCCTCTGCACTCATGGCAGGACTAAGTATTATCTAGACCATCCCTGACAGATGTTTGTCTAACCTGATTTTAAAAATCTCCAATGATGGAGATTCCACAATCTCCCTAGGCAATTTATTCCAGTGCTTAACCACCCTGACAGTTAGGAGGTTTTCCCTAATGTCCAACCTAAACCATCCTTGCTGCAATTTAAGCCCATTGCTTCTGGTCCCATCCTCTGACATTAAGGAGCAATTTTTCTCCCTCCTCTTTGTTACAACCTTTTATGTACTTGAAAACTGTTATCATGTCCCCTCTCAGTCTTCTCTTCTCCAGACTAAACAAACCCATTTTTTTCAATCTTTCCTCATAGGTCATGTTTTCTATACCTTTAATCATTTTTATTGCTCTTCTCTGGACTTTCTCCAATTTGTCCACATCTTTCCTGAAATGTGGCACCCACAACTGGACACAATACTCCCATTGAGGTCTAATCAGCACGGAGTAGAGTGGAAGAATTACTTCTCATGTTTTGCTTACAACACTCCTACTAATACATCCCAGAATGATGTTCGCTTTTTTTTTGCAGCAGTGTTACACTGTTGACTCATCTATGACCCCCAGATCCCTTTCTGCAGTAATCCTTCCTAGGCAGTCATTTCCCCATTTTGTATGTGTGCAACTGATTGTTCCTTCCTAAGTGGAGTACTTTGCATTTGTCCTTATTGAATTTCATCCTTTTTTTTCAGACCATTTCTCCAGTTTGTCCACATCATTTTGAATTATAATCCTATTCTCCAAAGCACTTGCAACCCCTCCCAGCTTGGTATCGTCCACAAACTTTAAAAGTGTACTTACTCTCTCTGCCATTATTCAAGTCATTGATGAAGGTATTGAATAGAGTCAGACCCAGCACAGCTCCCAGGATCCCACTTGATATGCCCTTCCAGCTTGACTGTGAACTACTGATAACTACTTCTAGGAACAGTTTTCCAACCAGTTATGCACCCACCTTGAAATACATTTTTTAGGTCTGATCCTGTATTAATCATTCATACAAAGTTTAAGGGTTTGTGGCAAAAATCAATTATATCACAGAATGAACTTGTTGCAGTAGCTTGTGCCTCAGAATTGTATTACTGTAGAGTCTACCTCTAAGCCAATGCAGTAAACTGGGGCCTTGGATATCTCACACAGAACATTAAATCAACTTTAAAAGAGGCTAAAACAAAATATGGTAAAGATATCTTTTCTTTCAGTGAAATTCCAGTCTGAGCTCATGTACCTGTAATTGGTGGAGCTTCTTTTTTAGGTATGGCAGCAGGTATTTTCTTTTGCTGAACAGCTTTCTTGGGCACTGCAGGCACTTTAAAGATATGAGTTTCTTTTAAGAATTTATAAAATACAAAATGTAAAGAACAGAAGGGCAATGGAAGACACAGATGGACAAGACAATCAAGGAGTAGTTAGAATGAACACATGAATTATTTGCATGGAACGAGATATGGATCATGAGGATGAATAACTGTAAGGCTCTTTGCTTTATGAATTGCTTGAACATGTGATATACCTTTAGTTGGTGGAACTTCCTGTTTTGTAGGAGCAACAGGAACTTTTTCTTCAGGGAGAATGTCTTCATAAACTTCAGGCTCTTTAAAGATATTAGTTCATTTTAGACATTTCAAAAATATTTGCAAAACAAAGATTAGAAAGACAATTTATAATGCAAATATGCAGACACATAAAGCAACATAACTACCTGAACACATGCATAACGTCTATCTGATTTTTTTTTACCTACTGTTGCTGCAATACCAATTAAGATTACTAAAAAAAGATTATGTGTTTGTGTGTGTGTGTGTATAGGGTTATAGGATATATATTTTCCCTCTGTTTTTCCAGTTAGTTTAATTTTTATATTGGACAGCACTCTTTGTATAGTCAATTTCACAGTTTCTCCTGTGTAGTCAGTTATGCCCAGGAAAGCACAAAGCATTACTCAAGACAGCATTTAAGCTGCACCTACTCAAGTCCCATCAAAGTTAAACATTCCATAAACGCTTTCCTGAATCAGAACCTGAGCCTATTTCTTTGTGGGTCTTTCCCAGAAAGTAACATGGCAGAGAAAAATATTTTAAAAATAGAAAAATATGATTGGAAACAAAAAGGCATAGAGACTCAAGAGCGGTGATGGGGATGTATCTGAAACTAATTGTAAATCATTTTTCTTTAAATTTAAATTTGACGGTGTCCCTTTAATTATATTGAAAACAGACTGCACCATGAAGCTGATTGACTAATTTTCTGCAGTTCGTTGCTTTGTAACTCCAGTGAAGAGTTGATGTACCTTCATATGGAGGAGCTTCCTCTTTTCTAGGAATAACAGTAGGTACTTTTTCTTCAGGGACAACTCTTTCAGGAACCTCAGGCACTTAAAAGATATTAGCTTTCTTTTAAAACTCTCAAAATTATTTGCAAATCATAAAACAAAAATCCAACATAAACAAAGACAACAAAGAATAACTAATACAAAAGTACTGCCAAAGTCTCCAGTATTCTGCAGTTCTGTAGGAGCTAATATTATTCAATTATCACAGATTTGAATGATTTGAAGTGTTAATACCATATGGAATAGATTCCATTCACTCTTTTCCATTTGTATTTGCCCTCCTTTCTTCCCAAGATACAAGGGACTACCTTGAATTATTTCAACTTGATATCTGTGGCACAACCAGTTTTAAATACATATTTAAAAGCCTTCTTTACAAATATTGTGTATAAGTTATTCTCTAACATTTTCAATTTAAACAAATTTAAACAAAATTCACATATACTTCTAGCACTAAAATGTTGGGGGCCCAATATACTTCTAGAACTAAAAAGTTGGGGACCCTTTCCCCCTTAATTTCAAGAGAGTAAAGTGCAGTTACTCAATTGCACTTCAACAGCTGTTAGTTAGGAGTGAGATAAAGATGAAGTCTTTCCATAAAATTCCAGTCAAAGGTTCCTCTACCTTTCATTGGTGGAACTTGTATTTCGGGAGTAGGAGTGGGTAGTTTTTCTTCAGGGACAGCTCTCTTGGGTACGGCAGGCACTTTAAAGACATTTTTTAACTTTTAGAACTTTTAAAGTTACTTAGAGGAAGTCAGAAAAAAGAAGAGCAGAGCCCAGAAAGACATGCTTGTAAAACAAGCGAGAATTAAATGCTTCTTGCAGGACATTCATGCTGATGAAGATAAGAGAGAAGAATAGGTCTAAGTATTGTTTTCATGTACCTTTAACTAGTGGAGGCTCCTTCCTTTTAGGAACAGCCAAAGTTACTTTCTCTTCCTGTACAGCTCTCTTATGTACTTCAGGCACTTTAAAGATATAGTATTTTTTTAGGAATCTTACATATACAACTTCATAAATCATTACGAACAGAAAGGCAACGTGAGACACAGGATCATACTTAATTAGGACAAACAAAGAATCACTGAGACAAAGTATATTCCTGTCTTACGCAACAAACAACGAAGATCAAAGACTTAAGTAAGAGTTCATTGTTTTCGTAATGACAACAAAGAATAGATGTACCTTTAGCTGGGGGAGCCACTTCTTTTTTAGGAACAGCGACAGGTACTTTTTCTTCTGGGACTGGTTTCTTACGCAGTGCAGGAACTTTAAAGACATTGCTTTCTTTTAGGAATTTTGCAATATTTATATTATTTAAGAATAAAAGTGACACAAGAAACCAAACATAAAACTTTAATTCAACAGAAAAATCACAGAAATTAAAAGAACACGAGCACACAGCATCCTACGCCACATTTATTAACTTGTGAGCTGGCTGGCCATGCCTGTGCTTCCTGATTCTTGGTGTGTTCAATCTCCTTTCAATACACATGACTAACTCCTTATTGGATTAATTTCAGATTGGGATGGACTTTTAAATAGTCCTTTTAGACAGATTATGAAATATTGCATGAACTAAGAAGTCGTATCCTGCTATTGATATGCAAGCAAAACTCCCATTCAACTTTAGGAGGTAAATCCTACACTCTAGTTTTGGCCTCAATTTGGCCCCATTAAAGTTAATTGAGAGATTCTCAGTGACTTCAATGAAAGCTGGATCAAGGCCTAAATCCTTATCCAAAAATGCCTCTCACTGACTTCAATAGGATAATTTGTATGAGTAAGGACTAGCAGATTTGGCACAAAGGGTGTTTGTGCAAATATGGCCCTATAGTGAGAATAATATAGAGCTCTGGTCTACATCAGAAAGTATGCTACCTTGCCAATGGCAGTACTATCCATGACCTTTTACTGTATTATCAGAGCATGATATAGGGAACAGACTAAGAGTGAAATCCTGTTCCCATTGACTTCAATGGGGCCAGGTTTTCCCCCCTAGAATTATAGCTATAATTGAGAAAGATCCTCACTGTTTTTGAAGATATGGGTAGAAACTGTTCATTCATTGGACATGAAGAGGGGAGGGTGAAAAAAAGGCTTAACAGATTTGAGGTTATTCATCAGCAAGGAATAGCTGGGTGGGCCCTTGTTTGAATAAATTCCCTACCATTTTCAATAGGTTAGGTTTATAAATCTCAATAAATAAATAAAATAATTCCATTCCTTATATGTCATACAAGGATCCAGAGGAAAATTGCCTTCTGAGACTGGAGCTGCAGGGTTTTGTGTTTTAAAAGAAATATTGTTGATTTTGTATCTTAATCCTAATTTTGACTCAATTGGCAAATAAAAACTCCAATCTTAATGGTTAAATAATAGGAGGGACCTTCATTACTGGAAGTTGGGATTCTGGGGTGACAGAGGGCTTCAGTTTTAAATTTATCCAGTAGCTGATGTACCTTTAGCTGGCGGAGCTTCTTTTTTAGGAACAGCAACAGGTACTTTTTCTTCTGGCACAGCTCTCTTTGGCACTTCAGGCACTTTAAAGACATTTTATTAGGGATTTTTTAAGTTACTTACAAAGAAATAGGATCAATATAAGACATGAAGAGCAAAGATCACATATTTGTAGAACCACATCCTTATCACACACACAAATATAGATGAGAACAATTACTGTGCTCAAAGTTATGTGAGCAGCTGAAAGCTGAGGAAGTTCCTTTTTCAGCAGGGTGGGGAATGATCATTGTCAAAGCACCATCTGGTTGGTATGGGGAATTTCAAATTATAATGATGGGAAGAAAGGTCCTAACTAAGTTTTAACTGCTCTATTGTTGAAAATTATTGCGGGCAAAACGTTTCTTAAAAGGAAATAGTGCTGCCACCCATAATTATACTGGATGTAGACCATAGTTGAATTGCATCAGAAGGCTGCCATTTATGCAATGTGTAAATTGCTCTAGTCACAGTGAAACAAAGTTGTCTTTGCTTTTGAAGGCTCAGTGGGAGTCTTCTCATCCTACCCCCAAATAGGTTTTCTGAGGTGTGGGAGGGGAAATGGTCCTCAAGTTGATTATCAACACTAACTACAGACACAGAAAGGAGGACTGAAGACAGGAAAAACACAGACTTGAGCACTGAAAGGAGGACTGAGCATGAGGGGGAAACTTGACATACAGAGTTAAGAATGAAAAATCATGAGTTGGTGTACCTATAGCCAGTGTGACCTCATAAGCCTCTTCAGCCTTCTTAATCTCCTCATGCTTCTCATAGACTTCTTCAATCACCTGAACCTCCTCATATTTCTCATAGACCTCTTCAGGCTCTGGAACCTCCTCATACTCCTCAATCTCTTCAGGCTCCGGAACCTCCTCATAGATCTCTTCAGGCTCTGGAACCTCCTCATAGATCTCTTCAGGCTCCGGAACCTCCTCATAGATCTCTTCAGGCTCCGGAATCGCCTCATACTCAATCTCTTCATGCTCTGGAACCTCAAACTCTTCTATAGCCTCATAGGTCTCATACTTCTCATACTCCTCATACTCATATTCGTACTCCTTCACTGCAGGAACAGGGGGAGCAGCATCCCGGGTGGGTTTCTTAGGTACCGCAGGAACTTTGGAAATAGTATTATTACTGTTACTACCTTTAAAGTATTGGAAATGACTTGTACAGAGTAAGACAAAAAGAGTCAACAGAAAACCACAGCTTATAAATACAACAACAAGAAGTTTTTGTAAAAAGGAAGAGAGATTCTATGAAAAGTGATTACATTCCAAAATATTTTAGGAACAAGTAAGAGGAATAGATCTTTTGAAGAAATTCAGTAAGGCATGTCTCTACCTTTGGCTGGAGGAACTTCCATTGGTTTAGGAACAGCAGCTGGCACTTTTTCTTCAGGAACAGATCTCTTACGTACCTCAGGGACTTTAAAGATATGGTTTACTTTTAGAAATTTTAAATGGTTTAACAAAGCAATACAAATAAGAAAGCAACACAAAACAGTCTCACGATTTTGTAGAGCAACAATTAATCTTTGAGACAAGAATACACAGAAATTTGACAGAACATTCAGAAAACGCTGGTGTTAGAAAGAATAAGATCAACAATTTTAACACATATGATAGCTGTCAAGGGCGCATGTACCTTTCACAGCTGGAGGCTCCACTTTTTTAGGAGGAGCAACAGGTATCTTCTCTTCAGGAATAATTTTCTTAGACACCTTAGGCACTTTAAAGACATTATCTGGTTTTAGTATTCTCATTACACAATATCAAAAACAATGTCCAAGGACATAAATTTACAAACAACAGAAATATAAACTTACAAACAAATATCAAAACACAGAAGTAACACAAGGCACATATATTAAAATGCTTTGTACTAAGAAGTTGAATAATTCACATTAATTAGTGTCAGTGTTCATATTTTCATTTTTAAGCTACTGTACCTTTAACTGTTGGAGCCTCAACCTTTTTAGGAACAGGAACTTTCTCTTCAGGGACAGGTTTCTTAGGCACCTCTGGCACTTTAAAAGACATTTGATTTTTAAAATTTCATTTTCAAGCAACACCAGAAAAAGAAAGAGGACATCAAATGCCAGGACACAATGAAAGCAAGAACTGAGCTAAAGAACATACTGTAAGTGTTTTTAAGGTGGAATCAGGTTACAAACAACAGACACTTTCTCTACAGGGACAGATTTTTCAGGCAACTCAAACACTTTGCAGATGTTTTCTTATGTTAGCAATTTGAGAAATTGTATACATCAGAAACAGAAGAACAACACAGACACAAGTATACAAATGCATGGGACAAAATTACAACTGTATCTTGTAAGGCCTAATCCTGGTGAAGTCAATTTCAAAACTTCAGTGGATGCAGGCTTAGCCTCAGATTGGATGTTAGTGTGGTTATTGAAAATGTAAGGGAATAATAACACTGCTTATTTGCCTTGCAATTAATTAATGTACCTTTTGCTGGCGGAGGCTCCATTTTTTTAGGAATGGCTACAGATATTTTTTCTTCTGGGACAGGTTTCTTTGGCACCTCGGGCACTTAAAGATATTATTTCATTTTAAGAATTTCATTTTCAAGCAACATCAGAAAGAAAAACACAACATAAAACACAAGGACACAAACTTGCACAATAATAATCAATGATATAAAGAATATTCTGTACGTGTATTTCATGGTAACGTTACAGTGGAATTGGGTTGTAAGGATCAGCTTGGGCAACTTTCCCACTGATGGTTATCTACGACACATCATTACCAATCAAACAAACACATATTCACATATTACAAAAAGGGAGGACACAGAAACCCCTTTGGCATCTTATTTTGCATACCAAGAGCTACCAGTGTGTTTGCTTTCTAGTTTAGTTGTAAACCACTCTGCTGAATGGGCATAAATTGTTCAACATCATTGGGTGCTGTCTATACTCAGTTGTCTTCATTTCTGCTTCTGCACAGTTAGGATTTGAGTTCTTGTTACCCAGTCAGATGTGTTTGTACCCTTTTTCTGTAGTAGATTTGGCTGTGCATGCTGTGAAATTTTAGAATGTACTGCAGATCTCTCAGGCTAAGTATGGGAGATTCTTCAGGACACTGAGATCATACCACATCCTTGCCCAAGGGAAAATCAAAGAGAATTCTACCAGATATTTTGTTTAAAAGACACATTATGCCACACAGACACTATGTGCAGGGCACTGCTGCTTTGATTAGCATACAACAAGGCTCTTAGTTTTGCTCTTGGCAGATCATTATAATTGGAAACCAGCTGATCATTAAAGGTCTGATTCTGAGCCCATTGAAGTCAGTGCCAAGCCAAAGCTCCCATTGATTTCAATGCTGCAGGATCAAGCCCTGTCTGAGCCTTACTATTCCTTAACAATTAACACTGGGGTATGGAAATAAGGATCTAAATTGTGATCACCAAAACCAAATTCCACTGAAATGTCAATGTCCAAATGACAGAACACTTCCATATACCCCAAAATTATGTACCTTTAGCTGGTGGAGCTTTCTTTACTTTAGGAACAGCAACAGGTACTTTTTCTTCTGAGACAGCTTTCTTGGGCACCTCAGGCACTTTAAAGATATTTTGTTTTAACAAATTTAATTGTTAGTACAACATCAGAAACAGAAAACAGAAAACAGAAGACAGCAAACACTTAAAACAACATGTAAGAAGAGAATTACACAAATGTGCCTTAAATTTATTTGGATGTGAAAGATTCAATGGAACAAAAAGTTTTATATTATACAAACACACAAATATATACACACACATGTATACAGTAAGTGTATACACACAGAAACTCTGAATATATAGAATTACTCTCAGTTAGAAGGTGATATACCTTTAGGTGGCGGAGGTTCTGGTTTTTTAGGCGCAGGGATGGGTTCTGGTTTTTTAGGCACAGCAACAGGAACTTTCTCTTCGGGAACAGCTTTTTTCGGGACAGCAGGCACTTTAAGAAATATTATTTTGATTTATGAATCATTGTTATCCTTTCCACCGCTCCAAAATAGAAAGACAACATAAAACATAGGGTACAAATGTGTAAAGCAAAAACCAGTTTTCTAAACGCTGCATTATAGAAACATTCACAGTGTGGGCTTGATCCTGAACCCACTGAAATCAATGAGCGGTTTTGCTATTGAGTTCTTTTGGAACAGGAACACACCCCTTACTTGTAATGTTCCATATGTGGGCAACCAATGACAGAATTGCTTGGATGCATCACAAACTGATGTACCTTTCACTGGCGGAGCCTCCACTTTTTTAGGCACTGGAACTGGCACTTTCTCTTCTGGAACAGCTTTCTTTGGCACCTCAGGCACTTTAAAGATATTATTGTACTTTGAGAATTTCATTTTTGAACCATAAGATACAGAACAGTGACATGAAACATAAGACCACAGAATAACAATTCTCAAGAACGGAAATATCTTTCTCATCATGATGCATTGAATGATGAAATGGTGAGTAAAGAATGAAAGATTGTGATGTACACATTGAATCACACACTGTTGTACCTTTGGCTGGTGGAGCTTCCTTTCTTTTGGGCACAGGAACAGGCACTTTTTCTTCTGGCACAGGTTTCTGTGGCATCTCTGGCACTTTAAAACATTATTTTGGTTGAGAATACCTCACACATGCCATTCCAAACAGAAAAGCAAAAAGACATGTTCACAAAGATTTCAAATGAAGATATGCCTCCCAAAGAACAAGATAATAAATGTTTATATCAAACATACAACAAAAACACCCTATCACCCCTGGGTAAACACTTTTCAAATCACTTCATATCTGACCTCTCAGTCCTCATCCTCAAAGTAAACCTGTGCACCATCTTCAAGACATGAGCTTGGGAGATTAAATCATAACTTTACTAGACACTAAAAATCATGGACTCAGTAAAGACACTTGATTTATGGCTCATTACAACAATTTGTAACCCGCTAACCCTCCTTTGTCCTACGACTGCAGAGATGCTAACTGCCCATATCACCTTGAATGGTGTCTTGCAACTCCTTATGCTCAACTCCTTATGTTTTACCTTATATTTATCTGTGACACACTGAGTACCTTCCCCAGACTTGAAGAAGAGCTCTGTGTAAGCAAAAAAGCTTGTCTCTTTCACCAACAGAAGTTGGTCGAATAAAAGATATTACCTCACCCACCTCATCTCTCTAATATCCTAGAACCAACATGGCTACAACTATGCAGCAAATATTCAAATAATAGTAAAGTTAATTAAATACTAAACAAAGTTGGATAACTTCAGAGAAGAGGTGATGTACCTTTCACTGGAGGAGCTTCTTTTCTCTTGGGAACAGGTACTTTTTCCTCTGGGATAGGTCTCTTGGGCACCTCAGGCACTTTAAAAATACCATTTTTGTTTTAGGAATTTACTTACAAAACAACAGGAACATAAAGTACAAGAACTAAATTGTAATGCAAGAAAGTTACTCCAGCACAAACAGGAACCACTCAACATCAATTTAATATTAAAAAGACAGGAAACAGCACAATAAAGGGATGTGTTTATTTGTAAGAGCCAAATCCTGCAGTTCTTACTCAGCCATTGATCTGGCAAGGCAAATTTATCTTAATGTCAATGTGGTTTTGCCTTATCCAAGTCTGAGTAAAGACAACATGGTCTGGCCCTTAAAACTAGGCTATTACAGCTGGTCAAAAATGGTGGTGGTGATGAGGAAATTTTGGAAAAAAATCAATTTTTGGTCAAAATTAAAAAGTTTGAGGAAAAATGTCACTAGCTCCAATTATTATATTAAGTATCTTTCAGTTGTGATTCTTTTTTTCCTGTAAGAATAGGTACTAGTATTTTTTTCCTGAGACTACTCTTACACTTAAGGCACTTAAGACATTAAATTTAAGAATGCTGAATGGTCAGATCTAAAATATATATTGAAGGTTCCATTCTTTTTTCCAGAAATGTTAAGTATATTGCTAGTACTCTCTACATGACAAGAAAACATGGGATTTTATCAACTAACTTGCTCACAAACTGGAACTCTTAGCTAATTAGAAGCATCTATACCAGTTCATATATAAATTTAATGGTGAACGGCAGAATGTACCAAGACCGTTTTCTTCAACAACAAAGGATAAAATTCTGGCTCTATTGAAGGTCAGTGAGAGTTTTCTCTTTGGAACAAAGATTTCACCCAAAGAGATTCTTTAAAAAAATTGTATTCAACAACCCTGAAACGTCAATACAAATTGAATGATGGGATACATGGTAGACTGGAAGAAGTCACTGACCACTTCCCTGGGTAAGGTAATTGGCCTTGTCCTACAATGATTTTCACACATGCTTTAAACAAGAGAATAATCCCATTGGTTTTGTCTAGATTAGGAAAAGAGGTCAAAATAACATGGAAGTTAACTCCAACAAAACAATTTTTTCATGAGTAAAGGCAAGCAGCAACTTTTAGTTTCTTTTAGATGGTCAAGGTAGACTTTAAGTAACCTCCGTCTCTTTTCCTAATCTAGACAAACTATATATTTGCTTTCACAGAGCATAGGCTGGCCTTATTTTCACAAGGAAAAAGGCATATTTGTAAAATGTGTTTACTAATGTGTTGAAATCCTTGTGTACACAATTCAAAGTGTAGTTTTGATATGTATTAGCTGATCAAAGTAAATCCTAAATTCACCTCTAGGGTGGAGCCACTATGGGGAAAATATAAAACAAGAATTTTGATAAATCCTTAACTTCCTTTTGAAATTCGGACTTCTCCTAAATCACACAGGCAGTTCTGGATTTTAGCCATTGTCTTTGTGTTATGATGTGAGATGTTGGACATAGAGCTGGATGGGAAAAGGTTTTTCTGTCCTCTGAGGAATTTTGAGATTTTGAAAAATTTCCCATCCTCAAATTAGGGCAAAAAGTTGAAATCTCAAAAATGTTGATGAAACAACAATTTTAAGCAGATGGATTAGGTTGATTACAATGCTTAATGTCAATTTCAACATTTTTAAAATAAAAAATTTAGTATAAATTAACTAACATCTTTTAAAAAGTTGTTTCAAACCAAACATTGAAAATTTTTGTTTTGAAAGTGTCAAAACAGAACAGTTTGAAACTTTTTTTTTTTTTTTTAATATTAGGATTGGGAGATTAGTTGAAGCCTAACATTTCCTGAGAACTGTTTCAGAATCAACAAATAGGCATATTCTTACAATACAATGTTTTGTTGAAAAGTTCCCTCTCGTTTGAAGGTTTTTATTATCAAGAGATTGGGATGACCTGATTACCCTGTCAATGGAGATTAATATGCGAGGGTGATGGAGACTTCCAAGCATACTCACCAACTGTTCTCCCTATGAAAAAATTTAAAAACTCTGAGAGATGGACTGGATAATCTAATCAGCCCTTTCCATTTCTGGCTTCTGTGATGTTAAAAAAACCCCCACAGATGATTTAGGATTTTCCAAAGCACCAAAGTGAAAGTGAATGGGATTTGTGTTCCTAAATCACTTAGGCACTTTTGTACACTTAGGCCACCCATCATCGGGATATAAATGCCTTTTCTTGTGATTGTGGTACTTGCACTAAGTCAACGGGAATTTAAAATATGGACTGATAACAAGATAAAGCCCCAAACCAGCATGAGATAAAACTGACTGGAACGTTCATTGCCTTATCTGATTACACAGACTCCCTTATGCTACCAATTGCTTATTTACAACATGGAACTCTGATTATAGTTACAAAAATTTTAACGAACAGTAAGCATTCAAACATGCAACACACTTTGTAACACACACCAATAATTAATTATCATAAAGGAAAAATAATGTACTGGAGTAATTAAAAGAAAATCATATTTGCAAAATAGAAGAGTTCTGTCTGATTATATCCCAAAATTTCATTATACCTTTCACCGGTGGGGGAGCCTCTTCTTCATACTGGGGAACTTCCTCCTCCTCCTCGTATTGAGGAACTTCCTCTTCATATTGGGTAACATCCTCCTCCTCATAGTGGGTGACTTCCTCTTCATAGTGGGTAACTTCCTCTTCCTCCTCATAGTGGGTGACCTCTTCTTCATAGTGGGTGACCTCTTCTTCTTCCTCTTCATACTGGGGAACTTCAACATATACTTTTTCTTTTTGGACAACTGTCTTACGTTCTTCAGGCACTTTAAAAAGATATCAATTTAAAGAATTTAAAAAGTCATCACAAAAATACTCATGAACAGTACTATAAAGCTATGAAGCATTGTAATGTAAGAACTAAATCAAATCAAGGATGTTCAGTAAAAACACAAGGCAGAATTCACGGCACATTTACAGCACTGACATACAAAGAACATATGTTCTAATACTTTAGAACTATATTATAGAATCTAATGCTATATCCAATGTACCTTTAGCTGGTGGCCTCTTCACTTTTTTAGTAATAGAAATTGGTATTTTTTCTTCTATGACTACTTTCTCAGGAACATCAGGAACTTTAAAGATACAGAATATTTACATTTAAGAACTTTAAAAAACAACATACAGCAGCACAAACACTAGAGGCAAGAAGAAAGATATATAAAAAAGGGTATCTAACATATACGTGGTTCACATATCGCCAAGGCAACTGTGCAGACTGACATGGTACTATGGAAACATTAAACAATAGTTTTATACAACAACAAAAGGACATAACATATCTCAACATATACATATGAGCAGATGCTCTTTGCTTTACCCACTTCTGCCAAAAGTGCATTTCTACACATTCCAAGTCAGAGCTCTGGTACAAAATCCAATCAAATCCTGAGAAAATTCAGCCCCTTTGTGACCTCAGTGACTGCCCCTTTCCGTATGAGGAGAGCAGGGTCCTTCACACAAATGTGGCTCTGTGGCTCTCTTTGAGATTCTCCAGTAAATACAGCAAGAGCCCTCTGACAGCCACTTGAGACAAAGAATTTGTACAGAACAGATAAACATTCCAACCCCATTGTCCTGGCATAAGATGGGAGAGCGGGTACAAAGAAGCCACTTGCACAGATGGAAGTAGGCAGTGATCCGGTGCTTGAGTAAATTAGAAGCAACCCATGTCCACATCTGGAAAATGACATGATTTTAACTGTAAAGACTCCAAAAAGCTTATTATGTAGATTATGTTCAGTTTTGCAGATTCATCCAGGAGAGAGTACACACTTTGTTGGTGGACCTTCTTCTCTTTTTGAAACAGTACTGGGTATTTTTTTCTTCTGTCTCTGAAATTGCTGGTTATTAGCGTGTGAAGGCATCCAGGAAAAACTACAGTGTGCCCTGGCATTTGGATGACCTTTTAGGATCTCTGAGATAGCCAATAAATTGGGAATTTTCTTCTTGGTAGATGGGCAAGTATCTACTTGGCAGTAATAAGTGTAAGTATTTCTACCTACATTCTGCAAGGAACAACCTAATCTTTGCTTGCAGCAGCAAGCTGCTGTGAGGGTCTAGTTCAAGCAAGTGGCTGCTTTTTTTAGATGCCTTAAGCCACACCCTGCAAAACTCCCACTTCTAGTAACAAGTGTTCTTTTTAGGGCTGTGTGAAATATGCCCAGTTTCTTTCTGGCAGGGCTGGTGCATAAATTTCCAGAGACCCAAAGTTTAATCTTAAGTGTCATGTAAGTCTGAACCCATAAACTCAAGATGAAATTGATTGAGCCTGGCAACTTTCATTGGTTTGGTTACAAAACCAGCCACATTCAGCCCAAATTGTCCTGGCCAGGAGACTCTGCTGCCCAATAAAGCTCTGTGCCACTCGCTGCACTTCTACTTGCCTTCTGGGAGAGGCCTGCAGACCTTGACCAGCTCTCTCTCTGGGGACAGCTGGCTCACTCTCCCTTCACAGGCTCTTCTCCAGGCTGCTGGCTGGTCTTCTCCCCCATCCTGTTATTTGGGAGGCCAGTAAGGTGCCTTCTCCCGCAATTCTCCTCTTCTCACAACTCCCAGTGCAGGTGTCCTGCCCATACTACCAGTAATACTGCTGCAGTGAGGCCAAGTCTTACGGCTGTGGCTCTACAAACCTTTTAATTCACCCCAGGGCTGAAACACCCAGAGTGCACAACAATGGGGTTTCTCGATAGCTTGGAGCACCACTGGGTTGTCTCAGCCCCAGAGTGAGTTGAAGTACTGACAGGCAGCAGAGGAAGGGCCAGAGGAGCCTTTCCTTTATCACTACTTCAGGATGTGCTGCCTTTCCTTAGGAGAGGGGGGAAGGAGGACAGACCACCCAGAAGAGGAGAGCACCTGCTTATTTAGTAGGTTGTTGGCCAGGCAGCTTCCCCTCACAGGGTAGAGAGAGACAGGCAACACACTGTTTGCATCCAAGACAGGAGCTAATTAAATTATTAAGCTTCCCCCAGAAAAACAAAAGGAAGTCAGGAATCTCAGGATGGAAGATTTAAGGCTCCTGAGAGCAGAGAAATTCAAAGGGCTTCACTTTCAGGAAAAACATTGGCCTGCCCCAGGTATAATATAAAACTTTAATCTACTCTCAGCTTGAAATCCTGAGTTAGATAAAAAAAAAAAAAAGATGGCAGCAAAACTAAAAGATTTATTCAGGCTTAAACTCTCTTAGTTTAGTTCATACCTGTGTATGAAACCTCCTCCTCTGTGTGAAGAGAGATGGACATTTCCTCTGACAAAGCCCAATGCTCTTCCGCTGTTGGTACATTAAAGATAAAGCCTAGTTTTAGTATTGTTTCTCTGAAACAATATTTGGGGTAGAGGATATATATTCCCTATCCACTCAATGTGATTGTTACAGAAATGTGACATTTTAATTGCTTTCCTGCCACCTCTGACACCAGATAAATTGGAGGGAAATGCACCCCTACTGCTGCCCCTGTACCCCTTAAGGTTCCTGGGATTTTGGTGGAATCTCAGAATTCAAGAGAAGTTACTGTGGCAATATGGCAGTCAGACTGGAGGACCAACAGCCAGGCAGTGAGAATATTTCTTTTATAATTTAATCCATGGATGTGGGTACCTTTTGATGGTGGAGCTGCTTTTCTTTTTGGAACAGCAATGGACACTCTTTCTTCTGTGACAACTGTCTTTGGAACTTCCGGTACTTTAAAAATAGCAATTGTAAGAATACTAAATTGCAAAATTCAGACAATCTCTATTAATTTGATGCTCATGTTAAAGAATTATAGATGAACAAGTACAAAAGAAATGCACATTTACAAAGTAAGCTTGTGTGTTTAAAAATAGACATCGACTTGAAACCAAACAACAAGCAAACATGAATTTAAGTTAACAAAGACAACAGGTTAACTTAAATTTTAGTGCACAAATAGCTGGATGTGCATTTGGCTTGTGGAATTTATACTTTCTGAAAAATAATACCAGGTTTTTTTCTTCAGGGTAAGCTCCCTATGAATTTCAGACATTTTAAATTATTGTGCTGTTTGAGTAACAGCAATAATATTAATAAAAGCATGAAAAGAAAAACAGAAAGAGACATATGCACATAAAAAAGAATGACTAAAATATATTTACATGACACATTAAGGGCTCTAGAATTTAATTGCAAGATTGTTCAATATTGCTGGCACCTTCCAGTACATGTAATTTAACTACAAAATTTCACACACAGAAAAAAGATAAAAGAGAGCTTTTTAAGCCCATAAGAAAATGACAGAAGTTAAGGACACAAAGGCATCTTTGAAATAAAAATGCTGGTGATGTGAAAAGTCATTGACACTTTTTTTTAAGAGAAGAGACAGTGAGTTTCTGCATATGAATGGTGCTCAGTTTATCAAAATTAGTGTGAACCCAAAACAACTATTGCAATTAATAACAGTTCTGAATACACAAGAAATGCAGGGGAGCAACTGTTTTACATAATTTTCTAAATTTTTTGCAGAGCAAAAACCGAAATTCCTGTTAATTTATAACCAAATCAGTATAAACTGTTTATTTTATTTTAATCAGACAATTCACAGGTTCAAGGCCTGCTGGTTCTCACTGATTTCTGATATGTAGAAGCCTCCTGTATCACCAGAAAAGAGCTGATTTACCTTTAGCCGGTGGAGCCACCACTTTTTTGTGGGCCGGAACGGGTACTTTCTCTTCTGGCACAGCTTTCTTGGGAACTTCTGGCACTTTAAAGAGATTTTTTACTTTTAGGAGATTTGAATTACACACAAACAGTAAAAACAACCAAGCAACAAAAATACAAGTACGGAGACCTGACATTTTTGTAAGTTAAATAAGGAAACAAAAGCATGCACCAAAATCTACATTTTATGCAATGTAATTAAACGATTATAGATACAAGACAAACATCTGTTGCATAGTTTCAAAAGGCAATCTACCTCTTTTTGGTGGAGCCGCCTCCTTTTCAGAGATAGCTACTTTTTCTTCGGTGATAATTTTCCTGTGCACTTCAGTCACTTTAAAAATATTAAATGTAGGAATATTTAATTGTAATATTTGGAATACTCTTTAATAATAAGCAGCTAGAAATAAATCTTTTTAATTTTAATCAATTTTTGTTGAAAGAAAATATACATGAAATTTCACTGAATACAAAAATGAGACCGTAAAAGAAGAAGGAACAATTTACAAAAACAGTACAAAGGACACAAGTGATAGTCTATACATAGTGAAGATCCAGACAGAGGTTACTGTCACTAAAACACAAAATATCTACATGAAAAACATTTGAAACAAACACAACAAACAAACAAAATGTGTGAGATAAAGGAACAGATAAAGACATCTAGAGAATATTATTTTCATTAGTTTACCTTTGGTGAATTGAGGTTCTTCTATTTCAATAGCAACAGGAGGTATCCATTCTTCTGGTGGTTTTTTCTTAAGTACTTTAAAAATATTGTGTAATTTTAGAAAATTGGAATGATTTGAATACTAAACAGACTAAAAGAAAAAAGCAACATAGAAATCTCACTATGAATACAACTGGCAATGGACACAAACAGGCACATGTACATGTGTAATGCTAAAAAATTAAAAGCATCTAAACTACATTTTACTCAACAAGGTAAGAAGTTAAAGACTGAAATTGAAAGAAAGACATTTTTCCAAGTTATAAGAAGCAAATAACCGATGTACCTCTGGGTGGCGGGGCCTCTGCCTTTTTAGGAACAGGGACAGGTACTTTCTCCTCAGGAACCGCTTTCTTACGAACTTCAGGCACTTTAGAAAGAAGAGTTTTAAAAATATTGGTCTCTAGTATTCTGAATATATTTTGTATGTAACATCACAGTATTTCCTTTGTTTAATAATAACAAAAGTGTTTATGTAAGGAAAAACAATTATATACAGAACACACAGTTGTAATGCAAACAATCAGACTATGATTTATAAGAAACTCATATCTTTATTAACAGATACTAAAACCAAGAACTTGAGAAGAGAAGACGTGTGTCATGTCTTTCAAGGTAAGGAAGTATCATTTTAATTAGTAACTGTTTTATACCTTTCGCTGGTGGAGCTTCCTCAATTTTAGGAGCAGCAGGAACTTTTGGTGGTGGGACAACTTTCTTAGGCTTCTCAGGCACTTAAAAAAATATTACAGTGTGTAGTTTAAGAAATAGGAAAGGTATCAAAACAGTAAGGAAACACTTGGTTAGTCAAAAGAGAAGTTTGTAACACACATGTAATAGGGACATACATCAAAAACAACAAAATCAGAAACACTGAGATGCAGAACAACTGACATTTGATATTTAAGAGTTGATGTACCTTTAGCGGGTGGGACTTCCACTTTTTTGGGAACAGGGACAGGTACTTCCTCCTCTATGTAGAAAGGCTCTTCTTCAGTCACTTTAAAGATATTAATGTTATAGATACAGAATTGATGTATTTGGCATATTTGAACTAGTCCTTGGTTAGTGTATCTATGGAATGCTTGATTTAGGAAATCTAATTCACCCAGTCTCACCTGCACTAGAAGTACTGCCTATCCCCAAAAGAGTAGCAAGATCCAAACTGTGTAGCAATTTACTGATATCTGAGAACCAGGACATACAATAAACACAGGGGGTGTGGCTGTGTGAGCGTCAAGTGGAGTTTTAGATGGAGAGACCAGTTGGTAGATTTGTGTTTGGGATATAGACATTTATGTCAAGCAGTAATCTTTTGTGGTGAGCCAAGTCCTTTCTTATATTATAATCTCTGTTGAATTTGTTTTAGAGAAACATTAGGTGGATGAAGGGAAAGTGGCTAATTTACTGGAAGGTTTGGCTCAGATTTAAAAACATGGTTTTCATTTGTCATATATTTTAAAATCAGTGCTGTCATTTTCTAAGAACTCTGAACAAAAAGATTGGGAAGAAAATCACATCAGGCTAACATTAGCTTCTTTTTTATGATGCCTCCTCCTTTTGGACACAATCCTGCAAGTGCTGAGCTACTGTAGGTATGAGGTGCCCTCAAAGACTGATCCAAGTCCCTCTGAAGTCAATGGAGTCACTGTCAGTGACTTAAGTGGGAGATGGCTCAGGCCTGAACACTCAATACCGCTAGGAGATGCTCAGTGCTTTGCAGGGCTAGATCTAATGCCCACTGAAGCTAGTTGAAAGTTTCCCATTGAACTCAGTGAGACACTAGGAACACATAAATCTCACTGGAAATTGTCATCTTGAGAATTCACCCGGATACAGGTAGATTCAACATGTCACGTGCAGAGGGAATTCAGGCAATGGCTTTGTGCTCGCTGCTCTTTGCAGTGTTAAGTTACCTGTGTTACAGATCCACCAGTATATTTTTAAAGGTTACAGGTGTCTCTGTAAGTTTGCTCATTCTCACAAAACAACAAGCAAACAAGAATTTAAGTTAACAGAGACAACAGAGCAACTTAAACGTTAATGCACCAATAGTGGGATGTATATTTGACTTGCAGAATTTATACTTTTTGGAGAGTAGTAGCATGTTTCCTTTTCTTTTGGGTAAGCTCCCTAGGCACTTCACTTTATATTACTGAGCACTTTTAGTAACAGCAAAGATATTTATAAAAGCATGAAAAGAAAAATAGAAAGAGACATATGCACACAAAAAAGAATGTCTAAAGCATATATACATGACACAGTAAGGACTCTAGAATTTGAACTTAAGATTTTTCAGCACTGCTGGCATTTTCCATTACATGTAATTTAATTACAAAATTTCACACACAGAAAAAACATAAAAGATAGCATTTTAAACACACAAGAAAATGACAGACGTTAAGGACACAAGGCCATCTTTGAAAAAAAAATGCTGATGAGCTGAAAAGACATTGATACTTTTTTTTAAGAAGAGACAATGAGCTTCTGCATATAATTGATGCTCAGTTTATGAAAATTAGTGTACATCCAAAACAATTATGCATTCATAGCAGTTTTGAAGGCACAAGAAATGCAAGAGTCTGACCATTTTACATGATTTTCTGCATTTTTTTGCAGGGCAGAAACCACAATTCTATTTAATTTATGACCAAGAAAGTATAAGCTTTTTTTTTTTTAAATCAAACAATTCACAGGTTCAAGGCCTGCTGGTTCCCACTGATTTCTGCTATGTAGAAGCCTCTTGTTTCACCAGAAAGAGCTGATGTACCTTTAGCTGGTGGAGCCGCCACTTTTTTGTGGACTGGAACGGGCACTTTCTCTTCTGGCACAGCTTTCTTGGGCACTTCTGGCACTTTAAAGAGATTGTTTATTTTTAGGAGTTTTGAATTGCTCACAAGTGGCAAAAATAATCAGGCAACAAAAATACAAACACAGAGGCCTGACATTTGTGTATGCCAAATAAGGAAATTAAAGCATAAACCAGAATCTATATTTTATGCAACATAATTAGGCAATTCAGGACACAAGACATTAGTAACAGACAAACATCTGTTGCGTGGCTTCAAAAGGCAATGTACCTCTTTTTGGTGGAGCTTCCTCCTTTTCAGTGACAGCTACTTTTTCTTGGGTGATAATTTTCCTTTGCACTTCAGTTACTTTAAAAGTATTAAATGTAGGAATAGTTAATTGTAATATGTGGAATGCACTTTAATAATAAGCAACTAGAAATAAATCTTTTTAATCTTGACTGATTTTTGTTGAAAGAAAATATACATAAAATTTCACTGAATACAAAAATAAGACAGTAAAAGAAGGAACAATTTACAAAAACAATACAAAGGACACAAGTGATAGTCTATACATAGTGAAGATCCAGACAGAAGTTACTGTCACTAAAACACAAAATACCTACATGAAAAACATTTGAAACAAATAAACGAACAAAATGTGTAAGATAAAGAAAAAGATAAAGACGTCTAGAGAATTTTATTTTTATTAGGTTACCTTTGGTGAACTGAGGTTCTTCTATTTCAATAGCAACAGGGGGTTTCCATTCTTCTGGTGGTTTCTTCTTAATCACTTTAAAAATATTGTGTAGTTTTAGAAAATTGGAATGATTTCAATACCAAAGAAACCAAAAGAAAAAGCAACACACAAATCTCAATATGAATACATTGGCAATCGACACAAACAGGCACATGTACTCGTTTAATGCTAAAAAAATTAAAAGTATCTAAGCTATATTTTACTGATCAAGGTAAGAAGTTATAGATTGAAATTGAAAGAAAGACATTTTCCATGTTATAGGAAGCAAACAAATGATATACCTTTAGCTGGTGGGGCTTCCACTTTTTTGGGAACAGGGACAGGTACTTCCTCCTCTACATAGAAAGGCTCTTCTTCACTCACTTTAAAGATATTAATGTTAAGAATACAGAATTGACCAATTTGGTATATTTGGTCTATAATTGCATATACTACCTTCACAAGTAATGAAATGATTAAAAAAGAATAACCAACAAACAGTACTGACACCCACAACACATATATTTGCTACTTCGTTTCCAAATTGTTTCCTTGAGAACACTTGTAAACTTTCAGAAAAACTATGATGTGAAAAAGACAAATGGAGCCCTTGGTTAGTGTAGCTATGGAATGCTTGATTTAGGAAATCTAATTCACCCAGTATTCACCTGCACTAGGAGTACTGCCTATCCCCAAAAGAGTAGCAAGATCCAAACTGGGTAATAATTTACTGATTTCTGAGAACCAGGACATACAATAAACTCTAAGGGTGTGGCTGCTTAAGTGTGAAATGGAGTTTTAAGGAATATTTACAGTGCAAAACCCAAACAAACAAAACCCATAGGAAGGTGTCTCAGAGTTAGGGTCAACGTACATGGGTTCTCACTACAGGGCTTTAAAATAGCAGTGTAGATGTTCCTGCTTGGGCTGGAGCCCAGGCTCAGAAACCAGCGATGGGAGTGGGTCTCAAAGCCTGGGCTCCAACCTGAGCAAAATGTCTACACAGGTATTTTTAGTGCTGTAACCTGACCCTCACAAACCTAAGTCAGTTGACCCAGACTTTGAAACTCACTGCTGCGGCGTTGTTGTTGTTGTTGGGTTTTTTTTGCAGTGTTGATGTATGGTCAGATAGTTTCTAGTTGCAACAGAGGAATGGGCAGACAACCTGGTAGAGTTAGGTTGGGGATGTATGCATTTAGTTCAAGCAGAAACATTTGTGCTCAGCCAAGTCCTTTCTTTTATTACAGCCTCTGCTGAATTTGTTTTAGAGAAATAGTGGCTGGACAAAGGAAAGGTGGCTAATTTACTGGAAGGTTTTAGCTCAGATTTCAAAATATAATTTTCATTTGTCATATAATTTAAAATTAGTGCTACCATTTTCTGTGAACTCTTAACAAAAAGACTGGGAAGGAAATTACATCACAATAAGGTTAGATACTTTTTTTTAAGGTGCCTCCTGCCTCTGGACATGATCCTGCAAGGTGCTGAGCTACTGTAGGTATGAAGGGCCCTCAGAAACTTCCCCAATGTCAATCTCAATGACTTATTTGGGAGCTGGGTCAATCCAGAACACTCAGCACGTCCAGGAGTTGCTAGGTACTTTGCAGGACTAGATATAATGCCCACCCAAGTCAATTGAAAGTCTCCCATTGACCTCAGTGAGACCCTAGGAACATGTAAATCTCACTGGAATTTGTCATCTTGAGAATTCAGCTGCATACAGGCAGATTCAACATGTCACATTCAGAGGGAATTCAGGCAATGGCTTTGTGCTCACTGCCCTCTGCAGTGTTAAGTTACCTGTGTTACAGATCCACCAGTATATTTTTAAAGGTTACAGGTGTCTCTGTAAGTTTGCTCATTCTCACAAAACAACAAGCAAACATGAATTTAAGTTAACAGAGACAGCAGAGCAACTTAAACTTTAATGCACCAATAGCTGGATGCATATTTGTTTTGCAGAATTTATACTTTTGGAGAGTAGTAGCATGTTTTCTTTTCCTTTGGGTAAGCTCCCTAGGCACTTCAGACATTTTAAATTATTGTGTAGGTTTAGTAACAGCAACATGAAATCAAGAATGTTCAGTAAAAACGCAAGGCAGAATTCATGGCACATTTACAGCACAGACATACAAAGAACATTATATGTTGTATCTAATGCTATATCCAATGTACCTTTAGCTGGTGGCTTCTTCACTTTTTTAGTAATAGAAATTGGTAATATTTCTTCTATGACTACTCTGTCGGGAACATCAGGCACTTTAAAGATACAGAATATTTACATTTAAGAACTTTAAAAAACAATGTACAGAAGCATAAATACTAGAGGCAAGAAGTAGAACACTAATACACAATGTTGTAATTCAACAATGCAGAAGAAAGATATATAAAAAAAGCTATCTAACTTATATGTGGCTCACAGATCACCAAAGCAACTGCAGATTGATGAGGTATTATGGAAGCATTAAATCATAATTTAATACAACAATAACAAAAAGACATATCTCAACATATACATATGAGCCGATGCTCTTTGCTGTACCCACTTCTGCCAAAAGTGCATTTCTACACATTCCAAGTCAGAGCTCTGGTACAAAATCCAATCAAATCCTGAGAAAATTCAGCTCCTCTGTGACTTCAGTGACTGCCCCTTTCCATATGAGGAGAGCAGGGTCCTTCACACAAATGTGGCTCTGTGGCTCTCTTTGAGATTCTCCAGTAAATACAGCAAGAGCCCTCTGACAGCCACTTGAGATAAAGAATTTGTACAGAACAGATAAACATTCCAACCCCATTGCCTTGGCATAAGATGGGAGAGCGGGTACAAAGAAGCCACTTGCACAGATGGAAGTAGGCAGTGATCCTATGCTTGAGTAAATTAGAAGCAACCCATGTCCACATCTAGAAAATGACATGATTTTAACTGTAAAGACTCCAAAAAGCTTATTATGTAGATTATGTTCTCTGAGAGCCAATAAATTGGGAATTTTCTTCTTGGTAGATGGAATCTACTTGGCAGTAATAAGTGTACGTATTTCTACCTACATTCTGCAAGGAACAACCTAATCTTTGCTTGCAGCAGCAAGCTGCTGTGAGGGTCTAGTTCAAGCAAGTGGCTGCTTTTTTTAGATGCCTTAAGCCACAACCTGCAAAACTCCCACTTCTAGTAACAAGTATTCTTTTTAGGGCTGTGTGAAATATGCCCAGTTTCTTTCTGGCAGGGCTGGTGCATAAATTTCCAGAGACCCAAAGTTTAATCTTAAGTGTCATGTAAGTCTGAACCCATAAACTCAAGATGAAATTGATTGAGACTGGCAACTTTCATTGGTTTGGTTACAAAACCAGCCACATTCAGCCCAAATTGTCCTGGCCAGGAGACTCTGCTGCCCAATAAAGCTCTGTGCCACTCGCTGCACTTCTACTTGCCTTCTGGGAGAGGCCTGCAGACCTTGACCAGCTCTCTCTCTGGGGACAGCTGGCTCACTCTCCCTTCACAGGCTCTTCTCCAGGCTGCTGGCTGGTCTTCTCCCCCATCCTGTTATTTGGGAGGCCAGTAAGGTGCCTTCTCCCGCAATTCTCCTCTTCTCACAACTCCCAGTGCAGGTGTCCTGCCCATACTACCAGTAATACTGCTGCAGTGAGGCCAAGTCTTACGGCTGTGGCTCAACAAACCTTTTAATTCACCCCAGGGCTGAAACACCCAGAGTGCACAACAATGGGGTTTCTCGATAGCTTGGAGCACCACTGGGTTGTCTCAGCCCCAGAGTGAGTTGAAGTACTGACAGGCAGCAGATGAAGGGCCAGAGGAGCCTTTCCTTAGGAGAGGGGGGAAGGAGGACAGACCACCCAGAAGAGGAGAGCACCTGCGTATTTAGTAGGGAGTTGGCCAGGCAGCTTCCCCTCAGAGGCAGAGAGAGACAGGCAGCACACTGTTTGCATCCAAGACAGGAGCTAATTAAATTATTAAGCTTCCCCCAGAAAAACAAAAGGAAGTCAGGAATCTCAGGATGGAAGATTTAAGGCTCTTGAGAGCAGAGAAATTCAAAGGGCTTCACTTTCAGGAAAAACATTGGCCTGCCCCAGGTGTAATACAAAACTTTAATCTAATCCTGAGTTTTGCTTGCAAAACAAAATAGATTAAAAAAAAGATGGCTGCAAAACCAAAAGATTTATTCAGGCCTAAAACTCTTTTAGTTTAGTTCATACCTGTGTATGAAACCTCCTCCTCTGTGTGAAGAGAGATGGACATTTCCTCTGACAAATCCCAATGCACTTTCGCTGTTGGTACATTAAAGATAAAGCCTAGTTTTAGTATTGTTTCTCTGAAACAATATTTGGGGTAGAGGATATATATTCCTTATCCACTCAATGTGGTTGTTATAGAAATGTGACATTTTAATTGCTTTCCTGCCACCTCCGACACCAGATAAATTGGAGGGAAATGCACTCCTACTGCTGCCCCTGTACCCCTTAAGGTTCCTGGAGTTTTGGTGGAATGTCAGAATTCAAGAGAAGTTACTGTGGCAATATGGCAGTCAGATTGCAGGACCATAGCCAGGCAGTTAGAATATTTCTTTTATAATTTAAATCCATGGATGTGGGTACCTTTTGCTCGTGGAGCTGCTTTTCTTTTTGGAACAGCAATGGACACTCTTTCTTCTGTGACAACTGTCTTTGGAACTTCCGGTACTTTAAAAATAGCAATTGTAAGAATAGAAAGAGACATATGTACATTAAAAAGAATGACTAAAGCATATATACATGACACAGTAATAGAATTTGTATGTAAGATTCTTCAGCACTGCTGGCACTTTGTATTACATGTAATTTAACTACAAAATTTCACTCACAGAAAAAACATAACATATTAAACACACAAGAAAATGACAGATGTTAAGAACACAAAGGCATCTTTGAAAAAAATGCTGATGATTTGAAAAGACATTGATACTTTTTATTTTTAAGAAGAGACAGTGAGCTTCTGCATACGAGTGATACTCAGTTTATGAAAATTAGTGTGTACCTAAAACAACTATGCAATTCATAGCAGTTTTGAAGGCACAAAAAATGCAGGAGTGTGACTGTTTTACAAGATTTTCTGCATTTTTTACAGGGCAGAAATCAAAATTCCTTTTAATTCATAACCAATTGAGTATAAACTGTTTTTTTTAAAATCAGATAATTCACAGGTTCAAGGCCTGCTGCGTTCCACTGATTTCCGATATGCAGAAGCCTCCTGTATCCCCAGAAAGAGCAGATGTAATTTTAACCGGGAAGCCACCACTTTTTTGTGGACTGGAACAGGCACTTTCTCTTCTGGCACAGCATTTTTGGGCACTTCTGGCACTTTAAAGATATTGTTTATTTTTAGGAGTTTTGAATTACTCACAAACAGGAAAAATAATAGGCAACAAAAATACAAGTACAGAGGCCTGACATTTGTGTAAGTCAAATAAGGAAATGAAAACACACACCAGAATCTATATTTTATGGAATATAATTAGACAGTTAGAGATACAAGACAATATTAAGAGATAAACATCTGTTGCCTGGCTTCAAAAGGCAATGTACCTCTTTTTGGTGGAGCCTCCTCCTTTTCAGAGATAGCTACTTTTTCTTCGGTGATAATTTTCCTGTGCACTTCAGTCACTTTAAAAGTATTAAGTGTAGGAATAGTTAATTGTAATATTTGGAATGAACTTTAATAATAAGCAGCTAGAAATAAATCTTTTTAATCTTGACTGATTTTTGTTGAAAGAAAATATACATGAAATTTCACTGAATACAAAAATGAGAGAGTAAAAGAAGAAGGAACAATTTACAAAAACAGTACAAAGGACACAAGTGATAGTCTATACATAGTGAAGATCCAGACAGAGGTTACTGTCACTAAAACACAAAATATCTACATGAAAAACATTTGAAACAAACACAACAAACAAACAAAATGTGTGAGATAAAGGAACAGATAAAGACATCTAGAGAATATTATTTTCATTAGTTTACCTTTGGTGAATTGAGGTTCTTCTATTTCAATAGCAACCGGGGGTACCCATTCTTCTAGTGGTTCTTTCTTAAGCACTTTAAAAATATTGTGTAATTTTAGGAAATTGGAATGATTTCAATACCAGAAAACCCAAAAGAAAAAACAACACACAAATCTCACTATGAATTCACTGACAATAGATAGGTGTTTCTGTGGGTTTGCTCATTCTCATACGTAATGGAATTGTCTAAGGAAGTCCAAAGAATGTCATTATATATCTCTGAGTTGGTCAGTCAAACAACAACAGGAAAGGAGGAATAATTCCCTCAGAGACAAAATCTTCATAAAGACTGAGGACAGAGGATCCTCTTGATATTTAAGATTAGATTGATGTTTTTCACCTATTTTCTGTAAGCAACCAACTATACAGTTTTGTAGTGGGTTGGGCTGAAGACTGATCATAAGAAGTGGCAGAGCTGTTTAGTAGTGGCAAAATGTCATAATATATGAAACTTTACCAGCATTTAAACAAATGGTGTAATGAAAAATGTTCACCTACACAGTGAGGGAAAACTTAATTTTTTTTGTAAAAAACAAAAAATTATTTCAAAAATAGCAGGATTCTGAGATCGTTTTCATTTTAGCCTATACTCATTGAATTGTGGTTGTACCTGTAACTGATGAAATCTCCTCTTCTCTGTGAACAGAAATGATTGCTTCCTCTTCCTCTTCTTCTATCCATTCTTCCAATGTTGGTTCTTTAAAGACAGGTTCAGTTTTAATGTTTTTTGTGGAACAATGGTTGTGGCAGAGGTATAACAATTCTGATCATATCAATGTGACAACTACAGCCATAGACAGGAAACATTAAATGCTTTGCACACGTATGTTTGCTTTGCACTAAATTCTGTTCCTTGCCCATGTGCTAGGGACAAGGGGCAAACTACATCTCCAGTAACTCTCAGCGTTCAACTGTGTTTTCAGTGGAGTGCCACAGCTTCCTAAACGTCCCATCACAGCAGATACAATGAAGAACCAGCAGTAAAGCAGTTAAATAATTCTTCTTATTCTTTTTGTAGGTGGTAAAGAAAGACTAGTACAAAATAAGAGGGCAGGTGATGTGCTGGACAAATAAACTGAGAAACCAGCATATTCTTTAGAACTGTATCAGGGAAAAACTCAACTTGTGATGGGGCAAGAGGCCAATTTGCCTAGGTGCAAGCAGAAAGGAACATGTTTACATGAACAAATACCTTTCCGCATATTCATATTTCATTGGGGGTAACTTGGGTGTTGACTTTAGGAATTTTGGCCCTTTTGTTGTTTTCTGAATAAAAATGTGTGTAACTATCCCAATCTGACTTACTATTCATTAATGGATTACACAAATGGCGAATCTTGGCTTGGGACACTATGGGGGAGATCTTTAACTGGAGTAAATTGTCATAACTCCATTGAAGTCAGTCTCCATTCAAGCTGAGACTCTGCCCCAGAATGGTAATGAGTTATAGTGCAAAAGCAGTCAGTGTTTCTCATCTGTAGCACAGAGAATAGTGCTTCTGTATGTGGGGAAGGAAATGATGGATACAACCCTCATGTGTGTACCCATGCCTCATGGGCCAGATCCCACAAGGTGCCTACTATCCAATTATCCTTAACTTCCATTGTGTCTTCATTAAGAGTCTGATCCAAAGCCCACTGCAATCAATGAGAATCTTTCCATCCAATTCAATGGGTTTTGTATCAGGGACTAAAAGTACAAGGACTGGACACCCCACAGAAAGCTCTGAGCAACTGGGAAGTTATGGGCTCCACATGTAAAACATAGTAATACAAAAACTCACATATAACAACCAAGGCATGTTTCTGTATTAGGAATCATGCCTTTAAACAACAAATTTGCACTTTAAGACAACAAGAACAATCTACAGAATTGATGTTTCTCACATGGATCACTGCTTGCAATATATCTTCAGGTGGTGGGACATCACTCCTTTAGAGATTATAACTGATACTCTTTCTTCTGTAATATATACTTTTTCTTCTAAAACTGTTTTTGATGTACCTCAGGCACTTTGAAAGGTACTAATATTAAATTGATGAATTTCTAATTGCAATGAGTAGATAATATCCCAGATTGCTATGACTAGGTTTTTGAAGATTTAAGAACACTGATACTATATAACAAGAGCACAAATAGTATATGGCACAGTACTACACAATACACACAAAATAAACTCATGATCCTCTGTCAATAACACAGTACGCTAACGTATAACTTCCAACAGTAACACAAATGCAGTAAGAGGTCAATAACAAAACAGAAGATAAGAACAGATGCTATTTAAGAATCAACATGTTCTGTGACTCCATCGGGAAGCATACCTTTAGCTGCGGGAGCCTCCACTCTTTTAGGAACAGCAACAGGTAATTTTTCTTCAGGGACAACTCTCTTAGGAACTGCAGGCACTTTGAAGATATTATTTAGTTTTAGGACTTACAAAATGGAAAAAGCAACACATAACACAAATGGAGACTTTAAAGAGGAGATTACATCCAGACACACATTGCCACAACACTACCAAAACACTAAAGAACAGTCTTTTACACAGTAAACTACAAGGTAATGTACCTTTCACTGATGGAGCCTCTTCTCTTTTAGGAATAGCAACTTTTTCTTCTGGGACAGGTCTCTTAGGCACCTCAGGCACTTCAAAAATATCAAATTTAGAATACTGAATGCTAGTTTTGAAAAGGATTACTGGGGGTACATTGCTATAGAAGTGCATTCATCCGTCTGAGGAAGATAAGCCATTTAACACACAAACTGTACACTTTAACGCACAGAGGTGGGTTACCAAAAGAAAAGTGTCTTTGAAGAAATCAGACCCAAACTCTGATATTTGGAATATGCACACAAGTATTTTAAGACTGCATTCTTTAAGTCAAGAAACTAGAATTGTTGCTAGTTAGTATTAAGTGGTGTTATATAAAACATACAGTTATGATGCACAAATAATCATTGTCATTGAAACACAAATCTATTTACATATACACTGTATGAAAGACATTTAAAACAGCAACATTAAAGAGGTGCATATAGAATGCAATCTACTCTTTGGTATACTTCTAGCAGATAGAGTACCACTTCATTGGGAATGGGAACTTGAATAGGTTTTCTAGGCACTTTAAAGATATTAAAAACAGATTTAAATAATCTTTCTAAAAAGATTTTGAGAACTACATAGACAAAGAACAGACAAGCAATAGACTGCATATAAAAGTATATATAACATATGGTTAGATTTAGAAGTAATCAATAATTATTAAGACAAACATTGTTAATGCTCACACTCAAAAGGTCATGTACCTTTAGCTGGAGGAGCTACTTCTTTCTTGGGAACAGCATCGGGTACTTTCTTCTCTGGCACAGGTTTCTTAGGCACTTCAGGCACTTTAAAGACATCATTGTCAAAATGGTGGTGTTTTAGTTTTTGGAACGCTTATTCAGAGTACAGTGCTCAAAGAGTCCTTTATAGAACCCATACAGTTATCCAGACCAGCTAAGGATGTTAGCACTGCAGCACGTCACAACATGTAGCTATATAATATTAAGATATGTAGGCAGCTATTTGTAAATTACTGAAAGGTAGGCACGGTGCATTGTTATATTATTAATATAGCACTATACATTTCCATGGTGCTTCACAGAAGTAAAAAAAAAAAAAAAAAAAAAGGCCAGACCCTTTGCCAAAGAGCATACAATTTAAATACAAATAACAGACAAAGGAAAGGCTAAGAAAAGGAAGGACAAAGTTTAAAACAAATGAAGTGATTATGGGCTGTGTTACAGCACAAATGATCTTTGAATAAATCAACATCGTATGTAGCAGATAAAGATAACACAAAAACAAAGCTGTATAGTTAATCCACAAATGTATTTAAGACAACAACAAAAATAAGGTAACAAAAAACAAAAAGATCTTGCTTTTCTCATGAGAGCTGGAGTACCTTTAGCTGGTGGAGCTTCCACTTTTTTAGGGACAGGAACAGGTTCCTTCTTTTCTGGGACAGTTTTCTTTGGCACCTCAGGCACTTTAAAGATACAGAGTTGTGAACATTTAGGAAGTTACTAAATTATTTAGTAGAATACTGAAGACAACTTTCAACATGTACATATACAAATACTAAGGAATCAAAAAAGTTTACCTATGTTATTAAACATACATTATATATTTTGTGCATACCAAAGAACATACTAGCTGCTTATCATTTAAATAGTTAAGAATATGGCTTAGCTTGAGAGAGACTCATGTTTGTGTACTTGTATAAGAGCACGTAACTTCTGAGGATGTAGCCATTAGTGGGAGAAATCTGAGCAAGTCTGGCATTCTAACCTGTGGTTAAAGGATAGACACCTGAACGCAGGTGCACAGATTTTATTTACCTTTAACTGGAGGAGCCTCCACCTTTTTGGGAACAGCAACAGGTATTTTCTCTTCTTTTTTCTTACGTGCCTCAGGAACTTTAAAGATATTAAATGTTGGGATATTAAATGGTAATGTCCATAGTAGTTCTGAAGTTATTTTAAGAATACTGTATGTGTATGCAAACTGTCTAAAATACATATATAAGCACATTCAGAAATTTGGAGCATAATCTGAAGAGCTGAAGAGTACTCACAATTAATAGGATTATATTTTTAATAATTAAGAATTAAAGATTAATAAATATGTAAGATTTTAAAAATCTACCTTTAGCTGGGGGAGCCTCAGGAATTTCAACATGTACTTTTTCTTCTAGGACAGTTCTCTCATGTACTTTTGGCTCTTTAAATAAAATCATTTTAATAATGATGAGATGTTGTATTCAAAGTTTTTCTCTCAAAGAATATCAAAGCAATGGAACACAACAATGACAAAGAAGCAATGTAATATGAAACATAAATGTACAATGTGTTTAAAATACATAATTTGTCACCAAAAAGTCTATAAAAAGAAACTAGTAAGATTGAAATGTTGTTTTCATTTGGGTTTACAACTTTTTCATTTCGTACATACCTGAAACATAAGAATATTCTTCTTCTGCATGAACAGAAACAGACATCTTTTCTTCTGAAATAGTCCACGTTTCTACTGTTGGTACTTTAAAAATAGGATTTCATTTTAGTGGTGTTTTTCTGAACCCACATTTGTGGTAGACAATGTATCAGTCTTTATCAAATCAGTAAGTCTATTGTACATTTAAGTCTTAAAGCACAGAATTAGAGACTTAGTATGTATGTGCTAAAACAGTAAACATGAAAGTAATAAACATGAATTTAGTATCTGTTAGAGGTCAACGAGATAGACAGTACAAAAAGCTTCTTAAAACAAAAGAGCATGTAGCCTTTTGTAAATATTACAGAAAAGGAGCACATAGAAGCTGCTTTTCCAAAGAAATTGCAGGATGCTAAGACCATTCATCTTTAGATATAAGCCAGCAAGCAGAATACATGAAGGAAGAGCCACATCACACTGCAATACCATGTACAGAATTTAAACATTTGAAAGCTACGCACAGAAACTATTCAACACAAAAACAAATTCTATGCTACTCTGTAACAGAACAAATTAAACATGAAAGTATGCATGTTACATACTACTAATTAAACAATGAGAGTGGTCACTGCAGGGCAATGTGAAATTGACACAAATACTAATAGACACATATATATCCACATGCAGCACAATGATACATGTAATGCTGGAAAGAATGGAATAGGTAATTGAGAGGTCAAGATCTGTACCTTTCTTTCTCATAACTTCCTCCTCCTCGACTGGCACCCGGGTAGGTTTTGGTGGCGGAACCTTCTTGGGAACTGCTGGTACTTTAGAAATATGAATTGTTAGTCCCATATGTAGTGAGGATACCAAATTAATATTACAGTTAGTTAATGTTTGCAGCACACTGAAAATGTAACAAACAAGACAAATGTAATCTGATCCAGCCCTGCAGCTGTGCTAGGCTTGCATGGGACAGCACAAAATGATATAAGGACAGTGGTTGTTTCTTTTGATCCCCTACCACAGTCCATATCTTATTAGGGGGTTATGAAATTTGTGACCACTGCTGCATGGATGTTCATGGCCTCCTCATTCTGTTGAGTTTTAGGGGCCCAATCAGCAAGGAGCTGGGATGCATATGTATCCATATGCCCAAACGATTGGTTGAAGATACCCTGGTTGATGAACCAGTATGGAGAATTGGAGGTCAGACATGGGTGGGTAAGGGTGAAGGAGATACTCCTTTCCAAATGTAGTTTATCAGCACTCCCTGCCCTCAAGTATTAGATGTTAGCTCTACAGGCTCATATGTTTCTCATAAACTGCTGCATTTATCTTCCTTTCACTACAGCTGTGCAAGGGTTGTTACCATCATTGTCTCAAAGATTGAAAATTGGGCAGATCTATGTTAAATGAAGAACATTTGTTTCTGCAAACACATAAAGTGGCAATATTCCAACTACTTTCATGTCATAGTGGCGTTAAAATCATGCAGTAGGTACCAGTACCTTTAGGCAGTCTGAGTTCTTCCTCCTCAAGCCTTTGAGTGGTTACCTCAACTTCTTCAGCTACAGGTTTCCTAACAACTGCAGGCGATTTAAAGACATTTCACAACATTTAGACAACCTGGCAAATGATCACTCAGATAAAAATCAGTCAGAGCTGGGAGCTGTAGCATTTAATGCGACTTTGAGATGTTTTAATCTTTGCCAGTATTCCCTCTTGCACATCCACTCACATGGTTCACTGGTGATGGTGACCCCTGTGGAATGGGCCATACAGCTTTCCCCCAAACCTGGTGGACCTCCAGGGACCCAGTGAGGGCCAGGGGGATCCTTATGAAGGACCTGGTGACTACCACTTCCTAGTAGTGCAGCTCCATTGCTCTGCCAAGGACTCCACCTGGCCACAGCTGCTTGAGGACTGGTACATGGGGGAAGATAACAAAACCTTTGCCTGAATGATGTTTGCCCAAGAATCTCTACATTATCCCTCAACCTTCCAGTCTCTATTTTATTGCACAGGGAAGACCCAAGTCTTCCTGAGCACCCTGTCCCTATGCATTCTGCTGGAGGGGGGAGATAGGCATGCAGGGATCTGGGGGAGGATCCCACTGCCTAGATTTACATCAGCATAAGAAAGATCTGAAACTTGCCCAGAGTGACCATAACCCTAGTTATACAGATATGTCTCAATCCTGTACCTTTATGTATGGTCACTTCTTTCTTTTCTTTCTTTTCAGCTGTAATTGCTGGCGTTATATGCTCAGGCATGGGCTTCTGAGGAACTCCAATCACTTTAATAAAAACAGCATCACAGTTAATGAAGAGGAAATACACACCCTGAAGAAGTACACCTTACCTCAGGGTGGGGCAGGCCAACATTAGGTGATGATATAATATTTTACAAATAAAACACACAATTGTGAACATCCAACAGTTGTCATGGGGGATTCTGTTCATTTCCGGCTTTGTTGCTAACCCATTGACTTTAGGACCAAATTCTGTCTCGGTTACATACACACTTCTCCCACTGAAATAATTGGGAGGCATGCTGTTGACATATATGGCTCTTAATGCTTCAGAAAAGATTTGTGGCACATTCCTCCCAAATCGGCCTTGTCTGGGGGAAATGCTGGGAAAATCTTCTCAAATAATTAAAAACATGTAAGTGTCAAAACTATGGCTAGTTCATAGTGCATTTGAAAAGCTCTCAAACTTCAAAGTCCACAAATTAATAATCACACTATAATGTGTCACCTTGAGCTGTGTTCATATTATCCTAGCCCTGCTTGATGATGGGCCATGATTTACCACTGATTTGCAATCATAACTCCCCTGTACTTTATTTGGGAAGTTCTACGTACAGATTGATAGCACAATATGCCCCAAAGTACAGCAACAGAAAATCTCACAATGTACCAACTGGGGAGAAAATACAGAGAGATCAGGGCTTACTTCTGAACACAGGGGGAAAATACATAAAGAAACAATATAGATTAACTAAGGAATAACTCCTACTGTCAAACTCAAAATCCTGGAAAGCTACTCTAAACCTTATACTACAAGACTGGTTGGGATAGGCTTCACAGACTGCAGCTGTAATGCACCTGGATAAATGGAAATACATTACAGTTGGCTTTAGATCCCTGACAAAGATAAATGTGGATGTATAGTAGGTGGGTTTGAGTCTTCCTTCCCTATATGCTCATTTCTCCTTTTATACAGGCAGCCACAAGCTGCTTGGTGCCTGATCCTGCTTTCATTGAAGTTAATGGCAAAACTTCCATTAAATCAGCAGTGCAGGTTCAGTTCCATAGAGAGTAGAGGACGGGGTGAAGAAGACCTGCACCACCCCACTGCAGCATGTGAAGCTGTATACAGACTGTATACACATGTATACACACTGGAAACCCCCATGTATCCTTGTTATGAAAGGGTCCCAAAATGAAAAAAAGTTCTGTTTGTCCTTTAAAAATCCTGGTAGCAGCTGAAATGTTAGGTCTTGTAGGTCACGGCCTCTTTAATAGGTAATTAGAAGATAACAGGTCAAGAAAATGGCACAAAATACTAATACTAATTTCAATATTTATGTTCCATTGTATTCAGCAGTGACATTTTTATACATCCCAAAACAAATGAATTATACTGAGCAGGGCCAAGAGAATAGAGAGATGGGGAAAGTGAAGAAAAAAAAAGAGAGGAAAAAAGATTAATAAAATGAAGAAATTCTAATATACCTTCTTCATGATAAACTTGTTTTTCTTCATAAGTTTCCCATTCCTCTTCCCCTTCTTCATAACCTTCTTCCCTTTCATAATATTCCTGTTCTCCATAATCTTCTTCCCATTCTTCATAAGGTTCTTTTTGTTCTTCATAAATTTCTTCTTTTTGTTCATAAACCTCTTCTCTTTCTTCATATATTTCCTCCTTTTCATGAACTTCTTCCCTTCTAGCTACAGAAATCACTTCGATCTCTTGTGGCTTCCTTGGCACTTTGGGAACTTTAAAAGATTGCTCATATTAAAATATGGAGTTTGCAAGGCATAATGTGTGTATTTAATTTAAGAAATATACCTATTTATGGAATTCAAATAGCATATTAAACATTTTTACACAGTAGTCTAAGTATTATATTGCTGTTTTATTGTCTTTTGCTACTCTTGATATTGTCCAAACTTGCTTTGTCTCATGCAGACACAGTTATTCAATTTACTAATAGGTTAGCTAAGTCAGAGCTATCGCCTCAATACGTAACTATGATATCATTATTTTGGGTTACAGGACCCATATTTCAATGGCAATTTTCTCCTATTTGTTCACTGGAAGACTACCACATTGAGTTCATTATATATCAACAGCAAGAGAAAGTTGGAAAAGAAAAAAAATGTTTCAAATTAATATCATCAGCACATACTGGTACCAGGGTGAAATCTGTCTAATGAAGTTAAGATGAATGAAAGAAAAATTAAGAATGAATCTGCATACTTCTGATGCGGATTATCACAGGGTAGGAAAACTGAGTGGCCTATTTCTACACAATGGATTATTTTCTTAGTATACACGTTTTAAATACACTTCTTTTGTTGAAATAATATCCTGTTACTTTTGGGGCTGGGGCCAGAATGCTGGCTTCTTTACAACCTCTGAAACTGTAGAAACGTGTTATGTTTAGTGGTCTAATCTCTCCTTGATATGCACACATATCTCCCATTCACACTATAAAGGCAGATATAGATGCATATTGAGGCAGTATATATCCTTTAGCAACCTCTAGGTGATAGGCACACTGTCCCAGATTTTCTCACCCATTGAAGTCAACTGCAAAACTCCCATTCATTTAAAACGTCACAGGATCAGTTCTAATATTACTCTCAGAAAAAATAGAAATGGAGCATGAAGAAATTAGCACCTTTCCTAAATTCTGCATTTATGGCCCAATCCAACCTCCACTGAACTTGATGGAAAGGCTCCCATTGATTTTAATGGCACTGAATCAAGTCCCTAGTGCATTGTTGTAAGCCCACTGAAGTCAAAGGATGGAATCCCATTGGGAGTTTTTTTACAGGTTGTATACTGTCTACATACTCACTTTTTCTAGATAGAAATAAATAACTAGCATCTTGAGAATACGTTATTTTACCCAAAATGTTTTTATTCCTGACAAAGTTTAACAAAATAAAATAAAATGAAATAAAATAAAATAATAATAATATTCACATAAATAAAAAATTAATTTAAAGAGAGGTTTTTACATATGCCTAATCAAAGCTGCTGATAGCAATGTTTTGTAGATTTATGATGAGAAAAACACTGAAAATACTATTGATTCTAACTGATATCATCTACAAGATCAAGGCCTTTGGGTTGACTAAGCAAGAAGTTACAGTGTTCTCTACCTCTTTTTAAATAGGCAGCTGCATCCCTCAATTTCATAAAATGACACTATAAGAGAACAGTCACATGTTTACAGAGTAGCTTTTGTCTTTGTTTTGCTTGTCTTTTTACTAAGTTTTTATTATTTTTATCTTCAGAGCTTAGGTTCTTGTATGCTAGTTCATGCTCATTTTTTCAATCTTTATCTTGTATTACTAGGTTACAACCTTTAACTAGGATCACGTGAGAAATTACGTCTGTCTTGATAATCAGTGTTCCAGAACATATTTTTGAAATATCCTAATGCATGAGAATTTGGGCTTTAAATATGCATCTTTATAACTTAAAAATAAAAAAGTCAAACACAATAACCTTTCATTATTCCACATTAAATAAAATTGCTTTCTTAAAAATACCTTTTTAAAAAATAATGTAAAAATCCATTTTACCTTTAGGTGGAGCAATTTCTTCAGGAACTTTTGAAACCACCTTTTTGGAGACTTTCTTTACAAGAACTTTCTTGGTCTCTAAAAAATATATATATATATATATATATATATTTATATATATGTTTGCATTTAACAGCTACAGGAAAAAAATTGGATTTAACATAGTACATTCTGTTTGACAACATTTCCAGTTTTAAATCTATAAGCTTTTACCTTTTTTCTCTTCTGGTGGTGGAACAGCAAAAGGCAGCAAAACAGGAATAGGGATATCTTAGAAAAATAAAGAATATATTTTATATCAATGCTACATTCTTAATGATATGTGAAAAAAATCCCTAATATACTTTGCATGCAGACATACAGAATGACTGTATTACAATTAAAAAATCAAAAGTAACTTGTGGTGGGGGTGGGAGCAGTCAAGAGCAGTCATAGTACTTTCCATGGGTGGGAACTGCAAATCTACCCTAATGTAAGGGGGCTGTTGGCCTCCTACTGAAACTTAATGTGGGGTTTTTTTGTTGGCCTCTCCCAATGCCAGGAAAAGGAGGAGGGGCCAAAGAGAAATCAGGATCCTGAGACTGACAGTCCCCAGGGCCAATGCTCCAAGTCTGTGGATTGACAGGGTAGGCAGGTCAATGAGGGACTCTAGAGCCTGGGGCCCATCTTCCATGTGAGCTGGAGCTGCCTGAGCGAAAGTAGGGCAGTGGCAGAGCTAAGGAGAAAGCAGCAGCCAGAGTGGAGCTGGGGAAAGAGCAGGAGGACAGAGACAGAGAAGGCAGAGCTAGGCTGGAAGAGGAGCAGCAGCAGCTGGTCTGGGAGGCAGAGCAGCAGCAGCATGGAGCAGTGGAGACCAGCCACGCCGTCAGTGAGCCAGGGCTGAGCTACTTCAGGGAGCTGCAGGGCCAGAGCTGGGCAGTGGATGCCTTCTGTGCCACAAGTAATACCGGAGCCAAGAGTGGTGAGCAGCTGGGGAGAGGGAGGTGGGGACCCTAGGCAGCGAGGGCCCAGTGGAGGGAGACATCACCAGGCAAGAGGGCCTTGAAGGCCGGACTCAAGGGGGGAGGAAAATGGGGCCCTGAACCACAGGAGGGCCAATGCTGGGGAGAAGGGTCCTGCCACCTAGAGTCAGAGAGCGTGTAGCTTCCATCTGAGTAGGTGTTTTACCCACTGTATCACCATAGCACAGCCAGATCCTGGGAGGGAGGCCTGGGGCATGTGAAGAATAGGCTGTGAACTTTTCTTAAGTAGCTGAAACTGTTTTTTGTGTTATTATCCATCCCCATAGGGCGGGGCCCCTTGTTCCTTTAACCTTTTCCATTTTCCTCTTATTTTTTTTACAGTTGCTGTTTAATTTGGTTTAAACTTAATGTAGTGATCAGTGGGTCAGGGAAGTGGCCAGTGTAGAGAGAGTACCCTGGAGTGGGGACACCATGACCCCTGTCCTAAGTGACCCTGCCTTATTGGGGTTACGAGGACTGCCGCACGGGAGAGTGGAAGAGTAGTCCTCGAGGTCAGGCAGGCATCTGGGCAAAGGGAGTTGGAGCAAGGACACATCTTCTTGCTGTCTGGTTCCCCCAGGATAGTACAGAAGCCAGGAAAGTTCCCCATGATAGTGGGACCATTACCCTGCTCATACTTACTTGACCAGTCTACTCTGATAATTATTTAAGTCAGTGGGTGCTATTGCACACCCAGCACCAGAAGCAACAGTGCCACTACCTCCCCCAGCAAACCCTGATCATTCAAGCTTTGTACAGAGAGGGGTGAATTTGAACACTGCTCAATCCTAGATTTTCTCTGAGGTTCCTGAATCTCCAAAATTCCCACTGCACCTTTGCCTAGATTCTAAAGAGAAATCCCATTATAAAAATCTGGTTATTCATTTTACCTTCAGCTGGCGCTTCAATTGGAACTGCAACTCTGGCATCAGGAACATCTGGAAAGTCAAAATATATAGAAATGTATAAAGTAGAGATTCTGATGAACTTGTCCAATCCCTAGGACTGGGTCACAGTATTTTCTAAGGATTAATTTTAAACGACTCAAGAGATGGGACCTCCCCCTCTTCCCATAGGAAACTGTTCTACAGGCTGTTACTCCTCAGCATTAGGAAACATTCAGACTATATCTCCTGTCTTCAGTTTCATCCATTACACCTGTTTATATCCTCTTGGACCACCTTGTGCAATTTTTCCTTCTCTTTTGATTTATCATAGAAATGCATATGGATCATTATCATGTCCTCCTCCTCAGTCATAGTTTAGCCAAGTTACACACACCTAATTTTATTATCATTTTAATTGCATCACACCCTAAATCCTTATATTCTGTGTTTAAAAAAAAAATTAGATTCTAGTATTTTAGATGGTTCTCTCTCTCATACACCCTCCCACACCCACAGAAAGGAAGATTATTAAGTATAATTAGAATGATCACTTTCCTTGTCTATGATATATTGTTTGTCTATTTGATTGGTTGTTTTTTTACCCCTTCCCTAACCTTCACTATATTGCATTGTAAGTCCATGCCCAATTAATTGTCCACTCTCAGCCCCAAGGAAAGGGGGGAAGTTGGCTTCCCGTAATGTGCAAGAGGACCCCAGGCCCATAAATTCCTCAATAACTGTGGAGTCATCACAACATTCACAATTGCTGCCTATGGGAAAAATCCTCCTTTATAGATCTGGAAATTCCTTCTTAGCATATTAGCCTTGGCGTACTAAAACCAAATCCAGAAATAAGGGTTCCAAAAACAAAAAATAAAGGAGGACACAAAATTAAATCAGTGCCAGATGATTCATAGACATGTTCTCAATTTTTTCTTTACCTGGTGGCTTCACTTCCAGTTTCATTTCTGCAAAAGAACAACAGATTTGTATTTAGAATGTTTTCGCTCTCCAGCACACAATTTCAGCTCTTGTATGTAGCTACACTCTCAAACCTGTTTACTACATGCACTAACCTTTGGTTGTCAGATAGAGCTCTGCAGTGCTTCTTGCTTCACCCCTTGGTTCAAGACGAGCAATTACAGAATACACACCTGGAATATGAAAGCATTTTGATATATACCTCATGTTGATCGTTGAAAAACACAAACAACGAGAAAAAACAGTGACAATGGAAACATCCCATTAAGGTTACCTTCATCTTGTGCAGTGACATTGTGGATAGTCATATAATGACAGCGACCTTCACTTCTAAAGCTGTATTTACGGCTCTCCCTCAGTTCAATGGAGCCTTTGTACCATGTCACAACTGCGTCATCAAAAGAAACCTCACACTCAAAGGTTGCAGACTGGTGTTCACTCACCACTATATTCTGTATGCTCTTTGTGAACTGAATGGGCTCAGCTGGTTTGGAAACAAAAATATATTAGTTATCCTTGTTGCAATAGACCTTTGTTGGTTTGTACAGTAACTCCTCACTTAACGCTGTAGTTATGTTCCTGAAAAATGCGACTTTAAGTGAAACGATGTTAAGCTAATTCAATTTCCCCATAAGAATTAATGTTAATCGGAGGGTTAGGTTCCAGGGAATTTTTTTTCACCAGAAAAAAAAAATATATATATATATATACACACACACACTCTCTCTCTCTCTCACAGTATAAGTTTTAAACAAACAATTTAATACTGTACACAGCTATGATGATTGTGAAGCTTGGTTGAGGTGGTGAAGTCAGAGGGTGGAAGAGGGTGGGATATTTCCCAGGGAATGCCTTACTGCTAAATGATGAACAAGCACTCGGCTGAGCCCTTAAGGGTTAACACATTGTTGTTAATGTAGACTCACACTCTACAAGGCAGCACAAATGGAGGGAGGGGAGACAGCATGGCAGACAGAGACAGAGACACACACCCTGTGTGTGAGAGATGCGCATTGCCCCTTTATGTACGCTGACTGCACTCTAAGTACATTGCCTTTTTAAGTAGATCAGCAAGTTGAGACAGCAGCTGCTGCTAGCAAGCTCCCTCTGTCCTGAGCCCTTTGTGTGTCCCCCTGCTCTATGGAGATGGGGTAAGAGAGGGACAGGAGCAGGGGGGAAGGGGACACCCTGATATTAGCCCCCCTCTTCCCTCCCCCTGCACAGCAAGCAGGTGGCTCCCGGGAGCAGCTCCAAGGCAGAGGGCAGGAGCAGCACATGGCAGTGGGGGGAGGGACAGCTGACCTGCCCGGCAATTGATAGCCTACTGGGTGGCTGCTGCACAGGGAACTTAGGGGAGTGGGGAGCTGATAGGGGGAGCTGCCAGTCCACCCTGGTTCCAAGCCCCCACCAGCTAGCTCCAACGGGCTGCTCTTTCTGCAAGCAGTGGGCAAAGCAGACGGCTGCCAAACAACCTTATAAGGGAGCATTGCGCAACTTTAAATGAGCATGTTCTCTAATTGATGAGCAACGTAACAATGAAACAACGTTAACCGGGACGGTTTTAAGTGAGGAGTTACTGTATATAATTTATTGTAATTCCATAAATGAACACCAGACATCTACTAGGATATTGAAAAAGGAAATGAAGAAAAAAGAAATACAAAGAAATGTGTATTCATCATTCTATCTCCTGTGAAGTGCTCCATTTAGGAGTGAAGTTAAGAAGACACAAGAGTATTGCCACAACAAGATTATTGTGAGAAGTATTCAAGAGAAGTCATTAAAGCAATTAAGAAAAGATAAAGAATGCTTGGTGTATAGGCACATTGGAAGTTTGAAATCTCAGGAAAATATAAACATCTCAGAAAGAGGAGACTAAACAGGATAAACATAACTCAGATCAAAGTTTCAGAGTGGTATGGCAACACCCATTTTTTCATGTTCTCTGTGTATATATATCTTCCTACTGTATTTTCCACTGCATGCATCTGAAATGTGTTAGTCTCTAAGGTGCCACAAGTACTCCTCATTCTTTTTTCAGATCAAAGTGTTTCACAGTAATGGGTCATATTAATTACACAAATAAAATATTATTAGGTTATCCTGGCAGTGGTATCTCCTTCAAAGGAATGGATCAGCAGAATTTCCCATCAGGTCCATCTTCTGTTAACTGAGCATCCAGAAACTCTTTCAAGAAACCATAACAAAGAGATTTCCATCTGTTTACAAACCTTCAATGGTTAGATCTGCAGTTGTTTCTAGATTGTGAAGCTTGCAGGTATACTGTCCCTGGTCTTCTGTTCTAACATCTTTGATGATTAGTTTGTGTATTTTCTCTGAGACTTGTGTTGAGTATCTTCCTCCTATCTTAATGGCTTTTCCATTTCTATACCACTGAGATTTGGCATTTGGGATAGAGAACTGACAAATCAGGGTGCAAGTGCGTCCTTCCTTGAAAGCAGTATCATGAAGATTCCGTTCAACTGCAGCTGCTGTTAGCATGTTAAAATACATATATTAGTAGATATCTGAGTGTTAAATTAAAGAGTATAAAATACTTTCAAATAGAAACTTTAAACGTACACTTACCAATCACAGTTAGCTTTGCATTCGCAATATGTGGACCACAGACAACTCTGAAATTCCCCTGATCTGCAGGTTGGCAGTTTCTGATTCTGAGTATGTGCCGATCACCTTTAATTCTTATTTCATACTTGTTACTAGAATCCAATTTTTGAGTTCCTTTGTACCAGGCGAGTTTGATTTCTGGATAATTAATCTTAATTTCACATTCAAATATAGCATCCTCATCTGCTAAAACAGTCTGGTTTTCAATATCCCTGATGAGAGTAATAGGCTGAAAAATATGATTTTAAAAGGTTCAGTCTTCATTCCAAGATCACACTTCCTATTATGTGATTAAATATTTTACTATCAAGTCAAAGCCATCATGTCACCTCTGTCTGTGTGACTCTTTGATGAATAAACGATACAAGTTCGTCAAATCCCTGTTCTCCTTTGCGAACTCTCTCTGTGATTTCAATTTCCTGGAGAAAGACATGACATGGTTTAACATGAAGTAACACTATTGGGAAATAGCTAGGATTCATGTGTTTATATTTGTCCCTCCCTCCCTCCCCCCAACAAGCCTGGAGAGTCATGTGTCTCTCTAACTCAACCTTCTGCAAACCCATAGCTCACTTTAACCTCCTCACCAGACCATCTTACAGGTTCCGTGTCACCAAGATCCTCTGGACAAAAAGATGGGGACAGGACTTACTTGGACAAAAGGGTCACTGTTGGTAGCGGCACTGCCTCACCCAGTGCTGAACATGCTGGGAGTTCGGAGAGTGAGACAAGAAGGTCATGATTGGAATCTGAATCTCTTATGCATACAGCTATGTCACAGCTAGGACATCAAGCCTGTTTCCAGAAACCATGTTACTCTTAACATTCCCAATGCCACAGTCTGACTAGGTCTTACCAATCTATGACTTTCTTCCTCTTGGCTTTGCTTTAGCAGCTCAAAGGCTTGCAGGAGGCCACGGAAATCTGTAATTCCATACATGCGAGCATATTTCTCATATTCTTTAGGATCAACATTTTTGAGAAGTTCCATGATATCAATGGGCTTCTCTTCCTCCTCTTCCTTCTTTTTGGTTGGAGTACTATTTAAGTAAGGAGATTAATTAGAAAACATGCACAATATTTCTCCTTTCTAAGAGATCCTTTGGGAAACCAAGTCTGCTTAAAATTGTTTGGTATTGAGCAAGCCTACAGGTTAGTGTTGGAGGGGCCTTATCCTACAAACTATTAGGCACATAAGTGCTTGCTACTCATGATTTCAAGGGGATTCTTAGTGACTGAAAGACTATTGATATGAATTAGTCTTGGTGGGATCAAGGCCTATATATAATTGGTGTCAATCTGTTCAATATGTTGTGAATACTAATTAATTGCCTCTGGATCAGAGATACAATTTCATCCCCCACTGTAGAGACTACAGAGTGATCTAGAAAAGATTCTTATGCCTACCTCTTCAGCTTTGCTCTCAGATCTCCTTCGATTACTTCTTCCTTTCTTCGTTCTTCAACTTGAAGTTCGACGCTGGTCTCAATTTCACCATGTTCATTAAACGCTACACATCTGTACGTTCCAGAATCAGTTTTTGTTGCATCCTTTATTTCTAGTTTGGCTTCATCTCCTCTCTGCTGGATGAAAATGCGACCTCCCTGGTTGAGCTGTCTCCACTTTCCCTTAGTCCATTTAACATTTGGGATTGGATCACCTCCAACTTTAGCAAGAAACGTTGCAACACTCTCTATAGAAAAATACAAAATCAAGAAGCTCATCTTTCACATGTCTAAGACAGCAGGAGATAATATCATATTGCAAATACAACAAATAGAGAAGATGACATTTTTGAGGAATGAACTTACTTTCCACAATTTTGATACTCTGAGGCTCTGAGATAAAGTACAACTTTCCATCCACTGGTGCTTTCTTAGCTGCTGGTGCAGTTGCTTGTTTTTCTGGAAAATAGGATTAAGGAATTAAGATGGAGGGTTTAATAGAACAGCTCAGGCATAACAACTTTTTTTACTCCGCTGAATGGGAAGGGATGTACTCTCGGGCTATTTTTATTGTAGCTGAATCCATTTACTAAAGCAGTATATGCAGTCCATGTGTGAAAGAAAAAATGTATTTTCCAATGACTTTCAATAACTGACATTTGATTCCTAAAATGGAAGCAGACACTGTGACCTGATTCTGATCTCTGTTACAGAATGTACATTTTAATTTAAATTAATGTAAATGACATCAGACTCAGGTTCTAATTTTTTTTTTATTGATTACTTTAATTTAGATTCTTAAATCCATAGCTGGTCACATAAATAAGTGGCCTGATTTTCAAAAGTGCTGATTAGTTGGTTACCCAGCAACTCCCAAGTCAGGACAGTAACAAAGGGCTTCTCTTTAGCACTCCTTTCTTAAAAGCCTGGCCTACAAGGTTTCTTAGTGTTATGATCAACCTACAGCTAGAAGTTTAAAGTGACTAAACTTCTGTAGGCCACTGCTGCCTCCATGCTTGGGTGGTGCTACCGTAATATGTTAAATGACTGAAGAGCTCAGATGCTATAGAATGGGTAACGAAATAAAGCATCTGAGAGAGAGAGCGAGAGAGAGTGTGTCTCATCCCCAAACTGTATTAATTTCAATTGAGTGAGGGGGCTGTGTGGGTTGAAGCTGAGATAGCCCAGCCCAATTAATTGCACTGCTGCCTCTGAGCTGGGCAAAGAATTCTTTCTTAATGCGCTCCCCAGCCTTCTTCCTTACACTATTATCTTTCTGGCTGGCTCACTCCAGACTGTGCTGTGTCTCATGGTGCCACATAGGCATGGAGCACTCTCACTGACAATATACCAAATTCCTTTAGTAATGTCCTACCAGACATGCCTAAACCCTCATCTTCCCCATGGAGCATGCATGCTCTGGAGACTGAAGCCCACTCTGTCGGCTTGGTTTTGCCTCAAACCCTTTGTTTTGTCTGCAAGGTTAAATTCTAAACCCTCAGGGTGCAGATCTACTGTTCATTTGACACAGGCCTCCTAATGTATACATTGTATATTTATGGTGTTATATTAATTATAATTAAATATAATGCTACAATAAGGCCAGTATATCAGATTATGTAATATTTTATGAAGTAATAAAGACACTGGTTATTTTCTATTTGGTTATGAACCACTTAATTCACAGAAAACAAAGATGTGATCATTGTAGTTTCATTTAAATTGCCATCAGAAGACATGATTTCTCTCTTTTACTATACCTTTCACTGTCACTTTTGACTTGCAAGAGTCACTTCCAGCTACATTTATAGCTTTGCACACATATTCGCCTGCATCAGTTTTAGTAACTGCTGTGAGTTCCAAAAGAGCTGTTCCATTAGCAAAGCTAAAGTTGCATTTATCTGAAGCTTTTATTTCTCTCCCAGCCTTCAGCCACTGAATCCTGATTGGCTGTGATCCCTGGACGTGGCAGCTGAGCTGCAAAATATCTCCTTCTGCTATTGTCACTGGTCTAAGAGGTTGGTCAAACACTGGTGGCTTTTGTGGTTCTGGAATTGGAAAATATTTTAGTAAATAATCAAGAAAGAAATGTGTGTTATGAACATGAGAGAGAAACACAAGAAATAAATGAAATCTTGACTAACAAGTCAGTCATATCTACAAGTAAGAGAATGATAAGCAATGTGCGTTGATATATACAAGTCTGGTTTCTGAGAATACTAATGCTGCATAGTATTAGAAAAAATAGTATGGAAAATGTACTTTTTCACAAGCATGCAAGAAGAGAGCTTTATATATTCCATCTTCTTTCAGTGCAGTAGTTTAAATTTGCACTCATTCTTAAAGAATATTAAAACAGCTAAAGCACCACTGCTATTCTTCAAATATTGTTTAAGCATTTTGTATAATACCAAACAATGCAATATATTACAAAAGCAATTATTGCTGAACTAAAGCAAACCGCCCTGGCTGTACAAATTTAGACATATATGCATTTGTTCTGAACCTTCCAACAATGAAGGAAAAGCTGCACATCTTGCATAGCAAAACTGCCATTGCATGAAAAGAAAATGAGTAGAGATTTGATGGATATTATGGGACCAAGTTTTTATATCACTAAATGTTCAGGCTGATCTGTTTTTACAATCTTAATTCATAGTTCACACCAGATATAACTGGTTACCTCATCATCATTGTCATAAATTTTAAAGCAACATTAATCTGACTTTAACCTAGAAAGTCAAATTAATTGTTTGCTTTTGTGGTTTAACTCAATCCCATCCTGGATGCCCTCAACAGCAAGAGTGAGGAACAGTGACAATGCAATTGGTCGGAAAGATACGCGAGCAAATTTATTGATATTAATGTAGGCAAAAAGAAACCAGTATTACAGGTTTTAAATTTCTACTATGTCTTGGGTGACATCACATAATATCTCACAATATTATTTGACATAATATAAAAGGCAAAATAATGGGAAGAGTAGAGGATCAATCCATCCTGATCTTATGCATTAGCAGATGAGTTTGGAAAATCACGATTGCAAATACAGGAAGATAAAATGGCCTGATGTATTTTTGGCCCCAACTGGAGATCAGCCACATGTAACTTGGCTACTCCTCAGTTTGGTTGTCCTATTTGGCAGGGACAAAAGGTTTATCCTATGGCTCTTGATGTGTGGAGGAGCTGAGCACCTCCTATTCCATATGAAATCACCAGGCAATGCATGTGCTTGAAAACCAGGCCAGGGTGTTGGACCCACTAAAATATTTTTTTGCTTGGGGTAGGCAACCATGCATTTGCAGCGCATGTATGTCACAACTCTACCCTCAGGTATGCATGACCAAACTCATTAGTTTATGTGAGAGTTGCACAGGTGTAAATATAGGCCAAAATAAAAACCATCTCATGCACATTTTACTTTGCTCATTCCATGCAGTTCCCCTGCGAAACCCCAATGGAGGTTCAAATGAAGTGTCAGCATAGGCTCATTTTTATGAGTAATCTAGATGTTACTGTTTAAAGTATGACACACATCATATTGCATTAGGGAAAAGAGGAAAAAAACAAATGTACAAGAAAAAGACGTGCAATGGAGTAGACAGTGTGTTTGCACTACACTTGTTAAGAGCTAGATAAATAATTCTAAACACATTATGTACTATGCTCGGAATGCAAATTAAGGGTATGGACTTCCAAAGATATATGATAAATCGGGATTATGTATGCAAGATAGGTCCCAAAGGACAGTATGCAAAAAGTAAAAAACAAAAACAAAAACAATGACAAAAAACCCAAAAGACTCCGACTCTTGCATTAATAATTAAATGTTAAATGAGCTATTTTTGAGAAATGTTGACATTGTCCCACAAAAATTCATCACACTGTAGTCAACAAATATTCCAGGTGTGGTCTGGAATTTGTTTCATTACCAGGAATAATTATGGCATATTGCAAACCTCTAGCCATTCATAGCATGCACAGTGTCGGGTTAATATTTGCTACTAATATGTATTGATAGCAGCAAGATTTGTGTAGTACCGTTCTCTAAATAAAATATAGAAAGCTACAGGAAAGCAGTCACTATTTTGTTGTATACTATTTGTATCATATTCTAAGGTGAAAGGAATAGAAACACTGTGCCCAAATTCTATCCTGAAATAGAGAGCTCACATTTAAGTTCATGAGAGTTGTGCCTGTGTATCTAAAGAAGGAATTGGGGCCATTATTTCATTGTGTAAACTGTACTGAATTTAATATTGTTCGAACACAATTATATATGGCCTAAAGATAAGACTCCTAGAGAGAATTATTTGATTAGCTATGGAAGGCGTATATTGACAGCTAACATGTTGATAAAGAAAACTAACACCACAGTGAGGCAAAATATGAAATTAACTAACCTTTAATAACAACGGAAGAAGTACACAATACACTTCCTGCTTCATTGGACACTTTGCAGGTATATAAGCCAGCATCAGCCTGCCCTGCACTCTTAATTTGCAGAAGTATGGTGTTTTTTAGGAATGATATTTCACAATTAGGACTCTGATAGATCTCTTGATTGTTTTTATACCAAGCAACGGTCAGAGGCTGAGAACCAGAAACACGGCCCTCAAGTTTAAGGATGTTCCCTTCTGTTTCTTCTACTATTTCAGATAGTTTCTTTGTAAAACTAGGTGGAATTTTTCGTTCTGCAAGAAATGAACATATTCCTTAAATTCTAAAAATAAATTTTAAGATCAAATATTCAGTAGAAGACTTTTCAAGAAATACCTTTAATTAATATATGTTGTTAAAAAACAAACAGTTTGTATACACACAAACAGTGCTTTTTTTTTTTTTTTTTTTTAACTAAAAGTATGCAGAGAACACCATTCTTGGAACAGGAAAATCCACACTGCATAAATGGATGTGGAATTTTGCTATTTAAAACGTAATAAAAAAAATTATTTATACTGCTTTTAAGAAATATGCCTTTTTAAAACAAAATCAAGACCCTATGTATAAGCTACAAGAAACAAACCAGATTTTGTATAAACCATTTAAAATGAAAAAGTCTGTAAACTTTCAAAGAAAAGTAGACTAAAGAAAACATTATCTCCTCTTCACAATTCTCCCCACACTTTCCTTCAAAGACCTTTCAATTCCTCCTAATACATACTTCAATACACATTTTCTAATCCATACATTGAAAAGATGGTCTCAAACTTATCTAGCAACAAGATGGCTTATTTATTTTAGATATAAAGGAATTCATACACATGGATCAGTCAATACCTTTAATACTAAGTTGAGCTGCGCAAGAGTCCTTTCCAACTTCATTGCTAGCATGGCATGTATAGGTTCCAGAGTCTGCATTGTCAATGTTCAGAACTGTCAAATAAGCTATGTTGTCTACATAACTAATCTGGTACTTTCGTCCAGTCCGTATCTCTTGGTTATTTTTTGCCCAAGTGACCTTAATTGGTTGTGTTCCTGATATGTGGCATTCAAAGTCAGCACTGTCCCCAGCAAAAGCATCCACGGGTGCAATTGGGATGTCAAACAATGGAGGATTCTTCCCTTCTACAGGATGAAAGAAACAAAAAAACACATATAGCTTTTAAAAGCTCAATTAGTTTAAACCATGTTGTTAAACAAATGTTGCACCTATTGTTTTAAGTTAAGATGGAAATTTTAAAATGACCTGGTGACATTAAAGGAAAATTATTTAATAACCAACCAACCTGTAAGCACGAGGCTGGCACTGGAAGAAGCAGTTCCAATAGCATTGGAAGCTGTACAAGTGTATTGCCCAGCAAGGCTCTTGTCAGTCTGCAAAAACTGGAGAGTTGCTACGTTATTTAAGAAGGAGGTTTGCACATTGTAGCTATCTCGGATATGTACGCCGTCTTTAGACCAGGATACTTCAATCGGTTCTGAGCCAGTTATGCCACAATCAAATGCAACTGGTAAGCCAATAGTTTCATGAATGTCTCTCAATGTTCGTGTAAATGAAGGAGGAAATTTACGCTCTGCAAGGAAAGAAGTATTGCACAATGAAAACTTTGGGAAGTTATCCAGCTTTGGTGAACTCTCCAGTAAGCACTGCCTAAAAAGATATTCTATTGTGATCTAGATTGGGTAGATTTACAAGAAGATACTGGACGATCCAGTTATTGTTTTTAACCAACTTGCCTAATATAAAACAGTAAGAGGCCCACAAAAGATCAAAGAGATTATATGCTAGACCATTTAGTTTGGGGATTGGTGTGAAGATAGGGCTCTGCCCAGGGATGCTAGGAAGAGTACAACCAGTTGCACCCTTCCTGTCTCATTGAAGTCCATGTTCCAAAGTTGTAAATGAAGGCAGAACTTAGCCTTAACGTTTGATAATGGTCTCACATTTTCTACAGTGGAAAGAGCTAGAAGAATAACTGGGGACATGCCCTAAACTGAAGGGGAAGACACAGAAGCCTCTGTGTCTTAGAGAGAGCACAGGACAATTTCATGGAAATTTCTTCCCAGCCAGTCCTTTGCTACTGAAAGGTAATAAATGCTGCAGGGCCTCTTGACATGGGTACTTTCTAACTGGTCATGTAAAGGCACTGGGTGTTTCTGAAAAAAGACTTTTCTTTCCTGAAACACCACACCCGAAGAAAGTAAACTTTTATTCTTGCTAACATGAAATATTCACCTTGAACAGAAAGCAAAGCTGATGAAGAAGCCTCTCCAACACTGTTTTCTGCTTTGCAGGTATACTTCCCACTATCACCACTATCCACCTGGCTGAAAACCAAAGTGGCAACGTTGTTCTTAAAGTACATTTTAGAGGTAGGAGTTGCTCTTAGTTTTGTATCTCCTTTGTACCATGATACAATAATTTCTGGGGTGCCAGCAACTTGGCATTGTAATGATGCAGAATCCCCAACTGTCACCTGAACGGGTTCCAAGCGTGTAACAAAATAAGGTTGTTCTAAAGAACAAAGACACATCATTAGTACCAAAATGTAAATACCACAATGATCATTAGTATAAAAAAGATACTTTGTGGAATGAGGACACACCTAATACTGAGACTGCAGAGTGACAATTATCTTGCCCAGAATCATTCTCAATGTGGCAAGTGTATTGTCCCTGATCTTCTATTTTACTACTGGGAACTTCCAGAATGGCAGATGTTTCTGTGGTGGTGATGCTGCATTTTGCAGAATGAACTACTTTGTATCCATTTTTCTTCCATAAAACTGCAATCGGAGGGGTACCAGAATACGTGCATTCCAGAATTAATGGTTTTCCTTTCTCCACATTGAGATTATTCAGTTTTTTCACAAATTTGGCTGGTTCTATAGTGAACATTATGAAGATAAAAGTTAAAAGTTGACACCAAGAATTTTTTTTTAAAGAAACGTGTGAAACTTCAAGTCTGACAAACCTTTTACAAAGAGCTGTGTTGTGCAAGAAATTTTGCCAGCCTCATTAGTGACCAGACAGGTGTAGTCTCCACTTTGGAGTGGCTGTACATCAAACAGCTCCAGTTCTGCAACCAAATTTTCCAAGGAGATGTTGCATCTATGTCCCGGTACTAGTTCAACGCTTCCTTTGAACCATTTAACATCCAGTGGAGGGGTGCCTTTTAGGATACTGGTAAAAGTTATATTTGCCCCAGATAAAACTTGCAGGGGATCAGGTTTCTTCACGAAAGAAGGAGGTTCTAAAGACACACAGAAAAGAGAAGTGCACTTTGATGAAGAGTAAAATATTCCCTTACAAAATACTGGTGGTTAGAATCATGTGACAGAGCCAAAAATGTAAATTGCCAGCAAAAAAAGTATTTTATTTCTTAAAGGTCCACCTTGTTCTGGATACTAACCTCTTACAGTCAAATATGCACTGCATTCATCAGATCCAGCTACGTTAGTAGCTGTGCATGAGTAAGTTCCCATATCAGATTCCTTTAGTGTGTTCACTTTCAAAGAGCAAGTATTGTCTGTGAGGGTCGTCTGATACTTGTCTCCACTAGTGATCTCATGTCCGTCATGGAACCAGGAAACAGAAATAGGTGGTGACCCAGACACTTTGCAATCCAGCACAACAGAAGAACCAGAGAGACCATTAACTTCTTTCAGTTTTCTTGTGAAAGAAGGAGGTATAATGCGATCTGTATAGGATAAAACACAGCTATAAATATTACAAGAGTATAACTTAAAAGGGAGATGGTTTCCAGGCATCTAGCAGAAACACTACACTTTCCTTTGGCACATCTGAATTGATGTCAGGGAATACTAAGAAGCATAATGTCCACCTCACGAGGCCTGAGGTACTGAGAGAAGATAAGAACGGGTTGGAGGATACTCTCTAAAGATGTCACTCCCCCTTCTGAGGGTCACCTTTCTCCTTTTATTTTTTCAATGCTTCCTCACAAGGAGAAGAACAGTATTGTACCATCTGGGACATGCAGACTCAGTTGATGAGACTGAACCTGAGCAACATCCTCATCTTTGTGACTGGTGAAAAATGTGATGAAGGATTCAACCTACGTCCTCCCTCCATGATCTCCACAACACCAGCAGGCCCACATAAGGTGCCTACGGTCACATTAGCAGTGAGTCTTCCCAGAGTGGCAGCAGCCTGACATGATACCGAAGGAAGCAGCGTGTTGTGTAACACCTCTTAAAGAAATGGTAAGAATCAAAGATAATTCACAAGTTAATCAACTAACCTGAAACACGCACTGAAGCTGTGCACCTGCTTTGACCAACACTGTTTTTCACCTCAAAAGTATACTCCCCACTGTCTTCTACTTTTGCATTGAGGATCTTAAGCCCAGACACTTTGTTGAAGAAGCTAATTTTGTATTTCTGATTAGTAGACAGCTCTTTCCCATTCTTAAACCACCTAGTGGTAAGCTCCGGTGTGCCGTCCACTGTGCATTCTAGAGTACAAGAGTCTCCAGAGGTGACTTTCATTGGGCCGGGCTTCTCTACAATGATTGCAGGTTCTGAAATGAGATACAAATCACAGCCATATTTGATGACAGGACAGGAGACGCAATCAGTTTGTTAAGTGTGGTTAAAATATTCTATATTGTTTTGTTTCCTTGTTACCAACCTAGAACTGACAGAGTGGCAAAGCACTCCTGAACTCCAGCATCATTTTTGATCTGACAGATGTATTTTCCAGCACTGGCTGGTTCTGCTTTTCCAATCCGTACAGTTGCAACATTTTCTGAATAGGAAATCCAAAGATTTTCACTTTCTGTAACGATTTCCCCTTTGTCTTTCAGCCACAGAACAGAAATGGGCTGGGATCCTTCTATTATGGCCTGTAGCTCAACTGTATCCCCAACTACAGCAGTGAAATCACTGAGCTTCTTCACAAAAATTGGTGGTGCTGGTGAAGAGAAGATACGTCATGTTAAAACCGCAAGGAGAGTGCACGAAGAGAGTGATGAGAATGAGAGGGTGCTAGGAATAGAACTGATATGTAAATCATTATACAAACCTTTTAGAGTTATAAAGCCAACGCAAGTGTCACTTCCTACATCATTTACCGCCTTACAGTGATATTCGCCTACATCTGTGGCATCCACGCTAAGGATGTGAATACTAGCAAGGTAGTTCTCAGACATGATTTTGTACTTCTTGCTACTTTTAATTTCTCTTTTGTCCTTATACCATGAAATTTGGAACGGAGGAGTGCCCTGGAGCTCACACTCAAGATGGACATCTGAACCTTTCAAAGTCTCAACTGGATGAGGTTTCTTGCTGAAAACAGGGGGTGCTATGAAAACAGAAATTTGGGTTTCTGTTAATTCAGTTCAGGACATAATAGAGAAAAGCACATTTAAACAGTAAATTGTATCACTATGTTGGACTGATATGGAAGAGTAAAGATACGAGTCACAATAAGAGATGGCTTTCATGCCATGGCACACTGGTAAGATATGTATCCTGTTTTCTGAGAAGTTTGTATTCACCTATCTGACTAAAGAAAATATTTTTACTCTAACTGCAAATAAAGTGGAGAAATCATAGACAGAAAGACAGACAGACAGTTCTGACCTTTCACTTTTAATGAGGTACTGGTGCTTGCACTACCCGCTGCATTGCGAGCTTCACAAATGTAGTCTCCACTGTCTTCCACACGGAGATTATGCATTTCAATGACTGCCATAGAATCAATGAAGGACATTCTGTATTTTTCACCGTCATGGATTTCAGTTTCATCTTTGTACCAAGTGACTTTGATTTCTGGAGAGCCGCCTATTTTGCATTCATATCTAGTAAAATCATGCTGTTTTACAACTCTAGAGGAGTCTAGCTTTGTTATAATCCTTGGTGGTTCTATAAAACCAAAGAAAAGGGTAAACATGATGATACACTAAATTGCACTGATCCATTAAATGCTTAAATGAATGAACTATCTAATCAAAACCACAGACTTTGGGGTGTGGTGAGTGGTAGAAATATCTACAAAATGTGAATTTACACTAGCCAGTGATATACGTGGTGGCAGCATGACAAGAATGAACACATAGCTTGAAAAGGAGAGTATTTTAGAAAACAATCAAGAAAGAAAATTGTGTTGTAAATGCAAACAAAGACAAGAAATCTGAGACTTGTATTGAATATCTCCCTCCTGTCTTAATGGCTTTTAAATTTCTATACCACTGAGATTTTCCATTTGGGATAGAGAACTGACAAATCAGAGGGCATGTGCATCCTTCCTTGAAAGCAGAATCACTTAAGATTCCGTTAAACTGCAGGGTCTATTAGCAGGTTAAATATATATATATATTTTAGTAGGCATCAGATAGTATTAAATTAAGAGTGTAAATTACTTTCAAATAGAAACTTTAAAAGTACACTTACCAATCACAGTTAGCTTTGCACTAGCAATATGTGGACCACAGACAACTCTGAAATTCCCCTGATCTGCAGGTAGGCAGTTTCTGATTCTGAGTATGTGCCGATCACCTTTAATTTTTATTTCATACTTGTTACTAGAATCCAATTTTTGAGTTCCTTTGTACCAGGAGAGTTTGATTTCTGGATAATTAATCTTAATTTCACATTCAAATATAGCATCCTCATCTGCTAAAACGGTCTGGTTTTCAATATCCCTGATGAGAGTAATAGGCTGAAAAATATTAATTTAAAAGGTTCAGTCTTCATTCCAAGATCACACTTCCTATTATGTGATTAAATATTTTACTATCAAGTCAAAGCCATCATGTCACCTCTGTCTGTGTGAGTCTTTGCTGAATAAATGATACAAGTTCGTCAAATTCCTGTTCTTCTTTGCGAGCTCTCTCTGTTACCTCAATTTCCTGTGGAAAGACATGACATGGTTTAACATGAAGTAACATTATTGGGAAATAGCTAGGATCCATCCTGCCCCCCCACAACAAGTCTGGAGAGTTGTGTGTCTCTCTAACTGAACCTTCTGCAAACCCATAGCTCACTTTAACTTCCTCACCAGCCCATCTTACAGGTTCCATGTCACCAAGATCCTCTGGACAAAGAGATGTGGACAGGACTTACTTGGACAAAAGGGTCACTGTTGGTAGCGGCACTGTCTCACCCAGTGCTTGAGCATGCTGGGAGTTCAGAGAGTGAGACACGATAGGATTGGAATCTGAATCTCTTATGCATACAGCAATGTCACAGCTAGGACATCAAGCCTGTTGCCAGAAACCATGTTACTCTTAACATTCCCAATGCCACAGTCTGACTAGGTCTTACCAATCTATGACTTTCTTCCTCTTGGCTTTGCTTTAGCAGCTCAAAGGCTTGCAGGAGGCCACGGAAATCTGTAATTCCATACATGCGAGCATACTTCTCATATTCTTTAGGATCAACATTTTTGAGAAGTTCCATGATATCAATGGGCTTCTCTTCCTCCTCTTCCTTCTTTTTGGTTGGAGTACTATTTAAGTAAGGGGATTAATTAGAAAACATGCACAATATTTCTCCTTTCTAAGAGAATCCTTTGGGAAACCAAGTCTGCTTAAAATCATTTGGTATAGAGCGAGCCGTTAGGTTAGTGCTGGAGGGGTCTTATCCTGCAAACTATTAGGCACATACGTGCTCGCTACTCATGAATCAAGGGGATTCTTAGCTAACTGAAAGACTATTGATATGAGTAAGTCTTGATGGGATCAAGGCCAATATATAATTGGTGTCAACCTGTTCAATACATTGTGAATACTAATAATTACATCTGGATCAGAGATACAATTAAAGTATCCCCCACTGTAGAGATTATAGACAAATCTAGAAAAGATTCTTATGCCTACCTCTTCAGTTTTGCTCTCAGATCTCCTTCGATTACTTCTTGCCTTCGTTCTTCAACTTGTAGGTTGGCACTGCTCTCAATTTCACCATGTTCATTAAAAGCTACACATCTGTACATTCCAGAATCGGTTTTTGTTGCATCCTTTATTTCTAGTTTGGCTTCATCTTCCCTCTGCTGGATGATAATACGACCTCCCTGGTTGAGTTGTCTCCACTTTCCCTTAGTCCATTTAACATTTGGGATTGGATCACCTCCAACTTTAGCAATAAACGTTGCAACACTCTCTATAGAAAAATACAAAATCAAGAAGCTCATCTTTCACATGTCTAAGACAGCAGGATATATCATCATACAACTAATACAACAAATAGAGAAGATGACATATTTTTGGAAGAACGAGCTTACTTTCCATAACTTTGAGATTCTGAGGCTCTGAGATAAAATACAGCTTTCCATCCACTGGTGTTTTCTTAGCTGCTGGTGCAGCTGCTGGTTTTTCTGGAAAATAGGTTTAAGGAGGGTTTAATAGAACAGCTCACTTTCAGGCATAACAACTTTTTTCAATCCCCTGAATGGGAATATTTTTTATTGTAGCTGAATCCATTTACTAAAGCAGCATATGTGGTGCATGTGTGAAAGAAAAAATGCCAAGTACTTTTTGATGACTTTCAATAAGTTGTCACCTGATATCCTAAGATGGAAGCAGACACTGTAGGGCTTATTCTTATCTCTGTCACACCATGTAAAATTTACATAGAAGTAAACATCATCAGAATCAGATTTTAGGATTTTCAAAAATGGATTACTTTAATTTAGGCTCTTAAATCCACAGTTTGGCACATAAATAAGTGGCCTGATTTTCAAAATTTCTCATCAGCTATTACCCAGCAGCTTCCACACAGGACAGTACCAAGGGGCTTCTCTTTGGTACTCATTTCTTAAAGACCTGGCCTACAAGGTGTCTTACTTTTAGCTAGAAGATTAAAGTGTCTGAGCGACTTCTAGGCCCATTGCTGCCTCTGTTCTAGAGGTGATGCTACCTTAATATGTTAATGACTGTGAAGAGCTCAGATGCAATAATGATGTGGGGATAAATATTTGAGAGAGAGAGAGAGTCTCATCCCCAAACTGTATTAACTTCAATTTAGTGAGGGTGCTGTCTGGGTTGAAGCTGAGATAGCCCAGCCCAATTAATTGCACTGCTGCCTCTGAGCTGGGCAAAGAATTCTTTCTTAATGCGCTCCCCAGCCTTCTTCCTTACACTATTATCTTTCTGGCTGGCTCACTCCAGACTGTGCTGTGTCTCATGGTGCCACATAGGCATGGAGCACTCTCACTGACAATATACCAAATTCCTTTAGTAATGTCCTACCAGACATGCCTAAACCCTCATCTTCCCCATGGAGCATGCATGCTCTGGAGACTGAAGCCCACTCTGTCGGCTTGGTTTTGCCTCAAACCCTTTGTTTTGTCTGCAAGGTTAAATTCTAAACCCTCAGGGTGCAGATCTACTGTTCATTTGACACAGGCCTCCTAATGTATATTTTGCATACTTATGGTGTTATATTAATTATAATTAAATATAATGCTACAATAAGGCCAGTATTTCAGATTATGTAATATTTTATGAAGTAACAAAGACACTGGTTATTTTCTATTTGATTATGAACCACTTAATTCACAGAAAACAAAGATGTGATCATTGTAGTTTTGGTTTAAATTGCCATCACAAGACGTGATTTCTCTCTTTTACTATACCTTTCACTGTCACTTTTGACTTGCAAGAGTCACTTCCAGCTACATTTATAGCTTTGCACACATATTCGCCTGCATCAGTTTTAGTAACTGCTGTGAGTTCCAAAAGAGCTGTTCCATTAGCAAAGCTAAAGTTGCATTTATCTGAAGCTTTTATTTCTCTCCCAGCCTTCAGCCACTGAATCCTGATTGGCTGTGATCCCTGGACGTGGCAGCTGAGCTGCAAAATATCTCCTTCTGCTATTGTCACTGGTCTAAGAGGTTGGTCAAACACTGGTGGCTTTTGTGGTTCTGGAATTGGAAAATATTTTAGTAAATAATCAAGAAAGAAATGTGTGTTATGAACATGAGAGAGAAACACAAGAAATAAATGAAATCTTGACTCTAACAAGTCAGTCATATCTACAAGTAAGAGAATGATAAGCAATGTGCGTTGATACATACAAGTCTGGTTTCTGAGAATACTAATGCTACATAGTATTAGAAAAAATAGTATGGAAAATGTACTTTTTCACAAGCATGCAAGAAGAGAGCTTTATGTATTCCATCTTCTATCAATGCAGTAATTATTTGGCACTCATTCTTAAAGAATATTAAAATAACTAAAGCACAGGAGCTAAAACTTCAAAAAAAGCAGACCTCAACAAAACTTAGAGTACTGGTCGGTATGGTCCCATGGGAAGAATATCCAAGGGAAAAAAGAGTTGAGGAGAAATGGCAGTTTCTCGGGGAGACAATATTAAAGGCACAACTGCAAACTATCCTGATGTGAAGGAAATATAGGAAGAATAGTAAGAGGCAATATGGCTCCGTTCAGAGCTCTTTAATGATCTAAAAATCAAAAAGGAATCATATAAAAAGTAGAAACCCAGACAAATTGCTAAAAGAATAGCACAAACATATAGAAACAAAAATCAGAAAGGCTAAGTCACAAAATGAGTTACACCTAGGAAGAGATATCAGTTCAATAAGAGGAGGATAGTTAATAAATTAGGATCAAGAGAAAGATGAAGGAAAGTGTCAGTGTTTGTGAACTCCTGGAGGACTTGTGAGGTCCTAGAAGACTAGAGAAAGGCAAACATACTACTTTAAAAAGGGAACAATGAGAACCTGGGGTATTATAGACCTGTCAGCCTAACTTTGATACGTGGAAAGATAATGGAACAATTATTAAACAATCAATTTGTAAGCACCTGGAAAATAATAGGGTTATAAGGAATAGCCGCATGGACTTTTTCAAGAACAAATCATGCTAATACCAGCCTAATTTCCTTCTTTGACAGAGTTACTGGGTTAGTGGATGGGGAGAAGCTGTAGATGTGATACATCTTGATTTTAATAAGTCTTTTGATACAGTCACACATGATATTCTCCTAAGCAAACCAGGGAAATGTGGTCTAGATGCACTTACTATAAGGTGGGAGCACACCTTACTCAAGACCATACTCAAGAAGTAGTTATGAAGGTTTGCTGTCAAATGGGGAAGGCGTATCTAGTGGGGCCGGCAGGGGTCAGTCCTGAGTCCAGTACTATTAAATGTTTTCATTAATGACTTGGATAAAGGAGTGGACAGTATGCTTATAAAATTTGCAGATGACACCAAGCTTGGGAGGAGTTGCAAGCACTTTGAAGGACAGGATAAGAATTCAAAACAACCTTGACAATTTGGAGAAATGGTCTGAATTCAACAAGATGACATTCAATAAAGACAAGTGCAAAACATTTCACTTAAGAATGAAAAATCGAATATGCAACTACAAAATGGGAATTAACTGAATAGGCGATACTACTGCTAAAAGGGATCTGAGGATTATAGGGGAATCACAAATTAAATATGAGTCAACCATCTGATGCAGCTGTGAAAAAGACTAATATTCTGGGGTTTATTAACAGGAGTGTCCTATGTAAAACCTGGGACCTCATTGTCCCATTCAATGGGGCACTGGTGAGGCCTCAGCTAGAGTACTGTGTCCAGTTCTGGGCATCGCACTTTAGGAAAGATGTGAGCAAATTGGAGAGAGTGGGATGAGAGCAACAAAAATAATAAAAGGTTTAGAAAACTTGACCTATGAGGAATTTTTTTTTTAAAATGGGCAAGTTTAGTCTTGAAAAAGAAGACTGAGGAAGAACCTGATAGTAGTCTTCAAATATGCTCAGAGCGGTTATAAAGAGGACAGTGATCAATTGTTCTCCACGTCCACTGTGGGTAGAACAAGAAGTAATGGGCTTAATCTGCAGCAATGAATATTTAGGGTAGATATTAGGAGAAACTTTCTAACCATAAGGGTAGGTAAGCTCTGGAATAGGCTTCTAAGGGAGGTTGTGGAATCTCCATCATTGGAGATTTTTAAGAACAGATTGAACAAATACCTGTCAGGGATGGTCAAGATTTACCTGTCCCTGCTACAGCACAGTGTGCTAGAATTGATGACTTCTCAGGGTCCCTTCCAGCCCTAAATTTCTATGAGTCTATACTGCAACAACAATTACTGCTCAATCCCAAGCTACCACAGCAAACTTCTCTCACTGTACAAATGTAGATATAGATAGATTTGTTCTGATCCTTCCAACAATAAAAGGAAAAGCTACACTCCTTGCATAGCAAAACTGACACTACGTGAAAAGACGAGTAGATATTTGATGGATATAATGGGACATCATATATTTATACCACTAAAGATTTGGCTAGAACTCTTTTTCATTGTTAAAAACTTTAATTCTTATTTTTATGAGTAATCTAGTCATTATTATTATTTTAACATAGGACACACATCAAATTACAGTATGGAAAAGAGAAAAGAAAAACAAGTGCCCAACACAGAGAAAGACGTGCAATGAAGTAGGGACTGTATTTGCACTAGGTTTGCTAAAAGCTAAATAAATTATTTTAAAAAAAATACATTCTAAGCATATGAAGTAAAATGCTAGGAATGCATATTAAGGACATGGACTTCCACAGACATATAATTAATCGGAATTATGCATACAAGATAAGCAAGAATAGATCCCAAAGGACAGTATAGAGAAAAAAAAGACTAACTCTTGCATTAGGAGCTAAATGTTTTCAGCTATTTTTGAAAAATGCTGACATTGTCCTGGAAAAATCTGTCACACTTTAGTAAACAAATATTCTGAGTATGGTCTCGAATTTATATAATTGCCAGAAAAATTTATGGCTTACTGTAAAGATCTAGCCATTCATAGCATGCACAGCCTCGGGTTATTATTTGCTACTAATATGTATTGATAGTAGCAAGTTTTGTGTAATACTGTTCAATAAAGGAAATGAAGAAGTCTGCAGGAAATCATCACTATTTTGTATTATATTAGTACCACGTTTTAAGTCGAAAGAAATAGACATATTGTGCTCAATTCTATCCTGAGATACAGAACTCACATTGAAGCTCATGAGAGTTCTGCCTGAGTATCTAAAGGAGAAGTAGCTGCCATTATCTCATTGTTACGCTGTACTGAATTTAATATTGTTTAAAAATTAAACAGCTAACCTTTAATAACTACGGAAGAAGTACACAATACACTTCCTGCTTCATTGGACACTTTGCAGGTATATAAGCCAGCATCAGCCTGCCCTGCGCTCTTAATTTGCAGAAGTATGTTGTTGTTTAGGAATGATATTTCACAATTAGGACTCTGATAGATCTCTTGATTGTTTTTATACCAAGCAACGGTCAGAGGCTGAGAACCAGAAACACGGCCCTCAAGTTTAAGGATGTTCCCTTCTGTTTCTTCTACTGTTTCAGATAGTTTCTTTGTAAAACTAGGTGGAATTTTTCGTTCTGAAAGAAATGAACATACTCCTTAAATTGTAAAATTAAAGTTTAAGATCAAACATTTCTTTTCAAGAAATACCTTTTATGACTATATGTTGTTAAAAACTGTTTGCATACCATTAAACAAGATTCTATTTTTTACAAAAAGTACACAGAGAGTAGCACTCTTAGAACAGCAAAACATGACACTGTTTAAATGGATGTAGACTTTTACCAGTTACAAAGTAATTAAAATATCACTTATCTTATACTGCTTTTAAGAAAAATGCCTTTGATAAATGAACAATTTATGTATAAACAAGGAACAAACTAGAATTTTCTATAAACCATTTAAGATGACAAAGTCTGTAAAGTTTTAAAGAAAAGAAGATTGAAGAAAACATTATCTCCACTCCTCAATTCAACCCTCACATTCCTTCTAATACCTTTAGATCTCTCCTGACAGAGATTTCAATACACATTTTCTAATCCATATATTGAAAAGATGGTCTCCAAATTATATAGCAACAAGACTTATTTCTTTCAGATATAAAGGAATTCAATGTGCACATCATACACATGAATCAGGCAATACCTTTAATACTGAGCTGAGCTGCGCAAGAGTCCTTTCCAACTTCATTGCTAGCATGGCATGTATACATTCCAGAGTCTGCATTGTCAGCATTCAGAATTGTCAAATGGGCTATGTTTTCTACATAACTGATCTGGTATTTTCCTCCAGTCCGTATCTCTTGGTTATTTTTTGCCCAAGTGACCTTAATTGGTTGTGTTCCTGATATGTGACATTCAAAGTCAGCACTATCCCCAGCAAAAGCATCCGTGGGTGCAATTGGGATGTCAAACAATGGAGGATTCTTCCCTTCTACAGGGTGAAAGAAACAGAAAAACACGTATAGCTTTTAAAAGCTCAATTAGATTAAGATTAATGGAGATATCCCATCTCCTAGAACTGGAAGGGACCTTGAAAGGTCATCGAGACCAGCCCCCTGCCTTCACTAGCAGGACCAATTTTATGGTTTAGTTTAAACCATATTGATAAATAAATAAATGTTGCACCTATTGTTTTAAGTTGAGATGGAAATGAAAAAATGACCTGTTGATGTTAAAGGGAAATTACTTAATGACCAACCAACCTGTAAGCACGAGTCTGGCACTGGAAGAAGCAGTTCCAATAGCATTGGAAGCTGTACAAGTGTATTGCCCAGCAAGGCTCTTGTCAGTCTGCAAAAACTGGAGAGTTGCTACGTTATTTAAGAAGGAGGTTTGCACATTGTAGCTATCTCGGATATGTACGCCGTCTTTAGACCAGGATACTTCAATCGGTTCTGAGCCAGTTATGCCACAATCAAATGTAACTGGTAAGCCAACAGTTTCATGAATGTCTCTCAAAGTTCGTGTAACTGAAGGAGGAAGTTTACGCTCTGCAAGGAAAGTATTGAACAACAAAAATTTTGGGAAGTTATCTAGCTTTGGTGAATTCTCCAATAAGCACTGCCTAAGAAGACACTGTATTGTGGTATAGATTGGGCAGATTTACAAGAAGATACACTGGAAGATCCAGTCATTATTTTCAACCAACTTACATAATAAAAAAAAATAAGAGGCCCACAAAGAATCAAGGAGATTATTTGTTAGATCATTTAGCTTGGGGGCTGATGTTAAGGGAGAGCTCTGCCAGGATGTGGACTACCAGTCAATGTGGTTACAAAATTATACATGAGGATAGAAATTTGCCATAACATTTAATTTATAATCTCACACTTTCTGCATTGGGAAGAGCTGGAAGAATAACTACATTCATGAATGCCCTATTCTGAAGGGGAAGAATCAGAAGCCTGTATCACTTAGAAAGAGCGCTGGTTAACTAAAGATTGGCATTAGGAATTAATTTCTAGCAGATTTTCACTGGTGGAAGGTAATCAATGCTGAGGGGATTCTAGACAGGGTTGGTCAGTTAGAGGAACATAATGTTCCTAAGAAGACACTTTTCTTTACTGAAAAAATCAACCCTTTAGTTATGCAACCTTTTAAATGTGTTAACATGATTTATTCACCTTGAGCAGAAAGCAAAGCTGATGAAGAAGCCTCTCCAACACTGTTTTCTGCTTTGCAGATATACTCCCCACTATCACCGCTATCCACCTGGCCGAAAACCAAAGTGGCAACATTGTTCTTAAAGTACATTTTAGAGGTAGGAGTTGCTCTTAGTTTTGTATCTCCTTTGTACCATGATACAATAATTTCTGGGGTGCCAGCAACTTGGCATTGTAATGATGCAGAATCCCCAACTGTCACCTGAACGGGTTCCAAGCGTGTAACAAAATAAGGTGGTTCTAAAGAACAAAGACACATGATTAATTCCAAAATTTAAATATCACGACTATTACTATAAAAAAGATCCCTTGTGGAATGAGGACACACCTAATACTGAGACTGCAGAGTGACAATTATCTTGCCCAGAATCATTCTCAATGTGGCAAGTATACTGTCCCTGATCTTCTACTTTACTACTGGGAACTTCCAGTATGGCAGAGGTTTCTGTGGTAGTGATGCTGCATTTGGCAGAATGAGCTACTTCAACTCCATTTTTCTTCCACAAGACTGCAATCGGAGGGGTACCAGAGTATGTGCATTCCAGAATTAATGGTTTTCCTTTCTCCACATTGAGATTATTCAGTTTTTTCACAAATTTGGCTGGTTCTACAGTGAACAATACAATGATAAAAGTTAAAAGTTGACACCAAGAGATTTTTTTAGAGGAACGTGTGAAATTTCAAGCCTGACAAACCTTTTACAAAGAGCTGTGTTGAGCAAGAAACTCTGCCAGCCTCATTTGTGACCAGACAGGTGTAGTCTCCACTTTGAAGTGGCTGTACATCAAACAGCTCCAGTTCTGCAACTGAATTTTCCAAGGAGATGTTGCATCTATGTCCTGGTACTAGTTCAACACTACCTCTAAACCATTTAACATCCAGTGGAGGGGTGCCTTGTAGGATACTGGTAAAGGTTATATTTTCCCCAGATAAAACTTGCAGGGGATCAGGTTTCTTCACGAAAGAAGGAGGTTCTAAAGACACACAGAAAAGAGAAGTGCACTTTGATGAAGAGTAAAAGATTCCCATACGAAACACACACGATTAGACTCATATAAACAGACCCAAAAATGTAAGCAATCCACAAAGAAAGTAGTTTATATCTGGAAGCTCTGCCTTGTTCTAGATACTAACCTCTAACAGTCAAATATGCACTGCATTCATCCGATCCAGCTATATTAGTAGCTGTGCATGAGTAAGTTCCCATATCAAATTCCTCTAATGTGTTCACTTTCAAAATGCAAGTATTGTCTGTGAGAGTCGTCTGATACTTGTCTCCACTAGTGATCTCATGTCCGTCATGGAACCAGGAAACAGAAATAGGTGGTGACCCAGACACTTTGCAATCCAGGACAACATGCGAACCCAAGAGACCACTGGCTTCTTTCAGCTTTCTCGTGAAAGAAGGAGGTAAAATGCGATCTGTATAGGATGAAACACAGCTATAAATATTACAACAGGTTGATGGTTCCCAGGCAGTTAGCAGAAACCCCGCACTTTCCTTTGGCACACCTACGCTTGCCTGGGAGAATCCAAAGCAGGCCTACAATTCGACCCATTGAGGCCTGAGGTACTGAGAGAAGATAAGAACGAGTTATCAACTCACCCCTTCTGAGGGTCACCTTTCTCCTTTTATTTTTTCAATAATTCCTCATAAGGAGAAGAACAGTATTGCACCATCAGGGATGTGCAGACTCAATTGATGAGACTGACCCCAAGCAACAGCCTCATCTTTGTGACAGGTGAAAAATGTGATGAAGGCTTCAACCTACTTCCTCCCTCCATGATCTCCACAACACTAGCGGACTCACATAGGGTGCCTTAGGTCACATTAGCAGTGAGTCTTCCCAGAGTGGCAGCAGCCTGACATGATACCGAAGGAAGCAGCGTGTTGTGTAACACCTCTTAAAGAAATGGTAAGAATCAAAGATAATTCACAAGTTAATCAACTAACCTGAAACACGCACTGAAGCTGTGCACCTGCTTTGACCAACACTGTTTTTCACCTCAAAAGTATACTCCCCACTGTCTTCTACTTTTGCATTGAGGATCTTAAG